>NC_090341.1:26242662-26855162 GCF_035084215.1 Heptranchias perlo | reverse complement strand
ACAAAGCAGCCCGCTTGATTGGCACCCCATCCACCACCCTAAACGTTCACTCCCTTCACCACCGACGCACTGTGGCTGCAGTGTGTACCATCCACAGGATGCACTGCAGCAACTCGCCAAGGCTTCTTCGACAGCACCTCCCAAACCCACGACCTCTACCACCTAGAAGGACAAGGGCTGCAGGCACATGGGAACAACACTACCTGCACGTTCCCCTCCAAGTCACACACCATCCCGACTTGGAAATATATCGCCGTTCCTTCATCGTCGCTGGGTCAAAATCCTGGAACTCCCTTCCTAACAGTACAGTGGGAGAACCTTCACCACATGGACTGCAGCGATTCAAGAAGGCGGCTCACCACCACCTTCTCAAGGGCAATTAGGGATGGGCAATAAATGCTGGCCTCGCCAGCGACGCCCACATCCCACGAATGAATAAAAGAAAAGGACCAGTATGATCTTTGAACAAATCATAGATAGTTTTATGCTGTGCAACTATGAATGAAACCTCTCTTTTTTTATTTCCCACTCTGAATTTGCCGATTTAATTGTGTAGGTTAGATTTAATATGTATATAAAACTTATTTTTCTGCTTCAAGTGCCCCAGCACCATTTTCAAGATAATACTATAACTGAAATGTCACGTCAGTAATGTATTCCTAATCAGGTGTAGAACAATACATTTAAGTTTATAAAAGAAAAATCTATATTAAATAAATGTGAGTAGTATGTCATGTTTGTTGAATTATAACTATTGCTTATGTTCCTATAGGATTACCCGGAGAATAAAAGGACAGACTGGGTGGTAAGTTGGCCTGGCCAGGTTGTAATTTGTGTAGCCCAGATGTTCTGGACCACAGAGGTGGAGAATGCAATCCGAAGTGCATCACAGGTAAAAACTTTCAGAATTGTCATCTCATTGTGGCACGTCCTTTATTAAAAAAGAGATTCTGAATTATTTTCTAATTTTCTCTATGGGAGGGTATTCAGGGTGATGGTGGACTGACACAGTAAGTAGGCGTCATGACATCTACCAGGAATATGGGCACAGACCTGTGTGATTTGCTGGAGATGATCACTGACCAGTAAACATTGATGGAATGGTTACATCTTCACTCCCCCCTCCCCTTTCAGCATTCCGAAGAGATCACTCTCATTTTTTGGGACAGCGGGTGCTGGTATTGGTTTTGCTGTAATCATTTACACCTCCTCAGGACCCATCCTTTGTTTATTTACTTGTCCCATTACAGGCCCCTTTTGCCTTCCACCTTTTTGTCATTTAATCACTCCTGCCCTCCACCCCAGCACAGACCTTTCCTTTGTTCTTCCCTTCCCCCCTTTTCCCTGGATCTGCACTTGCCTAAAAACTATTAAATCTCTAACTTCTTCCAGTTCTGATGAAGAGTCATCGACCTGAAACGATGGGCTCGATTTTCGCACCCGCGATCGGGTGCGTTGGTGGCGGGGGGGCTGCGAAAATCGGGGATTCTCGGGGCGGGTCGGGAGCCCGGCTCCAACCCGCCCACTTCCGGGTTTCCCCACTGACACGCTCACATGCACGCGCAGACCCTGCATGTGGGACTCCCGCCGGCAATTAAAGCCAGCGGGGTGCCACTTAAGGTATTTATTTAGGTATTTCAGGTCGTTTAGAGACCTGATTAACATAATATTTTAGGAGGGGTGGGATTTTGCAAACAACTGGGACTGTTTCCCGATAAGGGGGAAACACTCCCAGTTGAAATGGACGTGTTGCAGCCATCAGCCTGTGGCAGCTGCAAAGGTCCATTTGACAGGTTGGGGGGGAGACCCTCACTCATTGCAGGAGGCCACTCTGTCACTTTGGACAAAGTTTGGCCTCCGCCACCCTCCTCCTAACAATAAAATTCACCAACTTGTACACTTACCCCGGTGTCCAGACACATGTACGTACCTTGCGGATGCCCTCAGATGTACATCTTCCGGATGGGGGCCGCCGTAGCTTCAGTCATGACCTCCTCGGAGGGCGAACAGCATCACCAGCCTCGCCGGCCACGCCGTCCACCTGTGACACGTGGAGCTCCACAACACAGTGCTGTGACACATCCACCTGCACAGCAGGAGGGAGGGCAACCGCAGAGAGAGATGCGTCGCAGAGGGCACTACCCTTGCCACAGGGTCCACAGACCGAGGCTCAGCTTCCTGGACCTCTCTGAGTAGCAGTGCACACGGAGGCTCAGAGTCACTCGACATGTAGTCGTGGACATCTTCAGCCTCCTTCATGCCGAGCTGCTCCCGGCTGGCCCGAGCACCATCTTCTTACCTGTCGCTGTCAAAGTCACCACTGCCCTCAACAACTTCTCCTCCGCATCCTTCCAGGGTGCCACCGGGGACATCGCCGACGTCTCTCAGTCGTCTGCACAAAAGAGCCCTGCAAATACACCTACAATCACTCTGCAGTGACACAATGGGTGTCATCAGTTGTGGGTCTTCATTGTGATCCTCAGGAAAGGGCATTATTGCACAAACCAGACAAGATTCGCAAAGACGTGGCAGTAGTGGTGCCAATATAATATGTAATGTGAGTTGATCAGAAATTAAATATAAGTAAAAACCATGACAAACCCTCAAACATCCTTGTGCATCCCCTTCATGCTTACGACACGTTTGCCTTACGCTTCCTACTGCACATATGTGATGCATGCCCTGTGGCTGCAGCACAGGTAGTGGCAGGTTGAGTGAGGCTGACCATGAAAGAGATACATGAGAGGGTGAGTATGAGATAGAGCCATGAGATTGTATGAGGATTGGGTTGAGTGGTAGTGGCGGGATGAGTACTGGCAAGGTGAGTAAGTGCAGGTAAGATGAGGATGAGGTTTGAGTGGGTGTGAGGAGTGATGTGACAGAGTAGTGTTGGCAGTGCAGAAGGAGATGTGGGGTGGGGACGGTGATGTGGCAGACGGAGTGTAGGGGAATGAGTAAGTGTACTCACTTTGGCTGACCTACTTAGGTCATTGCAGCGCCTCTTGCACTGTATGCAGGTGCGCGATATGTTGGTGCAGGTGACCTCCTCTGCCACCTCGAGCCAGGCCTTCTTGGTGGCAGAGGCAGGCCGCTTCCTCCTGCCCGCTGGGGGGATGATCTCTGTCCTCCCCCTCCTCCTCACCCCATCCAATAAGAGCTGGAGTGAGGCATCATTAACCTGGGAGCAGCCTTCCCCCTGGGCTGCTCCATGCTGTAATTTTTCCTATTTCTTGCAGCATCAGTCAGTGGAGGACTGCCCCTTTAAATAGACCTCCTCCAGCTGACAGACCTTACTGCACATGTGCAGTCCACCCACCGCGCAGCTTAGCAGCGGGGAACCCGGAAGAACAGGTAAGTGGATCCAATCAGCCTGCGATTGCGTGCGGGGCAGACTGATTTCACCGGGTGCGTTACCCATGCGCCCAATCGACCCACCGCCGCGAACCTGCCGCCATGGTAATATCGGGCCCGATAACTCTGTTTCCCTCTCTACAGATGCTGCCTGATTTGCTGAGTTTTTCCAGCATTTTCTGTTTTTATTTCAGATTTCCAGCATCTGCAGTATTTTGCTTTTATTTGAGCGGTAGCTATTCCTCTCCTTGAAGGCTGCTGGCTCACTGGGAGGTGTCCTGATGGCTGCAGTGGTGCAGTCAATCACAGCCTGAACTTGTGGGAAGACTGCTATTGCAGCAAAGCCTACTTCCCTTTCCTGCCGACTGCTGGCATCCATGGAAAATGTTATAAAATCGTTGACCTTGGCAAAGACTGCATCAAGACTGCTTGATGCAGTCATGGACTGATGTCTGACTAATGTGACTGATGTCACCTTCTGCAGCCTGGAAAGAGTCCAAGGCAAAAACAATTAAGGGGCACAGTTACTTTGCCACAGGCAATGCATGACCAGCCGGAAGAGTTGGTTGTAGGTCTTGTAAGAGGCTCCAGAGGTCTGTGGCAGCCTTTCTGGAAAAGCAGACATCTTCTGATATAAATGTACCTAGATATAAGCCACACTGCATCCGCTTCGAGCCCCGTGCAATTGCATGGCCCTAACGCCCACTCTGGAGAGGAGCGAGGCCGTGGATGGATTTGAACACAAGGATGAGAATTTTAAATTTGAGGTGTTGAAGGACTGGAAGCCAAAGTATTTCAACATAATGGGACTAATGGGCAAGGGGGATTGGTTACGTGCAGTAGTATCTTGCATAAGCTGAAGTTTACGCTGATGTTAAATTGAACAAATGCTTTTTTCATATAAATATTCAAGGAAAGAGCCTTGTTGTGCTTTATTTTGGATTATTTCTGGGAATTGTTATTTGCAGATTTTATGCTGACAATACCTACTTGTTACAAACAGGATGTAGCTCTAGGAACTTCTTTAGGAACTTAAAACAATTTTATATGGCCCAAACTCAACTAAGATGCAAGCACCATTCAAGTGATCCCTCTGGGCTTTAACAATTTAGAAAAAAAATATTTAATTTGTTAAGTTATTACTCAACAATAGCAGCTTGGAGGTGGGGCACTTATTTAATGCTTGGAAATAGGTTGTCTATTCACTGTGTTGCCAGGGAATGGTGTATGATGCCGGGTGTTGTACACTTGGGCAAAGTCCACGAAACAAATCACAGGACCGGCTTTCAGAAATGTTAACCATCTGCACTTTTTATTGTTTCTTAGGGTCTCAACAAATACAAAGATAAACTTCAAAAACAGCTGAATGATATTGTGGAGCTGGTGAGAGGGAAACTTTCCAAACAGACTCGTACAACACTTGGTGCCTTAGTAACCATTGATGTACATGCTAGAGATGTTGTTGAAGACATGATTGAACAAGGTATTCAGCAAGTTATCCTAAAATTTGTAAATAAACATGAATGTCACTCAGAGAACATAAATTTCAGAGTGATTATGAATTATTTTATGCTGTATTTTATGTATATGATTAAATTTAACAATTCTTTCAATCAGAGGTCTCAAATGAGACTGACTTCCATTGGCTTGCTCAACTTCGGTATTACTGGGAAAATGAGAATGTCCGTGTTCACATCATCAACTGCAATGTAAAGTATGCTTATGAGTATCTAGGTAATTCACCACGACTGGTGATTACCCCATTGACAGATCGATGCTACCGTACTTTGGTAAGTTCTTAAAGGTAGACCACAAAGTTGTTGTTTCTCTAAATTTAGCCTATCTTCTTTACAAAGATGTAAATATAAAAGACAAGGGTCAAAATTTCTCTGGGGTTTTGCCAGTCTCCTGCTGTATCTCCAGCGGGAGCTTCCCGGAACCCCCGGAAAACGGCAGAGATCCAGTTGCGAGGGATGTGCATCTTTTGTGGGAGTTTCTAATTTGCCATGCTACTCTCTCTGCCCCGTACAAGGCAAATGATGGCATGAGGGCGGAGCCAAGCACAGGCAGACTCTACACAGTCAGTGTATCAGTGGAGGCCAGCATGCCAGGTGAGTCGAGATGTCTTGGTTTCCAGAAGGGAGAATATGTGCCCCACCGGTGGGATCCAGGCCAGGAAAGTGGCTGGGACCTCTGAATAAATTTTTAAAATGTTTTTGTATTAAGATCATGGTTAGGGAGGTGGCTGGGGAATCCCATTTCCCAGAGTGGGCAGGTAGCAGAACTCCTGGCCACCATGGGCAGGCGAGTGGTGCAGATGCACCCAAAGTGGTGATTGCCCTCAGCTATCCCTTGCTGCTGAGATGCCATCCCACTAACCCCATAAACTTTGGTGGTGGTCATTGCTGGAGGGCACTGGTGGGCACGACCTACGTATAACCTCTGGGATCGTGACCTGCGGATCTTCAGCCCTACAACCAATAATTACAATAATAGCAGATGGAACCTACCCTATTAATTTTCAATTTATAATAAAAATCACATGAAAATGTAATTCATCTCTTCAAGGCAGCTTCTTAAATCACTTTGTGTCCAAATAATGAACTGAACCCCTTTTGGTGTAATGTGCCTTGTTTTTGGTTTTAATGCTTTTATTCTTCCATGTGAAATTACTAGTGTTGAATGTATTACGCAGGTGCCATTTACAACAGTAGTTGATGCCCACTGTTCTACAAACTCTTGTTTCTTCTCCTTTTTGCATTTATCACTTTTCTGCTCTTTTTCTCTTGCATCTTAACAATAAAAAATATCCCAACACTGGACAAACAGGGGGCTCTGGGGGGGAGGAGCTAAATACGATTAAAATCACTAAGGAATTGGTACTCAGTAAATTAATGGGACTCAAGGCGGATAAATCCCCTGGACCTGATGGCTTACATTCTAGGGTCTTGAGGGAAGTGGCAGTAGGGATTGTGGATGCTTTGGTAATAATTTTCCAAAATTCTCTGGACTCGGCAAAGGTCCCGGCAGATTGGAACACTGCTAATGTAACACCCTTATTTAAAAAGGGTAGTAGGCAGAAGGCTGGAAATTATAGACCAGTTAGCCTAACATCTGTGGTGGGTAAAATTTTGGAGTCTATTATTAAGGAGACAGTAGCGGAACATTTGGATAAACATAATTTAATAGGACAAAGTCAGCATGGCTTTACGAAGGGGAAGTCATGTCTGACAAATTTGCTTGAGTTCTTTGAGGATATAACGTACAGGGTGGATAAAGGGGAACCAGTGGACGTAGTGTATTTGGACTTCCAGAAGGCATTCGACAAGGTGCCACATAAAAGATTATTGCTCAAGATAAAGAATCACTGGATTGGGGGTAATATTCTGGCATGGGTGGAGGATTGGTTATCTAACAGGAAGCAGAGAGTTGGGATAAACGGTTCATTCTCGGACTGGCAACCAGTAGCCAGTGGTGTTCCGCAGGGGTCGGTGCTGGGTCCCCAACTCTTTACAATCTATATTAACGATTTGGAGGAGGGGACCAAGTATAACATATCAAAGTTTGCAGATGATACAAAGATGGGAGGGAAAGTGGAGAGTGAGGAGGACATAAAAAACCTACAGGGGGATATAGACAGTCTGGGTGAGTGGGTGGAGATTTGGCAGATGCAATACAATATTGGAAAATGTGAGGTTATGCACTTTGGCAGGAAAAATCGGAGAGCAAGTTATTATCTTAAAGGCGAGAAACTGGAAAGTACTGCAGTACAAAGGGATCTGGGGGTCCTAGTGCAAGAAGATCAAAAAGTTAGTTTGCAGGTGCAGCAGGTAATCAAGAAGGCCAATGGAATGTTGGCGTTTATTGCTAGAGGGATAGAATATAAAAACAGGGAGGTATTGCTGCAGTTATATAAGGTATTGGTGAGACCGCACCTGGAATACTGCATACAGTTTTGGTCTCCATACTTTAGAAAAGACATACTTGCTTTCGAGGCAGTACAAAGAAGGTTCACTCGGTTAATCCCGGGGATGAGGGGGCGGACATATGAGGAGAGGTTGAGTAGATTGGGACTCTACTCATTGGAGTTCAGAAGAATGAGAGGCGATCTTATTGAAACATATAAGATTGTGAAGGGGCTTGATCGGGTGGATGCGGTAAGGATGTTCCCAAGGATGGGTGAAACTAGAACGAGGGGGCATAATCTTAGAATAAGGGGCTGCTCTTTCAAAACTGAGATGAGGAGAAACTTCTTCACTCAGAGGGTAGTAGGTCTGTGGAATTTGCTGCCCCAGGAAGCTGTGGAAGCTACATCATTAAATAAATTTAAAACAGAAATAGACAGTTTCCTAGAAGTAAAGGGAATTAGGGGTTACGGGGAGCGGGCAGGAAATTGGACATGAATTTAGATTTGAGGTTAGGATCAGATCAGCCATGATCTTATTGAATGGCGGAGCAGGCTCGAGGGGCCGATTGGCCTACTCCTGCTCCTATTTCTTATGTTCTTATGTTCTTATCTTAACCCTCATTTTATCTTTCTCAGTGCCCTTTCCCCCCAAATATTGTCCATTTCAAGTTTCATTTTAGAGCCTACTCTGAACAGATTCCTGTGATCACAGACTCACTTCCCTCAACCATCCTGACTTCTGATGAATTGCATAACTAACGGACTCACCAATAATCTGTCCTGCAACACAGAACACCATAACAATCTTCAACTATTATTTCAGAATTGTTCTTAAAACAAATAGATTGCAATAATTTTATTTTAATTTGTTCCTTGCTTTATACTCAGGCCTACTTATTCACAATTAGGGAACAAAGGAAAATATACATCAACATATTCTGAAATCAAAATAGATGCTACAATAGTGATGGAATATGAAAAATAAAGCACTTGTGTCGTGATTGACCCAACCAATGCTCATGAGTTACATGACCTTGGCTAGTTGATGATTTGTCATAATCTGTTGCTTCAGAATGTGTATTCTCTCTATATTGTTACTTGCAAGTTCTTCAAGTGTGAATGATTACTATTTAAACACTTCGTAATATAATCTGAAGATGATGGATGGATGTAGCTATGTACTGATCGTCCACCAATTATCACACAAAATGGAGTTAAAAAGATAGTTGGTGCAGGAAACATAATTTTTATGAATTTGAAACATACATCATTCAGGGATGTTGTGGAGAAATCTTTGACCAGATCACTTTCTTCCTGACAGATTGGAGCCTTTTTTCTGAACTTGGGTGGAGCTCCTGAAGGCCCTGCAGGGACAGGCAAGACAGAATCAGTTAAAGACTTGGCAAAAGCTGTTGCTGTACAATGTGTTGTCTTCAACTGCTCAGATGGGCTGGACTACATTGCTATGGGCAAAGTAATTGATTATTTGGAAACCTATTCATGAGTTGAAGCTCATTAAAGTTTGAATTTTAGATTATGTAACAGTGGCTGGGAGGGCAAACTGTTACCAAAGCTCCACATGTATAAGAAACAAAGACTTGCTTTTACATAGCACCTTAGAAATATTCCAAAGCACTTAATATACAATTACTTTGAAGTGTAGTGACTGTTGCTTTGTAGCTAAACATTGCAACCATTTTGTACACAAGAAGATCCCATAAATAGCAATGAGATGAATTAATTAATTAATCTATTTTTGGTGATTTTGGCTGAGAGAAGAATATTGGCCAGCACATCAAGATTGTTGCTCTTCTTTGAATAGTGTTGTGAGATCTCAAATCTCCTGAACCACTAGGCAGCACCTAGGTTTAACTTTCTCATCTAAAGAATGGAACCTCCAACAATGCAGTACTCCATCATAACTGAATTGGAATATCAGTACTGATTATGCTCAAGCCCTAGATTGTGGCTTGAGCCCACACTCTTCTGACAGAGTGAGAGTGCAATCAATAAAACGTAGTTGACACTGGAAAGCTCTCCAGTTTTTGACTGGCTGTCCAATGTTTCTCTTTTATTGTGGAGTGGCTATTGCTTCCTTTTCTTTTAACATCCCAAGTACTCAACACACTTCAACTTTGTAGCAGTGTGATAAAATATGTAGAATATTATATAAAAGATAATATCTGTGAAAAAATTGTTTTTTCCTCTTCAGTTTTTTAAGGGATTGGCCTCCTCAGGTGCCTGGGCATGCTTCGATGAATTTAATCGTATCGAGCTGGAAGTGTTATCTGTGGTGGCTCAGCAGATCCTTTGCATCCAAAGATCAATCCAAAACCATCTTGAGTTCTTTCTCTTTGAGGGGACTGAGCTACGACTGAATCCAAACTGCTTTGTTGCTATTACAATGAATCCAGGGTATGCAGGCCGCTCAGAATTGCCTGACAATCTGAAGGTACAAGTTATTTTATTTGCATGCAGTACTTAAAAGTTAGTTGCTAGCTTATTATTTCTGGCTGCTGCTTGATGAAGGCTCTAGCTGAACCACGGATCTGATTGTAGCATAGTTTGGTCACTGGGTATGGGTTCCTGAGAGGAGGCATGAGCCAAATGTGCAGGAGGTAATGCTTGTCCACAAACAGCCAGCCTCTCACTTGCTGTGCAGAGGAAAAGAGTAGGGAATGGAGGAGTACCGCAATGTAAATGTATCATGGTAGCTGCCAGGAAAGTGGGCACAGACCTGCATGATGCACTGCTGATAATCACAGACCAGTTGCACATTGGTAGAATGTGATTTGTGAAAGCAGTGGGTTTGTTTCAAGGAGCCCGCAGGGCAATGTAGGTGCCCTCAAAGATGCCCTGAAATTGGGGGAACACTTCAATCTGTGTGAACCCAGGAGCCCTACTCTGCTGTTTCCAATTGTCCATGGGGAATGTGATAAAATTGCATCAGTCACTTGCCTAATGAAAACAAACTGCAGACTGACTAACGGTACGGTTACTCCCTGTTGCAGTCTGGAAGGAACCAGAGGCAAAGAAGTAACCTTGACTGCAATAAGCAATGCAGTGCTAGCTGTGGTAGTGGGTTGCAGATCTTGCTGCAGGAGTCGATAAAACTCTAACACTGCGTCCCGAGCGAAGTGCAGCCTTCTTATGCACTGCTCCTCAGAGAAGTGCAGGGATGTTATCTTTACATAGAATGTACAGCACAGGAACAGGCCATTCAGCCCAACTGGTCCATTCTGGTGTTTATGCTCCACACGAGCCTCCTCCCACCCTATATCATCTAACCCCATCAGCATAACCTTCTATTCCTTTCTCTCTCTTGGATCGATACAATCTTTGGGGTGGCTAAGGATTCCAGAAGTATGCTTTCTTCTTTCTGGTGTTCTTGCAGCTGTAGCTGGATTTGCTCTTTCCTTCTGTTCTCGCTACTCTTCCTCCTCTTTCTCTAACCAGAGTAGAATTACCAGAAGGATCCCCATGTAGAAAAAGTACATTGTCAGAAACCCCATAAGATTTCAAAAGGTTGTACAGCTACTAATAGAATTTTAAAATTATCTAAGTAGCCAAAAACTACCAGTAAAATGTCTCTCAAACCTATGCAGCGTTTTAGCTGAGAGCAGGTAAGTATACCTTTAAATACTGATGCTGTAATGACCGCCTCCTGACCTGTACCGCCCATGATTTGTGGGCAAGTTGAAGAAGTGGTGGTGGCAGCGCTAATTAACATGAAAATGGCGCTGGGGTCCTAACAACGTCAGTTGACCCATGTTTGAATATTTCAATTTGTCCCCGGCCTGTTTCTGGTGGGAGCACTTGCCGCCTAAATCACGGTCTGCCCGAAAATTGAAACTGACAAACCTCCAGTAGTAAATTGGCAATTTATTTTCCTGATTTTTGTCTTGTTACTGCCGCACTTACAGGGTGATAGCGAGACAGAAGTTGGTCCCTGTTCTCTGTGGGGAAAGACTCAAGCCCCGATTGTAACCTAACTTGCCTGGCAGGAACGGGTCGGGTTCGAGTCAGGTCCCCATTTTACATCCTGCCTGATTTTACACTCGGAGCGTAACATTGGGTGGGGTGTAAAATGGGCGTCAACCTGAACCTGACCTATTCCCACCAGGCGGGTTAGGTTAAAATTGTGGCTTGAATATATGCCAGATGCTTCTCACAGTATTGGATATAAGACACTCATTAGAATAAGGGATCGAAAATACAATCTTCCACTCTGAGGTTCCAATGTGCACCACTGTTGTTTTGGCCTCAGTTTAATTGTCCAACACTAAACTTGTACTGTTTCTTCTGAAGCTGCCTTTACTTCATTGTAAAGATACAATGCACCTTTCGAACTTTGAGCACTGAATTGTAGTGGAACATATTGTAAACAGAGGCCTTCCAATACTTGGTACAACTGCTTGTGTGCGGCAAGCGGTTTTCTTTCATGGCTGGGCCTCTGAAGCCCTCATCTCTGACCTACTCAGCAGAGCTGGGAGAGGACCTTGCCCTCCAGTGATCTCCCTCCTGGGTTGTCCCTGCCACCAGTACCTGCAGCTATGTGCTCATGCTGGTTGTTTCACCATGTGCAGACTCCTCTGTCTCACTATCTAACCAAATTGGAGTGCCAATATCTGTGCTGGTGCTTGGGAGAGATGAAGCTCTGGACGGTGCATTCTCAGAAAAATTGACGTTCTCTGAGGTGTCTTCTTCAGGTGCCTCTTGCTATCAAGAAGGACCTAAAGGAAATAGGAAAAGGAAAAGGGCAAGAGTTAGGATGGCACTGAGAAGCTGGACATTAGCAAGTGACAGTCTTGAGAATGTAGCTGAAGTTGTGAAGCTTGCTGAATATTTGCCGAGTTGAATGAAGGGTTACAAGTAATATTCAGACACCCTGCTAAGGTAAGCCGCCAGCCTCACCTTCCCCAATGCTCATGGCTCTGCCTCAGCCACTAATCTTCAGGGTTTCTTTCTCTGCTTGGGTAAGGGCTATAACATTGGGTACTTCTCCACCTTTCTTTGTCCTCACCCTGGCATTATGCGCTGCCTTGTCCTGCAGAAAGAGAAGGTGAGAATTAGTGAGTGGCTGTTGAAAAGGCAAGTGGAGATGTGTGCATACAGTGCATGTGCTGAGAGCTGGGGAAGAAGCAAAATAGAATGAGAAAGGGGAGGTGATGAATATAAAGCCAATAGTGTGGAATATAAAGTGAGGAAGGAGTTGGTGGTAGTGCAAGTGCTAGGATGTGAGAAAAGAATGATGTTGGTGTGTTGTGTAAAGAGAGCAAAGGAAGAGGTGAGGGTGGAATGAGAAAGTGAGATGTTGTAGTGTGCCCTTGTGATTGAATGCTGAAGGAGGGGAGGTAATTGTTGAGTGTGGTAGGGGAAGAGGTGAATGGAGTGTTGGCAGTTCTTGCTGGTGGCACTGACCCTGTTGGCCACCTCTGTCCAGTCGTCCACAAGTGTGGCCCTCGGGATGCTCCTGAAGCTACTGGGGAACGATAACTCCTCCACCAAGACCTTCAGGGAGGCATCAGAAAACCTGGGAGAAGCTCTCTGACTCATCTCTCGTGTTACAATTGTTTCCAGAGTTGTTCACACAAAATTCAAAACAGGAATGCAACCTTGCTTTAAGAGGTGCATTCCCGCTTTAAGAAGACTTTAGGAGGCCCGCTGGAAATTGCGCGTGTTGTAGGTGGGCTGCCGGATTCCCGTGCGATCAGTTGAGCAGGACACCGATCATGTTGAAATAAAGCCTGGGAGTTAAAATCACCCATGTCTCACGCTCGCGACCTCATAGGGGCTTCCCACTCACTTGTCTGATTTGCGCCTCAAGTTAAAATTGGGGCTTTTTATGTCAGTCGGTTGTCCAAAGAGTATTAATCCCAATCCCATTATTCAGAACATAAATTGCTTCGTTTTTAAAATAATCTAATTAACAAGATTACCTTTCCCAAATATCTCACTTTATTTGTGACAATAAACGAATGGCTGATATAGATGTTATGGTACACTCCTAAAATATGTTATCTGTTTCCACTGGCAGGAAGGTTAATAACCAGAGGACACAGATTTAAAATAATTGGCAAAAAAGCCAGGGGAGATGAGGAGAATTCTTTTTCCTCAGTGAGTTGTTATGATCTGGGATACATTGATTGAAAGGGTGGTGGAAGCAGATTCAATAGTAACAGATGATCTCTGTACCTGAAATTTCAATGTTTTACAGGTTCTATTCCGGACAGTAGCTATGATGGTTCCTAACTATGCATTGATAGCTGAAATCTCTCTGTACTCATATGGCTTCCTTAATGCCAAGCCATTGTCAGTGAAAATAGTGATGACTTATAGGTTGTGTTCAGAGCAGCTTTCATCACAGTTCCACTACGACTATGGCATGCGTGCAGTGAAAGCTGTTTTAGTTGCAGCTGGCAACCTAAAGCTGAAGTTCCCCACGGAGAATGAAGATATTCTGGTGAGTTGCAAAAAAAGGTACGTTAAGATAAGAGCAAAATACTGCTAATGCTGGAAGTCTGAAATCAAAACAGGAAATGTTGGAAAACACTCAGCAGGTCAGGTGGCATCTGTGGAGAGAGAAACAGAGTTAACATTTCAGGTCGATGACCTTTCATCAGTTCTGAGGATTCGAGCACTTTCTGTTTTTATTTTACATTAAGAGAAGGTTAAGTGGGAATATTTCCTTTTTGTTTGATGTGTAGATTAGACTTATCTCAATCACTATCAAAGACCAGAAAGAAGCCGGATGGGACTTTTTTTTCAGCTGTGGAGCAGATGTGGCAAGTGACTACATAATGGCACTATGCTGAAAATTAGATAAACTGCTACCTCTGAGTTCATGGATTTTTTTTTTCTATTTTGGTAGTCTTTGAGAAGCAAGACAAACATTTTTGATATTTCTGTGGATTTTAGCTAACCTTTAGTCAGTTAGAATTCTAGTGTTCGATTACTTGTGAGTGTGTGTCCTTTTGTCTCAAGCATTCAAATTGTACAAGAGTAGTTAAAAGATTACAACCATTGGACTATTAGATAAATTCAAGTTACAAATGCTTTCTTACCTGATGAAAGGATTTATATGACCTCTAAAGCCTGTGTTTATGAACACTTACACTGCTTCCTGTATCTCATCAAAAAGGTAAATGCTGCAAGGATTTTATTTAGGTTTTTATTTAAATGGAGATGATAAATAACTTTACATTTTAGTGGCAAGTAGTATTGTTATCTATCTTGTAGAAGTATGTTTTGATCTATATTTTTTCCAACCTGCAGTGGTTCTGTTTAAATAACTTGCAAGCAAGATATTTCCATTTTGTCTTTAGTTGCTGCGATCAATCAAGGATGTGAATGAGCCCAAGTTCCTATCACATGATATTCCATTGTTCAATGGTATCACAAGTGATCTATTTCCAGGTGTTGAACTTCCTGAAGCTGACTATCGGGTAGGGATGTTTTTCAGTGATTATGTAACTTGAATCAAATGCCTGGAAATTAATATTATTTATGGTAATAGATCACAATGAGAAAAATCTAATGAATACAATTTTTAAAAACTTATTTAGGTTCCTTCTCCTTGCCACATGCATTTTTTAAAGTTATTTCCACCCCTTTCTTTGTGAGAGATTTTTTTCCTCTGACCCTTTTTTTTATTAGTTCATGGGATGTGGGCGTCGCTGGCAAGGCCAGCATTTATTGCCCATCCCTAATTGCCCTTGAGAAGGTGGTGGTGAGCCGCCTTCTTGAACCACTGCAGTCTGTGTGGTGACCGCTCTCCCACAGTGCTGTTAGGAAGGGAGTTCCAGGATTTTGACCCAGCGACAATGAAGGAACGGCGATATATTTCTAAGTCGGGATGGTGTGTGACTTGGAGGGGAACGTGCAGGTGGTGTTGTTCCCATGTGCCTGCAGCTCTTGTCCTTCTAGGTGGTAGAGGTCGCAGGTTTGGGAGGTGCTGTCGAAGAAGCCTTGGCGAGTTGCTGCAGTGCATCCTGTGGATGGTACACACTACAGCCACAGTGCGCCGGTGGTGAAGGGAGTGAATGTTTAGGGTGGTGGATGGGGTGCCAATCAAGCGGGCTGCTTTGTCCTGGATGGTGTCGAGCTTCTTGAGTGTTGTTGGAGCAGCACTCATCCAGGCAAGTGGAGAGTATTCCATCACACTCCTGACTTGTGCCTTGTAGATGGTGGAAAGGCTTTGGGGAATCAGGAGGTGAGTCACTCGCCGCAGAATACCCAGCCTCTGACCTGCTCTTGTAGCCACAGTATTTATATGGCTGGTCCAGTTAAGTTTCTGGTCAATGGTGACCTCCAGGATGTTGATGTTGGGAGATTTGGCAATGGTAATGCCATTGAATGTCAAGGGGAGGTGGTTAGACTCTCTCTTTTGTTGGAGATGGTCGTTGCCTGGCACTTGTCTGGCGCGAATGTTACTTGCCACTTATGAGCCCAAGCCTGGATGTTGTATAGGTCTTGCTGCATGCGGGCACGGACTGCTTCATTATTTGAGGGGTTGCGAATGGAACTGAACACTGTGCAATCATCAGCGAACATCCCCATTTCTGACCTTATGATGGAGGGAAGGTCATTGATGAAGCAGCTGAAGATGGTTGGGCATAGGACATTGCAGTGAGGAACTTCTGCAGCAATATCCTGGGGCTGAGATGATTGGCCTCCAACAACCACTACCATCTTCCTTTGTGCTCGGTATGACTCCAACCACTGGAGAGTTTTCCCCCGATTCCCATTGACTTCAATTTTACTAGGGCTTCTTGGTGCCACACTCGGTCAAATGCTGCCTTGATGTCAAGGGCAGTCAATCTCACCTCACCTCTGGAATTCAGCTCTTTCTTTATCGTCAGTAAATAAAATAATACTTGTTGTCTTTTTTTTCCATTTAGCTTTTCCTTGATTGTACCATTGAATGCACTATCAAGCAAAACGTGCAGCCAGTGAAGCCTTTCCTGGATAAAATGATCCAGACCTATGAAATGATGATTGTGAGACATGGGTGAGTGAGAGCGAAGTAGTTGGGTGTTTCAGCTTTGCACAAAATAATTGAAATAATTTCTGACTGTGTGTGTATGTATATATGTTGTATATGTATATACTTTTCTTCACTATAATGTTGATGTTTTGTGGTAGCTTTTGAAAAGCCAGATTAACTCACCTATTTCAGTTATTAAAACCATCATATATATAACACAACTACAACTTGCATTTATATAACACTTCTCATGTAAGATCAACATCTAAGCCAGTTGACACTGAGGAGGAAATAAAAAGTGGAGAGTGAAAAACAGTTATGTTGAAGAAACTAAGTCCTAATCAAAGAGCAGGGTCTTGAAGGCAGGTAGTGAGGTGGTGAGCCATTGAGATTTTGGGAGGGAGTTCTACAGCATGGGGCCATGGTGGCTGAAGAAACGACCACCAGTGGTGGAGCGGAAAGTGTGGGGAATAAGAAATGGCTGGGGAGTGGGTGTGTGTGTGCTGGGATGAATGACTGAAGCCAGAGTCAGGGTGGGGTAAGGATCATTTGTCTGATAAATTTGTTCTGGATTATCTTTGAAGTGAGGGCAATTGGATGGTGGTAGTAAGGACAGTAGTGGTATGGATTGTGGGACTGTTGGTGTATTGGGGATGGGAGGGATGGTTCAAAGTGAAGTGCTCCTCGATAAGCTTATCTCTGAGATCTCTGGCAGCTAGGGATATTGGTGGTCACTGCTAGAGTACGCTCCCAATGCCAACGGTGCCGCCTGCACCAACAAGGCGGATGGCACATTTCCAGCTCATAATAAATGTGCGGTTCCTGCCCACCATATTGGAAACTTAGGAGGTCATTTAGCGCCTAAAAAAAGGGCACTATGCTGCTGTGTTTCTAGGCGGCTATGAGCAATGCCATGGGAGATCTGTTTATATCTGTAAAAAATGGAACGTGGCTCATCAGCATGTCAATGATTCAGTTATTGAAAGGATATGCATGATAGTCAACTTCCATAACTCTGACACTTTAGGCAGAGAAAGTTAATGATTTAATTAAAGTTGACAGCTTATTTTACTTTAATGCTTCATGGAATTCACCACTACACATCCCTTCCTCCAGGGAGTGTTTGTCAGAGATTTCTACAAAATGTCCAAAGTGCTATCGAAAGTTACTTGAATTTGTTTAACTTCACCCTGTGACCCTTTACACGGGATGGGGGGGGGGGGGGAGGGAGGGGCACGCCCCAGGTTAGTGGGATTCATTGCCGTATACCTGCATTATTTAAGGAAAATATGAATTGCAATAATATTTATCAGAATGCTATTTGCTAGCTCCAGGACATGCTTGTCCCCTCTTTTATGAGGCCTTTATAGAGGATTGTGTCTTCCAGTAGCCTAACCATTACATAGCATAAAACATTATCCTGTGTGTGTGTATATATATATATATATATATATATATATATGTGTGTGTGTGTGTGTGTGTGTGTGTGTGTGTGTGTGTGTGTGTGTGTGTGTGTATATGTATAAATATATGTATGTATACATACCCAAGATGATTTAAATAAGTTAACCGACTACAGAATGTAAGCCACATCTCAACTGTATAAATAACCACTATCCATTGGACCTTATGGAACACAAATGTATGGCTATCAGTTGAGGACAGGATCAGGCTTGTTGCCTTCCTCTCACTCATGTCATCAAATTACTTACTGATTCTCACAATCCAGCATCATATGTGAAGAATAGTCGATTGAATAAGGGCTGCCAGCACTGTTGGAGCTGAAATCAGTATGAGTCTCCTTTAGGAGAGAGGGGGAGAACGTTTGATAAAAGTAAAAATTGGCGGCTTCTGGGGATTCTGCCTAACTCTGGTTTTGGACATCACATAGGAACAGGTGTAGGCTATTTAGCCCTGCGAGCCTGTTCCACCATTCAATTAGATCATGGCTGATCAGTACCTCAACTCCATTTACCTATCTTTGCTCATATCCCTTGATACCCTTACTCAACAAAAATCTATTGATCTCAGTATTGAAAATTTCAGTTGACCCAGTATCCACAGGGGGAGAGAGTTCCAGATTTCCACTACCCTTTGTGTGAAAAAGTACTTCCTGATTTCCTTCCTGAATGGCCTGGCTCTCGTTTTAAGATTGTGTCCCCTTGTTCTGGATTCCCCCACTGGAGAAAATAGTTTCTCTGTATTTACCCTATTGAATACTTTTATTATCTTAAACACCTCAGTTAGATCAGCCCTCAACCTTCTAAACTCAAGAAAGTACAAGCCAAGTTTATGCAATATTCCAGCTGGGGTCTGACCAAGGCTCTGTACAACTGAAGCATCGCTTCCTCCCCTTTCTATTCCAGCCTTTTTGATTATTTTTTGTGCCTGTGTACTAGCTTTTAGTGATTTGTCTATCTGGACACCCAAATCCCTTTCCTCCTCATAGTTCCTAGTCTCTCGCCATTAAGAATATATTGCGATTTATCTGTTTTGGATTGAAAATGAATTATCTCATACTTCCCCACTTTGAACTCCATCTGCCACAGTTTTGCCGACTCATTTAATCTGTCTATGTACCTTTGTAACTTCCTGCTCCCATGTACACAACTTGCTATTCTTCCTAACTTGGTGTCGCCTGGAAACTTGGATATACAGCTCTCTATTGCTTCATCCAAGTCATTGATGTACATGGTGATAAGCTGAAGCACCAGTACAATCCCTGGGGAACATAACTTGTCACATCCCGCCAATCAGAGTACATTCCATTTATCCTTACTCTCTCTCCTACCTCCCAACCAATTACTAATGCATGTCACAAGGTTACCTCCAATTCTGTGCGCTTTTATCTTTGCTCATAATCTCTTGTGTGGAACCTTATCAAATGTTTTCTGGAAGTCCATATAGACAACGTCCATAGACATCTATGGTAGTGACCTCCTCAAAAAATTCAACTAGATTAGTCAGACATAACCTACCTGTCACAAATCCATGCTGACTATCTTTAATCAGCTTATACTTGTCCAAGTGTTCAGTCATTCTGTCCTTGATGATGGATGAGACAGAGAATGAATTCCATCCCATGCAGCAATAAAAAGTCCCCATCTGAAATTATTATCAATTTCGTCAACAGGAAAGAATTTCATTCACTGAATGTGCAGATTGTGAGTGATGCAAGCCATCTCATTATGCATGTCAAAGTATGCTACCTGGGAAGCAGCCAGGATTCTTTTATTCTCAGGCCATCCAGGATACCTAGATTGCTTAGCCATAGCAGTGTGTCAGGATGACTGATAGAATACCAGGGGCACCCACTTTAACTATGGTTGAAGACATCTCTTCGTCATCTGAGGAGAGAGGTTGAAAACAGATACAATGAAACATTGATTACTACTTGAATAATAGTTGAGCAGACCATCGACATTCTTAAGTCCCATTTCCATTTCCTGGATAAGTTGGGGGAAGCCCTGCATGCAATCTAGCAGGGGTTTCAAGAATTATAGTGGCTTGCATTATTCAGTCATTACAAAGGGATTGGTCCTTCCATCTGCAGAAAGTGAAGAGGAAGAAGGTGGAGACAACCCTGATCATGATGAAGATGCTCAGGGGAGAGAGAAGGTGGCCAGCAACATGTGCCATCAGGCAGGAAATCATCATCTTTTTCCAGTAGAAAGAGTGTACTCCATCTGCATAATACAGAAAGTCCTTAATGACTTGCTTTCTAGTAATCATTATTCAACTCTGTGGTAGCTCTAATATCCTCTCGGGAAGAGGACACTTGCAAACATTAATCATCATATGACAAGAATAACAGGAGGCCGCCACTAAAATAATGCACAGATACCCTGAATTGCTGAATATTAACATCTTTGCCTGCATATTTTCCCTTTATTATGTGCTGTTCCTACTATCACTACTTCTTATCACTGTTAGTACCCCTTGTGCCTAAAACTTTTCTCACACATGATCTTAACCTCTTACTCCTTACATTGTGCTGCCTCAGTTTCAGGAGGTAGTGAGGTTTGTGGCTAGGACTGTACTGATTGAGGTGGCACTCATCTCAGTGATGCCGATGTCCTTGAAGGACTTGCTTCCAGTGTCATGTCACTTGTGGATCCAATGCATACCAGGCCCAGCCAGAAACTCATTAGAAGGGGTTGCATTGCCACTATCAGCGAAACATCTGCAAGCATTCCTTGCAACCCAATAGTGCTTAGCATGGACTAGGTTGGGCCAATGGTCTGTGTGAGAGCTAGTCAAATAGTCTCAGTCATTGGTGCCACTTCAGAAGACCTCCCCAAGACCTTCCCTTGAAGTACTGGTGCTGCAGAAATCTCCTGGACTGCCACGCTTACCAGTGTATGCTTCATGTCCTGTCATATCTCCTTTATGGTGTTGCAGATGTGGTTCTAGGCCTTCTCTAACATCCACTATCTGAAATGAGACAGTCTTCACTACCTGCACCTAAGATCTATGCTCCTGATTCACAAATTTTTCAAAGACTGGGCCTCTGAGACCTTGGTCCTTGGGATCCTCAGTCGAGAGCATTTTTTTCTGCTTCCAGGGAGATATGGTTGTTTCCTCATTATTCCATCCCATCTCCTACTGCTCACTGGTGTTCTGTAGTTCATCCTGTGATATACCCCATGTCTCACTATTTACTGTCTCCCAGGTGGGTGTATCTGGGCTCGTGCTTGAATAAGTAAGACACAGTGATAGATTCGGATCAATCAGATGCTAATATATTGTGTGCTGTGCTGCTATTGTGCAGAGTGTGCCTGTGTGTTAGTGAATTTGGTCGTACAAAGCTGCACACTCTTCTTCCCCCACTCCCTCTATGCTGACAAATTACAAGGGTGCCTCATTATGCTGTATGATCTCAGGTTGGGAAAGCCCTCTCCTATCCTAGTTCTGTCATGGCAGCTATATCTTGATTTCTCTTGCAAGCACATACAAAAATTAGAATCTAGGAGAGCAGATAGTGCACTCCAGTGCCGAAGCTGAATGCAGGATGCTATACCTGTTTCCGATTTATCCTCAAAGCAGAGTGCCCTTCAGCCCCAGAGGGAGCTACCCTCTATTGTCCAGCTCTTCCATCAATATGTCAAGGGCCTTAATCATCAAAGGGGAGAGTTCTCCCAATACAAGTCTCTGCCTCGATCATGTCAAAATTGTATCTTACCTTTTAAAACAGGTAAGCAGCAGCTCTTTAAGAACAACTGCCATGCTGGATATTCTGCTCCTCAATCAATCGTTGCATTCTCCACGCTTCAAGCAGCATATGCCAATCATATTAGTAAGCTGATCTCACAAAATTCCATGAGATCAGTTTATTTCTCTTCCAGTATGCTAACTGGGCTGCGCACTGTGGTTCTGGTGGCAGACAATTATGTCGGGATTTCAAAATTATTGCCATAGAGAAAGCAAAAAATCAGACGTAAGTTAAACATTATTTACCTGGATTATCATGTAACCACCAAGCTTTTAGGTGGTAGCCACAGTGGTTTCGTGTAAATAAATTAAACATGTAAGCTTGCACTAAGATCATTAATTTGTTGATTTTGAATTTTTAAAACCTGAAATTGAAAAGAAGATCGCTAGAAAAAGGAAACTGGAACATTAACAATATATTGTTGTGTAAAGCAAACTGTCAAATTATTTGTTCTATTTCCATTAACTAGGTTCATGCTTGTGGGGGAGCCTTTTGCTGGAAAGACCAAGATTTTGCATGTGTTGGCAGACACACTGACAATTATGAATGAACGTGGTTTGAATGAAGAGGAAAAAGTTGTTTATCGAACTGTAAATCCCAAATCAATTACCATGGGCCAGCTCTTTGGACAGTTCGACCAAGTCTCACATGAGGTATGTGATTTATGTCATTCTTTTTGGGAATATGTAATTTATGGAGGGCTTCCAGATACAACCATGTTTGCAAAGGAATCTCCACACCTAAAATTAGTCCTGTACAGAACGAAAAGGGGGAAATTTCAAAATAATGGCTAGGAATCAAAAAGAGAAAAAAAAATTCCCTCACTGCTCTGTGTCCTTTTGTAACAGTTCTGTCTCTTCCACAATGTTTTTTTGTTTCTGTTAGTGGACACTGTACATATTAGCCGTGCAGTTTTTTTTTCAGTATTGCTTGCATTAACCACCAGGTCAGGAGTTAAGATCTGCCAGTCTAGTAATATACTTTGTTGGGATTTATGAGTGCTCTAACTTGCAAACAATTTAATGCAGAGTCTGGGATTCCTTTAATATTTTGTTCAGTTGCATGATTGTGGATACCCTCGTCAAGGAGCCTCCCTAGTGCCTGAAACCGCCTGGGTTTAAGTATTTATTTGTCATGAGGGAATTAATGTTTTTCAAAGTATAATTTTAAAAACATATTTGCTTACAATTTTATCAAAATAAAGTAGACAAAAGAATACAAACTATGTAATCAAGAAATGAAAGGGGAGAAAATTCCTTAAATAATGAGTCTAACTGTCTAAACAAGATCAAAATTTCTTGTGCACCCCAAGTTATATTTTCCCCAGGTTATGCAACTGTAGCCAAGAGGGTGGGCAGACAACATATTTTCACGCTTCTTGCTATGACCCAACATCCAGGAAGTGTTCAAGATGATCATAGTCACATTTCCCCCTCGGAGAGGTGCTTGTCCTCTACTTAGTTTTACCTTTAATTAGCAAATCAACGTATATTTCCATTTTATGGTTGATCTTCACTACTTTTCCACCATGTACAGTGGACCGACGGCATTGTTGCAAATACCTTCCGAGAGTTTGCTTCTTCAGAAACCCCTGACCGTAAGTGGGTGATATTTGACGGACCTATTGATACTCTGTGGATTGAAAGCATGAACACAGTACTGGATGATAACAAGAAGGTAAATCAGTGTTTCAGCAAAAATGTGCACTCAGATTCTTTGCTGGACTAGATGTTTTTATGATTTGATGGACATGTAATTTGACTTCAAAAAAGTTAATAAATCCATATTAAATGCTGCAAGCTACTTTGTAACAGTGCTATTCTTTAATAGCTCTGCATCATAACAAGATAAAACTGCACTGCAGTACAGGCTGTGTTTTTGCAGTATTAAATGGATCATTCAACAATAACTTGCATTTATATAATGCTTTTAATGTAGAAAAATGGCCCTGGGCAATTCACAGAGGCATAATCAGAAAAAAATGACACTGAACCAAAGACGTTGATATTAGGAAGGGTGACTAGAAGCTTGTACAAAGAGGTAGCTTTTAAGAAGAGTCTCAAAGGAGGAGAGAGAGGTGGAGAGGCAGAGAGGTTTAGGGCGGGAATTCCAGAGCTTAGGGCCGAGACAGCTGAAGGTACGGCTACCAATAGTGGGGTGAAGGGAGTGGGGAATGCACAAGAGGTCAGAGTTTACAGACTGGTTGTAGGACAGGAGGAAGTTACAGAGATTGGGAGGGGCAAGGCCATGGAGATATTGGGGGTGATTTTAAACCCCAAGAACGGGTGGGTTGGGAGCAGGTGGGAGTTGAAAATAGTTGTTTTTTTGGGTTGCAACCACAAAATCTTTGGACTTTGCATTCCCAGTGGGAAGCCTGTACTTCTACGCGCCGACGTTAAACCCAGAAATAAAGCTGGGTTGCAGTCGCGACCCAAAAAACAACTATTTTCAACTCCCGCTTGCCCTCACCCCACCCGTTCTTGGGGTTTAAAATCACCCCCATTATCTCTGTGACAAAGAGCTGAAGTTACAGAGGACTATTGTGAAGTACAGAAAAAGTGGAAGGTATTTTTCAAATGAATGAAAAAGTAAAGCCCCAATTTTAACCCCCTGCGCCCAATGAGAATGGAGCGTGCGAGAGTTAAAAAAAAGTGTAGAGTACGTACCACCACCCCCCCACACTCCGTTCGCAATGCATTCTCGCAAGCTGCTATTTTAACTTCCGGGTTTCAGGAGACATTGGAAGTGCTTGCTGAAGGCAGGTGAGGACCTCATAAATATTTAAAAGTCAGGGTCCAATGATGTCATTAGGACCCTGGGGCGATTTTAACGCTGGGCCTCGTGAGTCATGCACATTGCCGACCGCGTTGTGGAAAGCAGCTGCAAAACAGTTCAAGGGCTAGAAGAGGCCAAGCAAGGTAAGATTTTAAAAATTTTTAATGGTTTCCTTGTGGGCCAGATGAAGCCAGAGTGCTCCTCTGGGCCGCACAATCTTGGGCCTCTCCAGGTCTTGGCTTACCCCTTCTCCGACCGCAATTGCGTCCCCAGCAGCAGCGTACTGCCACCTGAAATTCCTTTCCCACCTATCGGCCAGGTAGTGATTCCAGTCAGGTTTGGGCAGGAGACTCTGCTCCAGCATTTAGGTGAGGCCCGGGGGTTAAAATGGCCTGCATCTCTTGCTGGAATGGTCATGCGAGCTTGTCGCTCGCCTCAAACCGCCCCCCCCCCAACACTGCACTTGTTAAAATCGGAGATTAAGTTTTAAAAAGTTTAATGGAGAATACTGAATGTTAAACCTGAGTACTCTCCTTTTTGAGCTCATCAACTATCATGGTAATGATCAATTGTTCAATGATCTTTAAATAATTACCGTTTTTATCACCAGTTATGTTTGATGAGTGGAGAGATCATTCAAATGTCTCCGCAGATGAGCCTAA
Organism: Heptranchias perlo; assembly: GCF_035084215.1. NCBI lineage: Eukaryota > Metazoa > Chordata > Chondrichthyes > Hexanchiformes > Hexanchidae > Heptranchias > Heptranchias perlo. The sequence goes on along the minus strand of NC_090341.1, from coordinate 26,830,269 downwards.
TTTTTGAAGCCATGGACCTTTCCCAAGCCTCGGTAAGAGCCATTTTATTTCCTCCTGCATAATTGTAGAATTGAAAGTGGTCAATTGTTTTTAATTCAAAATACTAAATTAAAATGTAATTATTAATTTAGTCAAATATATTAGGAAAAAGTACACAGCATTTCTGTGCATCTTAAGCAGATTTTTTTTTTATATTGTTAGCCTGCTACAGTCAGTCGCTGTGGTATGATCTATCTGGAGCCAGCCCAACTGGGCTGGAACCCTATTGTAGCATCCTGGCTTAACGGTCTTCCAGATTTATTGCAACATAAAGAAATGCAGAGTCTCTTGCAGAGTCTTTTTGACTGGCTGGTGCCTCCTGCAATCCAACTCATTCGCAAACAATGCAAGGTAAGCTTGATCTCAAAATTTGACTTTTCATTAAAATTGCAAAATAAAATTGTACGTTAAGTTGTCATAAAGCAATTATTTAAAGTGACTAAACTGCAACGGAAAACTTCTTATGATCTGTCCAGTAGGAATGAGGAGCAAAGTGAGTTCCAAACCTGAAAATGGACCAATTTGAGTTAATGTACCAAATGGCCAACTGGGAATTTAGGTTCAGACTCCAGTTTACAGGACCCAGTGTTCAAGTCTTAGTAACTGAAGTTAAGTTGTAAAATTGTGGTGCACAGGTCTAAATAGTGGTTAATTTTAATCAATTTGGGTTTGGTATATGGCCCTTTTTAAAGAGTAAAATAGCACATGCTTACACAATGCCATTTTGTTTTTGTTACCCAATTCCTTAGTTGATGTTGACTTATGTCTTGGTTAGAGCCACAGCAACGAAAAACAATTGTTTTTGCATGTTAATATTTCAAAAGAAAAATATCCTGTGTCAGCCATGTGGTAATCGAAACATGTTGAGTGCATCCTCAGTGCTTCCCCATAGAAAGTCAGCAGAAGACTCATCCTAGGTCACACTTGTGAACTTGTTATGGCCAATTCAGAGTGGCAATGGTGGAGATTTGAGAGCAGGTTATGTGCCAGTCCTGTCCACCACAATTGATTCATGATCCAGTGGGACCAGGAAAGATGAATAGAGGGTATTTACCTGCAAATAAATAAAAGAAGAAAAAGGAACGGTAAGTTCAGAATTTAATTGTGAAAGGGTATGTGAACTTTTGGTTAGGAGTCATCCATGAAATCTCTCAGAATGAGGGATGCAGCCTTGAAGCGAGTTGATGTACATCTGGTTCCTGCTAGACTAGTAGGAAGTGGAGTAAAGGGCCTTGGTGGTTGTAATATATCTGATTGACCCTACTCAACCTCCTTAGTGTATTTGAAATTGTTGTATAAGAGCAGTTATACCTATGCTAAGGTTTATACAGTACATAAGTAAAAGTGGTGGCAAATCTTTTCCTCTATTCTGTAGGTGCAACTGCTTTATGACCTTATAGAGTAGTCTCATGTGCTAAAAAGCACGGGTAAGCACTGCCATTTAGATTTGTACGCTACAACTTTAATGGGGTCCTGAATTTGGACTTATTAACATGAATGTGTAGCCCCCAAATTTCAACTAATCTGAATGCCCAGGCCTCATATCTACAGATTGTGAAATGGAGATTAAAGATGAATACATTTTAAAATAGGAAATCTCACCATCAATTACAAGTGATAATGGTTAAGACCATAAGAGATAGGAGCAGGAGTAGGCCATTCGGCCCCTCGAGCCTGCTCCGCCATTTAGTGAGATCATGGCTGATCTGATTTTTACCTCAACTCCACTTTTCCACTCTTTCCCCCTATCCTTTGACTCCATTGCTGATCAAAAAATTGTCTAACTCAGCCTTGAATGTATTCAATGACTCAGCCTCCACAGCTTTTTGAGGTAAAGAATTCCAAAGATTCACGACCCTCTAGGAGAAGAAATTCCTCCTCATTTCCGTCTTAAACAGGCGACATCTTATTCTGAGACTATGCCCCCTAGTTTTAGATTCCCCCATGAGGGGTAACATCCTCTCAGCATCTACCCTATCGAGTCCCTTCAGAATCTTGTATGTTTCAATAAGATCTCCTCTCATTCTTCTAAACTCCAATGAGTATAGACCCAACCTGTTCAATCTTTCCTCATAAGACAACCCTTCCATACCCAGAGTCAAATTAGTGAACCTTCTCTGAACTGCCTTCAATGCAAGTATGTCCTTCCTTAAATAAGGGCACCAGAACTGTATGCAGTACTCCAGGTGTGGTCTCACCAGCACCCTGTACAGTTGTAGCATGACTTCCCTGCTTTTATATTCCATCCCCCTTGAAATAAAGGCCAATATTCCATTTGCCTTCTGGATTACCTGTATGTTGACTTTTTGTGTTTCATGTATGAGGACACCCAGATCCCTCTGTACTGCAGCATTTTGTAGTATTAACTTTTCTATAGCTCCTTATTTACCTTTTTCTGCCTCTGCTAACATAATTATTTTGATTTAAATACTGGGGATGACATCTTTGGGGGAACTTGCCTGGATGAGTTTCGCAACATTGTGAAGGAGGTGAATTAGCATCAGAAAGTTTCATTTCAAGTGGACTTTTTTTTTAACAATTTATACTAATTCAGTCCTTGCATATTGATTGGCTCAGTAACTCACCCTAGTTACCTCAACTACATCATCAGTGTTCACCACATGAACTGGTACCCTAACTGGTACCCTACTGCAAGGCATACCTGGGGAGGATTCCTGAGAGGTTTCAGAAGACCTGCTTGCAAATCCATTCCCATCTCTCCCACCACTCTTTTGAGAACCATATCTTATGGTATCTTATGAGGAAAGGTTGGACAAGTTGGGCCTGTGTACACTGGAGTTTAGAAGAATGAGAGGTGATCTTATTGAAACATATAAGATCCTGAGGGGACTAGAAGGGGTAGATACTGAGAGGATGTTTTCCCTTGTGGGAGAGACTAGAACTAGGGGCCACAGTTTAAAAATAAGGGGTCTCCCATTTAAGACAGAGATGAGGAGAAATTTTTTCTCTGAGGGTCATGAGTGTGTGGAACTCCCTTCCCCAGAGAGCAGTGGAGGCAGGGTCATTGAATATTTTTAAGGCTGAGTTAGGTTGGTTCCTGATTAACAAGGGAGTCAAAGGTTATGGTGGGTAGACGGGAAAGTAGGGTTGAGGTCACAATCAGATCAGCCATGATCTTATCAAATGGCAGAGCAGGCTCGAGGGGCCGAATGGCCCACTCCTGCTCTTCATTTGTATGTTCGTATGAACAAAATAACTTTAAAAAAAAGTGAATCAGAATTCTTTGTAATTATTCCATTTTTAAAAGGCTAATATTGGCACTTTAGAAGATCGTTACACCTAAAAATGTCTTTTTAGATTATACTAATATATTTTATTAACCCTTCAATTTATTACCCTGATTTACAAATTTGCCTGATTTATCTTTCTTTATCATAAGGATGATATCTGTTGTCTTGTTGCCAATTGTCTTTTTCATGTGATCTGTCTTGGGGTGTATGATGTTTGAGAGGATAGAAATTTTCTCCTCTATTTTGCTCATATGTTTCTCTGAATCTGGTTCATTTTTATTTAGCCATAAAACATTGAGCTCGATTTTAACCCTATCTGCCCGGCGGGTGATTAGTTGAAAACGTGCAGGTTTCTACCTACTCAGATCTTGATTAATTTCTGACTGTTTGTGATGTTAAGCTTCGGGGTTTTGCAGGTGGATGAGGTGCCTGCCTAAAGCAGTTGGGAGTCTCATAAATTTATGCAAGCAGGACCCTGATGCAATTTTAACTGGGGCCTGAGTGTCTTTCTTGTTAGCAGAAAATTGTCTGCAACTGCTCTGAAGACAGAAGAGGCGCTTCTGGTAAGGCTAAACCTTTCTTTTGTGGGACCAATAGGGCGAGGAGTGCTCCTTTGTGCTCTAAAAGGAAAGTCGTATCCTCCCCTACCCCTAACTGGCACTCTTCCCTCCTGAAACCTTCTCCTCACCACTTGCCTGGAAGCTGGCGGGCGGCCAAGGGCCACCTGATCTTCGCCTGCTGGCAGTCGCTCTGCACCCTCTTCACAATCATTCTGGGCAGGAAGTAGACAGGTGACATTTAAATGAAGCTCAGCGATGAAAATTTGCATGGCCACCTGCTGCTTTTGCCGGACAGGAAGTCACCTTGCCAGAGCGCCGTTCTGCCGGAATCCTGCTCCGAGTTAAAATCTGCCCAATTAGTTCAGTTAGACACACTGCAATATAAGTTTCAGTGCCTGAAGATCAGAACTCCTCATAAATAATGCTGCAACAGACTATAAGATAATAGACATTTATGTCATTTTTAATTAGTAGACAAAAAAAAAGCTGAACTACTTTTCATTATCAGATAGGTATAAAGAATATTACTGATGTAATTTCCATGTTATATACTCAGGAACTCGTTCCAACATCTGACGGCAATATTGTGGTCTCACTCACTCGTCTTTTTGAGATGCTTCTCTGTGACAAACTGACAAATGACTCCGATTCCAAGAACATTCGTGTCTGGATGATGGTACAAATTATTACCCTCAGTATCACTTTCTATTTCATGAGAAGAAAACTGCTGCTAACTTTGCTTATAATTCTCTTATCCTCTCTTTTGGTCTAATTAAGTGCTTGGGTGGCCTACTCCCAGGCCTCCGCAACGGGATACTCCCCCTCTGATTTTTTAGCAGCTGTCTTTACTATGCAGTTGATCCAGCTATTATGCTGCCTTTGTAATAAATCATATGTATTGGAATTGGTGGATGAAACGGGATACATTGATATTTCTCTTGGAACCTGGATGTCGAGGTCTTATGCCCTGATGTCATCCAGGAAATAAAAGGGCAGATTTTGCTGCCCCTGTCCCGGCACTAGACAGAGCATTGTACCCATAGTGAACTGCTCTGGTCCAGCCCTGAAATCTCTGAGATTTCCTGCCTGGGACCATTTGAATAGCCCAGGCAGCCCTGACACAAACCCACCCTCTGGAAGATCCAAACACCAGCAGTAGGAGCAGGAAATCAGGCTAGTTGCAGGTTTGACAGGCCTGCAGATGTGTCACTGGCCTGGTGATCAGGACTTTCTGGTTGTCAATGGAGAAGGTCCTGATTGAAGTTTAAAATTGTTCAGGGTAGAAGGGGTTAAAAGATATGAATCTTGTCCTAAGGGTTTAGTCTTCTGCCTGCTTCGGGACCACTGAGGACACTCCAATCAGCAGGAGTCTGATGGTAGGCCATGGCACCATGTTCTCCAGGTGCCCAGCTGACATTAGAACAGAAGAATGAAGCAGGTGGCTGGTCGCACCGCCTCCTGCCTCATTTACATTGATGCATTGAGTCTATGCCTACTGCAGGTGCATGCCAAGCTTCCTCGCACCTCCCCACCCGCCCCCCCCCCCCCCCATATTTTACATTTAGTGTCAGACTTGAGCTCAGTGATAATACTTTCACCTCTGAGTCAGAAGGTCATGTGCTGATGTCCCATTCCAGAGGCTTGAGCATGTAATCTGGACTGACACTTCAGTGCAGTACTGAAGGAGTGCTGCACTGTCAAAAGTGCTGTTTTTCAGATGAGATGTTAAACCAAGCTCATGTAGACATAAAAGATCCTATGGCACTTTTTGAAGAAGAGGGAAGGAGTTCTCCTGGTGTCCTGGTGAACATTTATCCCTTAACTTTGTGCACAAATTGGCTGCCGTGTTTGCCTACATTAACACAGCGACTACGCTTCAAAAAGTACTTTATTGGCTATGAAGCATTTTGGGACATCCTGAGGCTCTAGAAGGCACTACATAAATGCAAGTTCTTTCTTTTTTTACTGCAGATTGTATACCTGGTATAGTCCATTGGTATAAATGATTTGTCACCATGCCACCGATGTTGGAATTTGTGAACTGACATTATTACGGGGCTAAGTAGCCTTAATCTCTAGATTGTAATTCACCCCAAGGTAATAAGTTGGTGTAAAGATTGTCAGGTGTGATATCCTTCACCATGCTGTTGGACCTATAGAACTCTGATACTCGTACTTGCTTCTCAAAAATTAATCCTGTCTGCATCTCGTTTCCAGTCTGCCTTTGCTTTTGCCTTGATTTGGTCAGTTGGTGCATCCTGTGACAAAGAGGGTCGAAAAATATTTGATGCATTCCTGCGCGAAATCGTGTCTGTAAAATCTACATATGAACCAATACCAGTTGTTGTGGGAAAATGGGAATGTCCCTTTGAGGAGAAAGGACTAGTCTATGACTACATGTATGAGGTATGACATTATTTTAGTTCCTAAACAAACAGCTATGATAACTCATCCAAATCAAGTCCTTTTTTGAAAATAATGAGTGTGCAAAAGGACAGGAAAATATCACACTACCTTCATAGAATCGAATCATAGAAGGTTACAGCATGGAAGGAGGCCGTTCGACCTTTCAGGTCCGCGCCAGCTCTATGCATGAGCAATCCAGCTAGTCCCACTGCTCTGCCCTATCCCTATAGCCCTGCACATTTTTTTGTTTCAAGTACTTATCCAGTTCCCTTTTGAAGACCATGATTGAATCTGCCTCCACCACTCCCTCGGGCAGTGCATTCCAGATCCTAACCACTCGCTGTGTAAAAACGTTTTTCCTCATATCATCTTTGGTTCTTTTGCCAATCACCTTAAATCTATGCCCTCTGGTTCTTGACCTTTCCGCCAATGGGAAAATCCACTCTATCCACTCTGTCTAGACCCTTCATGATTTTAAACACCTCTATCAAATCTCCTCTCAACCTTCTCTGTTCCGAGGAGAACAATCCCAGCTTCTCCAGTCTATCCAAGTAATTTAAGTCCGTCATCCCTGGAATCATTCCAGTAAATCTCCTCTGCACCCTCTGTAGGCCTTCGCATCCTTCCTACAGTGCAGTGCCCAGAACTGGACACAATACTCCAGTTGCGGCCGAACCAGTGTTTAAAGCTATTTCATGTGCAGTAGGCACTGATGAAAGGTTGACCATTTTTTAAAGTTTTCTTGTCAATTTTCTCTCCTTTGCTCCGCCTCTCCTAAAGGCGTTGACTCCTTGCTGGGATTTAATTCCATGGATGCTGGTCACCCTGTGGTACCTCGCTCAAGTCTTGACAGTGGTGTCAGCAGGCTATTTGACCTCAGGGATGTCAAGAGTGGAGCATGATCCAGTCCTCACCTGATGCTTTTGCACACTTATTGAATAGGGATCAGGATAAGAAATTGTGATTGATTTCTTCTTCCTAACCCAGGGGCACTGTTGTCAGCTGATTGAGATCAGCTAATTCAGCACAGGCTGGGAATCAAAGCTGGGACCACCTTAGACTCTTTGGGCCCGATATTAGGAGGGAGGCGGGTTGCCAGCGGGGGGGTCGACCGGGTGCGTGGGTGACCCACCCAGTAAAATCGGTGGGTTCCCCACGCGATCGTAAGTAAATTGAAGCCACTTACCTTGGCTTCCGGGTTTCGCACTGGAAAGCTGCGCAGCGGGCGGACTGCGCACCCGCATCATAGGCTGTCAGCTGGAGGAGCTCTATTTAAAGGGGCAGTCCTCCACTGACTGATGCTGCAGAAAGGAGGCAAAATTACAGCATGGAGCAGCCCCACTCCACATCTCCTTCTGCACTGCCAACACTACTCTATCACATCACTCCTCACACCCACTCAAAGCTCATCCTCATCTTACCTGCACTTACTCACCTCGCCAGTACTCATCCCACCACTACCACTCAACCCAACCCTCATACAATCTCATGGCTGTATCTCATACTCACCCTCTCATGCATCTCTTTCACGGTCAGCCTCAACCCACCTGCCACTACCTGTGTTGCAGCCACAGGGCATGCATCACGTATGTGTAGTAGGAAGCGTAAGGCAAACGTGTCGTGAGCATGAAGGGGATGCACAAGGGTGTATGAGGGTTTGTCATGGTTTTTACTTCTATTTGATTTCTGATCAACTCACATTACTTATTATATTGTCACCACTACTGCCACATCTTGGCCATTCTTGACTGGCTTGTGCAATAATGCCCTTTCATGAGGTTCTCCATGAACACCCTTGATGCCACCCATTGGGTCACCCTACAGTGGGTGTATGTGTAGTTGCACGACTACTTTGTGCAGGTGCCTGTTGCGCAGCACTGTGTTGTGTAGCTCCACGTGGCGGAGGTGGACGGTGTGCCTGGCGAGGCTGGTGATGTTGCTCATCCTCCAATGGAGTGATGAATGCAGCAATGAACACCTCCCACCCCCACCATCCTGACGGTGTGAGTGTGAGGGGGTCCACAAAGTAGGTAAATGTGTTTGGACAGCAGAGTTTAGGGTATGATTTAATAGTTTAGAGTGTGGAGACAACGGTGTGGCAGGCAAAACTTTGTCTGAGGTGACAGAGTGCCCTGCTGCAATGAATGAGGGTTTACCTCGCACCTGTTAAATGGACCTTTGCAGTTGCCACTGGCTGCTGGCTGCAACACGTCTGTTTAAACAGGGAGTGTTTCCCCCAGCATGGAAAACACGCTCTGGGTAGTCCAAAATCTGAATCCTCCTAAAACCTCCAACTAAGAGGTCTGTAAACGACCTCAAGTACCCAGATAATGATCTTAAGTGGCATCCTGCTGGCTTTGATTGCAGGTGGGAGTCCCGCATGCGGGGGCTGCACACGCATCGATTCGCGTCACTGGGGAACCTGGAAGTGGGCGGGTTGGAGCCGGGGTCTGGACCCGCTCCAGAAATCCCCAATTTTAGGAGCCCCACCGCCATGAACGCACCCGCTCGGCCATACGAAAATTGACCCCTGTGACTTAGCTACTAACTGGATAAACTCCATTAGCCTGCAGGATAATCTGGAGTGAATATTCTTAAATCCAATTTTTACTCTGGTAAGGCATGGATGTAGGTGTTCTTAGAAAAAAATATAAATGGTATTATTGAATATAGTTATTGTACTCTCAGTAAGCGCACTTTCAGTCAAGCATTTTATTTTGCAAAAAATGTTATAGCCGAAGAGTTAAAAAAAAAACAGGTCCCTATAGCAACCTGGGTGGTAGTGCAGTTTGTCTTGCCAGAAACTAATATGACTGCTGATGCAAACTCCAACAGAGAATAAACTCTGAGATTCCTGCATTTGGGGAGGGCGGTAAAGAAGATTTCTGTCTCCAGAGGGCCAGGAATTTGGGGCGGATCATCTGTTTCCCCATGTCAAGGGGAGTACCAAGGATACCCTGGGGAATTCCACCCATTCCACCCTTATAAGGTTTATGGGAAACCTCAGGGCCTCAACATTTTTACTAGGGAAAGATAGTCGATTCCGGAAGGGATTGATTACCTTCCCCTAAGGCCTGTTTGCTCCATTGGGAGCAGAAGTTGTGAAGCCAAAGATTTTTGTTGGGTCTTTCCAGGGCCTTCTCTCTGCCTTCGGAGCGCCATGGCATCTCGGTGACATTATGACCTGTGGTTCAGGGCAGGCACAATGCACAACCCCAACCATGCAAATATCCTCATCCCCACAATCTGGCGGCCCAGGACTAAAAGGAACTAAGGGGCGAGGAATCCAACCAAGTGCCATAAATATATATAGTTGGAACCTTATAGTACTTCTCCACAACACAATACTGGAGAATGTAAGGAAGCTGGCGAACCAGTTTCTTTCTTTACAATGATTCCTCAGAGCAGTATCATTGTCAGAGCAGTGGAGGACTCGCACTGCCAGCTAGACGTGACTGTAGATGGAGGCCTCCCTAAAAATGTGTATGTGTGCATATTTTGAGGAGGCGAAAAAAACTAAGAGAAATTGTTAAAACAAGGTGATGTGAAATTGATTTAATATACACAAATAAATTGTTAATTTGAACTGTGATCCGCTTCTTATTGAATCTGCAATATTTTTGTCAGTTTAAAGGCAGAGGACGTTGGGCCCACTGGAATGAAACAATCAGAAATATTAATCTGGGTGATAAGACAACAAAAGTCCAGGACATCATAGTCCCTACTATGGACACAGTCAGATACACCTATCTCTTGGACCTCTGCCTTATGAATGGAAAGTAAGGAAGATACTGCTTTCAAAAAAATGTTCTTTGATTCTTACTGGTTCTCATTTACACTGCATAACAAAACAGCCATACCAATAAGGTACGTGGAAAAAAATGGGCCTCATGCTGGCTGTAGTTATACTGTGACAGCACAAAGGAAAAAGTAAGAGGCCGTTTGTTGGAGAAGTTTTCTAAAGCTGGTACAGTGTAGTTCAGCCTGGCACTGGGAGTGTTATAGTGCATTTTTGGGATTAGTTCCTTGCTCTGAATTTCCTCAGATTAGATTAAAAAGTGCAGTATTGTGTAGTGTTGTTGGGGGTAAAAGTGGAGCCTCATGAGAATACTGTCCATTAAACTTTCTGCCGTGACTAATTCATCTTAAGTGAATGTTAATTAAAATATTTTAGTCACTACGAGTAGTTATAGCACTGATGAATTTTTCACTGTGCATTTGCTCATCAGTGCTGTTGCCTCAGGTATATGTTTGAGAAAATGAATATGCACATTAATGATAACAGCCTTAAACTTGAGGGTGCCGATATGCACAGCCTCCGCTCGGCAGGAATGGGACGGTAGCGGGCCAAAAAATGTCAGTGCATTACTTACCGTTCTGTTCCTGTTATTGTTGGCGTCTTGACATGGGCAACCCAGGTGCTTGTCTGTTTCAGGCAGGAGCCAAATTTCAATATATTAATCGGGGCCCTTTGACATACATAGAACTGCATTGCAATTTTGAGGTACCAATGGATGGAGTGTTCGCTGCGCATGCTCCGTCCGTTGGTAGCAGGTGTAGAGCAGCCTAAGCCTTTAAAGTGACCATTGCTGGCCATTCAGAAAAAGGTCATTTAAAAAATGCTCCTCTTGGCCCCACAAAAGTCTTCCAGCCTGCTGCCTCCCCATCTGTGTCCTGCCGTGCCTTCAACCCCCCCCGAACTCATTATTTCGGGATGAGCTCTGTGGAGGAGCCGCCAGTCTTCCACCCACCACGATCGGCGAGCTGTCTGGGAGCACTGGTTCAGCCCTTGAGCTTGCCAATCAGATGTTAATAAAGCCTGGCCTCAAAATGGGCCGGGCCTCATGCCAAGGACACTGGGCAGATAGTGTGTTCGCACCACCCATTGTCTGCCAGATATGCAACTGTGGTTAAAATTGACCCCGTGATATTACTGTGAACTGTTGCTCCAACCCAATATCATTTTAGAGGGAGTTTTCCCATCAGCACCCTTTTTAAAATTCAAAATAACAATTATGCTTAACATTAACATCCTTCTGTATCATTTCATCCTATTATTTCAACAGTGATTGCTGATAATAAATGATAATGAAACAGTCGATAAGGGTGCTCAATTATCATTAGATAGTCATGAACCCAAGGATCATTTATAATCAATTATGTATGTTAATCCAGCTCTTTCATACCATCAAACTCAGTAACATTTTCAAGCCAGTACCCTGAATAATATCCATAGAAGATACTGTACATATAATAAAAGTTTCTATGATTCATTCAATTTACTATACTTAATAATATAAGAACAGAAGAACAGAAGAAATAGGAGCAGGAGCAGGAGTAGGCCATACAGCCCCTCGAGTCTGCTCCACCATTCAATCAGATCATGGTGGATCTTCAACCTCAACTCCTGCCTGATCCCCATATCCCTTGATTCCCCTAGAGTCCAGAAATCTATCTATCTCAGCCTTGAATATACTCAATGACTCAGAATCCACAGCCCTCTGGGGTAGAGAATCCAAAGATTCGCAACCCTCTAAGTGAAGAAGTTCCTCCTCATGTCAGTCTTAAATGGCCGACCCCTTATCCTGTGACTACGCCCTCTAGTTCTAGACTTTCCAGCCAGGGGAAACAACCTCTCAGCATCTACCCTGTCAAGCCCCCTCATTATCTTATATGTTTCAATTAGATCACCTCTCATTCTTCTAAACTCCAGAGAGTGTAGACCCATTCTACTCAACCTCACCTCATAGGACAACCCTCTCACCCCAGGAATTAATCTAGTGAACCTTTGTTGCACCGACTCTAAGGCAAGCATATCCTTCCTTAGATAAGGAGACCAAAACTATATGCAGTACTCCAGGTGAGGTATCTCCGAAGCCCAGTACAATTGCAGTAAGACTTCCTTACTCTTGTACTCCAACCCCCTTGCAATAAAGACCAACGTACCATTTGCTTTCCTAATTGCCTGCTGTACCTGCATGCTAACCTTTTATGTTTCTTGTACCAGGATACCCCCGTCTCGCTGGACAACAACATTTAATAGTTTTTCACCATTTAAAAAATATTCTGTTTTTCTATTCTTACCTTACATTTCCTACATTATTCTCCATCTGCCACCTTCTTGCCCACTCACTTAATCTGTCTATATCCCTTTGCAGACTCTTTGTGTCCTCCTCACAGCTCACTTCCCCACCTAGCTTTGTATCGTCAGCAAACTTGGATACATTACACTCGGTCCCTTCATCCAAGTCATTAATATAGATTGTAAAGAGCTGAGGCCCAAGCACTGATCCTTGCGGTGTCCCATTAGTTACAGCCTGCCAACCTGAAAATGACCCATTTATCCCTACTCTCTGTTTTCTGTCCGCTAACCAATCCTCTATCCATGCTAATATGTTACCCCCAACCTCATGAGCCCTTATCTTGCGTAACAACCTTTTACGTGGCACCTCGTTGAATGCCTTTTGAAAATCCAAATATAATACATCCACTGGTTCCCCTTTATCTACCCTGCTAGTTATATCCTCAAAAAACACTAATAAATTTGTCAAACATGATTTCCCTTTCATAAAACCTCTGCCTAATCATATTATGATTTTCTAAGTGCCCTGTTACCATTTCCTTAATAATGGATTCCAGCATTTTCCCGACGATTAAATATGTATTTAATCAAGTTATTTATTCCATTATATTTGCCTGTATGTTTATTTTATGGAAGATATATGTAGTTTATACAGTTAGAAATATAGCTAGTCTATTTTATGATTTTAAACTATGTAGAAAACTAGTGTTTTTTTTATATACACAGGCCACTGCTGTTTGTGGGCCAAACTGGCACTGGGAAGTCTGTGTACGTTCAAGATAAACTAATGAACAATTTAGACAAGGAGCGTTATGTACCTTTCTTCATCAACTTTTCTGCACGCACTAGTGCTAATCAGATTCAGGTAAATGCCTTTCGTCACTTTTAAAATCTGCTCAATTTCTTTGGGCTAGGTGGGAAAAATAAATTGCAAGGATTCTTGCTCCTTATTATCCAATGACCCCTGTCTGCATATATGTGGTGAGGAAGGATTGAATTTGGCTATGTGTTCTCCACAGTTGAATAGTCCACTTATTCTGTCTTGGCTTATGCTGCAGCCAAAGTCCAAGCATGGTTTGAGAGAGGTCCAAAAGGGGAAAAAAATTGGAAAAACGGAAATTAAAAAATATTCATCATGTAGAACTGCAAAAATGTTTTTCTATGCAGTTCTTTGTCTAAATATTACAAAGCATAATAAAAAAAAGTAATTAGAATAGTTAACAGTAGTTTCTGAACAAACTTAAAAAAAAGTTGCAACCTCTTATATTTTAAATTTCTCTGCATAAATTTTGAGGACAGTTGGTGTAGCGTATTGGTATCCCAAATTGATGTGCATTGCAGCATTGTGTTGCAGATTCAGGCTTATGATTCCCCACTCAGCAAGTTCAAGCCTGTGCCTTTAGTGAGGCTTTGAATGCAGGTCAGAGGATTACATGTAGGAAAATAAGAGGCCCGATATTACCATGGCGGCGGGGGGTCAATTGGGCATGTGGTTAACGCGCCTGGTGAAATCAGTCTGCCCGCACGCAATCGCAGGCTGATTGGATCCACTTACCTGTGCTTCCGGGTGCCCCGCTGCTAAGCTGCGCGGTGGGTGGACTGTGCATGCGCAGTAAGGTCTGTCAGCTGGAGGAGCTCTATTCAAAGGGGCAGTCCTCCACTGACTGATGCTGCAAGAAATAGGAAACATTACAGCATGGAGCAGCCCAGGGGGAAGGCTGCTCCCAGGTTTGATGATGCCTCACTCCAGCTCTTATTGGATGGGGTGAGGAGGAGGGGGAGGACAGAGATCTTCCCCCCGGCGGGCGGGAGGAAGCGGCCTGCCTCTGCCACCAAGGCCTGGCTCGAGGTGGCAGAGGAGGTCACCTGCAGCACCAACATATCGCCCACCTGCAAACAGTGCAGGAGGCGCTGCAATGACCTAAGTAGGTCAGCCAAAGTGAGTACACTTACTCATTCCTCTACAATCCGTCTGCCACATCACCGCCCCCACCCCACATCTCCTTCTGCACTGCCAACACTACTCTATCACATCACTCCTCACACCCACTCAAACCTCATCCTCATCTTACCTGCACTTACTCACCTCGCCAGTACTCATCCCGCCACTACCACTCAACCCAATCCTCATACAATCTCATGGCTCTATCTCATACTCACCCTCTCATGCATCTCTTTCACGGTCAGCCTCACTCAACCTGCCACTACCTGTGCTGCAGCCTCAGGACATGCATCACATATGTGCAGTAGGAAGCGTAAGGCAAACGTGTCGTGAGCATGAAGGGGATGCACAAGGGTGTTTGAGGGTTTGTCGTGGTTTTTACTTATGTTTAATTTCTGATCAACTCACATTACATATTATATTGGCACCACTACTACCACGTCTTTGCGAATCTTGTCTGGTTTGTGCAATAATGCCCTTTCCTGAGGATCACAATGAAGACCCACAACTGATGCCACCCATTGTGTCACTGCAGAGTGGGTGTAGGTGTATTTGCAGGGCTCTTTTGTGCAGTCGACTGAGAGTCGTCGGCGATGTCCCCGGTGGCACCCTGGAAGGATGCGGAGGAGAAGTTGTTGAGGGCAGTGGTGACTTTGACAGCGACAGGTAAGAAGATGGTGCTCGGGCCAACCGGGAGCAGCTCGGCATGAAGGAGGCTGCAGATGTCCACGACTACATGTCGAGTGACTCTGAGCCTCCGTGTGCACTGCTGCTCAGAGAGGTCCAGGAAGCTGAGCCTCAGTCTGTGGACCCTGTGGCGAGGGTTGTGCCCTCTGCGACGCATCTCTCTCTGTGGTTGCCCTCCCTCCTGCTGTGCAGGTGGATGTGTCACAGCACTGTGTTGTGGAGCTCCACGTGTCAGAGGTGGACGGCATGGCCGGCGAGGCTAGTGATGCTGTTTGCCCTCCGAGGAGGTCATGACTGAAGCTACGCCGGCCCCCATCCGGAAGATGTACATCTGAGGGCATCCGCAAGGTAGGTACATGTGTCTGGACACCGGGTTTCGTGTGCAAGTTGGTCAATTTTATTGTTAGGAGGAGGGTGGTGGAGGCCAAACTTTGTCCAAAGTGACAGAGTGGCCTCCTGCAATGAGTGAGGGTCTCCCCCCCAACCTGTCAAATGGACCTTTGCAGCTGCCACAGGCTGATGGCTGTAACACGTCCATTTGAACTGGGAGTGTTTCCCCCTTATCGGGAAACAGTCCCAGTTGTTTGCAAAATCCCACCCCTCCTAAAATATCATGTTAATCAGGTCTCTAAATGACCTGAAATACCTAAATAAATACCTTAAGTGGCACTCCGCCGGCTTTAACTGCCGGCGGGAGTCCCACATGCGGGGGCTGCGTGCGCATGTGAGTGCGTCAGTGGGAAACCCAGAAGTGGACGGGTTGGAGCCGGGCTCCCGACCCCCCCCGGGAATCCCCGATTTTCACAGCCCCCCCGCCACCAACGCACCCGATCGCGGGTGCGAAAATCGAGCCCAAGAGGTTTAATTGTTCCACACTGCTTCTGTCCACTCCTAATGACCAGGTAAAAAGAGCTGCACAGCCTGAGACATTGGATCAAGTCACCTGCTTAGGTCAAGGTGAAAGGGCAGGAAAGTGGAGTTGAGGTAGAAGATCAACCATGATCTTATTGATTGGTAGAGCAAGCTCGAGGGGCCGTATGGCCTACTCCTGTTCCTATTTCTTATGTTCTTATGTCATGGAATAGCACATCATTGAGGGAGGGGGAGGTAAGGTTAAAAGGAGTTCAGTGGACTTGGGGCATTAAATATAAAATTATGGATGTTTGGGAGTAATAAGTTCATAATTTATTCTGGCAGTTCAGATGGCACTGTAAGTCAGGAGAGAAAGCCTTGAGATTTATTTACTTTCGCGATTAGAATTTTTAATAATCTGTATATATACTATGATCTCAATAAAAGGAAAACACTGCTAAGGGCAGTAGAAAGTAGTGCTGAAATTAGAATGATTTAAAGACTGAGACGCTATTATAATGCGCTAAATCTTGCTGGAAAAGTAACAGTGTGACACTGTTATTAATATGCGAATGGGCTACAAGTTCAGGGGATTAAGAGATACGCCATGAGTTGCAAATCTCCAGAACTTACTGGTCGATTTATGTCGCTCTGACGTTTGCTTCACACAAACAGCATCTCACTCTTACCCTCCCCATTATTTTTAAGAACTTGCTGGATTTGCACATTAACTAGCCATTAAACTCGCTGCAAAAAGTTAGGGCTGGTGATTAAGAATTACCTTTTTAACTGCATGATAATTGTTAATGCAATGCCAATAAACATCTATGGCCCAGAAATGGTTCAATTTAAGAACATAAGAAATAGGAACAGGAGTAGGCCTTACGGCCCCTTGAGCCTGCTGCGCCATTAAATAAGATCATGGCTGATCTTCGACCTCAACTCCACTTTCCCACCTGCTTCCCATATCCCTTGATTCCCCTAGAGCCCAAAAATCTATCAATCTCAGCCTTGAATATACTCAACAACTCAGCATCCACAGCCTTGTGGGGTAGAGAATTCTAAAGATTCACAACCCTCTGAGTGAAGAAATTCCTCCTCATCTCAGTCTTAAATGGCCGACCCCTTATTCTGAGACTACGCCCTCTAGTTCTAGACTCTCCAGCCAGGGGAAACAACCTCTCAGCATCTAAACTCTCATTCCTGCATGTAGTAAATTCTTCTTAGAGATTTAAAAAATTTCAAATTTTAAATTTAATTTTTTTTTAAGCCTTTTTGTCTCTTTTTGCTCTCTCTCTTAATCCAATCTTTCTTTCACACTCTTTATTTCTCTTTCTGTACCTGATTTGACATTGAATTCACCCACTGTAATTTTCACTTCCTTCTCAGTCCTTGCGCTGTTAATTTCACAATCCTTCAATCTGATTGGTTGAAGAGAAACACAGTTACTTACCCTGTTTACTCAGCTCTCAGATGCCCTGTTCCCCTCGCTGTGACGTTATCAGCTCGCACTTTCAGCAACTTGCCACACAAAAAATTTAGAAACCTAAACGTGCAAGGGCAAGTCTAACTAACAGCAAATGCTGTTGAAGAAGCCTTGGCGAGTTGCTGCAGTGCATCCTGCAGATAGCACATATTGCAGCTATGGTATGCTGGGGTGGAGGGGGTGGATGTTTAAGCTGGTGGATGAGCTGCTAATCAAACGGTCTCCTATGTCCTGGATGCTGTCAAGCTTCTTGTGTGTTGTTGCAGCTGCACCCATCCAGGCAAATAGAGAGTATTCTATCACATTCCTGACTTGTGACTTGTAGATAGTGAAGATGTTTTTGGGAGTCAGGAGGTGAGCCACTCACCCCTGAATACCGAGCCTTTGACCTGCTTTAGTAGCCACGGCGCTTATGTGGCTAATCCAGTTAAGTTTCTGGTCAATGGTGTCCCCCAGGATGTTGATGGTGGGGGACTCAGCGATGGTAATGTCATTGAATGTCGGGGGAGGTGATTATACTCTCTTTTGTTGAAGATAGTCATTGGCACTTGTGTAGCGCAAATGTTACTTGCCACTTATCAGCCCAGGCCTGGATGTTGCCTCAATCATGCTACATGTAGGCATGGACTGCTTCATTATCTGAGGATTATGAATGGAGTCATGCACTGTGCAATCATCAGCAAACGCCCCCACTTCTGACCTTATGATGGAAGGAAGGTCATTCATGAAGCAGCTGAAGATAGTTGGGCCAAGGATGCTGCCCTGAGGAACTCCTGCAGCAATATCCTGGGGCTGAGATGATTGGTATTAATATGCAGCTCTAACATGGAATAGATAGCCTATTATAAATTATAAATAAAATTATGGACTGTGATACCCACACTTTCATTGTGAGAATTTGAAATTACAATTGATATTAATTTGGTTTTTATTCTATCTAATAGAACATTATCATGTCCCGGCTGGATAAAAGGCGGAAGGGTGTGTATGGCCCTCCAATGGGAAAGAAGTGTGTGATCTTTGTCGATGATATGAACATGCCAGCATTGGAAGTGTATGGTGCTCAGCCTCCGATTGAACTGCTCAGGCAGTTCTTTGACCATGGCAACTGGTAACTATGCAACTTGAAGCAAGGCTTCAAACATTGAAGCCTTTTGTAAACTGTGCACCAATATTTAGATGATATTTTGTTTGAAAATAATGTATTCACTAATTAATGAAAAAAACAATTCATTTTTTTATTTGTGTCACCTGACAGTACAGATAATACAAAACAGCATCAATATCAAGCATCTCTGTCATTGGCCCACTAATAGATGTTCAAACAAAAGTGCACCTTTTTCTCTTCTCAAACACATTTCAAACCCAAACCTGACAGTGTTCAAGATGGAATCCTTTGTTTTTTTTCTGACAAGACCAAGTAATTTCAGTGAGTTTACTTGCTCATGAAATAAAACCAATCATGACTACTCAGAAGAATACTATATAACTCATAGTCTTGTAAATAATGTAAATTCCTCTATGAAATATCTTTAAAGGTGACTGTGACAAAATTGATTTTTCTTGTGTTTTTATGGAAGCTGCCCCTTAAAAGCTCAGTCATTTTACAGAGGAATTTTAAAAGTCAAGAGTTCTGCACTTGATCTATCCCAGTATGGTGTTATTGTGGTCTCCCTGATAATGTGCTTGAGAGAGTCCAACACACATTTTTCAAATAAAGAGAGATTTCAGGATTAATTCAATTTGTAAATGACTGACAGTTCCTTCTTGAACCTGAAAGGACAGCTACAGAAAATCCAGGATGTCCCCAGGAACTATGTTCCAATGTATAAAAGGGAAAGTTTTGTTTAAAGTGAGATCTTTTGGAAAGTTCTCTCAAAGAAGGTTAGATAATAGTTGGAAAGAGTCATGTGGAAACATATTGAAAATCTCAGAAG
Organism: Heptranchias perlo; assembly: GCF_035084215.1. Classification (NCBI taxonomy): domain Eukaryota; kingdom Metazoa; phylum Chordata; class Chondrichthyes; order Hexanchiformes; family Hexanchidae; genus Heptranchias; species Heptranchias perlo. The sequence continues at coordinate 26,811,027 of NC_090341.1, read as the reverse complement.
AAGCTGGTTGCTATTTCTGGAAGACATGAGAAATATGGGGAATGAAATTGGTCTTCGCCAGTAGTATGAAACGGGCTCATACTGCATGAGAAGCCTGTTTGTCACCAAACTAAAACAAGAAGAATGAATTTGAAGGTCCAGTTTTGATCAGTGACACTATGATGTCCTTAAACCATCTGTTGCATCACTGTACTCACTTCTGTGTATTAACATGATGGCACAATATCCACATGTGAGGGCATTAATAAAATTTAGGACATTACTAAAGTTAATTGGGTTTCCACCATCTCCATATAAAATTGACAAAATTGGTATGTTTTACTCCACTGATGGAAAAGATTTACATCTATGCTAAACATATATCACAATTTGGATGCCTTCATTAATAATGCCAATGTGACTTAATGCCTAGATTGCTATTTACCACATGGGAGTAGGTCAGCATTAAGAATACTGCCCTTCAAGACTGTTTCTCCCAGGACACTACCATGGTGGTACACCCTTTAAACAAATACATTTAGTGAGGTTCTTGTTGTCACCATTTGTCCTGTGGCTGCCATCTCAAACTGCTAGAAATCACTTTGTGTTCCTAAAATAACAATTATAACGAGGACTGAATCAGCATCAGTGTGTTATCTTTTACTTTTGATGTATAAAAGCATGGTTGAAGTGCTATGTAATATGTTTTTGTCAACTTCTCACTCAAAATAGACAAAAAAAACATTTTCATCAGCCCCTCCCCAAAAATGTTTTGAGGTTATTTGAAGTGTATGTATCTGAAGGTCATATCCTAAATCTCACAATTACATGGTTTTGTATGTTCTAGGTATGACCTGAAAGACACAACTAAGATCTCCCTGGTTGATATACAGCTAATTTCAGCCATGGGTCCACCTGGTGGTGGTCGAAACCCTGTTACTCCTAGATTCCTGCGTCACTTCAACATTTGTACCATCAATACATTTAGCGATGAAACTATGGTCCGTATTTTCTCAAACATTGTAGCTTTCTACCTCCGGAACAATGAATTCCCTACAGATTTCTTTACAATTGGAAATCAGATTGTTAATGCTACACTGGACGTAAGTATTTTTACAATAATCTTGTGTCAAATTTCCTCATATCCTATACAGCATTTTGACCATGCAGCCAAACTTGCTGCATTTGGCAGCTCTATGAACACTGCAGTGGAGCACACTGGTGACAGTTCTGATGGCTTAGCTGGCAACTCAGACTGCTGCCACTGTGGCTCTGGGGTCGAGCCACAGGCTTTCGATCCATGAAGGAGAGCATGGATAAGGACTTCCAGAACATCACTACACTCCTTCACTCTGTCTCACGCAGAACAGTGGGAGTTGTGAGGCACAGCCCCAGGACAGTGCCGTTGGCTCCACGGGAGAGGCTCATGTTGTCCCCTCTCAGGAGCACAGCATGCCTACTCCCCTGCCAGCCTGTGACTCAGTGCCCCTGTTGGTTCCACACAGTCAGCTGGCTCAGACTGCCACGGCCAACTCCAGGACACAGCAGTCTGCAGCCAGGCCCTCAAGGACCAGAGCTGCTTGAGGTCACTCACCATGACCATCTCAAGTGCCCTCAGTGGATGATCAGCAGTCTTCCACGTCCCAGGCTCCAGCGACTGGAGAACCACCTTGTAGAAGCACTTGAATAAGTAAACGAGCACAGAGGCCAGGCATGATGGTATTGCACTAGAGTGATTTCAGTTCACCATAAAAGAACAAAAAAATTTTAAATCCAGAATCTGCAAGAAGTGAAATAAAGAGGTTTCTTTTGCATTGATGTTGGTCTTCATAGTCTTAGTTATGTAAGAATAACACCCATGAAGTAGTCGTGTATGAGGACATTCAGAAGGTGGGTAGAAGGACTGTGTCAGTTGATAGGTGAGACTGTTGGTGTGCTGGAGAGGGGAGGGATTGCTCAAGAGAATCTCTATTCAATGATTTGTTGATTTACAGCTCTGGCAGCTGGCAGCACTGCTCAACCTTGGTCTTTCTCATTATCCTCTCCTTCCTCATCCCCTTCTTCCTCCACTTGTTCCTCCTTTGGCAGCTCCAAGTATTGGCCCCTTTGGATGGCATAACTGTGCAGTATGCATCAAACCACGACAAATCTGGAGAATCATTCAAGGTTGTACTGTAGGACTCCCCTATAGCAGTCCAGACATCAGAACCTTTGTTGGAGGACACCTATAGTTTGCTCAATGAGAGCTCTAATTTGTGTGTAGCTCTCATTTGTATCGGCATTCAGTGTCTGTGCCCGGGTTCCTGATAGGAATCATGAACCAGTTGTAGAGGAGATAACCCCTTTCTCAAAGGTGCCAACCTGACCCCACTGGTCTGGGTAGAAAGCAGGGAGGATTGAGGACTGGCGCAGTATAAACGCATCATAACTGCCTGGAAACTGGGCACAGATCTGCATTATCTGCTGCCTGTGGTCACATACCAGCTGCAGGTTCAGGGAGTGGAACCCTTTCTTGTTATAAAACATGGCTTGTTCTTGAAGGTGTAAACACAGGGCAACATGTGCGCAGTCAATTATGCCCTGTACCTGGGGAAATCCAGCGATGCGGGCAAATCCAAGAGTGCTCTCCTCCAGACTGGCAGCCTGTATGGGGAAGGTGATGTCTTACTATCTCCTTGCAAAAAGGGCATCTGTCACCTGACTGATGGCCATATGGATAGCAAATGGACTGATGTTGCTGATGTCACCTGCTGCAGCCTGCAATGAGGCTGTGGTGTGGAAGTTGAGGGCCATAGTTACCTTTACAGCCACAGGCAGTGCTGTTTGTGTCCTGGTGTTTGGATCCAATTCCTGCTACAACAGGTGACACAGGTCAGTGATTGCCTACCTACTGAAGCAGAGCCACCTCATATATTGCTCTTCTGTCATGTTTAGGCATGACATTCTGTTCCGGAGGTCCTACTTCCTCTAAGGCCTCCTGTGCCCTTTCCTCCTTCGCCCTCTTCTTATAGTGTCCGCAGGTCTGTGCTGCCTTTCTTGCTGCTGCTGCTGTCCACCCCCCACCCCCAAACTTGTGCGGCAGCCTCAATTGTAATCCTAGTAACATCCCCATTTTTCCCAGTACTACTGCAGTTAACGAAGTAAAACAATGCATCTTTAGCCAAAAGTCCAATATGCACTGGTGGAAAGGTTCCCTGCTGCCAGCGCCTACTCGTAAAATTTCTTTATACATAGAAACATAGAAAATAGGAGCAAGAGCAGGCCATTCGGCCCTTCGGGCCTGCTCCGCCATTTAAAATGACCATGGCTGATCGTCTAACTCAGTACCCTGTTCCCGCTTTTTCCCCATATCCCTTGATTCCTTTAGCACGAAGAAATATATCTATCTCCTTCTTGAATACATCTAATGACTTGGCCTCCACTGCCTTCTGTGGTGGAGAATTCCACAGGTTCACCACCCTCTGAGTGAAGAAATTTCTCCTCATCTCTGTTCTAAATGGCATACCCCGTATCCTGAGACTGTGACCCCTGGTTCTGGACTCCCCAGCCATCGGGAACATCCTCCCTGCATCTAGTCTGTCTAGTCCTGTTAGAGTTTTATATGTTTCGATGAGATCACCTCTCATTCTTCTAAACTCGAGTGAATATAGGCCTAGTCGACCCAATCTCTCCTCATACGTCAGTCCTGCCATCCCAGGAATCAGTCTGGTAAACCTTCGTTGCACTCCCTCCATGGCATGGACATCCTTCCTCAGATAAGGAAACCAAAACTGCACACAATACTCCAGATGTGGTCTCACCAAGGCCCTGTATAACTGCATTAAGACATCCCTGCTCCTGTACTCAAATCCTCTTGCAATGACCAATCTTATTTTATCAACTGTCTAAATATGCCCTGGCTCTGTGACATTCCTTTATTGAGAAAAGGTGTTATTGTTATATATGGAAAACAGCTTTAGAGATTACACATTACAGGTATGTCTACATGTAGAAACATAGTTTCAAACCCCTTAGTGGTTGTAATGGATTCATTGGCCTAGGATTTCCACTGTGTTGTCATTTTAATTTTGAGCACAATCCATGGATCTGGACACCCATCTCTTTCAATGTATTTCATCAGAATGCCCTTTCTTTTAATAAATAAATGGAAAATCAAATCTGTTCTCTTCATTCTTGGATGATACACATATGTGAATAGAACGCATCATATGCTGAACCTCTTGTCACACTAACATAAACATGTACCAGGTCCTGAAGTTGAACAAATTGAAGTTGTGCACAAATTTGGTAGAGAATGAATTAAAGATACATTTTTGAGAATAAAAAAATGGAGGTAAGAATACAATTTATAATAATGCGTCATTTTAAATTTGTTATCCTTTCACTCTTTTCCAGGTTTATAAAAAAGCCATTGAAAATTTACTTCCTACTCCTACAAAGTCCCATTACACCTTTAATTTGCGGGATTTCTCGCGGGTTATCCAAGGCTGTTTGCTTATTAAGAAAGAATCTGTTGAGAATAAGCGTGTATTAGTTCGTCTGTTTGTGCATGAGGTCTTCCGTGTGTTTTATGATCGCCTGGTGGATGATCAGGACCGTACCTGGTTATTTAAACTGATGAAGGACATCGTGAGAGATTATTTCAGGGAGAGTTTTGATTCTGTATTTGAGCATTTGATACATGACAACGGACATGTAAGTCTAATTTCTTGATGATATTAAAGTTGAATATTCTGTTCACTTTAAGTGTCCTTTTAGGTTTTCTCACAGTATCACATTAGCATCTTACTATAACGGACTTTGATTTAATTGCCTCTTATATAATACTGCTTCAAGCTCCTTTTGTGTATAAACACTTATGGTGTTTAACGACAAGGATTAAAAAGTGATATTTTATGACTAGCCACAACATTACCTCCAGATCTATTTTTAGCATCCTTTCTCCAATCAAATGCCTGTTGTCAAGTTTTAAATTCTTTTAAGTTCCTTCAGTAGAAATGAAATTATCAGGGTCATCTAAGCACAAAATATTGTATTGTAAATTGAGTCATAAACTAGACTGTCATTTTATCTCTGCAACTGATTATTAACATAAGAGCTCAGCCATTGTAAAGACTGTGAAAGCATTGCCCAATTTCATAAAACTAGCAATTTTTTAAAAAGAGCGTATTTTAAAATGTTCTGCATTTTATATATTAGCTTCATGAGACCGTGCTGCAATATGTTTCTTTTAATTTTTCATCCCAGTAAAACAGTTTTTTTGAGTGAGGAAGATAGCAGCTTACTCATCACTCTTGCGTGTACAGGCTTTTCTTATTCATTAAATATATTTGGCATTATGCCATTATCCCTTAACATATCGTAACATAGTAAAAAAAAATTGCATGACTCCGATGTCAAAAAGTTTGAGAATAAATTGACTATATTCATAAACTTTGTACATAACACCAGACAAAAACTTTACTTACAGATTACTTGAGATAATGGGCTTCATTTTAGCACCCGCTATCGGGTGCATTCCTGGCGTGGGGGCTCCGAAAATCGGGGAATCCCAGAGCGGGTTCGGAGCCCGGCTCCAACCCGCCCACTTCCGGGTTCCCCACAGACGCGCCAACGTGCGCGCGCAGCCCCCGCATGTGGGACTCCCGCAGGCAATTAAAGCCGGCGGGGTGCCACTTGAGAGTATTTATCATGTCATTTCAGGTCATTAACAGACCTGATTAAGTGAATATGTGAGGAGGGGTGGGATTTTAGAGACAACTGGGACTGTTTCCCATACTGGGGAAAACACTCCCCGCCCAAATGGACGTGTTGCAGCTTTAAGCCTGTGGCAGCTGCAAAGGTCCATTTGACAGGTGGGGTGGGGGAGACCCTCACTCATTGCAGGAGGCCACTCTGTCATTTGGGTCAAAGTTTGGCCTCCACCACCCTCCTCCTGACAAGAAAATTCACCAACTTGCGCACTTACCCCGGGGTCCAGAGACATGTACCGACCTTGCGGACCCCCTCAGATGTACATCTTCCGGATGGGGGCCACCGTAGCTGCAGTCATGACCTCCTCGGAAGTCGAACAGCATCACCAGCCTCGCCATCCACACCGTCCACCTCTGACACGTGGCGCTCCACAACACAGTGCTGTGACACATCCACCTGCACAGCAGGAGGGAGGGCAACCGCAGAGAGAGATGCGTCGCAGAGGGCACAACCCTCGCCACAGGGTCCACAGACCGAGGCTCAGCTTCCTGGACCTCTCTGAGCAGCAGTGCACATGGAGGCTCAGAGTCACTCGACATGTAGTCGTGGACATCTGCAGCCTCCTTCATGCCGAGCTGCTCCCGGTTGGCCCGAGCACCATCATCTTACCTGTCGCTGTCAAAGTCACCACTGCCCTCAACAACTTCTCCTCCGCATCCTTCCAGGGTGCCACTGGGGACATCGCCGACGTCTCTCAGTCGTCTGCACAAAAGAGCCCTGCAAATACACCTACACCCACTCTGCAGTGACACAATGGGTGGCATCAGTTGTGGGTCTTCATTGTGATCCTCAGGAAAGGGCATTATTGCACAAACCAGACAAGATTCGCAAAGACGTGGCAGTAGTGGTGCCAATATAATATGTAATGTGAGTTGGTCAGAAATTCAATATAAGTAAAAACCATGACAAACCCTCAAACACCCTTGTGCATCCCCTTCATGCTCACGACATGTTTGCCTTACGCTTCCTACTGCACATATGTGATGCATGCCCTGAGGCTGCAGCACAGGTAGTGGCAGGTTGAGTGAGGCTGACCATGAAAGAGATGCATGAGAGGGTGAGTATGAGATTGAGCCATGAGATTGTATGAGGATTGGGTTGAGTGGTAGTGGTGGGATGAGTACTGGCGAGGTGAGTAAGTGCATGTAAGATGAGGATGAGGTTTGAGTGGGTATGACGGGTGATGTGATAGAGTAGTGTTGGCAGTGCAGAAGGAGATGCGGGGTGGGGACGGTGATGTGGCAGACGGAGTGGAGGGGAATGAGTAAGTGTACTCACTTTGGCTGACCTACTGAGGTCATTGCAGCACCTCCTGCACTGTATGCAGGTGGGTGATATGTTGGTGGTGCAGGTGACCTCCTCTGCCACCTCGAGCCAGGCATTCCTGGTGGCAGAGGCAGGCCGCTTCCTCCCGCCCGCCGGGGGGAAGATCTCTGTCCTCCCCCTCCTCCTCACCCCATCTAATGATACCTGGAGTGAGGCATCATTAAACTGGGAGCAGCCTTCCCCCTGGGCTGCTCCATGCTGTAATTTTTCCTATTTGTTGCAGCGTCAGTCAGTGGAGGACTGCCCCTTTAAATAGAGCTCCTCCAGCTGACAGAGCTTACTGCGCATGCGCAGTCCGCCCGCCGCGCAGATCAGCAGTGGGGAACCCGGAATACCAGGTAAGTGGGTCCAATTAGGCTGCGATCGCGTGGGGGGCAGACTGATTTCGCCCCACCGCGAACCTGCAGTCCTGGTAACATCGAGCCCAATAGGACTATTTCCACTTGAGCAAAGAAGGCTAAGAAGTGATTTAATAGAGGTTTTAAAATTATGAAGAGTTTCGAATGACTGAATAGGGAAAGACTATTTCCTCTGTTGGGAGTTGGTGACAAGGGGTCATTAATTTATCAACTATGAGAGTGAGGAGAGAGGTTAGGAGCAATTTCTTTACACTTATAGTTGTTGTAACATGGAATGCTTTGCCACAGAGAGTGGTTAAGCAGAGCCCACCGCTTTTAAAGGACAATTCGATAAAGATTTGAGACAGGAAAGATACAAGGGAAGAAGGTGGGGCAATTGGATTAGTTTTGGATTGCTGTCGTAAAGAGCTAGTACAGACATGATGGGCTGAGTGGCCTCCTTCTGCACTGTGAACTTCTGTGGTTCTATGAGATGACTGTAAGCAGGCAAAAGGATCAGAGTAAGAGAGAGAAAATAATAGTAGTTGACATAAATGTTTTAACGTTTTAATTAACAGAGAATGTAACGCCTGTCTATGTGAAATCTCAATTGTACTTGTGTAAGTAGAAGAGAAACATATTCATATAACTGCACAAATTAGTCTAATTAGCAAAAGTAGCAATTAAGTTAATTGAAAAATAGATTTCCTCAATAATTTAAAGTGTTACACAGTTATTTTAATGATATTTTCAGCTAGAAAGTGATAATTTTACTTTCACTGCAATTAGTTATCATGCAATTAGTTATTCCATCATCTTACTACTGCTGCATTGCACAATGGAGGCAGCACTTCCCATTCACAGTATTTCTAGAGTGGAACTTAAAATTGTCACCATGAGAGACAGTTCTTGACAACACTGGTATTCTTAGGCTGTTTCTAACCAGCAGTTTTAAAATGCAAAAATTGTGCACAAGTAAGAGACATCAGTAAGTATATAGATATCTCACTTCACCTGTGAACCCTCAGGTCTATATAAGAAAAGAAAAAAACGTAATTTTTTTACGCAGCGAGTTGTTATGATCTGGAAATCAATGCCTGAAAGAGTGGTGGAAGCAGATTCAATAGTAACTTTTAAAAGGGAATTAGATATATATTAGAAATTTTTTCACCCAGAGGGTGGTGGGGGTCTGGAACTCGCTGCCTGAAAGGGTGGTAGAGGCAGAAACCCTCATCACATTTAAAAAGTACTTGGATGTGCACTTGAAGTGCCGTAACCTACAGGGCTACGGACCAAGTGCTTGAAAGTGGGATTAAGCTGGATAGCTCTTTTTCGGCCGGCACAGACACGATGGGATGAATGGCCTCCTTCTGTGCTGTAACTTTCTATGATTCTATGATACACTTGACCAGGAAAAATTTGCAGGGCTATGGGGAAAGAGCAGGTCAGTAGGACAAATTGGATAGCTCTTTCAAAGAAATGGCATAGGCATGATGGGCTGAATGGCCTCCTGTGCTGTATGATTCTATGATTCATAGTATTTTAATTATTTGTCAATTAAGTGAAAAATATATGGAGCCATGTGCAGCCGGGAAGCTTGCATTGAGTAGAATGCCCTTCTCGTTAAGTATGATTTCCAGAAGTAAACGTCCGTAGATGCAGGGAGGATTTCATATGTTGCCCGTATTTATCATAACATTTTTTCTGTGCAGAGATGTTTTTATTTTATTGTAAATCTAAAGTTCTGTGATGACTAACTTTTGCTATTCTTGTAATGTGTCTGTATTTTCTGTGGTAATTGAGCAATTCATTTTACTCCAGCTCACTGAAGAAGATATGAGAAGCCTGTTGTTTGGTGACTACATGAATCCTGATTTGGACGCAGAGGATCGATTATATGCTGAGGTTCCCTCAGTTCAACAGTTTAATGAAGTGGTTGAGCTGTGCCTGGATGAGTATAATCAGACCCATAAAACTCACATGAATCTGGTTATATTTAGGTACTTACTTTTAATGATTTTTCCCTCTTTTATATAGCAAGATTTTTTCCCTCTTATAGCGTATTTTTCTCCCTTTCATGTGGTCTTTCAATAACTAAGAGTACAGACATGCACTGTATGCCTTTGCCACTGTTGAAGTGTTTCAGAGCAGTCTGAGGCAACTTGCCTCGTGATTTTTTCCCCCTTTCTATGGAGAAGCACCTGATCTCCACGCAGTGCTTCTACTTGATGGGACATTAGAAATTGAAAGTCCACTGTATGGAAAATTGCAGACAAGTACTGAAATTTCAGAAATTGGGAGAACTTTTTCATTTAATTGAAATTAATTTGTTCAGTTTTCGAACTATTGAATGGCTATTCCACAACAAACACATTTTTTCATGCTTCTACTTATGTGCAGAAAATCCCAAACCTGAAAAAACTAGAGCAATATGCTGCACTCTCATTATAAGGATTAGTAATAATAATGGGTACAGTAGCATAGTGGTTATGTTACTGGACTAGTAATCCAGAGGCTGGACTAATAATCCGGAGTCATGAGTTCAAATTCCGCCACGGCAGCTGGGGAATTTAAATTCAACTAATTAAATTCAATTAATTAAATAAAATCTGGAATTAAAATACTAGTATCAGTAATGGAGGCCATGAAACGATCGGATTGTCGTAAAAACCCATCTGGTTCACTAATGTCCTGTTAGGGAAGGAAACCTGCCGTCCTTACCCGGTCTGGCCTATATGTGACTCCAGACCCACAGCAATGTGGTTGATTCTTAATCGCCCTCTGAAATGGCCAAGCAAGCCAGTCAGTTGTAAAATCTCGCTAAAAAAAGTCACAATAAGAATAAAACTGGACGGACCACCCGGCATCGGACCACTAGGCACCGGGCAGGACAAAGGCAAACCAAGCCCAGTCGACCCTGCAAAGTCCTCCTCACTAACATCTGGGACTTGTGCCAAAATTGGGACAGCTGTCCCACAGACTAGTCAAGCAACAGCCTGACATTGCCATACTCACAGAATCATACCTTTCAGCCAACGTCCCAGACTCTTCCATCACCATCCCTGGTTGTGTCCTATCCCACCGGCAGGACAGACCGACCAGAGGTGGCGGTACAGTGATATACAGTCAGGAGGGAGTGGCCCTGGGAGTCCTCAACATTGACTCTGGACCCCATGAAATCTCATGGCATCAGGTCAAACATGGGCAAGGAAACCGCCTGCTGATTACCACCTACTGCCCTCCCTCAGCTGATGAATCAGTCCTCCTCCATGTTGAACACCACTTGGAGGAAGCACTGAGGGTGGCAAGGGCACAGAATGTACTCTGGGTGGGGGACTTCAATGTCCATCACCAAGAGTGGCTCGGTAACACCACTACTGACCGAGCTGGCTGAGTCCTGAAGGACATAGCTGCCAGACTGGGCCTGCGGCAGGTGGTGAGCGAACGAACACGAGGGAGAAACTCACTTGACCTTGTCCTCACCAATCTACCTGTCGCAAACGCATCTGTCCATCGGTAGGAGTGACCACCGCACAGTCCTCGTGGAGATGAAGTCCCGTCTTCGCACTGAGGACACCATCCAATGTGTTGCGTGGCACTACCACCGTGCTAAATGAGATAGATTCAGAACAGATCTAGCAGCTCAAAACTGGGCATCCACAAGGCGCTGTGGGCCATCAGCAGCAGAATTGTATTCCAGCATGGCCTGGCATTTTCCTCACTCTACCATTACCAACAAGCCAGGGGATCAACCCTGGTTTAATGAGGAGTGTAGAAGAGCATGCCAGGAGCACCACCAGGCATACCTAAAAATGAGGTGCCAACCTGGTGAAGCTACAACTCAGGACTACATGCATGCTAAACAGCGGAAGCAACATGCTTTGGACAGAGCTAAGCGATTCCACAACCAACGGATCAGATCAAAGCTCTGCAGTCCTGCCACATCCAGTCGTGAATGGTGGTGGACAATTAAACAACTAACGGGAGGAGGAGGCTCTGCAAACATCCCCATCCTCAATGATGGCGGAGTCCAGCACAATCATCAGCAAAGTGATGGATGGTGTCGTCGACAGTGCTATCAAGCGGCACTTACTCACCAATAACCTGTTCACCGATGCTCAGTTTGGGTTCCGCCAGGACCACTTGGCTCCAGACCTCATTACAGCCTTGGTCCAAACATGGACAAAAGAGCTGAATTCCAGAGGTGAGGTGAGAGTGACTGCCCTTGACATCAAGGCAGCATTTGACCGAGTGTGGCACCAAGGAGCCCTAATAAAATTGAAGTCACTGGGAATCGGGGAAAACTCTCCAGTGGCTGGAGTCATATCTAGCACAAAGGATGATGGTAGTGGTTGTTGGAGGCCAATCATCTCAGCCCCAGGACATTGCTGCAGGAGTTCCTCAGGGCAGTGTCCGAGGCCCAACCATCTTCAGCTGCTTCATCAATTACCTTCCCTCCATCATAAGGTCAGAAATGGGGATGTTCACTGATGATTGCACAGTGTTCAGTTCCATTCGCAAACCCTCAAATAATGAAGCAGTCCGAGCCCGCATGCAGCAAGACCTGTAAAACATCCAGGCTTGGGCTCATAAGTGGCAAGTAACATTCGTGCCAGACAAGTGCCAGGCAATGACCATCTCCAACAAAAGAGAGTCTAACCACCTCCCCTTGACATTCAACGGCATTACCATCGCTGAATCCCCCACCATCAACATCCTGGGGGTCACCATTGACCAGAAACTTAACTGGACCAGCCACTTAAATACTGTGGCTACAAGAGCAGGTCAGAGGATGGGTATTCTGCGGCGAGTGACTCACCTCTTGATTCCCCAAAGCCTTTCCACCATCTACAAGGCACAAGTCAGGAGTGTGATGGAATACTCTCCACTTGCTTGGATGAGTGCAGCTCCAACAACACTCAAGAAGCTCACACCATCCAGGACAAAGCAGCCTGCTTGATTGACACCCCATCCACCACCCTAAACAATTCACTCCCTTCACCACCGGCGCACAGTGGCTGCGGTGTGTACCATCCACAGGATGCACTGCAGCAACTCGCAAAGGCTTTTTCAACAGCACCTCCCAAACCCGTGACCTCTTCCACCTAGAAGGACAAGAGCAGCAGATATATGGGAAGAACACCACCTGCACGTTCCCCTCCAAATCACACACCATCCCGACTTGGAAATATATCACCGTTCCTTCATCGTCGCTGGATCAAAATCTTGGAATTCCCTTCCAAACAGCAGTGTGGGCGAACCTTCACCACACAGACTGCAGCGGTTCAAGAAGGCGGCTCACCACCACCTTCTCAAGGGCAATTAGGGATGGGCAATAAATGCCGGCCTCGCCAGCGACGCCCACATCCTATGAGCGAATAATAATAAAAAAATAATACCAAGGCCCTGGGGTTATATTCAACCAATTTCCATGGTGACAGTTTATTCTATATTCTTTATGATCCTTATTAACTATTTAAATCAAGAAATAATTCTAACAACTATGAGTGAAACAGGACAGTTTCACCTTTCTGAAGAACTGTTTTTATTTTGATTTGCACACTATGTGGATGTATTACCACTACAAGGTCACATACCCCTTTTTCCCACTAGTCTTCCAGTGCAGAGATTGAAAACTACTTCAAAAAAGTTACAAATTTAAAAAAAAATTGATTGGCTGCATATTCTGCCAGTGCTTTCAGCGATCGGACAACACCCCAACTTTAGATTGTTATTATTGGTGTGGCTACAGCTGCCTGCTCATTACTCAGTGTAATCAGGCCAACTTGAACCCAAATTAGATTAAATCAGATTTAGTTATTTTGTGAATTAAAACCGACTGGATTTAGGTTGGACAGTTAATTCAGATAGAAATGTTGATGTACAAAGGGACCTGGGTGTCCTTGTACACCAGTCACTGAAAGCAAACATGCAGGTGCAGCAAGCAGTTAGGAAGGCAAATGGTATGTTGGCCTTCATTGTAAGAGGATTTGAGTACAGGAGCAAGGATGTCTTACTGCAGCTATATAGGGGCCTTGGTGAGACCACACCTGGAGTATTGTGTGCAGTTTTGGTCTGCTTACCTAAGAAAGGATATACTTGCCATGGAGGGAATGCAGCGAAGGTTCACCAGACTCATTCCTGGGAATGCAGGACTGTCTTATGAGAAGAGATTGGGTCGACTCGGCCTGTATTCGCTCGCGTTTAGAAGAATGAGATGGGATCTCATTGAAACATATAAAATTCTGACAGGGCTAGACAGACTGGATGCAGGGAGGCTGTTTCCCCTGGCTGGGGGAGCCAGAACGAGGGGTCATAGTCTCAGGATACGGGGAAGGACATTTAAGACTGAGATGAGGAGAAATTTCTTCACTCAGAGGATGGTGAACCTGTGGAATTCTCTACCACAGAAGGCTGTGGAGGCCAACTCACTGAATATATTTAAGAAGGAGCTAGATAGATTTCTAGACACAAAAGGCATCAAGGGGTATGGGGAGACTGCGGGAATATGGCATTGAGATAGAGGATCAGCCATGATCATATTGAATGGTGGAGCAGGCTCGAAGGGACGAGTGGCCCACTCATGCTCCTATTTTCTATGTTTCAGCACTGAGCCGTGTTGACAATGCTGTATACTGTATAAGTTAACATTTGTTTTTATTTGTTACAGAAATCAAGTCCACCAATAGCAAAAGCCCCTTGTTAAGCCACAATATAGATATTTCATATACTGTACATAATGAAATCTGCTCCCGGCAATAGCTTTTAGGATTGATTTAAGGTGTTCTTTAAGACAGATAGTTTCCCAATACAGGTTCAAGTTCGACTTATTGGAGTAACCACAATGTGCCATTTGTTCTTAAGATAGGTTTAGCTACAGGTAACTTTAATAAGTGAAAAAAGTCAAATCTAAATTTTCTCCCAGGTATGTGTTGGAACATTTGTCACGGATTAGTCGAGTCCTGAAACAGGCAGGAGGTAATGCCCTTCTGGTGGGAGTAGGGGGAAGTGGCCGTCAGTCCATGACACGTTTGGCCACATCAATGGCTAAAATGAATATCTTTCAGCCCGAAATCTCCAAGAGCTATGGAATGAATGAATGGAGAGAGGATTTGAAGGTAACAAAAATGTTCTTAATCTGGTTAGAATCGCTGCTAATTTACATTATCAAATTCACCTGCAATTTATGACTGAAAAATTGCCTTCAGCAGAAATATTTTGTTTTTTGACAGAATTTGCTTCGAAGTGCAGGAATGAAAGGTCAGCCCACTGTGTTCCTGATTACAGACGTACAGATTAAAGAGGAGGCATTTTTAGAGGACGTAGACAGTTTGCTCAATACTGGTGAAGTGCCAAATCTTTTTGCAGCTGATGAAAAACAGGAGATCATGGAGGTATGAAACATTTGTGTCCATATTGTGCAACAATGCATAATGAAAATTTAAAACACTAGGGCTTGCACTTCAGTTGTATGATGAATGGCGTTCTGTGTAACACATAACTGTACACGTATTTTTTGAAGTTATGAAAATGTGTAATGTTTCAGTTGTACCTCAGCTTAGATGATTTTTTTTCCCCCCAGAATAAAGCATTTGTGCACGTAATGAGTCAGGAGTCCAGCCAAATAGAAATTTTGATTTAAAAAAAAACAATTTTGAAACAATTTTGAAGGATGTTCTTCACCTTGAGCAGATATGGCTATAAATGCACCAAATCCATCCACATCGCGTGTTCAAATTTTAAAAGAGTGCTATAATTAAATAAAGCAGTTCTATCTTGTTTTGTTCTGGTAGCTGTCCCTTTAAATCAAGCATAATACATGATAGTTTAAAAAGACAGCCTCAGCCAAAAGTGTTACATATGGTGCAAAGTTTGTTATAGTCTCCATGGTAACAGGCTTGATTCAAATATACCCAGACATTGTGATTGATTCATTTATGGATCTAACAGCCTGTTATATTTTGAATGAATGAGGTTGGCAGTTATGAATTTTTAACCAGCCGAAGTATATAAAAAGGAGCAAACTGAGAACTGTTCTTCAAGTCAAACAAATTGAAATCTTCACAGAAAGGCCGGTAGATTTAGTAGCCTTTGCTTCCGCCTGACTCATGCTAATAAGGTCCGTTTCCATTGAACCCGCAAACTCTGGCAGTATCAACACTGGCATAACCATCGAGATTGCGACCCAAGGAATTTCAGGGCCTATGTGTTTAAATAAGAAAGAAGCAACTTTTTATGACAGTGGGAGTAAATTTTAGCAGCATTTGGTGATGTGATTTTATTTTACTTGCATAGGGTGTCCGCGTAGCAGCTCAAGCAGGAAACAAAAATGCAGACTTCAGCCCTCTAGCACTCTTTGCTTTCTTTGTGAGTCGCTGCAGAGAGAACCTGCATGTTGTGGTGGCCTTCAGCCCCATTGGAAATGCTTTCCGAAATCGTCTGAGACAGTTCCCCTCGCTCATCAACTGCTGCACTATTGACTGGTTCCAGGTGTGTTAAAGATTTACACTGTATGATATTAAGGTTAATCTACTATTCAAGGCTGTTATATAGGAGACATAGGAACATATGACAATGACGAAGAGAAAAAGACTCACAGGTCCATCCAGCCTGTCCAACACAACGGCAATGCCTTGTGCATCACAATATATACACTCCCCACCCTACTCGAAAGCCATGTAATCTCCTGGGAGAGACAAAAAAAAGAGATTAAAAATCCAGGCCAATTAGGGAGGAGATAATCTGGAAAATCCCTCTCTGATTCCCTCAGGCAATCAAAAATGGTCCAGGAGACCACTCTAGCCCTGATTAATGTTATACATTACCTACCTTTTGTACAAGGTGATCACTGCCCCAGCCAGAAACAGGTCCAGCTCTTGCTTGAAGGAATTTAGCAAATCAGCATTCACCGCTTGAGCCGGTAGCCTGTTCCACAGGTCCACTATTCTCTGGGAAAACAACCACCTCCTAACATCTAACCTAGTTCTGGCTTTACATAATTTGAGATTGTGAGCCCTGGTTCGCTCTAACCTATTTCGTTGAAACAAACTTTTTTTTATTCATTCATGGGATGTGGGCGTCTCTGGCAAGGCCAGCATTTATTGCCCATCCCTAATTGCCCTTGAGAAGGTGGTGGTCAGCCGCCTTCTTGAACCGCTGCAGTCCGTGTGGTGAAGATTCTCCCACAGTGCTGTTAGGGACGGAGTTCAAGGATTTTAACCCAGCAACGATGAAGGAATGGCAATATATTTCCAAGTCAGGGTGGTGTGTGACTTGGAGGGGAACATGCAGGTGGTGGTGTTCCCATGTGCCTGCTGCCAATGTTCTTCTAGGTGGTAGAGGTCGTGGGTTTGGGAGGTGCTGTCGAAGAAGCCTTGGCAAGTTGTTGCAGTGCATCTTCTAGATGGTACACACTGCAGCCACGGTGCACAGTGGTGGAGGGAATGAATGTTTAAGGTGGTGGATGGGGTACCAATCAAGTGGGCTGCTTTGTCATGGATGGTGTCGAGCTTCTTTAGTGTTGTTGGAACTGTACTCATCCACTCATGGAGAGAATTCCATCACACTCCTGACTTCTGCCTTGTAGATAGAGGAAAGGCTTTGGGGAATCAGGAGGTGAGTCACTCGTTGCAGAATACCCAGCCTCTGACCTGCTCTTGTAGTCCCAGTATTTATGTGGCTGGTCCAGTTAAGTTTCTGGTCACAGGTGACCCCCAGGATGTTGATGGTGGGGGATTCAGCGATGGTAATGCCGCTAAATGTCAAGGGGAAGTGGTTAGACTCTCTTTTGTTGGAAATGGTCATTGGCAAGCGCGAATGTTACTTGCCACTTATCAGCCCAAGCCTGGATGTTGTCCAGGTCTTGCTGCATGTGGGCATGGACTGCTTCATTATCTGAGGGGTTGCGAATGGAACTGAACACTGTGCAATCATCAGTGAACATCCCCATTTCTGACCTTATGATGGAGGGAAGGTCATTGATGAAGCAGCTGAAGATGGTCGGGGCAATGTCCTAGGCCCAAGGAACTCCTGCAGCAATATTCTGGGACTGAGATTGGCCTCCAACAACCACTACCATCTTCCTTTGTGCTAGGTATGACTCCAGCCACTGGAGAGTTTTCCCCTTGATTCCCATTGACATCAATTTTACTAGGGCTCCTTGGTGCCACACTCAGTCAAATACTGCCGCTGTCAAGGACAGTCACTCTCACCTCACCTCTGGAAATCAGATCTTTTGTGCATGTTTGGACCAAGGCTGTAATGAGGTCTGGAGCCGAGTGGTCCTGACAGAACACAAACTGAGCATTGGTGAGCATGTTATTGGTGAGTAAGTGCCTCATGATAGCACCGTCGACGACACCTTCCATCACTTTGCTGATGATTGAGAGTAGACTGATGGGGCGGTAATTGGCCGGATTAGATTTGTCCTGCTTTTTGTGGACAGGACATACCTGGGCAATTATCCACTTTGTTGGGCAGATGCCATGTTGTAGCTGTACTGGAACAGCTTGGCTCGAGGCACGGCTAGTTCTGGAGCACAAGTCTTCAGTACTACAGCCGGGATGTTGTCGGGGCCCACAGCCTTTGCTGTATCCAGTGCACTCAGCCATTCTCGATATCACATGGAGTGAATCGAATTGGCTGAAGACTGGCTTCTGTGATGGTGGGGATATCGGGAGGAGGCCGAGATGGATCATCCACTCGGCACTTCTGGCTGAAGATGATTGCAAACGCTTCAGCCTGGTCTTTTGCACTCACGTGCTGGGCTCTGCCATTATTGAGGATGGGGATGTTTACGGAGCCTCCTCCTCCCATTAGTTGTTTAATTGTCCACCACCATTCACGACTGGATGTGGTAGGACTGCAGAGCTTTGATCTGATCCGTTGGTTGTGGGATCGCTTAGCTCTGTCTATAACTTGCTGCTTCCACTGTTTAGCATGCATGTAGCCCTGTGTTGTAGCTTCACCTGGTTGGCACCTCATTTTAAGATTTGCCTGGTGCTGCTCCTGGCATGCTCTTCTACACTCCTCATTGAACCAGGGTTGGTCCCCTGGCTTGTCGGTAATGGTAGAGTGAGGAATATGCCAGGCCATGAGGTTACAGATTGTGGTGGAATATAATTCTGCTGCTGCTGATGGCCCACAGCACCTCATGGATGCCCAACTGTGCACACAAACACAATCTATTCTTCTGCGGTCTTGTCTGCGCCGGGTGACCCTAGAGAGGGAGCATGCGCTGCCCCCCGGTATGCTTGAGGCCTTCAGAGACCAGTGGGCACTGTAAGGAATAGAGTGTCTGATAGACACTAATAATAATATTACAATTTAGTTTTATAAATTTCCTTTTGTTTTGTTGAAAGTACATCTTATGTTTAAGTTCCTTCATTATTTGTGCCCCTTAAAAAAAGGTGTGTGTGTGTAAATTTGTTTGTTCTGTTGATGACATTGGGGCACCCCAGTGTCATCCTTTATGGATTTTTTTTTAAAGCATGCTTTAGAGATCTGTTTTATAGTTACTCATGATGTAACAATAACCAATAATTAGACCCTGCCCATGAGCCTGGTCTGCTTGAACCCAGATAGCTTCAGCTGAACCTAAGGAAGCAGAATCTCATCTCTCCAGAGCTGCTACATACTCATTGATAAAGATAGCAACCCCACCTTCTCTTTGACCTACTCTATCCTTTCTGCATCCCTTGTAGCCTTTTAGATTAATTTCTGTGCCATCACTGCCATCCAGCCATGTCTCAGAAATGCACAAAATATCTAATTTTTCCACGTCAGCATATGATTGGAGTTCTAACAATTTGTCTTTAATATTTCTTGCATTCGCATAGAAAACAATTTAAAGGTCTATCATCTACTTTCTTAGAGTTCTTTGTTCTTGTTTGCCCCCTGCCTGGTTTAATTGTATTTTTAGTATGTATGCAGTGATCATCTAACCCAGTAAAGTTATCATTAAACACGGCCATACTATCCCCAAGCTGATCTACTTTAAATACTAGCTTGAAACCCTCCACCATCCTTTGTGTGCCCAAGGAGATTAAATATCCTAAAGAACTGAGGATGACCCAGTTGTCGATGAAGTGAAACTTCTTTTTACCAAATCCCTGAAGCCATATGTTGAATCCAATGATTCTCTCCAGTGATCTGGCCATGACTGGTAATAGCCTTGAGACTACTACCCTTGCACCCTTGTTCTGGAGGTCAGCTGTAAGGTCTCTGCATGAATCCTGCAGAACACATGGATTTTTAAATATTATGTTATTAATACCAATATATAGACCTTGTATTTAATTAATACACTATGTTAGCATAGTCAGAGGGTATCCGTGTGATCATCAGAGGCTAATGTGGCTGAATGGGGAAAGGTTTGGCTGAGTTCTTTTACTTGTAGTGGCTCGCCGTAACTGCTCTTTACCCTTTCCATTGCACTAGTACTACATCTGCCAAATGTAATTTCTTTATTAAACCATATTTTTTTTAAACTCAGTTAAGTCATGTTAGGACAACAGTGAAATGTAACTGATCAGAATCCTCATAGTTGCACATGAATCTGAGTTTTAAAGTAATAAATATGAAGAATTACAATACAGGAATGAATTGAAGATATGAACTGAAGTAGCTATCTAGTGTTGTCTTGACAGGTTTATGATGAGTGAAGGGGGTTATTTTGTTGGACAATTTTCTGTGGTATATTTAATAGATACTAGGTGTTCATTTGCCTGCCATGTAAAAATCGGCAGTGTTATCTTGCAATCTAATTTCTATATTCTAAATGGCTGGACAGAGTCTGATCAAAACTGTATACTAACATTTTTATGTCATTGTATATTTAAAAAAATAATTAAATCAAACTTTGTTCTTCACTAATCTATGTTAGTTCTTCAGGAATTCAAGAAGCCCAAATGTGAATTTTTAGAAAACCAGATTTGAATGGTAGCAACAGCTGGATCACACGATTACCGAATTGGACCAGTATTTATTTATTTTCACATATACAGTGAAACCTGTACAAATGGACACTCCCAAAAAATGAACATTTATTGACAGTCCCAAATAACTAACATTGTGACATCAACTTATTTAAATGAGCATTTAACCTGAATACAGTTTCAAGCTGTACCTTGAAACCACAGACACTCGCAAATTACGAACTACGGACAGCCTTCAATGCACCAAATCCGTTTACAACTTAAAACACTGGACATGCAGGTCAGCGTGAGGCGGCAGCAGGTAAAAGAAACGGCTTTTGTGGAATGGGGAGCTCTTTACCCAGCATCCATAGCGGTAGAGAAACTGCTCTATCTCTGGATTGAGCGGTTTCTCTGCCGCTATAGATGCTGGGTAAAGAACTCCCCACTCGACAAAAGCCAGGAACTGCACTGGACAACACTGCATCTCATGCTACAAGTACGCCAGGTTAACAACCTCCTACCCACTGTATTCAGGTTAAATGCTCATTTAAATAAGTTGATGACACACTGATGAGGAACTTGTAAAAGTATTTCAATCTCTAGGGCAGACACTGTAGTTTCTATTTAACAGTTACTATTATTTATATAGGAGGAAATAAAAATAGTATTTTTAAAGAAGGAAGCGTCAATAGTTTTAAAAGTGTTCCTTTCCTAAAATAATTAAAGCGTCAGACCTGAGTAATGCAGTTACTCCTCCAGTTATGCGATATCAGGTGATTTTGGGCCCTGCTGCACCTAAATTTTTAGGTGTAAATCTATGTCAGTGGATTACTGGCGTAAATGCAGGAAACTCGCACGAGCTGGTCTTTTACATGGGGCAGAGCTAAATGAGTGGCAGAAGGTTTTGTGAACGTACTCAGAAGCAGCGCAAACAATTGAGGAAATTTGCATGTAGTGATGTTTCGATGCGCAACTCCACTCTTGAATCGTAGTTACGCCAAAAAGCCAATTCTAGGATAGGGGTTTACAGTATTGCAACACAATTAGGGCTGTCACAAAACTGCAGGCTTTGGAGATATACCAGCAACTGCAGACCAAAAATGTAGTAATTGAATATTTACAATCATTATGCACTTCAAAATCCAGTAATTTTGTATATTTCCTATTGTCGCAGTACTGCTTTCCAGGTAAAGACAAATAGGAATTATTTCTTACTGAAATCTGTTATTTTTTTCGGCAGCCATGGCCTGAGGATGCACTGGAACGAGTTGCTAACTCCTTTCTAGAAACCTTGGATCTGACAGAATTTGAACGTGCAGAGGTTGTTCCTATTTGTAAATTCTTCCACACATCTGTTATTGAACTGTCAAAGAAGTGAGTCTACATTATTAGAAGACATTTTTGATATTCTAATTACTTGTAATCTGTTAACAAAATTCTACGTACCTTTTCAAGCTTCTTATTTAAGATTAAAAAACAAATACACAATGAACTTGTTAAAGTAGAAAGCTTTAGGTTTTCAGAAAAAATGGAATAAATTTTAACTGGCCAAGTGGAAATGGGGCAGTAACATCCCATAAATTGCAGAGAGAAACTTACCTCCCCATTCCTGCTCCCGATCCAACTGATGCCATTTTTTTCATGAAGGCATCCCAGACACCTAGGTTGAGTGGATGGCGCGGATCTAACGTGCTGTCATCATGATGGATTGCAACATGTGCCAATCGAATTGAGTCATTTTCACTCCCATGACGCTCCAGCTCATCACTCCCACTGATCTGTGGGACAGCAGATTGTAGGAGATCTGAGACCTGGTTGAAGCCCCTATCCATATAGTCCACCAGCCTTTTTAACCCGGTAGAGAGCATCAATGGCACCAGTTTGAGCTTCAATCAAAGTTGCAAGAGCTGATGACAAAGACGCCGAGGGCTAGCTGCAGCATCCATGGAGGTGACCACACACTCCATGGTAGACTGAAGAGTAGTAATGCCACTGGCCAGAATGCCACACAAACTGGAATTGGACTCCTCCATGCTCTTAGACATGCTGTGGTAGCTCCCAGGTAGGCTGTCCAATACCTCCAATATTTGATATCAAGCCATTTCCTTTTGTAGGCTGGGAACTCTATCCTTCACAGCAGAGCTAGGACCCAAGCTTGACCTCCGGTGAGCCGTCTCCTGAGCTAACCTTTCTACTAGCCCCTGCTCCTGCTCACTTGTGCTCTGTGAATCACCTTGTGCATCCCCCTCTAGCTCATTATCTATCCCAACTGGGGTGCTAAATTCTGTGCTGGTGTTTGGGAGGGATGAAGCAAGTGACAATCCTTCAATGGATGAAGTTGCCCCCTCTGAGTCTTCTCTTGAAGCGTCCGAGTGATGGGAAGAACCCAGAGAAAGGGGTGACATGACACCCCTCTTCAGCATATGCTTTCACCCTTTGAACTCTGCCACTTTCCCACTGGAATCGTGCTGGCTACCATTTTAACTGCTCACTGGAAACAGGCAGAAGCTTCATGAATTTATGCATATGGGGGTCCTATTACATCAATAATTGCTTTCCAGCCGGGTGCAGGCAGGTCAGCAGCTGTCAGGAAGGACAAAGAGGTTTTCCAAGGTAATAAAGAAAGCAAACCAAGCACTCAGGTTCATTTATGGAGGGATAGAATTGAAAAGCAGAGAAGTTATGTATAGAACTTTGGTTAGATCACACTTGCAGTACTGTGAGCAGTTCTGATCTCCATACTATAAAAAGCATATAGCGGCACTGGAGAAGGTGCAAAAAAGATTTACTTGGATAATACCAGAACTGAGAGGTTATACCTATCAGGAAAGATTGAGCAGGCTGAGGCTCTTTTCTCTAGAAAAAAGAAGACTGAGGGGTGACCTGGTAGAGGTCTTTAAGATTATGAAAGAGTTTGTGGGTAGACATAGAGAAGATGTTTCCACCCATGGGGAGACCAGAACTAGGGGCCATAAATATAAGATAGTCACTAACAAATCCAATAGGGAATTCAGGAGAAACTTCTTTACCCAGAGCATAGGTAGACTGTGGAACTTGCTACCACATGGAGTAGTTGAGGGGACTGGTAGAGATGCATTTAAGGGGAAGTTGCATAAACACACAAGCGAGAAAGGAATCAAAGGCTATGCTGATAGGGTTAGATGAAAGAGAGAGGGAAGAGGCTCGTGAGGAGCATAAACACCGGCATGGACCTTTTGGGCTGAATGGCCTGTTTCTGTGCTGTACATTTTATGAAATTCCATGTAAAAAGGTCTGCTGTTTGTTCAGGGCAAATTATTGCAAATCGCTTAAGCCACTCACTTCATTTCATAGGAAGGGCAGGCTTGCCAATCAAACCTGGCTTTTGTGTTGAGCATGCGAAAAAGGATTTAGTAAAACCCGAATCGTAACGTCAAATTTAATCCAACTCTGGAATACAGTTTTGTTCAGCTCCCTTGTGGAGACCATCTCACACCAATTTGGCTTGAGTATAACTCCGGTGTGGCCTGAAGTTTGGTTTAAAAGTTTACAAATTTGCTTTTATGTTCTGAGAAAGGACGCTTTCAAAGCATTAAAAATGTAGTGATTGGGAGCAGATCTCAATGGTCAGTGTGTGATTCACTGCCAGTATAACGGGGATCCTACGAACGGCGAATTACACTCTGCATGTCTCAGACTGCAGTTTGGAGATTTTCTAGAAGATCAAGATAATCTCCTTGCTTCGTCCTTGTTATGTCTGATGAGTTTTCTTTTAAGAATGTGATACCAATGGGAAGCCTCACAACATTTATTTGTTTTAGGTTTCTTCACGAGCTGAACCGCCACAATTACGTCACTCCCACATCCTACCTTGAGCTCATTGCTGCTTTCCGTCAGCTCTTAACACAGAAACGAGATACTGTGACAAAAGCTAAAAAGAGATACACAAATGGATTAGATAAGTTGGCTTTTGCTGAGTCACAGGTAGGCAAACACACAATAGATAAAATAATTATACATTCTTAAGTGCTTCATGGATGTCATTTGAATTTGAGATCAATCTGCACTTTTGTATCCTCTCTCTAAAATCTAACTATTATCTTAAAAATACAAATTTAAGCAAAGGTCACCCTGACACTGAGAGGTTTTTGTGAAGTCATCAGTGCAGCATAATACTGTGCATGATTAATTGGAAGTTTTAATAAAGCAATTAATTTGCAGTTTGGAAGCAAAATTAAAAGCCCAATCTATTTACAAGCCAAACAATATAGCCTATGTTATTGGCCTGTACTGCAGAATTTCATAATTGAAAACTCTCATTATAAACTTTTCCCTTTGGTCCAAGAGTGTTTCAGTAAGCGTGGTGTATTAGTAAATGTGCTTCTGTCACATTGTGAATACCACAGTCTGTTTATAACTGCCCACAATTGTGTGTGCTCATTCAGAATATACACTAAAAGAGATGCATACTCAAAGTATACTGTTGCGTGGAAATGAATTTATTTTGGTATATTCAGTTTTATATCAGCTAAAATAGGAATGTTTAGGACTGCCTAAAATACCTTCTATAAAATGCGTCTGCTAGCTAGTCAGCCAATATCTTTGTACTGTCTCAGTTCAACTTCACGATAAACCCTTCCCTGAACTATTTCTACCAGAAATCTTTTCAAATTTATTCATTTCAAAAGGTGCCTGATGTTCAAAAGTGATTAAAATATTAACATCTGTATTGATGAGAACATAGAATCTTACAGCACAGAAGGAGGCCATTCGGCTCATCGTGCCTGTGCCGGTTCTTTGAAAGAGCTGTCCAATTTAGTCCTATACCCCAGCTTTTCCCCCATAACCCTGCAAATTAGTCCTCTTCAAGTACATGTCCAATTGCCTTTTGAAAGTCCCTGTGGAATCTGCTTCCACCATGCTTTCGGGTAGTGCGTTCCAGATCTTAACAACCCTCTGTGTGAAAACATTTCTCCTCGTTTACCCTCTAGTTCTTTTGCCAATTATTTTAAATCTATGACCTCTGGTTACCAACCCACATGCCAGAGGAGACATTTTCTCCCTACTTGCTCTATCAAAACCCCTCAGAATTTTGAATACCTCTATTAGGTCTCCCTTTAACCTCACTGCTCTAAGGAGAACATGATGTGGAGATGCCGGTGATGGACTGGGGTGGACAAATGTAAGGAATCTTACAACACCAGGTTATAGTCCAACAGTTTTATTTGAAAATCACAAGCTTTCGGAGGCTTTCTCCTTCGTCAGGTGAGTGTGACACTCACCTGACGAAGGAGAAAGCCTCCGAAAGCTTGTGATTTTCAAATAAAACTGTTGGACTATAACCTGGTGTTGTAAGATTCCTTACTAAGGAGAACAGTCCCAGCTTCTCCAATTTCTCCACATAACTGAAGTCCCTCATCCCTGGTATCATCCTGGTAAACCTCCTCTGTACCCTCTTCAAGGACTTGACATCCTTCCTAAAATGTGGTGCCCAGAATTATACACAATACTCCAGCTGAGGCCTAAGCAATGATTTGTAAAGGTTTAGCATAACTTCCCTGTTTTTGTATTCAATTCCTCTATTTACAAAGCCAAGTATCCCATAAACTTCCTTAACCGCCTTACCAACTTGCTCAGCCACCTTCAAAGACTTGTAAATATGTACCCCCCAAGTCCCACCCCCTCAAAAAATTACCATTTAATAGCAGATTATACTGCCTCTCCATGTTGTTCCTCCCAAAGTGCATCACTTCACACTCATCCACATTAAATTTCATCTGCCATCTGTCTGCCCATTTCACCAGCTTATCTAAGTGCTCCTAAAGATTGCTACGATCCTCCTCACTATTTACTACATTGCCAAGTTTTATATCATCCGCAAATTTTGAAATTGTACTTCCTATACCCAAGTCCAGGTCATTCATATATAACAAGAAAAGAAATGGACCTAATACCGATCCCTGGGGGACCCCACTGTATACTTCTCTCCAGTCAGATAAACATCCGTTCACCACTACTCTCTGCTTCCTATCCCTTAGCCAATTATATACCCAAGCTACCACCGCCCCTTTAATCCCATGTCCTTCTATTTTCCGAATAAGTTTATTATGTGGTACTTGATCAGATGCCTTTTGAAAGTTCATATATACAACATCTACTGCACTACCTTCATCAAAGAAGTAACATCACAGAGCTACTCTCGCCCTTCCTTTCCTAAAAGCATGATGACCCATGATGTGGTGCAGTTCCAAAAGACACAAGCAGCCTTCCGGTATCTCACCTAAATGTTATTCCTTATGTATGAGCTTAGATATTGAGCACTGGTAGGTTTTCCAGTCGCAGGCAATCTCACAGCTGACCTTGGCCATATGTGCAGACTTTCCAACAGATGTCACTGGAAAGCAATCAGGAGTGGAAGCCCTGGATGGCTGTTTTTTCCTCTCCGTAACCCAGAAGCCATTGTGTCGCCCACTGCCAGCCTGACTGAGATCGGTTAACTCAGCATAGAGCAGAAACTGAATCTGGTAGTTTCCTGGTTTGCCTTGCACGATACCAAAAATGTGGTGCATTAATCACTGAGCCATCAGAGGTATCTGGAGAATAAAATATTTAATACCTTTACTATTACATACATAAGAGACTTTTACTTTCTTCGAGATAAATACAGGGAAAATTTGCTTTTAATAAAATGAAACCCAAGTGCGTATATACTTATGGTTGCGTATTTAAGTTAAAATGACTATTTGATGCTGCACTACTGTAGGTAGGTGAGATGAAGAAAGAACTGATGGATCTACAGCCAAAACTGGAACTGGCCAAAATCGAAAATGCTCATATGATGCAGGTAAGTCCAAAAAGAAAATCAGTTCTCAACACATCAGGGGCTGGATTTTCCTCTGAATTACCACCTGTTTTAGGATGGCTGTATGGCTGTAAATGTAGGAAATTGGGGGTGGAAATATGTACTGCCTCAAAACTATGGGTCTAACATTGCACCAGAATTTTCCTGCCAAAAAATGGAAAATCCCCCTTTTAACGATCTGCTGGGAACCCATGTTTAAATGGGATCAAGAGGGTGTGGCTAACCCCATCGACCCATTTCCTTGAATCTGTCCTTAATTTAAATCACCACCATATAAACGGCTGAAAGAATGCCAGTAAAATATCTTTCAGATAGATGCTGCTTGGAGGAGGACTTTTTGTTAGTATGCTACTGAAGGTTGGTATTACTTTGCCTGCTTAGCAATCTATTTAGAGGGTCTATCAGGACTTTTGTTGTTAAGTCAGCTCATTAGAATATAAAGCTTTGGACTAAGGAATGGATTTCCCAATGGGAATCCCTCCATTCCTTCATTATGAAGAAAAGGATGAGAAGATGGAAAAGGCTAGATTGGAGGCACTGAGTGCGAGGCTGCACAGAACATATTTGTTTCCTACTCATACAAACCTACTTAACAAGGTTTACAGACCAAGGAGATCTTACTTCGACTTCTCTGCATGTCACTATCTCAGATGGTTTTGCTTTTTCCTGGAGGCTACTGGGGTCATTTGCAGCTGCTGGCTGAAGACTACGAGGAGAATAACATTATCTGTACCAGCCAAGGTCACCACTGCTTTGAATTTCTTTGGCAGTGCATCTTTCCAAGCAGCATCTGGAGACCTTTGCCACATTCGATAGTGAGCCACATTTGTCAATCAGTTTGCCATTGTATCAAGGTGACTTATTCTCCCTTCATTTCCTTCCCAATGGAACCAGAAAAACTGAGAGAAAGAGAGAGAGAGAGAGCTATCCAGTTTTACAGACTGGCAGGGTTCCCACAGGCGCAAGGAACAATTGATGGAACACCTATGGCACTCGAAGCCCCATATGACAACCTCTTCAATTTCATGAACAGGAAAAGCTTTCAGTCCATTAATGTCGAGCTTGCATGCAATGCCAATCACCTTATCCAATCTGCTACTCAGAAAGTTGCCATGACACTTCTTTCATCATGTGACAATCCACTGTACTAATCCTTATAATGCTGAGCCATGTATCCAGATAGTTGATTGATGATCAGGGCTATTCCCTCCGGTTGTGACTTATGGGGCCAATAAGGTTGCGTAGATAATGGGGAACAACAAATATAATAAGACCTACGTAATTACGTATGTGTTTAAAGCAGATTATAGGCATTCAAAAATCTCATTTTAGGAACGTGGGTAAATAAGGTGGAGCCCTACAATAGAACCTCTAGAATTATTGTAGTATGTTGTGTACCACGCAACATCGCAATGAAGAAAAGCTTGCTGCTTTAGGAACTGAAGGCAATGATGATGAAGGAGGGAAAAGATCTCCCCCTCGCCACCCCACAACATGAAGAAGGTGCACAGGAAGGAGAGAATGTGGATCAAGACAGGTAGCAGATAGAGAAAGGAAGATACAATTTATAGCCCAGTTTTTTCAATGAAAGTTGACACTCCAAATAAAATCACTTCACCCCTGCCTGTTCTCCCCCTTCACAAAGTCCTTCACTGTCAAAGACTTTAGTCTATTTCCCTCATAAGATAGAAGTCTATCTTTTCCCTGCTATCATCTGGGTCCCAAAAGTTAACAAGCATACACAGAAATAAACTCTAAACTTTATGTGCCAAACAGGGTTCATTTTGCAAGGAAACGTTTCTCAAAAGGTGCCAACAAAAACATTCACTAGTTATAACTAAATCTAATAACCATATCTCCCCTTTGAGCCAGCTAACTTATTTACTATTGCTCCTAATAGACTACTCCTATGAGGTGTTCCCTGAATGAGATGAAGGTTGAGCGGTGGGTGACTGGGAAGGTTCCCTCTAGAGACCTGAGGTGATTCTCATTTCAATGAAGCTGTTGTCCCAGAGGGAAGCCATCAATGTCCTTCAAAGCTCTTCCTGGATACTGCAGAAAGTTCCCAGACTATCACTGTCTCCAGGGTTTTCTGCATTTCATGGGAAACTTCCTGCAATGTTTATATAGATATGGATACTGGAGTTCTCTTACTTATCCACCATCTCAACTGTCTGCATGGAAACTGTCTTCACTGCCTTAGAGAGATTTATGCTCCCTAACCATAGCTATTTTGAAGAATTACCCCTGAGATGAGTGTGATGGAATACTCTCCACTTGCCTGGATGAGTGCAGCTCCAACAACACTCAAAAAGCTCGACTCCATCCAGGACAAAGCAGCCTGCTTGATTAGCACCCCATCCACCACCTTAAACACTCACTGCCTCCACCACCGGCGCACCGTGGCTGCAGTGTGTACTATCTACAAGATGCACTGCAGCAACTCACTAAGGCTTCTTCGACAGCACCTCCCAAGCCCTCAACCTCTCCCACAGAGAAGGATAAGGGCAGCAGGCGCATGGGAACAACACCACCTGCACATTCCCCTCCAAGTCACATACCATCCTGACATGGAAAAATATCGCCCTTCCTTCATCGTCGCTGGGTCAAAATCCTGGAACTCCCTACCTAACAGCACTGTGGGAGAGCCTTCACCACACGAACTGCAGCAGTTCAAGAAGGTGGCTCACCACCACCACCTCAAGGGCAATTAGGGATGGGCAATAAATGCTGGCCTTGCCAGCGATGCCCACATCCCATAAATGAATTAAAAAAAATATGGGTCCCTCGGCTCTTCAGCTGAAGTAATTATTCCCTCCGTGGAGGAATAGCACTCAGCCCCTCTTGCACACCCAGATATTCATGCTCAGTAGTGCCCAGTGCCTCACCCAATGAAAATTCTTTAAACTCACTAAAAATATCTCTCCCGAGTAGGTGTTTTTGCATTGGTGCCATGATGGAGTTAATGCTGACGTGGCAGCCCCGGAGGCTCTGAATGTGCCAGCAGATTCTGATCTGGAAATGCCTGGATGTCATCGGAGTGGCTGGCCTCTTCCTCCAAAGCACTCCCTATGATGTGAAACACACAAGAGCTTGTTGATCTGCATAAACGGTGATACTCCCCCTTGAAGAAATAGCAGCAAGGCGTAAGGGCATTTGCAGTACTTTGAGAAAGCATATAAGGCCCATGCTCCCTATGATGAGCAATTCCCAACTTTTACCAACCTTCTCTTGCCAGCTCACCTCAAACCTCACCATATTTCACAGCATCTCCTGTCTGTTTGCCTATGATTTCCGGTGCTCCCTGTTAATGCAGGCTGGAGGTTTTCAGTGATGGTGCTCCTTCCCCAGTTGCTGGTTATGGGCCAGCTTTTTCTTTGGAAGGAGAGAAGACAATGTTAAAAGCATCTGAGTGGTATGAACACTTCTCCCATATGAGTGCATGTATCCAATGATCACAAGAGATGTAAGTGCATTGTATCTTTAAACAAAGTGTCCTTTTTTAAAAATTCGTTCATGGGATGTGGGCAAGGCCAGCATTTATTGCCCATCCCTAATTGCCTTTGAGAAGGTGGTGGTGAGCCACTTTCTTGAACCGCTGCAGTCCGTGAGGTAAAGGTTCGCCCACTGTGCTGTTAGGGAGTTCCAGGTTTTGGACCCAGTGACGATGATGGAACGGCAATATATTTCCAAGTCAGGATGGTGTGTGACTTGGAGGGGAACGTGCAGGTGGTGTTGTTCCCATGTGCCTGCTGCCCTTGTCCTTCTAGGTGGTAGAGGTTGTGGGTTTGGGAGGTGCTGTCAAAGAAGCCTTGGCGAGTTG
This sequence comes from Heptranchias perlo, assembly GCF_035084215.1. Classification (NCBI taxonomy): domain Eukaryota; kingdom Metazoa; phylum Chordata; class Chondrichthyes; order Hexanchiformes; family Hexanchidae; genus Heptranchias; species Heptranchias perlo. The sequence goes on along the minus strand of NC_090341.1, from coordinate 26,780,049 downwards.
CTGCAGTGCATCCTGTGGATGGTACACATTGCAGCCACTGTGCACCAGTGGTGGAGGGAGTGAATGTTTAGGGTGGTTGATGGGGTGCCAATCAAGCGGGCTGCTTTGACCTGGATGGTGTCGAGCTTCTTGAGTGTTGCTGGAGCTGCACTCATCCAGGCAAGTGGAGAGTATTTCATCACACTCCTGACTTGTGCCTTGTGCCTTGTAGATGGTGGAAAGGCTTTGGGGAGTCAGGAGGTGAGTCACTCACCGCAGAATACCCAGGCTCTGACCTGCTCTTGTAGCCACAGTATTTATGTGGCTGGTCCGGTTAAGTTTCTGGTCAATGGTGACGCCCAGGCTGTTGATGGTGGGGGATTCAGCGATGGTAATGCCATTGAATGTCAAGGGGAAGTGGTTAGATTTTCTCATGTTGGAGATGGTCATTGCCTGGCAGTTGTCTGGTGCGAATGTTACTTGCCACTTATCAGCTCAAGCCTGGATGTTGTCCAGGTCTTGCTGCATGCGGGCACGGACTGCTTCATTATCTGTGGGGTTGCGAATGGAACTGAACACTGTGCAATCATCAGTGAACATCCCCATTTCTGACCTTATGATGGAGGGAAGGTAATTGATGAAGCAGCTGAAGGTGGTTGGGCCTAGGACACTGCCCTGAGGAACTCCTGCAGCAATGTCCTGGGGCTGAGATGATTGGCCTCCAACAACCACTACCATCTTCCTTTGTGCTAGGTATGACTCCAGCCACTGGAGAGTTTTCCCCCTGATTCCCATTGACTTCAATTTTACTAGGGCTCCTTGGTGCCACACTCGGTCAAATGCTGCCTTGATGTCAAGGGCAGTTACTCTTACCTCACCTCTGGAATTCAGCTCTTTTGTCCATGTTTGGACCAAGGCTGTAATGAGGTCTGGAGCCGACTGGTCTTGGCAGAACCCAAACTGAACATCGGTGAGCAGGTTATTGGTGAGTAAGTGCGACTTGATAGCACTGTCGACGACACCTTCCATCACTTTGCTGATGATTGAGAGTAGACTAATGGGGTGGTATTTGGCCGGATTGGATTTGTCCTGCTTTTTGTGGACAGGACATACCTGGGCAATTTTCCACATTGTCGGGTAGATGCCAGTGTTGTAGCTGTACTGGAACAGTTTGGCTAGAGGCGCAGCTAGTTCTGGAGCACAAGTCTTCAGCACTACAGCTGGGATGTTGTCGGGGCTCATATCCTTTGTTGTATCTGGTGCATTCAGCCGTTTCTTGGTATCACGTGGAGTGAATTGAATTGGCTGAAGACTGGCTTCTGTGATGGTGGGGATATCGGGAGGAGGTCAAGATGGATCATCTACCCTTTTGGCTGAAGATGGTTGCAAACGCTTCAGCCTTCTCTAGGCAGTGTCTTTTGCACTCACCTGCTGGACTCTGCCATCATTGAGGATGGGGATGTTTACAGAGCCTCCTCTTCCCGTTAGTTGTTTAACTGTCCACCACCATTCACAACTGGATGTGGCAGGACTGCAGAGCTTTGATCTGATCCGTTGGTTGTGGAATCACTTAGCTCTGTCTATAGCATGTTGCTTCTGCTGTTTAGCATGCATGTAGTCCTGTGTTGTAGCTTCACCAGGTTGGCACCTCATGTTTAGGTACGCCTGGTGCTGTTCCTGGCATGCTCTTCTACACTCCTCATTGAACCAGGGTTGATCCCCTGGCTTGTTGGTAATGGTGGAGTGAGGAATATGCCGGGCCATGAGGTTACAGATTGTGCTGGAATACAAATCTGGTGCTGCTGATAGCCCACAGCGCCTCATGGATGTCCAGTTTTGAGCTGCTAGATCTGTTCTGAATCTATCTCATTTAGCACAGTGGTAGTGCCACAGTTGGATGGTGTCCTCAGTGTGAAGACGGGACTTCGTCTCCACGAGGACTGTGTGGTGATCAATCTTACCAATACTGTCATGGACAGATGCATCTGTGACAGGTAGATTGGTGAGGACGAGGTCATGTTGGTTTTTCCCTCATGTTGGTTCGCTCACCACCTGCTGCAGGCCCAGTCTGACAGCTATGTCCTTCAGGACTCGGCCAGCTCGGTCAGTCGTGGTGCTACCGAGCCACTCTTGGTGATGGACATTGAAGTCCCCCACCCAGAGAACATTTTGTGCCCTTGCTACCCTCAGTGTTTCCTCCAAGTGGTGCTCAACATGGAGGAGGATTGATTCATCAGCCGAGGGAGGGCGGTAGGTGGTAATCAGCAGGAGGTTTCCTTGCCCATGTTTGACCTGATGCCATGAGATTTCATGGGGTCCAGAGTCGATGTTGAGGACTCCCAGTGCCACTCCCTCCTGACTGTATATCACTGTACTGCCACCTCTGGTGGGTCTGTCCTGCCGGTGGGACAGGACATACCCAGGGATGGTGATGGAAGAGTCTGGGACATTGGCTGAAAGGTATGATTCTGTGAGTATGGCTGTCAGGCTGTTGCTTGACCAGTCTGTGGGACAGCTGTCCCAATTTTAGCACAAGTCCCCAGATGTTAGTGAGGAGAACTTTGCAGGGTCGACTGTGCTTGGTTTGCCTTTGTCGTGCCCGGTGCCTCGTGGTCCGTCCGGTTTTATTCTTATTATGACTTTTCGTAGTGAGATTGTACATCTGAGTGGTTTGTTAGGCCATTTCAGAGGGCGATTAAGAATCAACCACCTTGCTGTGGGTCTGGAGTCACATATAGGCCAGACTGGGTAACAATGGCAGGTTTCCTTCCCTAAAGGACATTGCTAAAAGTGCCCTTGTGGCAGTACCTCTTTGCATAAGTGAGTTTCCCTGACACCCAGATGCTGATCGAGAAAGAGTATGAGGGGGAAAGAGGTGAGTGAAGACTCTATCAGTGGTGGAGGATGTGGATTTGCAACTGTGCCTTTACTTACCTTGGCCACCCTTGTAAGGCCATTGAACCTCTTTCTGCACTGTGTGATAGTTGTTGGGGTGATGGAGGTTGCACTGACTGCCTCTGTCACGTTCCTCCAAGCAGCCTGAACTACCCTCTCATGGGGCTTCCTGCCCTCGGTGCCCAACTTCTGACCCTGACTTCAGGCAGCAACACTTCGACAGAAACTTCAAAGAACCTTGGAGCCATTCCTGCTGCTGGTTCCTTATCCCCTCAAAGCACTCTATTTCCCTTCCTGCCAGCACTAGTAAGTCAATGAGGAATGGTGTTATCACTCTAAACCTGCCCTATGTTGGCCATGAGGTCCTGTGAGGTAAAACCAGCAGGTTAGAAGCAGAGTCATATGAATGGCTGGTAATCCTGCTCCACCACAAACCCATCAATTCAGTCCCAAGTGTCCAAGACATATACTTAGAACAGAAGACAGGGAAACAGGATAATCCAAGCCAAAGCAATTCTCTGAATCCATTGGATTGTTTAATCTTGATAATTGAATCTCTCTGCAAGCAATAGGTTGTATAATTATAGTGTTCAAAACCACAAGTAATAAAATGTATTTTAATTTTTTTGCCTATTCATGGCTTTTAATAGTAATTTAGGAAACAAATGATTTCTTTGTGTTGAAATAACTGATTACTTAAATGGAGCATAGATTCTTTCTTAAGTGTTGATGTCCAAGGCAAAAGTTAGCAGAGTTTTGAGCAATTCTGGCAACCAGCACGATGTCTCTTTAGATTTTTAGAGGAAAAATTTGAACAATAATTTAATGCTGTAAAATCTCCTTTTGCTGATCTACCCAGATTTTTGTTTCACATTTTTATAATACAAGAACCTTTAAAAGAATGTTTTAGTAAGTAATTGTTAACATTTTACTCTGTTTGGCTTTAAATGTAGCTTATATCGGCCCAGAAAAAAACATTGAAAATTTGAAAACTGTTGGATGTTTTGTGCAAATGATAGAATGTTTCCTTATCGTTATTGGCAAATGGCAAGCTGTATTCGTGTTGTTTATTTCTAAAGGTTATAGAGGTGGAGTCTGCAGAGGTAGAGGCAAAGAGCAAAGTTGTAAAGATAGATGAAGAAGCAGCTACTGAGAAAGCAAATGAAGCCCAGGCTTTGAAGAATGAGTGTGAGAGTGAGCTCGCAGAGGCAATTCCGGCTCTGGAAGCTGCACTTTCTGCCTTGGATACTTTGAAGGCAAGTCTCAGAATCCACTTATTAAAAATTTTAGTCTTTCAGTATAATTTTCAAAAACATAATTTAGAATTCAATAGTCATTTTTTTTCAGAAAGTGATGAGTTTTATAGACTACTACTAAAGATGTACCTGTTTAGGAATTTAAAAGTTGTCAATTGTAAGTGGCAAAACAAGCTATACTTTTAAGAGTTGAAAGGTCTCAGAATAGGGATGAGCACCAACTCCCAGCTGAAAATGAGAAGTGATCCAAATTTGGCAAACGCTCTCAAGTGTGAAGGAGAATCTGATTTTTTTTGCCAAATTCAAACTTTTAAATTTTGGTGCAGCTGTTTCTTTAAGGAAATGGCGCAAATGATATTGTACCGTTTTGCTTCTGTACATGCCTTCTTTGCAGACTATCATTTCTAAATGTCGTCATTGCATTGTGTGGCTTTGGAGAACTAGAAGTTTGTGGTTAGGCAGTATTTTAAAAGAACAGCATACTTTAATTGGCATTGTGGTCAATAGGGTATTCCTAATACACGTCACAGGTCATATGACGCGCCATGTTGGAGTACAAGCGAGGCTATGTATGAGGCTGTAGCACAGGGAACTTCCTAATGTAACCATCGGCTCTTCCTTTAAATTCTAAAACTGTGATTGCAGCAGATTGAATTTGGATATTATGTATTTGTGAGTATTTTCCCTCTCTCGTCGGGCAGTGTCGTTCTGTCCTTAATATACGAAATTAATAAAAACCAGGGTAGCACTTGAATTATTTCCGTCCCTTTTTGTAACAAAGGTAATACTGAGACAGTGTCAAACTGCAGCAGTATCGAGTTTGGTATCTTTGAGATGAGGGCCCCTGTGTCCTTTCCACCACTGAAATCTCACTCTGTGGTCAAATTCACCAATTCAGAGTCAACCCATCAATGATCACGAGAAACACGGACTGACCGGAGAATGAGATCTGTCGGGAAAGAGTTTACTGTAATAAAGTTTAAACCAGAAGCATTTGATAAAAGATCGCAGTTGTTAGAAATATATTTTTAACATAAAAAGACAACAATGCAGGAAAATAGTTGACTTTGTCTCCTCAATTCTGCTCGAACAACGAGATGTATCGTGTCCTTAAGTGGTCCAGTAGTTCTGGACTGTACCAATGACAATGCACAGTGAGGGAATGAAAGCGGAATCTCTCAGATAATATTTCTCAAAAAAGTTTAATTTATTTACAGATCGTTGTCACAAAATATAAATTGTTACTTTTACAAAACATAGTTTAAATATAATTTAGTCCATTGGGCCATGATTTCTATAATCAAAGCAATGCGCCAGTTGTCTGGATTGTGTAAAATGTGTTAACAAGTGGCAGATTTTAATAGAAAGATATCAGGGGCTGAGTCTCAGACGGTGTGAGCTCTCATCTTGTTGCAGATTTCAAACTAGGCCTTTTAAAAACGAAAAGCAAAATACTGCAGATGCTGGAAATCTGAAACAAAAACAGAAAATGCTGGAAATACTCAGCAGGTCAGGCAACATCTGTGGTTCTTTAAAAAACGAAGACAGCGGCGCAGATTTGTGCTGAATGATAATAATAATGTTGAAAATGTTCCCAGTTGCTTTGAACTAAATCAAATGTCAATTAGAGAAACTTTTGTCAAAGAAACTGGAAATTAGGTTTCACCAAAGGCGATAATATTCTGTGATTCAGGATAGCGACATGTGAGTTACAGACTGAAGAAAAACCAAGCAACCAAAAATTTTAGAAAACATTCACATTGAACGTAAGGATATTTTTCCAAATTTAAAAACAGCCCTAACCGTTTTGCTGGTTAAAATCGCGGATATTAACTTGTTATGGCAAAAACCAGTTTCATCCATATTAGAAACTGTTCGGTTGAAGGTGAGAAGCTTTGATCACTGGTAATTACTGGAAACATGAATCAGTAAATAGGAATAAAGTCAGAACGAATACAAACTGGGATCAGGGAGGTGTGTAACATGTCAGGGTGTGAGGGGTATTCGGAAGTACAATACTGAGCAGCCTTGGCTCAACCTCAAAACACATTTATCGTTCGCAAAATAATTCAGAATTTACCACAAACCCGTCAACAATAAGTAAAAATCTGTGTGGGGGATTATGGCGGTGGAGTTCTGAAAGTTTAGCCAGTAAACTTTTAAGAAGGATAAGATTCTGAGTCGTATCTGCTGCACAGCGTCTGAGACGTTAAACAACATCAGCTGCAGTCAATCAGCTAAAAGGACATGAATCAATAAACGTCATTTTGAAACGAGAACCTGTCAAAGTTAGTGCAATTTAACATAAATCAAGGGAAACGCATTTAACACTCATAATCCAACATGGTTGCTAGAAGTTATCGAGTGTCATTAGGAACACCTTATAAAAACACTGATACTACATCTTTATCACCAACAATTTGACAAATGGAGTTGGGATCTTATTATCCCATCTGGGCCACTGTTTGGAATGTCAGCAGGCTGAAAGAATGGTTGTGTGTTCCTGTAAACCTGCTATTTTTCAAGCAGTGCATATAGAAAAATAAATGTAATTGGTCCCTTTATCTGACCTGGGAAAATGGACAAAATTTGGAACCTGCTTGGTTAGGATGAACTAGACCAACTATTTAACTACAACAACATCTTGCATTTATAAAGTGCCTTTAACATAGAAAAATGTTCCAAAGTGCTTCTCAGGGGGTGTAATCAATTAAATGGATGCCAAGCCAAAAAAGGAGATACTAGGAGGGGTGAAAGCCAAGCCTTGTTCAAAGAGGTCGATTTAGGGAGGAATTTCAGAGCATGGGCCTAGGCAGCTATGGCTATGGCTACCAATGGTGGGGAACGGGGTGGGGGGAATGCACTAGATGCCAGAGTCAGAGGAATGGATAGTTTGGGGTACATGTTGTCGGACTGGATCAGTTTACAGAGATAGGGAGGGGTGAGACCATAGAGGGATTTAAACGCGAGGATGAGAATTTTAAATTTGCAGCGTTGGGGGACCGGGAGCCAATGTAGGTCAGTGACGACAGGGGTGATGAGCGAACTGGACTTATTTCTTAAAACACAGTACCTTTTGGAACAGTTTAAGATAAATTGCACTTTTATTGAATTAAAACGTTATAATAAGCAAGGCAAATGTTTGCTTTAATTGAACACCGGTAACTATGCATAAACGTATCTATTCAATTTGCATTTTAGCCATCTGACATCACAATTGTTAAATCAATGAAGAACCCTCCGCAGGGGGTCAAACTAGTGATGGCTGCTATTTGTGTCATGAAACTCATCAAACCAGAAAAAATCAATGATCCTTCTGGAACAGGGGAAAAGGTAAAATCCAAAGCAGCAGCAAGCAAGGCATACAAGTTCATACTTCTGACAAAGTATGCAGTTTGTAAGCAGATTTCTCTTGTATTTTAGGCTATTCTGCACATATTTACATAAAACAAAGGACATACAATGGACCTCTGATTATCTGCCATAATGGAAATTTTGGGATTGCCCAGCAGCACGTCCTTCCATTGCTCGGCTACAGCTAGCAAAATGAGCTGTAACTGGAATGGCTGATCTGTTAGCTAATCTGCCAGCTCAAAGCTCCTCCAAACACATGCTGTGACTACAACTGCCAGATCCTAAAAAGTCTCCCTTATGGCAACACGCCTCCCCCGCGCCACTCCCCACTCACAGCAACAGAAGTGCTCACCTCCAGCTATTCTGTCAGCTGCCTCCACAGTGTTGATCACAATGGAGTTGCCAACTTTAAAACCAATAGGAGAGCCTGCTTCCTTTAACACAATCCTGTGCTTGTGAGCAGGGCATATGTTTTCGGTAACATCAGTTATCGACTAAAAATGTATCCCAACTTGCTGGACATTGCTGAATGTACTGCTACGGTCTTTCAGCATTATTTGCTTTTTAGGAGCAGTGTTGGATGTGACGTTTAATTGCATACAGAACTGATTCGATAAAGTGTCACTTTCAGAAGTTTAAGTCACGGACTAAATGCCATTTTATTCTGTTTAGGAGTAGGTAATCAGTTAGCACAGAAAACACGTAAAAGTAGTCCTTGGATTATTAAAATGCTTCCATTTGTCTTATTTTTAAGATTCTAGATTACTGGGGACCCAGTAAGAAGTTGCTGGGTGACATGAATTTCCTAAGAGATTTGAGGGAGTACGACAAGGATAATATTCCAGTAAGTTTTCGTTATATGTTTATTCATTAAATAACATTTGACTGATGTGCTGTGGGGGGGACATTGCTGAATGTCAAATGTTAGCTGTAAGATGTTTTTAATATTATGATTATTTCAGTATTTTTCATGTCTTCAATGTATCAATGAAGAAGCCTAGCACTGGATTTGTGATCCTTTCTGATATAATCCACTGTCTGCTGAGTTACAATTAGAGATCCCAATAGATCCTAATCAGAATTTTTTCACGTTTCTATTGTGTGCAACATAAACCTGTGTGTTCACTCCCTGGAAATTTAGAAATCCGTCAACTAATATAAGAAAAAGTTTGAAAGGTTGGCTGCAACTTAATGGTTGTATTAATAGTAGCTCTCTAAAATGAGAGCCTTGTGTTTTGCTTCTATTAATGCTGCCTCTCGAGGGATTAACTCCATTATTTTACAGCTATAGGCCTGGAAGTTGAATGGCGAAGCGCCAGTTTTTCAGGCACTAAACGGGCACCTGAGCCTCCATTATGGCGGCCGGGAAGGGTGTGCTTATTATATATGTCATATTGGTATAGGCAAAAAAAAAGGCGTCCAGGGCTCACGTCTGAAACAGGCGTTAGGCGCTTTGCATATGCACAGAAGGGGCCTGACACCTGTTTCATGCCCTCTGTGCAAAATTGGGCTGCCCTGAATACAGTCGGTGCCATGCTGGCTGTGTTCAGGAAAACCGGGTCTTTCATGACCTACCTGAAAGCTGCTGCCGATGCAGCGGCCCAAAATTCAAATGTTCTTCATCAACGAGCTGCCTTGGGACGCAAAGCAGATGTCCGCAGTTCACCACTCTGATGTAAATGAGGGCCATGGCCCAAATAGGGTGTGCTTTGGGCCTAGCCGTCCAGCGCTGGGATCATTCCCTGCGCCCAGTTCACATCGTATAGTTTTATGTTCTTTTATCAAGAACCTGTAATTCCTGGATATTAAACTATGGCCATTATCAGAGTGCTTGTCTGTAAGTGTGGTTATATACAGATTCTTTATGATAATGGTAGTTGAGACCCCAGGCTGTTATGTATAACTCATCATTGTGATTCAAAATTTTTTAAATGTAATTTTACCCCTCACATTTTTCTCATCTCCTATCCTGAAAACACTTATGTATTCTGGGGTATGGTCTCACTCACACATTGGTGGTTTGGACAAGTGGCCATTGAGTGTGAGTTTAGACAGTGAGTGTTGGCAGGCTATTTGAGTTGTTTGGGATTAATAGGATTGTAAAAACTTCTGAACTTTGGCCAATTAGGCTTGCCTTATCCACATTATAGTGAAACTAACATCATGAAGAACAGACAATTGCTTAATTATTTAGCCTCTGAAAAATGTTCCAAGGTATTTGGTATGGCATTACAGTATATTGTTTGCAGTTATTCACAGCAAAGGAAAGAACAATGGTCTGAACACTCAAATGCTATACGACTGAATGTGTCAGCAACATTACAAACACATTTTGCATTGAGATTGCATTTTTTTCCAGTAACTTTCAAGTTAATGGCTTTTATTTATTTATTGGATTTCTTTTATGTGATTTTAAATATTTTGTGCTTTTTCCCCCTGTGAATGTTGTCATGGTAACATGCACCATCATATTTTCCTCCTGGACAGGTTGCTGTCATGCAGAAGATACGTACTGAATACCTCACCAATCCTGACTTTGACCCACAGAAGGTAGTTAAAGCCTCATCTGCTGCAGAAGGGTTGTGTAAATGGATCCTTGCCATGGAGGTGTATGATCGTGTCGCAAAGGTAGTGTATGCATAGTTTTGCTGCTTTATATGGCCAAAGCAGAGAGAACAGCATCAATGTTGTCATTCTTTGCAAATTAATAACTCAAGAAACATAAATACCATCTTTGCAGAGTGTGGAAAGATACTAATTGTGATCAGAAGGACAACATGTGACTAATTTATGCTAATCTGGCTATTTTGCATAGACAACATAATTTCACCCATAACTCCATTAAAATGGCTTGTGGGACTTACCTGCACCGATTCCGCTGCCTTCACCCAGGTTGCGATCTCAATCTGCTTTTCTGAGCAGGCAATATGGACACCCGCCAGAATCCAGCGGGGTCCTTCTTTAAGTCAGCAGATCAGGCTCTAATGACATAATCTGGGCCTGACTGGCATTTTAACCGCAGGCACGCATGGGAAGTGGTAAGAGGAGTTGGAGCCAGAAGAGGCAAGTGTTTTTTTTTAGTTTCCTTGTGGGGCCAAAACCAGCTCCACTGCCCTGGTCTCGCCCCGTAGCACTGTATTTTCCAGTCAACTATTTATCTAATTTTGGCTTGAAAGATGCAAGGAAAGGTTTTTCTGTTCGCTGTATTTAAGAAGTTGTCATTCCTCAGGCATATTGAAGAAGAAAGAGGAGCAGAGACCCAATACATTACTGCACTGCCCTGGAAATTCCTGGAGCCTCCCTGCAATACATCACTGGGGGCCCGATATTAGGAGGGAGGCATGTTGGCAGCGGGGGGTTGACTGGGCGTGTGGGTAAAGCGCCCAGTGAAATCGGGGTGCTCCGCATGCGATCGCAGCCTAATTGAGGGTACTTACACGTACTTCCGGGTTTCCCATTCCAGACCTGCGCAGCGAGCGCACTGCGCACCCGCATCACAGGCTGTTAGCAGGAGGAGACCTTTTTAAAGGGGCAGTCCTCCAATGCTCCTCCTGCAGCAAAGAACCAAATTGGCAGCATGGAGCAGCCCGGAGACAAGGCTGATCCAAGGTTCTCAGGCTCCTCACTCCACGTGCTGCTCGATGGGGTCAGGAGGATGAGGGAAACATTTTTCCCAGTGGACGGGAGGAAGTGGCCTGCCTCTGCCACCAAGAAGGTCTGGCTCGAGGTGGCGGAGGAGGTCAGCAACAGGGGTAACATCTCCCGAACCTGGGTCCAGTGCAGGAAGCGCTTTAATGACCTAACCAGGTCAGCCAAAATGAGTATACTTACACATTCTCCCACACTCCGTCTTCCACATCACCTCCACCACCGCACAACTCCTTCTGCACCGCCACCACAACGCTTTCGCATCACTCCTCACATCCACTCAACCATCAGCCTCACCTTGCCTGCACTTACTCACCGCCCCAGTTCCCATTTGAACACTACCACACAACCCAATCCTCATACAATCTCATGGCTATGTCTCACACGCACCCTCCCATGCATCTCCCTCACGGTCACACCCACCCACACCAATGCATGCAGCGGGTCACTATGCAACCATCACTCAATCTCGCCTCTCTGTGTTTTGCCTTGATAGGAGAAGAAGTGCCAGAAGGCCCAGGAGAGGGATGATGGCGAAAGGGGACATGGAAGTGGGGACGCCACTCCAAGCGCTCCAACATCTCACCCGTTGCCCCCCTCTCAACCAGTACCCGCAATGCTGCCTCCTCTCCAGGTGGCTGAGTCTGCCCCTACACAGGTGCAGGTGGAGCAGCCTTTGGAGGGGCCCTCATGGGCACCGAAACCCAGAGGTCGTCCGCGCAAAGTATCTCATCGGTCAGGGCATGGACAAGAGCAACCTGCCACTACCTCTGCTGAAGCCACAGGGGTAGCACCACGTAGGGGTTCCCGTAAACGTAAGGCTACGGTTTTGTGAGCACAGAGGGGATGCACAAAAGTGTATGACAGAATGTCATGTTTTTCATTTAGATTTGTTTCCTTTGCCAACCAGATTAAATGTTGTTATCACCACTACTGCCACGTCTTTGCAAATCTTGTCAGGTTTGTGCAATGATTCCCTTTCCTGAGGATCACCATGAAGACCCACACCTGATGCCACCCATTGTGTCACTGCAGAGTGGGTGTAGGTGTATTTGCAGGGCTCTTTTGTGCAGACAACTGAGAGACGCCGGCGATGTCCCCTGTGGCACCCTGGAAGGATCCGAAGGAGAAGTTGTTGAGGGCAGTGGTGACTTTGACAGCGACAGGTAAGAAGATGGTGCTCGGGCCAGCCGGGAGCAGCTCGGCATGAAGGAGGTTGCAGATGTCCACGACTACATGTCGAGCGACTCTGAGCCTCCGTGTGCACTGCTGCTCAGAGAGGTCCAGGAAGCTGAGCCTCGGTCTGTAGACCTTGTGGTGAGGGTAGTGCCTTCTGCAATGCATCTCTCTCTGTGGTTGCCCTCCCTCCTGCTGTGCAGGTGGATGTGTCACAGCACTGTGTTGTGGAGCTCCACATGTCTGAGGTGGACGGCGTGGCCAGCGAGGCTGGTGATGCTGTTCATCCTCCGATGAGGTCATGCCTGCAGCCATGGTGGCCCCTATCCAGAAGATGTACGTTTGAAGGGGTCCGCAAGGTAGGTAAATGTGTCTGCACAAGTTGGTGAATTTTCTTGTTAGGAGGAGGGTGGTGGAGGCCAAACTTTGTCCAAAGTGACAGAGTGGCCTCCTGCAATGAGTGAGGGTCTCCCCCCACCACCTGTCAAATGGACCTTTGAAGCTCCCACTGGCTGGTGGCTGCAACAAGTCTGTTTCAACTGGGATTGTTTCCCTCCGTACGGGAAATACCCCTCCTAAAATATCCTCCCAATCAAGTCTGCAAACGACCTGAACTATCAAATTAATTGCTTTAAGTGGGATCCCGCCGGCTTTAATTGCGGGTTGGAGCCGGGCTCCAGACCTGCCCCGCGAATCGCAAATTTTCAGAGCCCCACCCTCCATGAATGCACTCGCTCGGCCATCCTAAAATCGACCCCGGGTCTGCATCGGTAGTAGGCATAAACTCAGTGTTCATATTTTAATGAGGTTGGAGGGGGTGTTCCCAGTCTCTCACCTCAGTTTCCTCAATTTCAGTTGGATGGGTGCGTTTGAAGAAACCTAATGGAAAGGCCTGCACCAGGACCCCGACTGACCTGAGGCTCTGTGGGTGTCCTGGAGCTGGGCCGAAGATGAAGAAAACAAATACAGCTTTTATTTTAAATCCCTTCCCCAAATGTAAAGGCATGTCAGGCCTGCAGCTGTGCTCCTGATGATTGCCCAGTTTCCAGATGCAAGGCCCAACCAGGGGTGGACCTCTTACTGGAATGCGCAAAGGCCATACAAGTGGTATTCTCAGTAATAACAGATGCAGCTTAGCTCAAGTGCACTGTGCCTGTCGGGCATCCAGTGAGTGTTCATAGAGGAAAATTGGCTGAGGACTGGTCTCTGCCTTGACCACTCCCTGTGGCAATGCATTCCATGCTTCAACAACTATCGGAGCAAAGACATTTATCCAAACCTCTCCTTACTCTCAGTGACAATTTTAAATTGATGACCCCTCATCATTACATTTTATGTACTTCATTGGAACTTTCCTTTCTTTTTTCAGGAAATGTAAATATTGCAAATAGTGCAGTAATAAAAAATGAGAATGATCTGTGACATTGTGATTTCAGGTTGTTGCTCCTAAGAAGGCTCGTTTGAATGAAGCACAGAGGTCCTTGGCGGAGACCATGGAAATTCTAGACCAGAAGAGAGCTGAGCTTAAGGAAGTTGAAGATCATCTTGCTGATCTGAAGAAGACATTTCAGGATAAAACTGAAGAAAAAGCACAACTGGAGTTCCAAGTAGACCTGTGTGCTAAAAAGCTGGAGCGAGCAGAGAAACTGATTGGAGGGCTGGGGGGAGAAAAATCAAGGTTAGATCCTGAAAAGCTCAGGTTTTCTCCAGTCTGCTCTGATAATAGGGTAACCTGACAGTGAAACATAATTTTAGGGCTAATTTGCTAAAGATCCTTATTTAGAATCCACTAAAATGTACATAAATTGATGGTCCATTTCTTTTCAATATATATGAATCACTTCTGAAATGTTATCTTGTTAATCTCTAGGTGGGCAAAGGCTGCAGATGATTTACAAATCACATATGATACCTTGACTGGGGATGTGTTGGTTTCAGCAGGTGTCATTGCTTATCTCGGAGCTTTCACTGCAGCTTTTCGTCATGAATGTATTGTTGACTGGACCGCTATATGCAAGGTATTCAAACTTGTATTTTCCCTGCAGCTTTGTTGAGGCTGCATATACTGAAGTTTCACCAACTACAGCTGGAATATATTTTGCAACTTGCAGATACCTTCATTGATTCTTGTCTGTCACTTATTAATATTTGCTCACTTTTCACTGTGGTGCTCACTGCCTCTCTCCTTAAGTCTTTCACATATGTGATCAATTATCTCTTTTTCAGACACCTCTGCCATTTTCACTGCACTCTTTTTTCATGCTTTGACTCCCCTCTACTGCTGTGCACTTCACTTTCTATAGAGTTCTCTGATGTAAGTGATGAAGCCCATGAACACACTGAGACCCCACCATACTATTTGTGGCAAACTGCAACGCAAAAATATCAGACTGCTGAACATTCTGCACAACACAGGACATTTTTGAAACTCACCTTAAAAAAATGGCATATAAAATATTTAAAAATTGTTAATGGATCTCATTTAGGGAGTGGAATAGCTCACAACATTTTCTTTTCAATCCTTTAGCCTGGATTTCAATTCAGTCCAGATTGCAGGGTTCAAGTCTCTCTATGCAAGCTGCAATGGTAATAAGAAAATGTTGCAAACACACACAGGTCCACCAGATGAAGACCCGTTGCTCCGACTGTATTTCCTGCATTTTCTATTTTTATTTTAGATTTACAGCAGTTTTTAACCCATTCTTAGTAGGCAGTAATGCTGAGAAGAGATAAAAGTGACTGGTGCGCAAAATGGAAATGCCACTCTGGTGCAACTGGAATACTCTTCTGAGCATAAGTAGGGGTATGTTTTTGTGGCACTCTAGAGGGAGCTTTACCCAGCATTTAACCTTTTGTACCAAACCTGGGAGTGCTTGATGTTGACAGAGGGTGGAAAAAGTAGAAACTGTTCTGTTCCCCAGCTTTGACATTGTTCATGTTTATGAGAACAAAAATTTGTAACACTCCATCAACATGTGGCTCCTGTTAACACTACTCTTTAATTTTGAAGCAGTTTGCATAAATGCTGTTAAACATTTATTTTTCATTAGGCTAATGGTATTTATATTTTTCTTCTAAACAAACTTTATTAACAAACTCTTTTTTTCTATGTTCACAGTCTAAAGATATCCCTTCTTCAGGTGATTTTTCCCTCAGTAAGACATTGGGAGATCCGATAATGATTAGAGCATGGAACATTGCTGGGTTACCAACAGATAGCTTTTCAGTTGACAATGGCGTGATTGTTAGTAACTCCAGGCGATGGTGAGTACTAACCACATCAGTATATTATGCGGTAAAGGATGCCATCTTGCCAAACTGGTGGAAAGATGCAGAATTTATTTGGTGTGATAAAGATCAAATTGTCTAGGTATACATTATTTAAATGGATCTGTCAGGTATGTTTTGGATTAAAAAGTATTTTGGATATATGGTGCTGAAGCATCAATTAAGTTGCTTACTTCAGGCTGTAAATTTCTGGGTTTGAGTCTTGATGCTAAAGGCTTTTGGGGTTTACTCAAATATCTTCCTCATGCTCGACACCAAAGATCGCCACTGTAAGTGAACTATTGCTTTCTGTGAACTGGAGTATACCTTTATACGGCCAATATCTGGTAATGTATCAAGCCCAGGGTTGAACAGAAATTCTTGTTGTAGCATTTAGCTTATTGGATATCTCACAAGCACTCATGTGATCTACTGGACTTCAAAAAGAGGTAAAATAATCATTCAGATAGTGGTTTAGGCTATCAACTAAGGAACAGGTTTAATGACAAAAACAGATAAACAGTGGCAAAGATAACACTGCAATTTGCACTATTTTTACAGAACTTTGAACAAACATTTCCTGCTTCGATACAAAATAACAAAATGTGCAACATTTTACGAACTACTGATACTGAACCTGGATCTGCATGCGCAACATAACTTATATGAGGGGTTTTGCCAGATTCACTGAGTTTCCAGCACCTATCTCGATGGCCTCAGAAGAATTGGTAAATTGGGAGCATGCTTCCTGGGGCAGACCATAAACGAAGGAAAACCAAAACTATCTTCCAAAGTCAAATAAAACTGCTAATCATATGGAAGCTTAGAGTCACAGAAAATTGCCAAATAGTTCTTAATTGAAGTACATCTATGATTTTTGCAAGAAAATACATTTGCAGCAGAAGAATGTTCTTGTGTTATTCATGTTGAATATTTACTGTATCAGTGACCCAAATTTAAAGTGACTGCCAGTCTCCTGTACATAGATATCAAAATATATAGACTTTTACTAGAATTGGATCACAACTCACATCAACTTACAAGCCAAGATATTTGATGTGGTTAATTTAGTTGTCAAAGTCTACCACTGTTTATCTGTTACTTCAGCTAGGCTAGTGATGGTAGCATTCATGGAAAAAGGCATTCTTCTAATTGATCTTCATGACATAAGCATTTGAAGACATTTATTCCTCTGGTTGAAGAACAATAATATGGATGAGTGGTGCTGAAAGGGGAAAGGATAAGACAGAAATCAATAGTGAAAAGCAACATTAAAATATTAGGGTGCATAACTAAAGAATAAATATGAGAATTTTTTAGATACACCATGCCATTTCTCACAGTACTTTAGTTAAATTAAATAACTACCCTGCTGCATTCTCTTTCTGAGCCTGGAAAAATTTGCCTTTGCAGCTTTCTGTTTAAAAACCTGACTAACTGCCTGTGTCTCTGTTTTCTTATCTTGGGTTCACAACCCAAGCGGATGGCCTATTCCAGAAAACTCCACTGAGTGCCCAGGACCACGGACCTGCCAACATAATGGGCCTGAGGTGTTCATCGATTACCGAGTCAGGCTAACATATTGCTTATCGTTTACAGTGTTTGGGGAACAATTACAAAGTGTAGGCCATTGGCATTTTAATCACCTTAAATCTCAATGCCTGTTTTAAAAACTTGTTTGAATGCACTTTGCTTTAAACACAACCTTTAAATATAACTTCTTTTTTCAAAATCCTTTCTGTTCAAAAATTCCCAAAACATGACAGTAACATAAAAAAGTTACATATTTCACAATAAAATGATTTATATTTATCCATTTAATTACCATTTTGTGTCTTAAGTACCTTCATTAGGCCTTAATGGGGTGGCCTTAACCGTGGGATTGGGCGGGCAGGCAGTTAAAATCACTGTTGAGGATTTTCCTGATGTGCTCATGCCGGCTGCCATTTTATCCACTCAAATTTTTAGTTGACTGAGGCGCTCACCAGAGGCAGTCAGGGCCTTCATGTCTACCAAAGTCAAATTCTCATCTTTTAGGTGTCAAGTGGCCATTCTATAGTATTCAAAATATATCAAATTTACATCGAGTTGCATTGAGTCTACAGCACAGAAATAGGCCATTCGGCCCAACTGTTCTATGCAGGCGTTTATGCTGCATATGAGTCTTCATCTTCCCTACTTCATCAAACTGTGTCAGCATACTTTTGTGAGCTTATCTAGCTTTCCTTTAAATGCACCTATGCTATTTGCCTCAACTACTCCTTGTGGTAGCGTGTTCCACATTCTTACCACTCCTTGGGTAAAGAAGTTTCTCCTGAATTCCCTATTGGATTTATTAGTGACTATCTTATAATTATGACCTCTAGTTTTGGACTCCCCCACAAGTGGAAACATTTTCTCTACGTCTACCCTACTAAACCCTTTCATTATCTTAAAGACCTCCATCAGGTCACCCCTCAGCCTTCTCTTTCTAGAGAAAACAGCCCCAGCCTGTTCTGATAAGTATATCCTCTCAGTTCGAGTATCATCCTTATGAATCTTTTTGCACCTTTTCCAGTGCCTCTATATCCTTTCTATAATATGGAGACCAGAACTGTGCATAGTACGCCAAGTGTGGTCTAACCAAAGTTCTATATAAGCTCAACATAACTTCTCTGATTTTCAACTCTATATCTCTAGAAATGAACCCAGTGCTTGGTTTGCCTTTTTTATGGCCTTATTAACCGGCATCACTATTTTTAGCGATCTGTGTATCTGTACCCCGAGAGAGATCCATTTGCTCCTCTATCCCATTTAGACTCTTATTATCCAAGCAGTATGTGGCCTCCTTATTCTTCCTACCAAAATGCACCATCTCACACTTATCTATATTGAAATTCATTTGCCAATTACATGCCCATTCTGCAAGTTATCAATGTCTTCTTACATTTTGACGCATTCTTCCTTTGTATTAACTACACCCCCCAATTTGGTGTTGTCCGCAAATTTTGAAATTATACTTCCGATTCCCGAGTCCAAATTGTAATGTAAATTGTGAACAGTGATCCCAGCACCGATCCCTGTGGAACACCATTTCTCACCCTTTGCCAGCCTGAGTAGCTACCCTTGACCCCTTCTCTCTGCTTTCTGTTTTATAGCCAGCTTGCTATCCATTCTGTAACCTGTCCCCTGACTCCACATATGCTCTGACCTTAGTCATGAGCCTACAATGCGGTACCTTATCGAAGGCCTTTTGAAAATCCAACTATATTACATCTACTGCATTACCCCAATCTACTCTTTCTGTTACTTCTTCAAAGAATTCAATAAGGTTGGTCAAGCATGACTTTCCCTTCTGAAATCCGTGCTGACTACCCTTTATTATATTTTTGTTTTCTAGATGTTTTTCTATTACATCTTTGAGTAAAGATTCCATTATGTTTCCTACCACCGATGTCTATAGTTCCTTGGACTTGTTCTATCTCCCTTTTTAAATATAGGAATAACATTTGCTGTCCGCCAGTCCTCTGGCACTGTTTTCTTTTCTAATGAATTTTTATGTATATGTAATAGTGCCTCTGCTATCTCTTCCCTAATTTCTTTTAATAGGCACGGAATTCTTTTAATATTTAACACTGTAACACAGAGAGTATCTGTCGGTTTCAACAGTAGGCTTGAAGCACTCTCCCTGCTATTTTTAAGACTTCACTCCAAAGACTTGAACACATGGGGGATGAATTTCTGTGGGGGGTTCTCCCGCTTGTCCACTGTAACTTTGGTGGAAGAGTTACAGAAACCACGGAAAAATGGCTTGTACTGCATTTATGCCTCTTTCCCAGGGTTTCCGTGGCTCTTCTAATGTCATTACAGTGGACAAACTGGAGAACCCCCAAAGAAATGAATCTCCATCATCTAGGCTAACACTTCAGTGCAGCACTGAGGACATGCTGAGTATCAAAGTGCCTCTTCTGGTAATATTCTGGCATGGGTGGAGGATTGGTTATCTAACAGGAAGCAGAGAGTTGGGATAAATGGTTCATTCTCGGACTGGCAACCAGTAGCCAGTGGTGTTCCGCAGGGGTCGGTGCTGGGTCCCCAACTCTTTACAATCTATATTAACAATTTGGAGGAGGGGACCGAGTGTAACATATCAAAGTTTGCAGATGATACAAAGATGGGAGGGAAAGTAGAGAGTGAGGAGGACATAAAAAACCTACAAGGGGATATAGACAGGCTGGGTGAGTGGGCGGAGATTTGGCAGATGCAATACAATATTGGAAAATGTGAGGCTATGCACTTTGGCAGGAAAAATCGGAGAGCAAGTTATTATCTTAATGGCAAGAAACTGGAAAGTACTGCAGTACATAGGGATCTGGGGGTCCTAGTGCAAGAAAATCAAAAGGTTAGTATGCAGGTGCAGCAGGTGATCAAGAAGGCCAACGGAATGTTGGCTTTTATTGCTAGGGGGATAGAATATAAAAACAGGGAGGTATTGCTGCAGTTATATAAGGTTTTGGTGAGACCGCACCTGGAATACTGCATACAGTTTTGGTGTCCATACTTAAGAAAAGACATACTTGCTCTCGAGGCAGTACAAAGAAGGTTCACTCGGTTAATCCCGGGGATGAGGGGGCGGACATATGAGGCGAGGTTGAGTAGATTGGGACTCTACTCATTGGAGTTCAGAAGAATGAGAGGCGATCTTATTGAAACATATAAGATTGTGAAGGGGCTTGATCGGGTGGATGCGGTAAGGATGTTCCCAAGGATGGGTGAAACTAGAATGAGGGGGCATAATCTTAGAATAAGGGGCTGCTCTTTCAAAACTGAGATGAGGAGAAACTTCTTCACTCAGAGGGTAGTAGGTCTGTGGGATTTGCTGCCCCAGGAAGCTGTGGAAGCTACATCATTAAATAAATTTAAAACAGAAATAGACAGTTTCCTAGAAGTAAAGGGAATTAGGGGTTACGGGGAGCGGGCAGGAAATTGGACATGAATTTAGATTTGAGGTTAGGATCAGATCAGCCATGATCTTATTGAATGGCGGAGCAGCCTCAAGGGGCCGATTGGCCTACTCCTGTTCCTATTTCTTATGTTCTTATGTTCTTGTTTGTTCACGTGGACATAAAAGATTTGAAGGCACTATAGGAAGAGGAGCATTTATCCCTTAACCAACACCACCAAAAACAGATTAACTGGTCATTTATCTCATTGCTGTTTGTGGGACTTTGCTGTGCACAAATTGGCTGTCATGTTTTCCTACAGAACAACTGTGACTACACTTCAAAAGTAATTAATTGACTATGAAGTGCTTTGGGACTCCTGAGGACATGAAAAGCACGTATAAATACAACTCCTTTCCTTTTCCTTTTTCCTTATTGGTGACCTGCCTTTTGGAGGAATGCACAGCAAATTGGCTGATCTGGCAAAAGTCCCCTGTGGCTCCCTGAAATCAGCCTGTTGGATAAAAGCTTGAGAGCTGTGGTCCCTTTCTCTGCCACAGACAGAGCTGTATGTTCTGTGGACCTTCATTGCAGATCTGGGTACAGGAACAAACACAGCTCCTCCAAAGTTTCATGACTGAAGCATAACCTTCTGAGACAGAGATCCTGTGAAAGACCTTGAAAAGTGCATGTGGATCTATACATAATATGGGATGGGTAGCGTCGGGGCAATCGGGCTCGACTCTGGTGCTGCCTGGTTAATTTGGCTTCCCTTTCAGCCTCCTGCTGCTCTTCTTCCTCCAGCGTATAGATCATGTAAAATGGGATTCTCAGTAGGAAGCCCATTGTGCAGCCCTCAGATAGTAGCTCAGTAATTGTCTTGAAATACAGTGCTTTCCATTGGTAAGAGCTCCTGAGTACTTTTTCAAATACTCGGAGTGAATCCCAAGATACGGCCAAAAGTTTCCACAAGTAATCTCAACTCAACAGTCTCCCTTTAACTAAGTATTTCTAGCATGATGAACAAGTCCCGGCAACCTGCAGCTTTTAAATAGTGGCGCACGTGCTCAAGGATGGATGGAAAGGGGGAAGTAACGAAATTTAGGATGGATGATGTCATCCCATCCTAACTCCGTCATTTGCATGTGGCTGCCATAGAGAGGGTGAACACTTCTTCAGCACGATCTAAATCTCCACAGAATTTATATTGGGGTGCAACAGAATCCTGTTGTACATTGGCTCCATCAAAAATCCCTGGCTCTACAAAGGCGTAGAGTGGGGGTAGAGATGCCCTATTCGGGACAGTAAGGTAGTGGTAGGCCTCACTAAAATTGAATCCATTGAAATTGATGCAGAATTAGTCCTGGCTCGGATTAGAACTCTTAAGGTTGTTTGAGCTGATGGTATTCACCTCAGAGTAGTAAAAGAAATGGGGCCTGTGTTTTGCCAGATTCTGCTCACATATTTAATAGCTTGTTGAGGTCTGGGATTAATCCCATGGACTGGAGAGAGGCTCATGTGGTGCCTATATATAAAAGATGGAGCAAGTCAGAACCTGGCAAATATAAGCCAATTCGTTTTATGTCAGTTGTAGGCGAGTTGCTGGAAGGAATTATTAGAGATGGTAGGGGATGGGAGGAGAAACTTTTATTTTGTTTCATAGATAGTTGAAAAAGAACTATCCATGAGATGGAATCTTACTGTAATTACGGCTATGATCCATCAGAGCTTATTTGAATTCCTAATTGTACATTTGTCAAAAAAAACTTCCATATAAAAATAGCAGAAAATGTAAGCTATTTAAAAAATTGAAAATAAAAATAAATTCTGAATGTAGATTAGTAAATATTAATTCAAAAATCTGCCATCTTCTGAATCTTTTTCAACTCAATAAAAACTGAAAGTGATTGCACACAATCCTCAATAAGAACTTTGATAAACCCGCTAGCAAAGTTGAATACAATGCGAACCATCTCTTTTCCCTTCCTTCGCCCTCTTCATTTGGCTGTGGTATTTACAATTATGAATTATGACCCTTGTGATGTGGAGTGAGGAGCTTGGCAATTTTTGTTTACATTCTCTTATAAATGTAAATCGTTACCACAGTAATCCTGACATTGCGAAATTACGCTTGAAATCAGCTTTCAAATCACAACATTAGCAATTTTAGATTCTTTGTGATCAGTTATAAAAGAATGCTGCTTTAAAAGAATATAAACATAATAAATGTAAACTGAAACGATACAAACTACACCAGTGAAAAATATTTGTCTCCATTACTGCTGTAAAGGACAAAGTATATTGCTATTGTGATTTTATTGATTTCAGGCCATTAATGATTGATCCACAAGGACAGGCCAATAAATGGGTGAGAAATTCTGAGCGTGAAAATAAGCTGAGTATTATTAAGCTGACAGACATGGATTATATGCGAACGCTGGAGAACTGCATCCAGTTTGGCACACCTCTCCTATTGGAAAATGTTGCTGAGGAACTGGACCCTTCACTTGAGCCTCTTTTGCTCAAACAGACTTTTAAACAAGGTATCTAACTCTTACTGACACACGTGATTTTAAAAACAAAAATTACTTGTTCAAAATGGGCACCCCAACATTTGATGCAAAAGCTTTGTTTTCTATTCTGAATTGCAGTAGAGTGATTATATATCATTACTGAGTATTATCAATCATGTAAACCATATTAATTTTTGTTTTAAATGCAACACTTCCACTTGTCAGATGTAGGTATCAAGTTTTGCTTTTGCTTACCAAAACCAAACAGTATTTGTGTGAAGTGACCTGGGCTGATGCATGCACAGTATATCAAATAAAATTGGCAATTCACACACACACACATTGTTTGGCTTATGTATGTCTCAGTGTCAACTCATATATTTATACTATAAACTGGATCACCATGGCATAGGAGCCACTGCAGGTGCAGATCTTGGTGGTAGTAGCAAATATTCAAACGAGAAATTTGAAGGACGAAGTGGAGAAGGGTTTCATGTGAACTGCCAATTGAAGGCATGAAAAATAGTTTTGATGATGGAGGAGCTAATATTCATTTGTCTAGCAGCTCAGACCAGTACCAATGGTAAATATCTCCTTTACAAATGATGACAACCCTGTATGATGTGTTTTATATGCATTGTGTGTGATATAAGCACATGGGGTAGAATTTGACTTTGTGCGATGTACAACGGAAGATAGTGAATCACTAGCTCGTTCCATTGAAGTCAATGGAAATAATAATCGAGAGAGGTGTAAAACGGGCTGCCAATCACCTTCCCAACTTGGACATATGTCGCCGTTCCTTCATCATTGCTGGTTCAAAATCCTGGAACTCCCTACCCAACAGAATTGTGGGAGTACCTTCTACATGGACTCCAGCGGTTCAAGAAGGCCCACCACCACCTTCTCAAGGGCAGCTAAGGATGGGCAATAAACGCTGGCCTTGCCAGCAATGCCCTTATCCCGAGAATTAATTTTTAAAAAATCATCAATGTTCAAAAAAAATGTCCACTTTAAAAAGGAATTTTGAAAAGTTTTTTTAAGCCTGAGCTGTGGTTTTGCACGGAATGTTGTTGTTTCTCAGATAAGATGTTTGCTTGTTTGTTTATCAAACACTTGAAAAGGAGCCTCCATGAAGTTTTTTTTCCTTTTATTTTCAGCTGGTGTGGAATCTATCAAACTCGGCGAGCTAGTTATTGAGTATTCAACTGATTTCCGACTCTACATAACAACAAAGCTGAGAAATCCACACTACTTACCAGAGCTGGCAACAAAGGTTTCCCTGCTCAACTTTATGATCACCCCTGAGGGGCTTGAGGACCAGCTGTTGGGAATCGTTGTTGCTAAGGAGAGGTATATTCAGCCATTTCCAAACTCTAATTTTTTTACTTTACTGAAATGACAATTCAAATAGCTTATTATTGTATCGTCAGCTGTCATTGCCTGACAAGTGTGGCAAAACAACAGTGTAAAATATTTGGTTTATGACAATAATTCTTAATGCATTAGAAATAACTATTTTCCCTTTTTTATGCTTCTCCTTTTGATAGATGTTAATTTTTATGTCTCTTTTCCTGTAGTAGATCGTAATTATGTATTAAGACTGTGAATTTTCCCAGCTGTGATAGGAAATGAGTATCACAATCAATATAATATTGGACCAGTGACCCACTCTTGCCGACCCACTGAAACAAATTCTGCAGCCCTAATCTCAGTGGCTGCAGAGCGTTCCCAGAGGCTTTTTTCTGAAAACTGCGAAACCCTCTCCTCTGGCCACAGAGTACCTCCTCCACCCCACAATCAATGATCCTCTCAAATATCCGGTAAGCTTGCCCTCTCACAACCAAGGAGAACTGTCCTCAACCCCCAAACTCAAGCGCAAAACTTTCTGGTATGGATACCCCAGCCAGGACCAAAATGTTTGTTTCCATTCCCAGGTGATCTACTTCAGGACCCCAAACAACACAACTAGGAAGGAGCATTGCTTTACAGCCCCCAAACTCCCAAAAGGCAGAATGCACATACCAGCTTTGTCTTCGACAAATCTCCCCCGAAGGAGACCCAACCAATGATTTCCCCCTCCCCCCGTCCCCCCCACCCCCCAAGTGATACCCCTCACAACATGGAAGACACGAGCTCCACTGGACATGCGATCACCAACTATTGTTCAAAGCTGCCCCTCTGTGACAATCACCAAAGCAAATCCCACCCCACCCACTGACCTACCTCTGAATGCAGGGAGCATCACTTAAACCCCACTCCGTCACCGCCAGTTTTCAAGGACTGCTGTCACATACCACCCATTTGAACTAGTGTGATGCAATTGAGACAGCTCTGGATTGCAAGAACAGATAGATCAAACCTAACTACCCAGGCATAAAGGCAGTAATTACAAAGGTCACAGAGTTTTCTTGTAACCATCCAGAAGATCAATGCAGAGATTGGTGAGCTCCACAGTATGAACTCCTGAGTGGAATGCCAAATAAATGAACGGAAATCCCAGGTTTGCAAAAATGAGGCCAAGATAACAACTCTGCAGACTCAGGTAACCTACTTCCTAAAGTGGGATCTAGAAATGACGCAAAGATACATGATCTAGACAATAACATATGTACCTCTGACATCCTTGAAGGCTTTTAGAAAAATACCCTTCATCCAGAGCACCCTCCGATCCCTGCTTGCCCACAGGGCACACAGAATGATGGTTCACATGCCCACAGATCCACTGCGGCACAGCGACGCTGTGGTGCATGTCCACAACTTCCAGAGCAAGAAGTTGATATTGTCCCAACCAAGGACCATGGGGGACTTGCACCTCCAGGGCCTTCATATCTCCATTTTTCCAGAACTGTCCCTAGAATTCCTTTGGAAACAGAAGACTTTCAGCATCAAGTCGGCTTTCTGAAATCATGGTATTGTGTAAAGAATACTATTGCGCCCGAGTGAATTCCTCTCCTACATCCGCCCCCAGGACAGAGATCACTCACCCCTATAACCACATGGCAATGCTAGACCATCAGAGAAGAAAAAAATGCATTCGGGACATCTTCAGTGACCCACAAACAACACAACCACACAACCTCAAGAGCACCTAAGAAGGAAGAATTAAAAGACAATCATGGGCATCATTTTAGCACCCGCTATCGGGTGCGTACCTGGCGGGGGGGCTCTGAAAATCGGGGAATCCCAGAGCGGGACCGGAGCCCGGCTCCAGCCCGCCCACTTCCGGGTTCCCCACTGACGCCCTGGCGTGCGCGCGCAGCCCCCGCTGGTGGGAATCCCGCAGGCAATTAAAGCCAGCGGGATGCCACTTGAAAGTATTTATGTTGCTCATTCAGGTCATTTACAGACCTGATTGCGCTGTTTTATTAGGAGGGGTGGGATTTTACACTGAACTGAGACTGTTTCCCATACTGGGGGAAACACTCCCAGCTGCAAATACACCTACACCTACTCTGCAGTGACACAATGGGTGTCATCAGTTGTAGGTCTTCATTGTGATCCTCAGGAAAGGGCATTATTGCACAAACCAGACCAGATTCGCAAAGACGTGGCAGTACAGGTGAGGTGCCTGAAGATTGGAGGGTAGCAAATGTTGTGCCTTTGTTTAAGAAGGGCGGCAGGGAAAAGCCTGGGAACTACAGACCGGTGAGCCTGACATCGGTAGTGGGTAAGTTGTTAGAGGGTATTCTGAGAGACAGGATCTGCAGGGACTGATTAGGAACAGTCAGCATGGTTTTGTGAGAGGAAAATCATGTCTCACGAATTTGATTGAGTTTTTTGAAGGGGTAACCAAGAAGATAGATGAGGGCTGTGCAGTAGACGTGGTCTACATGGACTTCAGCAAAACCTTTGACAAGGTACCGCATGGTAGGTTGTTACATAAGTTTAAATCTCACGGGATCCAAGGTGAGGTAGCCAATTGGATACAAAATTGGATTGACAACAGAAGACAGAGGGTGGTTGTAGAGGGTTGTTTTTCAAACTGGAGGCCTGTGACCAGCGGTGTGCCTCAGGGATCAGTGCTGGGTCTGCTGTTATTTGTTATTTATATTAATGATTTGGATGAGAATTTAGGAGGCATGGTTAGAAAGTTTGCAGATGACGCCAAGATTGGTGGCATTGTGGACAGTGAAGAAGGTTATCTAGGTTTGCAACGAGATCTTGATAAATTGGGCCAGTGGGCCGATGAATGGCAGATGGAGTTTAATTTAGATAAATGTGAGGTGATGCATTTTGGTAGATCGAATCGGGCCAGGACCTACTCCGTTAATGGTAGGGCGTTGGGGAGAGTTATAGAACAAAGAGATCTTGGAGTACAGG
The DNA here is from genome assembly GCF_035084215.1 of Heptranchias perlo. Taxonomy (NCBI): domain Eukaryota; kingdom Metazoa; phylum Chordata; class Chondrichthyes; order Hexanchiformes; family Hexanchidae; genus Heptranchias; species Heptranchias perlo. The sequence goes on along the minus strand of NC_090341.1, from coordinate 26,752,716 downwards.
TTCATAGCTCCTTGAAAGTGGAGTCACAGGTGGATAGGGTGGTGAAGAAGGCATTCAGCATGCTTGGTTTCATTGGTCAGAACATTGAATACAGGAGTTGGGATGTCTTGTTGAAGTTGTACAAGACATTAGTAAGGCCACACTTGGAATACTGTGTACAGTTCTGGTCACCCTATTATAGAAAGGATATGATTAAACTAGAAAGAGTGCAGAAAAGATTTACTAGGATGCTATCGGGACTTGATGGTTTGACTTGTAGGGAGAGGTTGGATAGACTGGGACTTTTTTCCCTGGAGAGTAGGAGGTTTAGGGGTGATCTTATAGAAGTCTATAAAATAATGAGGGGCATAGATAAGGTAGATAGTCAAAATCTTTTCCCAAAGGTAGGGGAGTCTATAACGAGGGGGCATCGATTTAAGGTGAGAGGGGAGAGATACAAAAGGGTCCAGAGGGGCAATTTTTTCACTCAAATGGTGGTGAGTGTCTGGAACGAGCTGCCAGAGGCAGTAGTAGTGGTGGGTACAATTTTGTCTTTTAAAAAGCATTTGGACAGTTACATGGGTAAGATGGGTATAGAGGGATATGGGCCAAGTGCAGGCAGTTGGGACTAACTTAGTGGTATAAACTGGGCGACATGGATATGTTGGGCTGAAGGGCCTGTTTCCATGTTGTAAACTTCTATGATTCTATAGTGGTGCCAATACAATATGTAATGTGAGTTGGTCAGAAATTCAATATAAGTAAAAACCATGACAAACCCTCAAACACCCTTGTGCATCCCCTTCATGCTCACGACACGTTTGCCTTACGCTTCCTACTGCACATATGTGATGCATGCCCTGTGGCTGCAGCACAGGTAGTGGCAGGTTGAGAGTGAGGCTGACCATGAAAGAGATGCATGAGAGGGTGAGTATGAGATAGAGCCATGAGATTGTATGAGGATTGGGTTGAGTGGTAGTGGTGGGATGAGTACTGGCGAGGTGAGTAAGTGCAGGTAAGATGAGGATGAGGTTTGAGTGGGTATGAGGGGTGATGTGATAGAGTAGTGTTGGCAGTGCAGAAGGAGATGTGGCAGACGGAGTGGAGGGGAATGAGTAAGTGTACTCACTTTGGCTGACCTACTTAGGTCATTGCAGCACCTCCTGCACTGTATGCAGGTGGGCGATATGTTGGTGGTGCAGGTGACCTCCTCTGCCACCTCGAGCCAGGCCTTCCTGGTGGCAGAGGCAGGCCGCTTCCTCCCGCCCGCCGGGGGGAAGATCTCTGTCCTCCCCCTCCTCCTCACCCCATCTAATGATACCTGGAGTGAGGCATCATTAAACTGGGAGCAGCCTTGCTGTAATTTTTTCTATTTGTTGCAGCATCTGTCAGTGGAGGACTGCCCCTTTAAATAGAGCTCCTCCAGCTGACAGAGCTTACTGCGCATGCGCAGTCCGCCCGACGCGCAGATCAGCAGTGGGGAACCCGGAATACCAGGTAAGTGGATCCAATTGGGCTGCGATCGCGCGGGGGGCTGACTAATTTCACCTGGCGCGTTACCCACGCGCCCAATAGCTCCCCTGCCACGAACCCGCAGCCCTGCTAACATCGAGCCCCATGAGTCTAGTCCTGGGAAGGTGGAAGCACTATAGCAACTAACGGCTTCTCTCCCCCATCGTACGATGTATATTACCTTACTGAAGTTGCTGATTGATATTTGGCACTTTGCCTAAATGGCACCACTGACATTGGGAATGTAACAATACGGTGAACTGTGGATAGAAAAGCTGGACCCACTGCTCACCACATCGCAGCACTCCAATACACTGGAGCACCCCAAAGTATTAGTTAATAAGAAACTTGCAGTTGGTAAAAGGCACTTAGGTTCTTGTATTTTTCATTTATTTAAATTTTTGTATTGCATTTTTTTAAAACAATAGTCTGTTGGTACAGCATTTTGGTGCACTTTGCTACCAGATTTGTTGCTTTTTTTCAATTTTCCAGTGAATTAATCCAATTATAACAATACTCAAACAATATCATACAGCACAATAATTAAACCCGTGATCATAGGGAGTGAGGTTACTGTTTATTCTTGCAAGTGTGGCCATGCATTATCAGATATATCATCATTTTGAATTTTACAATGGCTTTATAAACTCTGTTTAATACTCTACTTATCAGTGTGTCAGTCTTGCCTCAGTGGTCGTACTCTCGGCTCTGGTCCAGAAGGTCATGGGTTCAATCTCTGTTCCAGACACTTGAGTTCATAATCTAGGCTGAAACTTCAGTACAGTACCGAGGGAGTACTTTTGGATAAGATGTTAAACCGAGGCTCCAGCTGCCCTCTCAGGTGGATGGAAAAGATCCCAAGGCACTATTCGAAGAACAACAGAGAAGTCCTGGCCAACATTTATTCTCAATGAGCATCATCTAAAACAGATTACCTGATCATTTATCTAATTTCAGTTTGTGGGTCTTTGCTGTGCACAAATTGACTTCTTTGTTTCCCTACATTACAATGGTGATACTTCAAAAGTACTTTATTGGCTTTGATGTGCTTCGGGACATCCTGATGTTGTGAAGTGCTATATAAATGCTTTCAATTTGTCTGACCAGGCCTGAGCTGGAGGAAGAGCGGAATGCACTGATCCTGCAGTCTGCGGCCAATAAGAAACATCTGAAGGAAATTGAAGATAAAATCCTTGAGACCCTTGAGGGCTCTGAAGGAAACATCCTGGAAGATGAGAGTGCCATTAAAATCTTGGACTCTGCTAAAATTATGTCTAATGAGATTACTAAGAAACAGCAGGTAAGAATCTGAGAAAGAACTGTATGTTTTAGGGTTATTCAGTGCTTGTTTTTTATAGTCACTCTAAATTGGATTTTTTTTTAGTTGGAGTGGGGAGAAAATCATTGCATATCAACATATGGCATTTTTAATTGATCATAATGATAAATTAGATGGTCAAAATGTTGCATTAGTAGGAACCTGGGTGTAGCTGACTCCCTTAATTGGGAAATGGTGCCAGGCACAGGGTATAATAGGGGGAATAAAATTAATATAGCAAGTTCAGATTCCCAAGTGAATAATTTTCAAGATGAAAACTAAATAAAACTAACGTGAGACACTGGCCTCTGGTAATTTTACACAAGGTACTCAGTTCAAAGAAAACCTACATTTAAATCCAATTTGATGAGACAGTCTTTATGAATGATTAAACGTTACTGTGCATAGGAACAGGAGTAGGCAGGCCATTCAGCCCCTCAAAATTGTTCTACCACTCATTTAGATCATGTCTGATCTGCACTTCAACTCCTTTGCTCCATATCCCTCGATACCCTTGCCTCACAGAAATATATCAATCTCTTTTGGGGGAGAGAATTCCACATTTCCACTACCCTTTGAGTGAAAAAGTGCTTCCTGATTTCACTCCTGATGACCTAGCTCTAACTTTAAGATTGTGCCCCCTTGTTCTGGATTCCCCCACCAAAGGAAATAACTACTCTGTATCAATCAAAACCTTTTATCATTTTAAACACCTCAATTAGATCACCCCTCAACCGTCTCAACTCAAGAGAATACAACCCAGGTTTATGCAACCTGACATCATAATTTAACCTTTTTAGCCACGGTATCATTCTGGTAAATCTGCGCTGTACACCCTCCATGACCTGTACTTTACTGGTTTCTTCCTCCTTTCTATCTTAAATAATGGAGTGACATTTGCAATTTTTCAATCCAAAGGCACAATTTCTGAATCTAGAGAGCTTTGGAAAATTATGACAAAACGCATCTGTAATTTTCCCGCCTGTTTCTTTTAAAACCCTATGGTGGACGCCATCAGGTCCTGGAGATATATCTACCTTAAGTCCCATTATTTTTGTCATTACCATTTTCTTACTTCTATTAAATTCACTAGGTTCCTCCTCTTGATTTATTTTTAGGTTCCCTTGTACTGCTGCTATTCTATACTCTTGTGAAAAAGGATACAAATTATTTATTTAACGAGTCTGCTATTTCCTTATTTTCCAATATAGTCTCATCTGCATCTGTCTTTACTGGGCCCACATTCCCCCTTACCACTCTCTCCTAATATATTTATAAAATCTTTTACTTTTAGCTTTGATATCTCTTGCAAGTTTTTGTTCATACTCCCTTTTTGCACCTATTACTTTCTTTGTATCCCTTTATTTTTTATAGCTATCCCAGTCTACTGGATTTCCACTTTTCCTTACATTTGTGTAAGCCTTTTCTTTTAGCGTAATACTGTCTCTTACCTTGTTTGTTGACCTTGGTTGCTTAACTGCACATGTGAAACTTTTGCCTTTTAGTGGTATGTACTAGTTTTGTACCGTACCAAATACTTCTTTGAATACTTCCCACTTTTTGTCCATACCCATTAACAGCTCAGCCCAATTTACTGTGGTCAATTTATTTCTCATCCCTTCAAAGTTTGCCTTACTTAAATTTAAAATCTTGGTTTATGAATCTTGCTTCTCCCTCTCAAACCTAATATCAAATTCAATCATGTTATGGTCACCATTAGCAAGATGTTCCCTTACAGTCAGATTCTGGTTTGTTATTCATCACTAAGTTTGCATTTTCAGTGCCACAATGAAGGTGAGAGTAAAATCACTGGTACAATTACCGGCAGAATTTTCAGCTGTTCTGTGCATTTTGTCCGCTTTATATTAAATATTTGTCTGTTTCAGGTTGCTGAGAGGACTGAACTGAAGATTGCAGAATCTCGAGAAGGATACAGAGCAATTGCTAAGCATTCTGCCATCCTTTTCTTCAGCATTGCAGACCTGGCCAACATTGATCCTATGTACCAGTACTCCCTGAGCTGGTTTGTCAACCTCTACGTCCATTCTATACATGACAGGTAGGAATATCAAAACTCCAGGAAATTTGTATTGTTTTAACTCTGTTTGAAAGAATCACAATTAGATGTAGGGCTGGGAGCCTGCCCTCCTGGCCACAGGTGGTGCATGGCCTAGGCAAGACAGGGGGTGGGTTGTGGGGGAGGGAGGGAAACAGGGAAATCTCAGATGGTTAAAAAAGTTTTAGAATCTTGCAAGTTGGGGGAGATGAATATTACGTCCCATGGCAGGGATGCTGATCAAGCAGACTGCTTTGTCCTGGATGGTGTTGAGCTTCTTGACTGTTGTTGTGACAGTGATCCACATGAGTAAAGTTAGATCATTGGCTCTTTAGAGCCTGTGTCTAACCCCTAAACCTGTACTAAAATAGATGAGAGGTAGGAATTAGGTACTGTGATCCAAGTTCACCTAATTTACTGAGTCTGATTGTACCATAGTATGAATTTCTGTCATACGTAGGTAACATGTGTTTTCTAATTCTCCAGTGGAGCAAGAAATGTAACCAGGGCAGAAGAGGTTGGGAAGATCAAGAAAAGCAGAAGCCAGCAGGTCGGGTAGGGTGGGAACCAAGCAAGCAGACAAGGGAAACCAGGACATTGGAGCCAGAAAATCAGAGACAGCAGGAATATGAGCTAGCACATCAGGAAGAACAGATGGGAGACAAAGTGGTAGTAAATTTGAAGGGAGAGCAGTTTGGGTCAGAACATCAGAGAGGAAGAGTAGATAGGGACCAGCACAAGCGGGAGGCAGATCAGGGGCCAATACATCAAAAAGGGAGTGCATAATGCCCTTACACATGGGAGACAGAGAGCAGATTGAGCTGTAGCCAGCAAATGGGGAGAGAGAGCAGATTACATGAGTAGATTGGGGGGAGCCAGAAAATGTGGAAAGAAAGCAGAAGGGAAAGAGTCAGCACGTGGGCGGGGGGGAAAGAAGGCAAATTGGGGGCTGACACATTGGGAAAGAAGAGTAGATCAGGAGCCAGTACATTACAAGGAAGAGAAGATTGGCCTAGCACGTGGGCGATGAAGAGCAGATGGATGGGAAGACAAATGTGGATGCAAAACAAATTGGGATAACAGATGAGGAGGGAAAGCAGATCGCAGCCAGCACATTGGAGGGAGAAAACATCATGAATACAGTATGTAGCAGAGCGAGCACATCAGAAAGGAAAGGTTTAAATTAAAGGCCTGCCTAACAGGAAGGGACAGTAGACTGTGTCACGCACATCGAGACATGCACATTAATAGGGAGCGAAGCAGTACATCAATTCTGGGTATAGTTTTAGGATCTGGAAAGCTTAGAAATTAACTCTAAAAGATTGGTAAGTAACAGTGTGAAAATGTACAAACAAAAAAGATTTCAAATGCTGGAAATCTGAAACAGAAATGGCCCAGTTGGCATCTGTAAAAAGGCAAGTTAATATTTTGGATATAACCCTTTTGGGTTCCAGCATTTTCTGTTTTTTTAGTTTGATAGTATAAGACTGTATATTAACTATATTGAGTTATGAGAAAATGAAATAGCCTGTCTTATTACCAAAAAGAAGCAAATTAAGCTAAATTACTGATAAATTCTACAGGCCAGATGATGAGAAAGATGAAAGGCATTAAGTAAAAGAAAATGTTCTTTTTTAAAAAAAAAATCATTTTTCTAACAATTGAAAGTTTTATGTTCTAAATTAAAGCATTCCATAAATTTGATCCTTTATATTGCTATTGTTGATATGTAGCTTGCCAATCTCCATGATGTGAACTAATTGGCCGACTAAGACAAAAAGTTTGGACACCCATACTGTAGAATATAATATAATAACAGTGGTTCATGATCAGATTTCATAATCTTCAGTCTTCTCTTTTCTCACTAGTAATAAGTCAAAAATCTTGGAGAAGCGGCTTCGTTATCTGAACGATCACTTCACATACAATCTGTACTCCAATGTCTGTCGCTCTCTGTTTGAGAAGGACAAGTTGCTCTTTTCCTTCCTGTTGTGCAGTAATCTGCTCTTGTAAGTATCTGTATTCACAAAATCCTCTCTCAAATTACGGTTAGTAATTTTCAGCAGATGTATTTTATTGACAACAATAAAGAATGAAAGATGTTACCCATTTAAATATGCAGTGAACTGAATAGCACAAATAAAAATAACTTAATCTGTTTTGTGGCTGTTTTCAATTTTAACATAACATGGTTTCATAGAACAATGTGAAAAATAGTTCAATGCTGCATTTTAATTAAAACCAAAGAGTAGCTTGGAAATACAGCTGTGAATGCTGTGCTTTCATGCTTTATGACTGGAAGTAATCTTCTTCAGGTTTGGTAGATTCCAATACTTTTGTGGTTATCCTACTTTGGGATAAATTATTGTTTGTTAGTAGTTCAAAATCCAGCTGGACAAGGAAGTAGCAAGACCCAGTGTCAGAAATGCAATGAGTCCACAACCTGATTATCTCCATTCAAATTGGATGAACCACTTTTCTATTGCCCTTCACAGTTGAGAAGAATACTACTGAAATATATCCCTGTGACTAATAATGTTAGCTTCAATAATAAAGAATAGAGATCAGGACCCTGAATTTACTTGCTATTTTTAGCGAGTTGGTGGCTTAAAATGAATGAACTGGCATTAATGGAGTGCAACCCATTTCGGTCTGGTTTCAACACCATAAAGCAACGCTGCAGTTTCCATTGTGATCTGGACCTTCCGCGTTAGTGCTTGCCAATGCTGCTGGGAGCTCCTTAGAATGAGGAGGAATATACTGGAGTCCCCAAATCCCCTGATTTGCAACCCCATTACACCATGAATATTTAAGACGAGTTAAAAGAGACATACTTGTTACCAGCAACATCTAAGATTGGTGGAAATGGGTAACTTTGGATCTTGCAGCCTGAAGAAACTTTTAAAAGCAACATGCTGGAGTTACAAAGGAGCATTTAAAGCATTTTTTTTTGCCTTGAATCTGGATTGAGCTGGACGAGCCTCTGATAGTCTGAGGGCCTGTGAGACCACTGGGATATTTTTGCCCCCACCCACACTGGGAAATTCTGAGTATCAGGATTCCATTGTTTGCAAATTTAATGGAGGAGTGCAGGATGGAGGATGGAGGAAAGGAGAGTGAGGCTGCATCTAAGGAAGATAGTCTCTCCCAAAGAATTTATAGGCTGCACAGATGTCAATGAGGAATTCACGTGAGAAGGTTGTTCTACAAGAGTAGGGCTTGCTTCACTAAAGAAGTAGTGGGAAGCTGTGCCAGCTACTACATGAAGGCTTATGGCCAAGGTCATCCACCTGGACAACTCTACCTGTGACTATGAAAGTGATAACCCTCACTCAATTTTTATGCCACAGACTCATTTCAGACAGCCGTGAGGGACTTGTGTAATATCACAGAGGGTGCTGTCCAGACAAGCGCACATCAGTTAACTGATGCACTTTCCATGAGAACTGCATGATAGGGCCATCCAATTTTATCGTATTGCTGAGTTCCCCATTGTGCAGGGTGCAATATATGGTACGCACATAGCACTGTAAGTTTCTACCATTAATCTGCTCAATTTTCTTAATATAAAGGAGCACTGAATGTCTAGATGCTAAGAATCCTTCACGTGAATGCTAGATTTGCTGGTAGTTGCCATGATGCATTCATCCTCAATAACAACAACAACCTGCATTTATATAGCGCCTGTGACGTAGTAAAACATCCCAAGGCGCTTCACAGGAGTGACTTTCAAACAAAATTTGACACCGAGCCACATGTGATATTATGACATGTGACCAAAAGCTTGGTCAAAGAAGTAGGTTTTAAAGAGCGTCTTAAAGGAGGAGAGGTAGAAAGGCGGAGAGATTTTGGGAGGAAATTCCAGAGCTTACGGCCTAGGCAACTGAAGGCATGGCCGCCAATGGTGGACAATTAAAATCGGGGATGCGCAGGAGACAAGAATTGGAGAAGCGCAGAGATCTCTGAAGGTCGTAGGGCTGGAGGAGGTTACAGAGATAAGGAGGGGCCTCCTTGAGCTCTTCCAGGAAGGTAGTCATGTAAACAGATGGTTTATGGGTGATGAGATGCGCCTCTTGCTGCCGTGGATAATGACCCTACTAAGATTTGCAAGACAGCAGATGAGGAACCCTACAACGAGGAATATGCCTCGACCAGATGTGTGCTGAGAGAACCATATGGCTCCTAAAGAGGCTTCTTCACTGCCTTGATAGGTCAGGAGGGGCTCTGTGATATGCTCCAGAGCGTGTATCCTGCTTAGTTGTAGCTTGCTCTGCATAATTTTGTCATTCCAAAAAGGACTGGGTGTGGATGGTCCCGGGGAGATAGCCCTAGCATCAGGAAGATAGTCACTCAGAGGAGTTCTTAGTGATGGCTGCAAGGTGCCTCAGAACTAAATGTGCAATGTTCTCTGTCTCCCTTTGTCACCGTTGCTATTACTCCCTATCCTCCAATTTAACATAAATTACAAAACCCACAATCTAGTATCCATCCTACATCATCATAGCACATCACATCAGACCACTTTGGCCAAACATGACCAACAAATATGAATGAACTGAGCACAACATAAGTGCACCCTTTCCGGTTTGACTATAATCTGCATAATTAGCTAAGCATTAAATAAGTGTACCTTTTCCTCTATTACAAGTAATCTTACTTTTTTCCCACAACACGCTTTTCCTTGGTTGATTAAATATGCCCATCTTTCTAATATTCTACTGCTCATTGGAGTTCAGAAGAATGAGAGGCGATCTTATTGAAACATATAAGATTGTGAAGGGGCTTGATCGGGTGGATGTGGTGAGGATGTTCCCAAGGATGGGTGAAACTAGAACTAGGGGGCATAATCTTAGAATAAGGGGCTGCTCTTTCAAAACTGAGATGAGGGGAAACTTCTTCACTCAGAGGGTGGTAGGTCTGTGGAATTTGCTGCCCCATGAAGCTGTGGAAGCTACATCATTAAATAAATTTAAAACAGAAATAGACAGTTTCCTAGAAGTAAAGGGAATTAGGGGTTACGGGGAGCGGGCAGGAAATTGGACATGAATTTAGATTTGAGGTTAGGATCAGATCAGCCATGATCTTATTAAATGGTGGAGCAGGCTCGAAGGGCCGATTGGCCTACTCCTGCTCCTATTTCTTATGTTCTTATGTTCTCCTATGTGCAACCCAAGAGCCAATTTTGTGAGAGGAGTCTAGCTGCTCCTATGTTACAAAAGGCTCATGGGACTGAGGTGGCCCTCCTCGTGGAAGCTTGGGCATGGGAGGGAACTGCTGATGGCTGCATCTCTGGCACTTGTGCTGAACATCCCGGTATTGCCTCCTATGTGCCACTTGAATGGTGCTCGGATGCCTAGCATGTGCTTATTGTCCTAAGAAATAGTGGCCTCACGCCTTCATTCGTCAATGTTCTACTGGGCCCTGGATCTGTATCCCTGCTGATCAGTCAGCTGGCAGCTTTAATATCAGATCCTGACACCGCTACCTGCATCCCAGCCCTGAAGTGTCTGAAAGCCAACGTAAAGGGTGCTATCTAATCTGTCTCCTATTGCCACCAGGGCAGCAGTCTTTGGAGGTAAAGTCACCAAATGGTCTCAGGCTGTTTTTGGAGTTGGGGGGCTGGCTGTTACAGATTCCATTAAACCTGCTAGATGCCCTATTGATACCTGCAACAAACAAAAAGCTTTCCTGATTTTGCTGAAAATAAAGGCTATAAATTCCAGAGTCATAGCCATCAGTTACCGCACATCCTTTGAGTCTGCCTATTGGTGTGACGTTCTTTTCAGGTAAGTACCCATGAGTTTTGAGTTCCACAATTCTGAAGCCATCAACATCCTTCTCTTCCTCTGCTTGAAAGGTGTGGCACACCATCACCCATTCCCCACTCCTCCAGTTACCCTGTGCTCTGTGACACAAATCTCTAAAAGTAGCGACGCAGGTTAAAAAGGCCATAAAAAAGGCAAACCAAGCACTGGGATTCATTTCTAGAGGGATAGAATTGAAAAGCAGAGAAGTTATGTTAAATTTGTATAGAACCTTGGTTAGACCACACTTGCAGTACTTTGCACAGTTCTGGTCTCTATATTATAAAAAGAATATAGAGGCATTGGAGGAGGTACAAAAAAGATTCACTGAGAGGAGATACTTATCAGTGGGGCTGGGGCTTTTTTCTCTGGAAAAGAGAAGGCTGAGGGGTGACCTGATAGAGGCCTTTAAGATAATGAAAGGATTTGATAGGGTAGACGTAGAGAAAATGTTTCCAAAGCAAAATACTGCGGATGCTGGAAATCTGAAATAAAAACAGAAATGCTGGAGAAGCTCAGCGAGTCAGGCAGCATCTGTGGAGAAAGAAACAGTGTTAACATTTCAGGTCAAAAACCTTTTGTCAGAACTGGAAGAAAATGTTTCCACTTGTGGGAGAGTCCAAAATTAGAGGTCATAAATATAAAATAGTCGCTAATAAATCCAATAGGGAATTCAGGAGAAACTTCTTTATCCAAGGAGTGGTAAGAATGTGGAAAGCGCTACCATAAGGAGTAGTTGAGGCAAATAGCATTGATGCACTTAAAGTGAAGCTAGATGACCACATGAGGGAGAAAGGAATGGAAGGGTACGTGATGATGTTAGATGAAGTAAGGTGGGAGGAGACTTGTGTGGAACGTAAACGCGGGCATAGACCAGTTGGGCCAAATGGCCTGTTTCTATGCTGTAGACTCGATGAATCATCTGGTGCCACATTCTCAATAACACTATCTAATTCCCCTTGGAGTGACGGTATCTGAGTTGGGGCATAAGAGTTAGAAAGCAAGTGATGCAGGGGGTGACATCGAGGGGTTGTGGCAGACAAACATGACGCAGGATGTTGCTCCAGGGACTCCTGTGTGGTCTTTTCTTCGGCATCCTACTTAGCCTCATTATCAACATCTTTTTGTTGCCATCCTCAAAGCTGACGAACAATAAGTTTCAGCCTTCCTGCTCATCGTCATCATCGTCCACCTCTTCATCCTCTGCCCCCTGTTGCTGTGATGGACCTGCAGGAAAGGAAGGCATAAGCTATTAATGAGCTAGCATAACCCCCTTGAGACTAAGAGAAAGAGAAGGGTATAAAAGTTTCTGGCTGTGTGCTGCTTCACAGGGTTGCCACGGCGACTGTCTTAAATCTACACCCATGAACCTGCCACTTGATCTCCCATGACTAGAGCTCATTGCCTCCTCTGCAGTTGTATGGCCTGATGCTTGTCGGAGATCAGCTCTCTGATGTCTAGAATGCCTTCTCCGGTGCTCTGCCTTTCATGTGCCTTGTATGCAAGTTTCAACTGTAACAAGACTGAATGAATTAGGTGAGGCTGCTATTTGAGGGATGTCTTCCAGGTGACATCAGACAGCTAATGCAATAGATCTGCAATATGACCCTGATAAAGTAGATGTAGGGGTTTTATGGTTCTACATGCAGCAGGTTCTATTAGAAGAAATGGTGACACGTATCAGAAACAGAGTTAGTGAAACACTTAACCACAGTGCAATTTGAAGGGTGATGTGTGCAGTTAACAATTTTAGAAGGGGAATAGTTTGTTTGTACCCATGGTGTCCAAGCAAGAAAAGGCAGAGTGGCCGATGTGTTATCTTCCCTGACATTGTGTGGCCATTGAACATTTTCCACCACTGGCCTGTAGTTCTGAAGGGAAGGGCATGCCACTACCACTACCACCTCCCTTCACATGGCACATGAGCCATTTCTTTTTGGCTTTCTCCCATGGGCACCTAACAGTTTTTCTCTCCTTTACTGCATCTCATCCAGGTTTGAAGGTTGTCTGATTGAAATGTTACACTCTTTTCTGCCTCCTACCAGCTCCATGCTCCCTTCCTTGGGTGCCTCTGCCAGGTCCTCCATTTGACAATATGCTTTAAAAGTGCCACAAAACTTAAATGAGCCATCTACCTGACAGTAACCTCAGCCTGGCAATATATTCACTACTTCCCTGCTGTTTTCCCAGCCATTCAAGACCTTAGTTTGCAATTTCCATTCACCCAATTGCAGTACTTGCATGTTACTTGGGAGTTGGGTTCATCCGATGGCAGTGCATATTCAAATGAGCTGACCCTGCTATTTATGGTGGGGTCAGTGCTGGGGAAGATCGTTGGGTGGCAGTCCTGGCTATGGGGCACAACACTGGTGTTTTGGCCTTGTGGATTGTCAGGGTACAGTTTTGTAATTCCAAAGTTAAACATTTTAATAGTATTACTATTGTAAGGATATACTGTTTTTCTGAATTGAACCACGCCAGGCTATATCAGTGTATGGTGATTCTAGCTTTGTAACATCCATATTACCCTCCAATGTTCTTTACTATACACTGTAACTCGCTAGAAAGTAAGCTGCAGCCAGTAATGGAACCTATGATGTGTGAGGTGCCATTTTAGTCAATCTTGACCCTGTTTTCATCAGTTCTATCCTTAACATATTGGAATTAAAGCACAGATATTTTGTCCACTATGAGGTCTTTAGATACAATTACAAAGTATAACCTCTGGTTTTGTAATAAGTTTGCATAAATTAATAATTTCCTTTTCCACTTTCATTTAGGGCAAGACATGATATCGATTACCAGGAATTTATGTTCCTGCTGACAGGAGGAGTGGGACTACAGAACAAACTACAAAACCCTGATCCATCCTGGCTCCCGGATAAAAGCTGGGATGAGCTCTGTCGTGCAAGTGATCTACCACACTTAAAAGGGCTACGGTAATAGTTAATTTAATTAAAATGTTTTTGCCAGACTTGTCACAGTTACAAGATGGTATTCCGTCTCAATGGTTTTAAGGGATCACATTGCAGTCAGAATAAAAGTACTAAGGAATAATTACAAGGCAGGAATCTCATTAAAGGAATCACAACTGGATTAATTTATAACTGTCATCTAAACCATGAAATGAAATGACATTTAAAAATATTCCCATATGTCTGTTATTTTTCAATAACTAGTTGATCTCCTGTGGTTTTGCTTATGGGACAATAATAACATTTGTATTTTTCTCTTCCTGTAGCTGAACCTTTCTTTGTCTCCTTACTCATTCTTTCTGTCTTCCTCTCTTCAATTTTGTTTGTCTTTCTCACTTTCTGCTTCCATATTTTGTATGGGTTTTACATACTTTCTTATTGTCCTCTTTGTTTTTGAAATGCTGTCAAGTGTAAAATACTGCACATAGGATGGAAAAATAAGCAACACACATACTTCATGAATGGTGATGGAATAACGAAGGATGATGTGGAAATGGAACTTGAGTCTTAGTAGACTTGATGTGAAGAATGTCCAACCAATACAGAGCTGCAGTCAACAAAATGTTAAACTACATAGTCAAAACACTTGATTCAAAGTCTTATGTGGTCTGACGAGCACACTGTACAGTTTGATCATGATTTATCTTCAACTGTTTTGACTATGTAGTGCCCAGTTCTGGTCATGTGTAGTAAGTAAAATCTGCACAATGTTACAAATGTGTTTTTAGCTTATTCATACACCATTTTAAAACATTCATCTTATAGGATTTGTCCTTTATTGCCTCCTAGCAGTGAAAAACATATTGCTTTGGCTTTAGCGTCAGGCGTAAAAGACTATATTGACTGTCTAATTAAGGGTTTATTAGCCATATCCAGCACAAATTACTGGGAAAATCTCATTCATTTTTGACTCTTCTTAAATCTCCAATTATTTTCAATGGCCCTTGGAGGTACACATAGGGCTCGATTTTCGCGTCGGGTTACCTGCGGGTTTCCAGCGGGGGGGCCCCGAAAATCCCGATATCCGGTCACGTGACCGGATCGCGCCGAAATCCCACCCACTTCCGGGTACCGCGCTGACGTGCGGGGCTGCGCGCGCAATTAAAGCCAGCGGGGTTCCATTTGAGAGTACTTACCTTGCTTGTTGAGGTCAGTTAATGAGCTGAAGCAGCTGTCAAAAGAGGAAGTGTGGGATTTTGGGTTCAAGGCAGTGAGTTTCCCACACTGGGGGAAACAGTCTCTCTCCAACCAGGCGTGTTGCAGCCAGCAGCCTGTGGCAGGTGCCAAGGTGCACTCCACGGGGGAGAGCCCTCACCCACGCAGGAGGCCACCGCGTCACATAGGGCAACCCCTGCCCTCCACCACCCCCCGCCAAGCCAGAGGACAGACCGACATGAAACCGCAGCCCTAGTGCGAGGAACCACCCACCTACCCTGCACAACCCCTCAGACCAACACCTGCCAGATGGGTGGTGCGTGGACACCCTCGGAGGACGAAGAGCATGACCAGCCCCAGCAGCCTCGCAGTCCACGCCGTCCGCCGCAGAGACGTGGAGCCCCCCAACACGGTGTTGTTGCACGCCCACCTGCACAGCAGGAGGGAGGGCTACCGCCAGGGAGAGACGCATCGCAGAGGGCACTACCCTCGCCGCAGGGTCCACAGACCGAGGCGCAGCTCCCCGGACCTCTCCGAGCAGCAGTGCACAGGGAGGCGCAGATTCGCTCGACATGTAGTCGTGGAGATCTGCAGGCTCTTTCATGCCGAGCTGCTCCTGGCTGGCCCCAGCACCAACTGCTTACCTGTCGCTGTCAAAGTCACCACTGCCCTCCACAACTTCTCCTCCGCATCCTTCCAGGGTGCAGCCGGCTACACCGCCGATGTCTCTCAGTCGTCTGCGCGGAAGAGCCCTGCAAATACACCTGCACCTACTCTGCAGTAACACGATGGGTGGCATCAGTGGTGGGTCCTCATAGTGATACCCAGGAGCGGGCATTATTGGACACAACGGACAGGATTCGCGGAGACATGGCTGTGGTGGTGTCAATATAATGTGTGCTGTTTGTTGCTCTGAAATTCAATATAGGTAACACCCAGGACAAACCCTCAGACACCCTTGTGCACCCCCTTCATGCTCACGACACGTTTGCCTTACGCTGCCTACTGCACATATGTGATGCATGCCCTGTGGCTGCAGCACAGGTGGTGGCAGGTTGAGTGAGGCTGGCCGTGAGGGAGATGCACGAGAGGTTGAGTATGGGATGGAGCAATGAGATTGTATGAGGATTGGGTCGCGTGTTAGTGGCAGGATGAGTACTGGCGAGGTGAGTAGGTGGAGGTAAGATGAGGATGGGGTTTGAGTGGGTATGAAGGGTGATGTGACAGAGTAGTGTTGGCGGTGCCGAAGGAGATGTGGGGTGGGGGCAGTGTTGTGGCAGACGGAGTGTAGGGGAAAGACTTCGTGTTCTCACTGTGGCTGACCTACTGCGGTCATTGCAGCGCCTCCTGCACTGTATGTAGGTGGGCGATATGTTGGTGGCGCAGGTGACCCCCTCTGCCACCTCGAGCCAGGCCTTCTTGGTGGCAGAGGCAGGCCGCTTCCTCCCGCCCGCCGGGGGGAAGATCTGTGTCCTCCCCCTCCTCCTCACCCCATCTGATGATACCTGGGGTGAGGCATCATTAAACTGGGAGCAGCCTTCCCCCTGGGCTGCTCCATGCTGCAATTTGTCCCATTGGTTGCAGCATCTGTCAGTGGAGGACTGCCCCTTTAACTAGAGAGCCTCCAGCTGACAGATTGTACTGCGCATGCGCAGCCCGCCCGACGCGCAGACCAGCGCCGTGGACCCCGGAGGAGCAGGTAATTGATTCCTATTAGTGTGTTGCCTGCTACGATCGTGCGGGCAACCCACTAATTTCGCCGAGCGTGTTGACCACGCTCCCGGAGGACCACCCGCTGGGAACCCGCAGGCCTGCTAAATTCGAGCCCATAGTGTTTGAAACAGTATTTACCCTCTGCTGCCACACGTGCTTCCAGCAAGCTTTTGTGATGCTAAAGCTGAGAGCACTGGAGAGATCTTGGTGATTTTCAGTAACTGCATCCATCACTTCCCGGTTTTCACGACCTATAAATCATGCTTTGCTCTACTTTCTTGCAGCCATAGCAGCATGGTCTTCACTCAGAACAGTTCAGTATATGGACATTGCTACTTTTTCATTTTTGCCTGGTTGTTGATACCTTAAAAGTGTTAAGCAGCCATTAAATGACCAGGCTCACCATTGCTTATAAGAATAGTGGTAACATGCACTAATTAATGGCTAAGTGGAGAGCATGGATTAAAAATTATTACTGCCCATGACCAATCTTTTTTAAGCACCATTAAGAATGTGAAGACTATAAGCAGAGAAATGGTCCCTTGATCTGCTCATTTTATAATTGCACTTGCCTATGGACTACATTTGTCATTAAAATAAAATTGTGTAACTTAATATTTCTAACTTGTGAACTAAAAATATCGTGCATATTTGCACATTTTTCCTTCATCATTTAACAGATGTTAGAGTTATAGAGGTTCATTGTGTTAGGTTTTGGTTTGATATGCCTATAGAGTTCAAACAAACCAATAACTTTATTAGCTTTGCCAAATTGTATTGTTGTTTTCATGTGAGTGGTTAGAAAGCAATAGCATTTTAAAAATAGCAAAATGTAAAAAACAAAGTTTATCAATTTCCACATTTTCCAATTAGGGATCATATCGCTAAGTTTGATAGAGAATGGCACAAGATCTATGAAAGTAAAGACCCACACACTTTCCCTTTACCAAAACCATGGAATCAAGATATCAATGAACTTCAGAAGATGATTGTTCTGAGGGCGCTTAGACCTGACAAGGTAAAAAAAGAGAAACAAATACATGTTTTCCAATAATGGAATGCTTTCAGAAGATTTTGACTTTTTCTCAAGGAAGATTGATGCAATAGGTAGACAACTTCTGACAGTAAATAGTGTTTTTGACATATTACTTGAACAAAGTCAAGTAAGAAGAAGAACCTTTCTTCTCCAGAAAAGCTGCCTTTATTACTGCTGGGTTCCACTATCCTGTACTTTGGAACACAGGCTCCCCTTTCTAGCATTTTAACACCTCAAAACTGAACTACTTTGAAGTGCAGCGAATAGTGGCAGCCATTTTGCACCAAGAGAGTGACTACTTAATCTGCGTTTTTTGCTGGTATTGGGGGAGAAATTTTGGCTTGGTACTGGAACTCCTTCCTCCGTTTAGTGACATGAGATGTTTAATATTCACTTTTTTTTGTTCTTTGGATGTGGGCAACACTGGCAAGTCAGCGTTTATTGGCCATCTCTAGTTGCCTTAAAGGCATTAAGAGTCAACCACATAGTATGGGACTAGAGACATGTGTTGGCCAGATTGGATAAAAGTGGTAGGTTCCTGTCCCTGAAGGATATTAGTAAACCAATTGGATTTTTATGAACATTTGGCAGTTTTCAAGGCCATTTTCAAGGTGCCAGGCCACAAAATACCAGATTTATTGAACTCAATTTCACAACTTGCAAAGATGAAATTTGCATTCACGGGGTGAAATTCAACTTCAGCGGGGGTGCAAATGGGGCGGTAACAGATCGGCACCAACTGTACACACTGTCCGATTTTCCTTTCCATTGATGTTCCAACTGTTTTGTGCCCCCGCCAAAGTCAAATTTCACCATCATAATCTCTTGGTTGCTAGTTCAGTATCAAAACCACTGCACTACCATGAACCATGGGAAAAGATAAATGGGGCTTCAGTTTAACATATTATCTGAAGGTTATTTCCACTGACAATGCAGTATTCGATCAGTACTGCACTGGAGTGTCAACCTTGGTTACAAGCCTGGTAGATTACAAAACTGTGCATGCGGCTAGAACCACACTAACTGAGCCAAGCTGACACACTTTTTATGGAAGGCTGTACGGAGAGTGTTGCATTAGATTCCAATTAGATACTACACCCAAGATAATTTTAAGCAAGCTGACTGCCTGCAGAATCTCAACTATATAAATGACCTAAACTACCTATCCTGCAAAATGATTTGCTAAATCTGCACTCTCTAATAGCATAGATTACATAAACCTCTAAATGAACTCTGTTTCTGCTAATCTTGTTTCCAGCTAGTGAAAATGAGTGCCCAAAGTATAAGCAAGTGGTCCGATCTGATTTTTCCCCCGTACTTTGAGATGTACACTTCCTTTTTCTCTCTGGTTTCCTTCTCCCATCAAATTTATAAACTTTTCGGTGGCTGTTGTTGTTCAGTTACATGTAATTAAGATTTTCCAACACATAGAATCATAGACTGATACAACACAGAAGGAGGCCATTCGGTCCATCATGCCTGTATCGGCTCTTTGAAAGAACTATCCAATTAGTCCCACTCCCCTGCCCTTTCCCCATCACCCTGCAAATTTTTTCCCATCGTACAGTTACATTAGATAAACTCTCCTGTAAATTGCCAGTCTTCTACTTCTCCCAAAGTCTGTCAGGATGGCATTGAGAGGTAGGACTAAACCAGTCTAATATTTCAAGTATTACGCAGCTACCAGAAGTTGAACTATAATTTAAATTCTTTGAATCTATTGTAAAATGGAGAACTACCTGGCTTGTCTGAGTAGCCTACTCAATGGACTATTTTGTTTTTTCTTACCTGATATTAAGTTTGAAATACTTTTGTGGCATTTTAAAATGATCAGTTTCTTACCATCTTAATATTTTCTTTCCATATAATTTTTCTGAATTATCAATATTTACAGTTAACCAGAACCATCTCACAAAAGAATATAAATGTCTCTAGTAGTTAACAAATGCAACATCATTTGCAAGTACTAACATCAAACTGTACCAATGTGGAGCCTTTTTAGAAGGGGGATGGTGGAATATGCACCACAACATCTCTTTTGCACGATCATTTTCTTCCTTTTTAGAATTCCAATGCAGAGGTATTTGACTTGTGATGAACAAGTTGTTTTAAATTTCTATGCATAACCTACTTAATGGGGGAGGGGCAAAAGTTATTTTCAATATCCAAGTTTTCTGAGAAATACTTGAAACTGGCTTTATCTTGCTGTTACTCACTTTCTTTTCTTTTACTTGCGTAATTATCTGCTTGAAAAAGTTACTTATGTCTACCTGGATATCTGTGGAACAAGCTAATTTGAACAATTGAGGAAGTGCTAAGAAAATCTTTGGGGTATCTTTTTAAAAATGTCATTTTCTGCCTTTCAGATCATTCCAGCAGTGGCAAATTTTGTTACTGATAAACTAGGAAAGAGATTTGTGGATCCACCTCCATTTGATTTAGCAAAGAGTTATGGGGATTCCAACGCCACAGTACCACTTTTGTTTATACTCTCTCCGGGGGCTGATCCAATGGCAAGTGAGTAGGTTTGATATTTGCTGTCTCTCTCACATCAGCCATTTCTTTGTAAAATTTAATAGGGAGAAAATGATTCTTCTGCATTTGTTCAGTTCCTAACAAACTGTATATTGCCATCATATAATGGGAGAAAAAGAACCAAATAATGTGGGAGGAAAATTGTTTTCTTACGTCCGTAAATTGGGAAATCCATGTCCAAACAACAATGCATACAATACTTCCATTAACTTTCGATAAGTTTCACTGGAGCTTGAACTATTATTGTCTGCTTGTTTCTTTGAATTCTTAATTTTCTGAACCTCATACCAAAGCCCTAGACATAAATGCCAATTATATATGCCAGATAGTATAGAAGCTGAATTTCAGTATTTTTAATGAAAAGTTCCTAAGTGACAGTAAATAGTTAACCCCTTTCAACTTTCACCTTCACATGCTCTTTCCTTTTTAAGTAACATCTGTTCAGTTATGTGAAAAATTCACTTATGTGCAAAGATTTACAATTTTTCCCATTCATTTCAAAGTCATGCTTGTTCATTTTAATGCAAGTTTCTCTGCAATTCCAGGTCTGTGGAAGATAAAAAGTAAGATTAGAATGTTGGCTAATATCTTTTCATATGGGAGTCAAATGAACTAAATAAAGGTTGAAAGTACAGCTTGAATGTAATAGTATAAATTGTGGTATGCTTTGTTAATCCTACACACTTAAAAACTGAAAGTGGGGATATTGTCATTGACAATGGGGAAATGGCGGACATGTTGAACAATTACTTTGCGTCAGTATTTACAGTAGAAAAAGAGGACAGCATGCCGGAAATCCCAAGAAAACTAATATTGAATCGGGGACAGGGACTCGATAAAATTAAAATAAGTAAAGCAACAGTAATGAAGAAAATAATAGCACTAAAGAGTGACAAATCCCCAGGACCAGATGGTTTCCATCCCAGGGTTTTAAAGGAAGTAGGTGAGCACATTGCAGATGCCCTAACTATAATCTTTCAAAGTTCTCTAGATTCAGGAACTGTCCCTCTGGATTGGAAAATTGCACATGTCACTCTGCTTTTTAAGAAAGGAGAGAGAGGGAAACCAGGGAATTATAGACCAGTTAGCCTAACATCTATTGTGGGGAAAATGCTGGAGTCTATAATTAAGGATAGGGTGACTGAACACCTTGAGAATTTTCAGTTAATCAGAGACAGCCAGCATGGATTTGTGAAAGGTAGGTCGTGCCTGACAAACCTGATTGAATTTTTTGAAGAGATGACTAAAGTAGTGGACAGGGGAATATCAATGGGTGTTATTTATATGGACTTCCAGATGGCATTTGATAAGGTCCCACATAAGAGACTGTTAGCTAAGATAGAAGCCCATGGAATCGAGGGAAAAGTACGGACTTGGTTAGGAAGTTGGCTGAGCGAAAGGCGACAGTGAATAGGGATAGGGTACTCACATTGGCAGGATGTGACTAGTGGAGACCCGCAGGGATCTGTCTTGGGGCCTCAATTATTCACAATATTTATTAACGACTTAGATGAAGGCATAGAAAGTCTCATATCTAAGTTTGCCGATGACACAAAGATTGGTGGCATTGTAAGCAGTGTAGATGAAAACATAAAATTACAAAGGGATATTGATAGATTAGGTGAATGGGCAAAACTGTGGCAAATGGAATTCAATGTAGACAAATGTGAGGTCATCCACTTTGGATCAAAAAAGGATAGAACAGGGTACTTTCTAAATGGTAAAAAGTTAAAAACATTGGATGTCCAAAGGGACTTAGGGGTTCAGGTACATAGATCATTGAAGTGTCATGAACAGGTGCAGAAAATAATCAAGAAGGCTAATGGAATGCTGGCCTTTATATCTAGAGGACGAGAGTACAAGGGGGCAGAAGTTATGCTGCAGATACACGAAACCCTGGTTAGACCGCATCTGGAGTACTGTGAGCAGTTCTGGGCACCGCACCTTCGGAAGGACATATTGGCCTTGGAGGAAGTGCAGCATAGGTTTACTAGAATGATACCCGGACTTCAGGGGTTAAGTTACGAGGAGAGATTACACAAATTGGGGTTGTATTCTCTGGAGTTTCGAAGGTTAAGGGGTGATCTGATCGAAGTTTATAAGATATTAAGGGGAACGGTTAGGGTGGATAGAGAGAAACTATTTCCGCTGGTTATGGATTCTAGGAGTAGGGGGAACAGTCTAAAAATTAGAGCCAGACCTTTCAGGAGCGAGATTAGAAAACATTTCTACACACAAAGGGTGGTAGAAGTTTGGAACTCTCTTCCGCAAACAGCAATTGATACTAGCTCAATTGCTTAATTTAAATCTGAGATAGATAGCTTTTTGGCAATCAAAGGTATTAAGGGATATGGGCCAAAGGCGGGTATATGGAGTTAGATCACAGATCAGCCATGATCTTATCAAATGGCGGAGCAGGCACGAGGGGCTGAAAGGCCTACTCCTGTTCCTATGTTCCTATGAAACTGAGTCTTTAGTGATTTATTTTCTCTGATTTTCTCCCCTGAGAAAATACCTCTTTTCTGACTCAGATCTAGTGTGGTTCCACTGGCACCAGCAGCTCTCCTGTACTAGCCTAAGGAGCTGCTCTCCATGTGTGAGCCTCCACAGTGAGCGTTGGCAAGCTGTTTCACCATGGAATGGAGGCATCATAGTGCATTTTCCAAAAGTGTCACTGGGTGGTGATCAGGATGTGGACACTTAGCTGATTTTTGCCCTCACTAAGCCTGAAACACTTAGGCAAATTGTAGTTCCTCCAGTATCCCTTGGCTGAGCTTAGCTAACACAGATCAGGGATTGTAGCTAATGACGCTGACCAGGGATTGTAGCTAACGACGCTGACCAGGGATTGTAGCTAACGACGCTGACCAGGGATTGTAGCTAACAACACAGACCAGGGATTGTAGCTAACGATGCTGACCAGGGATTGTAGCTAACAACACAGACCAAGGATTGTAGCTAACAACACAGGGGTTGAACCTGCTAGCTTCCTTGTTTTCAGACTGTGATAGCAAATATTTTGTTTTTACGCATGTAGCTTTCAAACTGAATTGCACTTAACCAGTTATATGCATATTCAATACTCCTTTCCCCAGTACCCAGCAGGATTTTACTGTATAATAGTGCTATTTAGATATTTATAATATATTTGTCTTTTCCACTGCACAAGTTAGAATCTAGAGCTAAACTTATAGCCTTAATTTGCATGTGAGCCAATTATGGAATCAAAATCCATCTTCTGCCATTTTAATCCAAATCTTTGCAGGTTTACTGAAGTTAGCAAATGATAAGAATATGGATGGAAGTCAGTTCCAGTCCATCTCACTTGGTCAGGGACAAGGTCCAATCGCTGCCAAAATGATTAAAGATGGTATGCTTGACGGCACTTGGGTATGTCTGCAGAACTGCCACCTTGCTGTGTCCTGGATGCCAACACTGGAAAAGATTTGTGAGGAATTCAGCAGCGAGACCTGCCATCCAGACTTTCGGCTCTGGCTCACTAGTTATCCATCTCCTAAGGTATTCAAGAAGATGCTACCAAGTGGTCCATAACACAAAAACAATTGCTGAAAAGTTTTATTTTATTTTAGACTTTGCAATACATTCAGAGTCAACAATTATCAAAATATTTGTATTCGTCAATTAAAAACAATTCTACAAGGGCAAATATGGCATATGGATAGTGTTTTTAAACCATAATAATGTATGTGCAGGAACATCCAATTCTACAACCTCTTCTCATACTACAAACAATTATCAGCCAAATAACTATATGAACAAGATCTATATGGGTGTATAATAAGCTTTAGAAATTCTAATAAGCTAATTTAACATAATAAAATCATTGGAATTTGCTTTGCTAATGCTTAGGTTAATAAAGATGTTAAGGCATAGTGTCCTAGATATCAGTGTTTTATTCAGTAATTTGACTTAAAAGTACTGTACTTTGTAACAGCCTATCTTTTTTGTATCTTGAAATGGTGTTAGAGAATGGTTGTTCTTACATATAATTTACTCCTCCAAGTAATTGGGTTCACAGCATTGAATGTCAGATGTTCACAGATTTATTAAGCATACATTAATTAAACGTACACTTAACAGCAGCACTTACAATAAAACCGTGAGAGTTTTAGTCGAGAAATTCAAAACACATTACATTTCCAAGCTTGGTGTACTTGGTTGGTCAGAGCTTAATCGAATTCCAAAGTATTTGTCCCAACACCAGCTTTTTATACCCTTTTTCACCACTTGTATGTGACAATTTGCATGTTTCATAGTTATATTAGATAGTTATCATTGAGCACCGAATTGATTGTCCTGTCCTTGCAGCACACAGATCCATAACTCCCTTTACTTAACTTGCACTCCCTAACTTTCCAGATCTATGGTCTTTCTCAGGCAAGTGCTGCTTCAAAGCCTTCCTAACAAAGGGATCTGTTCTGCCTGTTCTATGTCTGTGCAATAACTTTAGTTTTAAGGAGTTCTCAATTTTATTATCTTATACATGTTCCCACAAAGAAAAAGGGTGGGACTGCCAAATCTAGAGCACCCTGGATGTCAAGGAGCATACAGGGTAAGATAAGACAAAAAAGGAAAGCTTGTGTCAGACACCGATAGCTGAATACTAGAGAAAGCCTAGAGGAGTATAGAAAGTGCAGGGGTGAAATTAAAAAGGAAATTAGGAAAGCAAAGAGAGGGCATGAAAAAATACTGGCAAGGAAAATCCAAAAGATGTTTTATAAATACATTAAGAGCAAGGGGATAATTAAGGAAAGAGTAGGGCCAATTAGAGACCAAAAAGGTAACCTATGCATGGAGGCGGAAGATGTTGGTATGGTTCTTAATGAATACTTTGCGTCTGTCTTCACAAAAGAGAGAGATGATGCAGACATAATAGTTAAGGAGGAGGAGTGCGAAATATTGGATGGGATAAACATAGTGAAAGAGGAAGTATTAAGGGGAATAGGATCTTTGAAAGTAGATAAGTCACCAGGCCCGGAAGAAATGTATCCCAGACTGTTAAAAGAAGCAAGGGAGTAATAGCGGAGGCTCTGACCATCATTTTCCAATCCTCCCTGGAAACAGGCGTGGTACCGGAGGATTGGAGGACTGCTAATGTTGTACCATTGTTTAAAAAGGGAGAGAGGGATAGACCAAGTAATTACAGGCCAGTCAGTCTAACCTCGGAGGTGGGCAAATTATTGGAATCAATTCTGAGGGACAGGATAAACCGCCACTTAGAAAGGCACAGATTAATCAAGGACAGTCAGCATAGATTTGTTAAGGGAAGGCTGTGTCAGACTAACTTGATTGAATTTTTTCAGGAGGTAACAAGGAGGGTCGATGAGAGTAGTGCATTTGACGTAGTCTACATGGATTTTAGCAAGGCTTTTGACAAAGTCTAACATGGCAGACTGGTCAAAAATGTACAAGCCCATGGGATCCAAGGGAAAGTGGCAAGTTGGATTCAAAACTGGCTCAGTGGCAGGAAGCAAAGGGTAATGGTCGATGGGTGTTTTTGTGACTGGAAGGCTGTTTCCAGTGGGGGTTCCGCAGGGCTCAGTACTAGGTCCCTTGCTTTTTGTGATACATATTGATGATTTGGACTTAAATGCAGGGGGCATGATTAAGAAGCTTGCAGATGATACAAAACTTGGCCGTGTGGTTGATAGTGAGGAGGAAAGCTGTGGACTGCAGGAAGATATCAGTGGACTGGTCAGGTTGGCATAAAAGTGGCAAATGGAATTCAATCTGGAGAAGTGTGAGATAATGCATTTGGGGAGGGCAAACAAGGCAAGAGAATGCACAATAAAGGAAGGATACTGAGAGGTGTAGAGGAAGTGAGGGACCGTGGAGTGCATGTCCACAGATCCCTGAAGGTAGCAGGACAGGTAGATAAGGTGGATAAGAAGGCACGGGATACTTTCCTCTATTTGCCGAGGCATAGAATATAAGAGCAAGGAGGTTATGCTGGAACTGTATAAAACACTAGTTAGGCCACAGCTTGAGTACTGCATACAGTTCTGGTCACCACATAAAAGGAAGGATGTAATTGCATTAGAGAGGGTACAGAGGAGATTTAGGAGGATGTTGCCGCGACTGGAGAATTTTAGCTGTGAGGAAAGATTGGGTAGGCTGGGGTTCTTTTATTTGGAACAGAGAAGGCTGAGGGGTGATTTAACTGAGGTGTACAAAATTATGAAGGACCTAGATAGAGTGAACAGGAAGGATCTATTTCCCTTGTCAGAGAGGTCAATAACCAGGGGGCATAGATTTAAAGTGAATGTTAGAAGAATTAGAGGGGAGCTGAGGAAATATTTTTTCACTCAGAGGATGGTTGGGGTCTGGAACTCACTGCCTGAAAGGGTGGTAGAGGCAGAAACCCTCAACTCATTTTTAAAAAATACCTGGATATGCACTTGAAGTACCATAACCTACAAGGCTATGGACCAAGTGCTGGAAAGTGGGATTAGGCTGGGTGGCTCATTTTCGGCCGGCGTGGACACAATGGGCCGAATGGCCTCCTTCTGTGCCGTAAATTTTCTATGATACCATTCCATACCAATTTCTTGTTTCTGAAAAGGATAAGGTAGTCACTTCTGCAGAACTTGTTATCAACTAATTACTGGAAAGTCTTTTAATTAGGCTTATTGTCTAAACTGACCATTGCTTTAAGATCAGTCTTGATTCAATAGTTCAGTGGTCACTATATCTAAATTGAATAGCCAAAAGCTAATATAAAGCTACAACATAAAGAGAAATCAATAGCAATGTAACAGCTGGGAGCATAAAGCTGCTGTTAGTTTATTAAATTTAATAACTTAAATTAGTTTATTAACCAGATTAGTAAAACTATAAATAAACCAAGGGAAGGAGCTGATTGGTTGGTAGCTAGTGAGTGTTTTTTTTTTAAGGCTTAATTTTTTTTTGTTAAGTTTAGTAATAAATTGAGGCATGGCAGGGCAGCTCACACCCATCAAATGCACGGCCTGTGCCATGTTGGAACTCCAGGACGCCTCCCATGTCCTGGACAACCACAGGTGCAGGAAGTGTCGTCAGCTGGAGGAGCTCAAGCTTCGGATTTCAGAGCTTCAGCAACAGCTGGCGTCACTGCAGTGCATCCGCGAGGCTGAGAGCTACGTGGAAAGCACGTTTCAAGAGGTGGTCATTCCGCAGCTTAAGAGAGTGCAGGCAGAGAGGGACTGGGTAACTGCCAGACAGGCAAGGAGTCCCCTGAGTGCATCTCGCTGTCTGACCAGTATTCAGTTCTGAATACTGGTGAAGGAGAGGATTCCTCTGGGGAGTGCAGCCAGAGCCAAGACCACAGCACCATGGGTGGCTCAGCTGTACAGGGGGGGAGGACAAAGGTCAGGAGAGCAATAGTGATAAGAGATTCTATAGTTAGGGGAGCAGACAGGTGTTGCTGCAGCTGCAGATGTGATTCCAGGATGGTATGTTGCCTCCCTGGTGCCAGGGTCAAGGATATCTCTGAGCAGCTGCAGAACATTCTGGGGGAGGGAGGGGGAACAGCCAGAGGTCGTGGTCCATATTGGTTCCAATGACACAGGTAGAAAGAGGGATGAGGTTCTGCAAGCAGATTTTAAGGAGTTAGGAAAGATGAGCAAGCAGGACCTCAAAGGTAGTAATCTCCGGATTAATCTCGGTGCCACGCGCTAGTGAGTATAGAAATAGGAGGATAGGGCAGATGAATGCGTGGCTGGAGAAATGGTGCAGGAGGGAGGGCATTAGATTCCTGGGGCAAAGGACCAGTTCTGAGGAAGGTGGGACCTATACAGGCCGGACGGGTTCCACCTCAACAGAGCTGGGACCAATGTCCTCGTGGGGAGGTTCGCTAGTGCTGTGGGAGAGGGGGGATTTAAACTAATTTGGCAGGAGGATGGGCACTAGGATGTAGCATTAGAAAGGAGAAACAAGGGGCACAAAGGATCGGGAGATAAAGATAGCACTAGAGCAAGTAATAGTACAGTATTAGGTAGGATCAGACTAAGAGAGAGTACAAGAAAGTCTAGGACTGGTTTGCAGTGCATGTGTGTAAATGCACGATGCTTGGTAAACAAGGCTGGTGAGCTGCAGGCGCAAATAGCCACTTTGGAATATGATGTCATGGCGATAACGGAGACCTGGCTCAAAAAAGGGCAGGATTGGGTACTAAATATTCCTGGATACAAGGTGTTCAGGAAAGATAGGGAAGGAAAGAAAGGTGGCGGTGGGGGGTGGCAGTATTGATTAAGGAGAATATTGTAATACTGGAGCGAGAGGATGTCCTGGAGGGGTCAAGGACAGAATCTATTTTGGTTAGAGTTAAGAAACAAAAGAGGTGCCATAACACTACTGGGTGTATTCTGTAGGCCACCTACTAGTGGGAAGGATATAGAGGAGTCAATTTGCAGGGAAATTACAGAGAGGTGCAAAAGCTGTAGAGTAGTGATAACTGGGGACTTCAACTATCCTAATATAGACTGGGATAACAATAATAATATAAGGGGCAAAGAGGGGGTGGAATTTTTGAAATGTGTTCAGGATAACCTTTTTGACCAGTACGTTTCTGGCCCAGCGAGGAAGGTGGCATTGCTGGACTTGGTTCTAGGGAATGAGGCGGGCCAAGTAGAGCAAGTGTCAGTGGGGGAGCATTTAAGTAGCAGCGATCATAGTATCATAAGGTTTAGAATAGTTATGGAAAAGGACACGGACCACTCTAAAGTAAAAATACTTAATTGGAGGAGGGCCAATTTCAATGGGATGAGAAGAGATCTGTCCCGGGTAAATTGGAATCAGGCAAAACTGTAATTGAACAGTGGGCGGCCTTCAAAGAGGAGATGATTTGGGTACAGTCTAGGCACATTCCCACGAGGTAGAAAGGTAGGTATCAGAAAGGCTAGCTGTACTTAAAGTAGATAAGTCACCCGGTCCGGATGGGATGCATCCGAGGTTGCCGAGGGAAGTAAGGGTGGAAATTGTGGAGATACTGGCCATAATCTTCCAAATATCCGTAGATATGGGGGTGGTGCCAGAGGACTGGAGAATTGCAAATGTTACACCCTTGTTCAAAAAAGTGTGTAAGGATAAACCCAGCAATGAAAGGCCAGTCAGTTTAACCTCAGCGGTGGGGAAACTTTTAGAAATGATAATCCGGGACAAAATTAAGTCACTTGGACGAGTGTGGATTGATTAGGGAAAGCCAGCATGTTAAAAGCAAATCGTGTTTAACTAACCTGATAGAGTTTTTTGAAGAGGTTTCAGAGAGGGTAGATGAAGGCAATGCAGTTGATGTGGTGTATATGGACTTTCAAAAGGCGTTTGATAAAGTGCCGCACGGTCGGCTTATCATCAAGATTGCGGCCCCCCGTGGAATAAAGGGAGCGGTAGCAACATGGATTCAGAATTGGTTGCGTGACAAGAAACAGAGAGTAGTGGTGAACAGTTGTTTTTCGGACTAGAGGAAGGTGTACAGTGGTTTTCCCCAGGGGTCAATGCTGGGACCATTGCTTTTCTTGATATATATTAATGACTTGGACTTGGGTATACAGGGCACAATTTCAAAATTACAGATGACTCAAAACTTGGAAGGGTAGTAAACAGTGAGGAGGATAGTGAAAGACTTCAAGAGGATATAGACGGACTGGTGGCATGGGCGGACACATGGCAAATGAAATTTAATGCGAAGTGATACATTTTGGTAGGAAGAACGAGGCGAGGCAATGTAAGCCAGAGGGCGCAACTTTAAAAGGGATACATGAACAGAAAAATCTGGGGGTATATGTGCACAAAACGTTGAAGGTGGCAGGGCAGGTTGAGAAAGCGGTTAAAAAAGCATATGGGATCCTGGGCTATATGAATAGTGGAATAGAGTACAAAAGTATGGAAGTCATGATGAACCTTTATAAAACATAGGTTCGGCCACAACTGGAGTATTGTGTCCAGTCCTGAGCACCACACTTTAGGAAAGATGTGAAGGCCTTAGAGAGGGTGCAGAAGAGATTTACTAGAATGATTCTAGGGATGAGGGAAGTTAGTTACGTGGATAGACTGGAGAAGCTGGGATTGTTCTTCTGGGAACAGGGATGGTTGCGAGGAGATTTGTTAGAGGTATTCAAAATCACGAAGGGTCTAGACAGAGTAGATAGAGATAAATTGTTCCCATTGGCGGAAGAGTCAAGAAACAGAGGACATAGATTTAAGGTGATTGGCAAAAGAACCAAAGGTGACATGAGGAGAAACTTGTTTACACAATAAGTGGTTAGGATCTGGAATGCACTGCCTGGGGGGGTGGAAGAGGCAGATTCAACCATGGTCTTCAAAAGGAAACTGGATAAGTACTTGAAAGGAAAAAAAATGCAGGGCTGCGGGGATAGGGCGGGGGAGTGGGACTAGCTGGATTGCTCTTGAATAGAGCCAGCGCGGACTCGATGGGCTGAATGGCCTCATTCCGTGCTGTAACCTTTCTATGATTAGCAGACTTCAAGACAGCTGATTAACCCTTTCCTTACAATGGCATCCAGTATAATATCTAGCAAATGAACTAAACAGGTTACAGTGGCAGAAAATATATTCTATACTGAGTGTTTATTATAACAAAGGTTTGAAAAATAATCAGTATTGATGGCTTCACTGTAGCAATCTTTAAATGGCTTAGTAAGCTATACAGGAAGCAAAAAAGTAATGTGCCAATTTCAAATACAATACAGTTAACTATAAAACCACATGTGTGATAGTTGCATCTTTTGTGATTTTTGAAACTTAATTTTTTACAAGGTATGTACTCTTTTCTAATATATACACATTGAAAGCAAACACCATTATTTAAAAAGAACAAGTTTACAAACTGGGGTGTCCATTTTACATTGTGTTAACAAGGAACATGTGACACTTTATTTTATTCTGCCATTTTTCTTCTGTTGCAGTTTCCTGTGACCATATTGCAGAATGGTGTGAAGATGACCAACGAACCTCCCACTGGTCTTCGATTAAACCTACTCCAATCCTTCCTCACTGACCCTATCTCTGACACCACTTTTTTCAACGAGTGCGTAGGAAAGGAACTGGTCAGTTCAGATTTCATGCTGTACAAAATACTAGAGTTAAATTTGATTATCAGATCCTTCCATTGTATTCTTTTTAGTTATTTCTTTTATTTACAATCTATTCATATCCTTCTATCAGGTCTGGGAGAAACTTCTTTATGGAGTTTGCTTTTTCCATGCAATTGTACAGGAGAGGAGGAAGTTTGGGCCTCTTGGCTGGAATATTCCATATGGATTTAATGAGTCCGACCTGCGTATCAGTATTCGGCAGTTACAGGTAAAAAATGAAGAAATCAGCACACAGTGCACCAAACAATTCACACGCAGGATGATGATCAGCTTCTAATTAGAGTTTTTTTTTGTTCACTCGTTGTTGGCTTACAAACCTCTTTATCTCAAAGCAGTACACAAAGAAAAATAAATGGTGTAATATCACTAGTGTTGTACTGTACAGGTAAAACATTGAAAAATCATCGCTTGAAAGAGCTGTGTATAAGAACTGATAATTAGAATTTCTTTGTTTTCATTGTACTAAATTATGGTGATTTTATCCAGGTGAATCATAATGTAATAAAGAAATATTAATCTAAATAATTCGTATTCTGAAACTGTACAGATGTTTTATGTAATATCTATTATACATTAAATTCGGTATGTGTGACATGCGTTTCACCTTTTCAAATACCCCCCACCCCCCATCCAAATCAATCTTTTAAACAGTCGACCATACCTGTTTTTCTACCAAGTCTCTTCATTTTTATCTAAATCTATAAGTAAGATTTTAAATTAAAGTTTTAAACCTAAAAATCACAGATTACGTGGTTGAATGTACACTTCATCTGGGCTTGCACATACGTATGCTAGAAGGTATAATTTTCCCCTGACCAGCCTCATTTGTTTTGTTTGGGGGGCACGGCAGCAGATCCAGATCCTATCCTCACCGAACATTCACACAGTGCACTTCCAGTAGGGATTGCTACACTCTGATCGGGATTGAGAACTGTGGCTGATTTTCCCTTCCCTTGCTTAAGGACATTAAAGACAACTATAGTACCTACACTTTTTTGTTTTTTTTTCAAAAAATATACTTTATTCATAAAATTTGCAGCAGTACATACAAAACAGTTGTCATATCACTTTCCAAACGTACACAATACAGATTATACAATTTGCAGGTTACGTTAAGTGCAGTACAATGAACACATTGGACATCATTGCAGTTCATGACACTCTAGGGTGTCTCATTGCATCATACGTCAACACAGATTATTGCTTACAGATTCATTTCTGGTCCATTTCAGATTCATTACAGGTACATTACAGCAATTTGAATTTTACATTCTGCCCGAGGGGGTTTTTCCCTGATTGCAGCCCCTCGGTTTACAATGGCGGGAAGGCTCTAAACGGTTGCCTTTCCCCACAGGGCCTTTGCGGCGGCCGCACCCATCCTCAGTGCATCCCTCAGCACGTAGTCCTGGACCTTGGAATGTGCCAGTCTGCAACACTCGGTCGAGGACAGCTCCTTGTGCTGGAAGACCAGCAAGTTTCGGGCAGACCAAAGGGCGTCTTTCACCGAGTTGATGGTCTTCCAGCAGCAGCCGATGTCCGTCTCGGTGTGCGTCCCCGGGAACAGCCCGTAGAGCACAGAAACCTGTGTTACGGAACTGCTCGGGACGAACCTGGACAGATACCACTGCATCTCTCTCCAGACCTTCTTTGCAAAGGCACATTCCATAAGGAGATGGGTGACGGTCTCGTCTCCACCGCAGCCTCCTCTGGGACAGCGCGCGGTGGCGCTGAGAGCCCGGGAGTGCATGAAGGATCTGACGGGAAGGGCCCTTCTCACCACCAGCCAAGCTAGGTCTTGGTGCTTGTTTGAAAGCTCTGGCGATGAGGCGTTCTTACACTTGCCCCAGGCGACTTCAGCTAATTTAGGATTGCAGCAGGTCTGTTTTGCTTAGCTACTTGCTGCCCAAGGGACCTTAAACCCCTTTTAGATTTTTCTATCTCCATTTTCTTCCAGATTTAATGGCAACATGTTCTGTTTACTTCATGATATTTTAATGTTCCTGTCTGCATGGTTTACAGCTCTTCGTTAATGAATATGACAATGTTCCATTTGAAGCCATCGTATATCTGACTGGTGAATGTAATTATGGGGGCCGTGTGACAGATGACTGGGATAGACGTCTACTGATGACAATTCTGGCAGATTTTTACAATCCTGAGTTGATAGAAAACCCAAGGTATTCATTCTCCCCCAGTGGAAATTACATTGCACCTCCCAAAGGGACCTATGATGACTACATCGACTTCATTAAGGTACTTCACAATTTATTGATTTTCACTTTAACATATATTTTATTCATGTATTTAGATGATAAATAATTTTACTTTGTTTACATTTCTGAAAGACTAACTCAAATGATACACATTTTACATTTAATATCAATACTATGCTTTTTATGTTGTTGCTAACAATTTTTTAATCGGAAACTTTTTAATGCTGACTTTCATTTTCGGTATGAAAATAAACAATTAAAATGGTTACAATTTATCCATGAATACTTCCACAGCACAATATGTTTTCTAAGAACAAGAGAAAGTAAGAAGGTGAAAAGGTTATTCAGCTCACTCATTCATTCACGTCCCTTTTACGTGACCATTTAAAAAATTTTTTTAACTAGCATAGATCTAAAAACTTTAAATTAATCTACTTAACTTATTCCAGACCGAAATTTATACTTTTGAAAATCAAAACATAAATGTTATTATTGTGGATTCTTTTAGAATTCAGCACAATTTTAGAATGCAATTTGTATAACATTACTTCAAAATTTGATTCATTAGTCTACCCAAAATGTTTGCCATTTGAAAATCTCAGCAATTATTTTCACATTTCTTGCGTGCAATTTTCAAGTAGCACCCAAAATGGGCATGAAGTCGACTTAGCCACCACTCTACCCGCCCATTCACGAGCCATTTTGAGGCCCTGGGCTCATTGGCATGCCACCGGCAAGCTGTGGGTGGCAAGCGGGCATCCTGCTGCAGTTCGCTGGTTCCGGGGGCCACAATGAGCCGGCTGGCAGGTTGATCCTGGGGAGGGGGGCAGGGAGTGGAGTGGGGGGAGGGGGGATGACAGGCTAGGTCAATCTTGGGGGTGGGCTTTGACAGTTCGGAGGAGGCCCATGGTATTTTGAGTGGGCCCCGGACGAGCACTTTGGTTCCCTTTAAGGACCGTTGGATAGGCCGCTCACGTCTGGTACAACTGGCTGCACACGCTCCATCCATTTGCTCCTGAAAATTGCAATCAGAGTCTTACAGCTAGCCTTTGAATCTCAATTTGCATATGTAAGCAGCCTCTCGCCTGTTTCAGGCAGCCGTGCTGCTCAGCCACTTACAGATTGCATCAGGTGGGCCTGGGGCATCCAAGGGGTGGCTGAGATGTCCAACCCTAATTTGCAATTGCTAGCCACCCATTTTTAAGGTAAGAATCAGCCAGCCAGCAGTTGAAATTTGGCCACTTTGTCTCTTGTTTTATAATGTCACCTTTAACATATTTTGCTGTCGCCACAGAAACTGCCCCCCACTCAGCACCCAGAGGTCTTTGGAATGCATGAAAATGTAGACATCTCAAAGGATCTACAACAAACCAAGATAATGTTTGACTCACTGCTACTAACACAGGGAGGCAGCGGACAGGGAGGTTCATCTGGCTCCGGTGATCACGTACTACATGATATTGCAAAGGACATCCTGGAAAAGGTACTTAGAATGTCCAAGCAACTACTGCTAATACCACTTCATTACACAAATGTTCCATATCAAAGTGCATGACACTATCAATAAGAACATTCATAGCTATGTTCAAAGAACTCTGCATTTCATTCAGGGAGTGGTTTTTTTCTGTATATTTTGACTTATTCTTTGTCAGTTATCAAACAAATATTGTGAATATTTCTCTTCCAGCTGCCTAAAGATTATGATATTGAACAAGCTCTGATCAAATATCCAGTAAAATATGAAGAAAGCATGAACACAGTGTTAGTGCAAGAGATGGAGCGATTCAATAAGTAAGTAGAGTTTTGCCCTCACATGAGTAAGACATTTAAAATACAGTGGGGGGAAAATTGGTTAAGGGTCCGTTCTGGGCGATGTTAGCGCTAACACCCCACGCCCGACGGACTCTGGGCAGGCAAGATGCAAGTTTGGTCCCTAGGGAGCACTTACCTGCAACCGGCGTTCCTTTCCAGGTCTTGCACGTGGAATGAATGCAATTCATACTTTCCACCACCAGAGGGAGCTCCATCTCTTAAAGGGAAGATGTTTCTTAGCAATCTCTTAAAGGTAGCTTGTACCTGTTATTTGCTGAAAATAACAGTCTACTGTCTGCATGGAGTCTGAACAGAGATCAAACATCGCACACGTAAAACACAGGTGCAAATCCCATCCCTATGTTTACACACATGAGTTATGATAAAACATTGAAAAAAGGTTGCGCATTACTAAATCCCATATTCTCCAAACTGCACATCAGACCTCACCAATCTGCTGACCTGAGTTGGTACGCCTGCGAGAGTGCATGCACCAAGGTTCTCTGCTGATGCACTAGAGACCTTGGGTGCAAGAGGCGGACAGAAGGAGGGACATCCGATATCCGCAGTGGGGGGTGGGGGGGGGTCAAGAGGCCCACCAGACATATACTCAAAAGACAGTGGGAGGCAGCAGGGGACGAAGTCAATGCCAGGCGCACAGCATCATGAACATGGATGCAGTGCAGGAAGAAGTTCAATGCTTTCACATGACTGGGCAAGGTGAGTGAGGTCAACTGTCAAGTGGCATCTCCTACCAACTGCTCCACGCACTATACCCTCCATCCCCACATACCAATAAACTCTTTCCATCAGATGCTTCTTCCCGCCCTTACACATTACCACTGTTTCAAGCCGCCCACCCACAACTCACAGGCCACACACACTGGCAGCTATTCAACCATGACAGGCACATCACCCAGGCACATGCCTCGCTTTCTTGCAGGAGAAGGTGGCGCATATCAAGAGGCAGCAAGTGGCAGTGGCATTTAGCCCCTTGAACCTGTTCCACCATTCAGTGAGATCATGGTGGACCTGTGACCTAACTCCATATACCCGCCTCAGCCCCGTATGCCTTAATACCCTTGGTTCACAGAAATCAATCAATCTCAGATTTAACATTCACAAGTGAGCTAGCATCAACTGCCGTCTGTAGAAGAGCGTTCCAAACCTCTCCCACCCTTTGCGTGTACAAGCATTTCCTAACTTCACTCCTACACGTCCTGGCTCTAAATGTTAGGCTATGTCCCTTGAAGTCTAGGAGACCTCCAAAAACAGTTACAAATGTCTCAGCAGCCAGTGGCAATAATCCAGCCACTAACTTGTAAATCCTGCATGGTCCCTTTAAATAGCGCCAGTGGGGGGGGTCCTTCAGGCACTCGAAGACACGTTCAGATGGTCGGGGTTAAGACTGTGCGTTGAGCTGAGCGTTAAGTCCCAAAATGGTGTCTATCACTTTAATTCAGCGTTGCACACTGATTGAAGCCATTTTCTCCCTACTTTACATGATTCCAGCGTTTCTTATCTGCGCCTGAGCAAACTCCTATACCAAGATGGCGTCTGGCGCACGTCACGCAGGAAACATGCATGCGCATCCAAGACGCCATCTTGGATATCGGAGAGGCCGTGTAGCGCCGAAACAATGGGCACTACATGGCCCAATTTAGCGCCCAGTATTTTCTAATAGAATTAGAATTGGCTAGGGGTTAGGAGACAAAGCGTAGGGATAATGGGGTATGCATTCAAATTGGCAGGATGTGATTAGTGGTGTCCCCAGGGATCTGTACTGGGGCCGCAGCTTTTCACTATATTTATAAATGACTTTGATGAAGGAACAGAGAGTCGTATATCCAAGTTTGCTAAGGACACCAAAGCTGCCCACTCACTTGATAGATTAAGTGAGTGGGCAAATCTGTGGCAAATGGAGTTCAATGTGGAGAAGTGTGAGGTTATCCACTTTGGACCTAAGAGAGATGGATCAGAGTATTTTCTAAATGGTGAGAAGCTAGGATTTGTGGAGGAGCTGAGAGATTTAGAGGTCCAAGTACAAAAATCACTAAAAGCTAGTGGACAGGTCCAAAAAATAATTTAAAAGGGCTAATGGAATGTTGGCCTTTATCTCAAGAGGGCTGGAATACAAAAGAGTGGAAGTTATGTTACAGTTCTGGGCATCACACCACAGGAAAGATTTATTGGCCTTGGAAGAGGTGCAGTACAGATTCAGAAGGCGGCTCACCACCACCTTCTCAAGGGCAATTAGGGATGGGCAATAAATGCTGGCCTTGCCAGCGACGCCCACATCCCATGAACGAATAAAAAAAAACAGAATGACACAGGGACTAAAAGGGTTAAATTATGAGGATAGTTTGCATAGAATAGGCTTGTATTCCATTGTGTATAGAAGATTAAGGGGTGATCTAATAGAGGTGTTTAAGATGATTCAAGGAGTTGAAAGGGTAGATAGAGAGAAAGTATTTCCTCTGGCGGGGGAGTCCAGAACAAGGGGGCATAACCTTGAAATTAGTGCTGGGACGTTCAGGGGTGATGTCAGGAAGCAATTCTCCACACAAAGGGAAGTGGAAATCTGGAATTATCTTCCCCTAAAATGCTGTTGAGGCTGGGGGTCAATTGAAAATTTCAAAATTGAGATTGATAGATTTTTGTTAGGTAAGGGTATTAAGGGTTATGGAACCATGGCAGGTGGATGGAGTTAAGATACAGATCAGCCATAATCTAATTGAATAGCTGAACAAGCTTGAGGGGCTGAATAGCCTACTCCTGTTCCTATGTTGTTCTGTAACTAACTTTTTAACCATACTTTTCATGTGTTTGCAGCCTACTTCATAAGAAAAGTATATAAACTAGCATTCATGTGGTACAACTTTTTTTGTTTGTCTACTCATTTCAGCTTAATCCGAACAATACGATTCACCCTTCAGAGCCTGCAGAAAGCAATCAAAGGTCTAGTGGTGATGGACTCAGAGCTGGAGGCACTAGCAGGAAGTCTGCTTGTTGGAAAACTGCCTGAGCAGTGGGCTAAACGCTCTTACCCCAGCCTCAAGCCATTGGGAAGCTACATCACCGATTTTTTGGCCCGGCTAGAATTCTTGCAGGTAAAAATCATGTCATTTAACATGTTCCCAAAATAGCTAGAAACCAAAATATTAGTCAAAAATTAGGCAATAATGAATGACGAGACATGTTTGTATCTCCACTTCTTAGGATAAATAGTGTACTGCCATACAAAAAAAGAATTCTTTCAGTTGGCTCACTCCAATCTTTTTGATCGTGACTTATGTAGCTCCTGCAACTGATAACTGACCGACAAAGATCTTATCAGTTTCCTTACTTATTTTATTGCGTAAAATTAACCATAAATGTATCATATTAGATATAATAAATTACTTTCTCGTCTATTTTTAATTTCACTATATTATATGAATCTCCCTCTAATATGTGTAATCTCATTATTTACCTCACTTGTCTTTCTGCCATGCAATGTTTGTCAATTTTGCTGCTGCTCTGACTTTTATTATATTATCCATTGTTGCTTTTGTATATCATATATAACACATATAAAGAGTTCTCGGTACACGTTAAATTCTCTACTTTCCAGCCAAAAAAAATCTCCGACCCGTGTAAGATGGGGATCAACATTCTAGACCCTTGGTGCTTTGGCTGTCTACAGTGCTAATCATGAAAACTATTAATGACTGTCTGCCCAACCTTAATAAGTCCCTCATAAGAGACTGTTAGCTAAAGTTGAAGCTCATGGAATTGAGGGCAAATTATTGACCTGTTTAGGAAATTGGCTGAGCGGCAGGAGACAGAGAATAGGGATAATGGGCAGGTACTCAAATTGGCAGGATGTGACTAGTGGTGTCCCAAAGGGATCTATTTGGGGGCCTCAACTATTCACTGTATTTATTAATGACTTAGATGACTGGATAGAGAACCACATATTCAAATTTGCCACAAAGATAGGCAGCATTGTAAGCAGTGTAGATGGAAGCATAAAATTACAGATATATTAATAGATTAAGTGAATGGGCAAAGCTGTGGCAAATGGATTTCAATGTGGGCAAGTGTGAGGTCATTCACTTTGGACCTAAAAAGGTTAGAGCAGAGTACTTTCTAAATGGTGAAAAGCTCGAAACAGTGGAAGTCCAAAGAGATTTAGGGGTCCATATATGTAGATCATTAAAATGTCATGGACGGGTACAGAAAATAGTCAAAAAGGCTAATGGAATGCTGGCCTTTCTATCTAGAGGACTAGACTACAAGGGGGTAGAAGTTATGCTACAACTATACAAAGCCCTAGACCACACCAGGAGTACTGTGTTCAGTTCTGGGCACTGCACCTTAGGAAGGATATATTGTCCTTAGAGGAGGTGCAGCATAGATTTACTAGAATGATACCTGGACTCTAAAGGTTAAATTACGAGGAGAGATTTGTCAAACTAGGGTTGTATTCCCTGAAATTTTGAAGAGTAAGGGGTGATTTGATCGAAGTTTTCAAGTTATTAAGAGGAACTGATAGGGTAGATAGAGAGAAACTATTTTCGCTGGTTCGGGCTTCGAGGACTAGGGGACATAGCCTAAACATAAGAGCCAGGACTTTCAGGATTAAAGTTAGGTAACACTTCTGCACGCAAAGGGTGGTAGAAGTTTGGAACTCTCTTCTGCAAGCGACAGTTGATGCTAGCTCAATTGTTAATTTTAAATCTGAGATTGATAGATTTTTGTTAACCAAAGGTATTGAGGGATATGGTGCTAGGGCGGGAATATGGAGTTAGGTCACAAATCAGCCATGATCTCATTGAATGGCGGAACAGGCTCAAGAAGCTAAATGGCCTACTCCTGTTCCTATGTAAAGGCCATCCTCTCCACTGGCATCAGAAATTGCTTCCCGTACCACTACTGTTGGCAACAAAAAATCGGATGAGTAGATAGGATGTGAAGCATCTTTCAAGTGCCTTAAGTTATTGACATAAAAATAGATTTTCTGCTAAAGCAACTGTGGAGACCAGAGGTTTTAGCGTGGGAGTACAACCTAAGGCACATAGGAAATTGCACTTGACAGCCTGTGCTGTTTCAGAACTGATAGATGCACTAGAATCATAGAATCGTTACTGCACAGAAGGAGGCCATTCGACCCATCAAGCCTGTGCCAGCTCTTTTTAAGAGCAATCCAGTTAGTCCCATTCCCTCCACTCTTTCCCCCTAGCCCTGCAAATTTTTTTCCCTTCAAGTACTTATCCGATTCCTTTTTGAAAGCCAGGATTGAATCTTCTTCCACCACCCTTTCAGGCAGCGCATTCCAGATCATAACTACTTGCTGCATAAAAATGTTTTTCCTCACATCGCCTTTGGTTCTTTTGCCAGTCACCTTAAATCTGTGTCCTTTGGTTCTCGATCCTTCAGCCAATGGGATTAGTTTCTGTTTATTTACGTTATCTAAACCCTTCATGATTTTGAACACTTTTATCAAATCTCCTCTCAACCTTCTCTGCTCTAAGAACAACTCCAGCTTCTCCAGTCTATGCACATAACTGAAGTCCCTCATCCCTGGTCCCATACTAGTAAATCTTTTCTGCACCCCCAAAGGCCTTCACATCCTTCCTAAAGTGCAGTGCCCAGAATTGGACATAATACTCCAGTTGTGGCCGAACCAGTGTTTTATGAAAGTTCAACATAACTTCCTTGCTTTTGTACCCTATGCCTCTATTTATAAAGCCCAAGATCCCATATGCTTTTTTAACCACTTTCTCAACCTGTCCTGCCACCTTCAAAGATTTGTGCACATTTACTCCCAGGTCTCTCTGTTCCTGCACCCCCTTTAGAATTGTACCCTTTAGTTTAAATTGCCTCTCCTCGTTCTTCCTGCCAAAATGTATCACTTCGCACTTCCCTGCATTAAATTTCATCTGCCATGTATCCGCCCATTCCACCAGCCTTTCTACGTCCTCTTGAAGTCTATTACTATCCTCCTCCTCAAGTTTTGTGTCATCTGCAAATTTTGAAATTGTGCCCTGTACACCTAAGTCCAAATCATTAAAAAAATCAGAAAACTGGATTGGTAGTGCGTCATATTCAGGTCAGTGGGTTAGATGACCACCAAGGCCCACTGACATCTTGCCTGGAAGAAGGTCGCCCAAAACGTAAATGCAATATCCCCAACCAGAAGGACAGTTAAGGTGGTGCAAAACATTTTTGGTGACAGATTTCAATTTAAGATTTTGCCTCTAAATTGACTGGGACTAGAAACCATCCCACATGAATTTTGCCATCAGCCGGTGGAGGAGTTCAGTAAGCAACGTGAGTATAAATTCTCAAATCCATAAACCTAATTCAGTGCTTTATATCTGACAGAACTGGTTTGATTCTACAAAGCCCAATGTCTTCTGGTTGTCTGGGTTCTTCTTTACCCAGGCCTTCCTGACTGGAGTCATGCAGAACTATGCCAGAAAGTACACCGTACCTATTGACTTGCTGGGATTTGAGTATGAGGTAATCTCCCTCTCTTTAAGCTTGTCCCATCACTCTCTATTGTTATTTTCATCCTCTTTCTCTCTCATATACAAACAAATAAGTCAGTGTTTTGGAATTTCTACTTCCATTGTATAACCACTATTTTGTAATAGCACTGAATTCCAATTTTGCCCAAATGTCCAGTTTTTATCACTAATGTAAGATTCCATGCATAATGAACAGCAAAGCAACTAATATTTAAGGTATACATTTTAACTCAGACTGGATTGTTGTTGTTCCTAACACCTGGCAGCTTATTGTGGTCAGTCCAAGCAATTGCAATCACATTCTCCCTTCCTTAGAATTAGTAAATATTCACAGTTCTTCCTGTTGTTCCAGTGGTTATATTGGTAACGCATACTTCATAGTTGAAATTTTAAATTTGCTTTTGGTTAAAAGCTGGAATTGAAGAATGTTGTATTTCTTTAGGTCCTGTTCAAAGACACAGCAGAGATGTCTCCACCAGATGGAGCTTACGTTCATGGAGTGTTCCTGGATGGTGCCCGATGGGATCGAAAGAGGTATGCAGGAACAATTGTATTGATTGTGTTACTCCTACTTGAACTTGCAAAATATCCTATAAAAATTATTTTAACATTGTGCTGTTGTAATTGTTTGACATTATATGAAATGTTTATTGCAAACTTATTATGATTTTTATTCTATTATTTTCCCTCTCCTCTCAGAGGGTTAATGGCTGAACAACTTCCAAAACTCCTCTTTGATGCAATGCCAGTTATCTGGATAATACCAAGTGAGTAAATAACGCTTTGATTTTTCTTGGGGAAATGTCCTTTTTTTGCTTGTATCATTTATAAATCAGGGACAGAATGATAATATTTAACACCGTTTCCCAATTAATTGAATCAAGGTCCAGAGAAAAGAAATTCAGGCAAATATATTAAGTGTTTGTATACTGGTATTTTACACCATAATTTCAGGGCCATTTTTTTATTGCATTTACCAAAACAATTAATATATTATAGCATTAATTTAGTAATTTTAAGATAACGAATGTAAGATTGTTTTCCCCTCAGCAGCCTGTTACAACCAGCAATTCTGAGCCCCACCCCCTTTATACCACTGCTGCTGATGAGTCCAGGCCAGTTTCCCTTCCATTCTTGCTCCAGCTGACTCCAGCCCCTGCTTCCTCCCAACTCTTGTTCCTGGTGACCCTGGCCTCTGCTCCATCTCCTATAGTTAAACACAGGCATATAATTATTGTCAATTCTCAACTGGCCCACAGAGCGACACACCGCCTGTGCAAATGCAGCTGCTCATTTGTCAGGATTAGCTCCAGCTGCAGTCTAGATAATATTGTTTCACAGTCCAGAATTGGACCCCAACTTAGAGCATTTGGTAGACGACATTCTTGTATTTTTTTTGGTCAGCCAGATATCGGACACAGGTGGAAACAAATCCTTTTTTAATTCATTCACATGATGTGGGCATCACTGTCATTCATTCTCAGGATATGGATGTAGCTTATTGCCCACTCCTAGTTGCCCTGAAAAGGTGGTGATGGGCTGTCTTCTTGAACTGCTGCCATTCTTTGTAGTGGTTTTGATACAACTGAGTAGCTTGCTAGGCCTCTTTAGAAGACAGTTAAGAGTCAACCACACTGGGATTGGAGTCACATGTAGGCCAGGCCAAGTAAGGACAGCAGGTTTTATTCCCTAAAGGACATTATTGATCCAGTTGGGTTTTACGACATGGCCACTTACTGATACCAGATTTTTATTTCCAGATTTTTTAAAACTAAATTCAAATTCTCAAACTGCCATGGTGGGATTTGAACTCATGATAGAATCACAGCACATGATACGCGAAGGAGGCCATTCGGCCCATCATGCCTGTGCTGGCTTTTTGAAAGAGCTATCCAATTAGTCCCATTCCCCTGCTCTTTCCCTATAGCCCTACAAATTTTTTCCCTTCAAGTATTTATCCAATTCCATTTTGAAAGTTATTATTGAATCTGCTTCCACCACCCTTTCAGGCAGTGCATTCCAGATCATTACAACTCGCTGCGTAAAAAAATTTCTCTTCATCTCACCTCTGG
The DNA here is from genome assembly GCF_035084215.1 of Heptranchias perlo. NCBI lineage: Eukaryota > Metazoa > Chordata > Chondrichthyes > Hexanchiformes > Hexanchidae > Heptranchias > Heptranchias perlo. Next base: position 26,708,910 of record NC_090341.1, on the reverse strand, counting down.
TGCTTTGGCCAATGACTTTAAATCTGTGTCCTCTGGTTACCAACCCTTCTTCCACTGCAAAGAGTTTCTTCTTATTTACTCTATCAAAAACCCTTTAAATCTCCTCTTAACCCTCTCGGCTCTAAGAAGAAAAAACACAACTTCTCTAGTCCCGCATCCCTGGTGCCATGGGGGTCACCATTGATCAGAAACTTAACTGGACCAGCCATATAAATACTGTGGCTACAAGAGCAGGTCAGAGGCTGGGTATTCTGCGGCGAGTGACTCACCTCCTGACTCCCCAAAGCCTTTCCACCATCTACAAGGAGTGTGATGGAATGCTCTCCACTTGCCTGGATGAGTGCAGCTCCAACAACACTCAAGAAGCTCGACACCATCCAGGACAAAGCAGCCCACTTGATTGGCATCCCATCCACCACCCTAAACATTCACTCTCTTCACCACTGGCGCACCGTGGCTGCAGTGTGCACCATCCACAGGATGCACTGCAGCAATGCGCCAAGGCTTCTTCGACGGCACCTCCCAAACCCGTAACCTTTACCACCTAGAAGAACAAAGGCAGCAGGCACATGGTAACAACACCACCTGCACATTCCCCTCCAAGTCACAGACCATCCCGACTTGGAAATATATCGCCGTTCCTTCATCATCGCTGTCAAAATCCTGGAACTCCCTTCTTAACAGCACTGTAGGAGAACCTTCACCACACGGACTGCAGCTGTTCAAGGAGGCGGCTCATCACCACCTTCTCAAGGGCAATTAGGGATGGGCAATAAATGCTGGCCTTGCCAGCGACGCCCACATCCCATGAATGAATAAAAAAAAATTCTAGTAAATCTCCTCTGCACCCTCTCTAAGGCTTCTTAAAGTGTGGTGCCCAGAATTGGACACAATACTCCAGCTAGAGACTAACCAGTGATTTTATAAAGGTTTAGCATAACTTCCTTGTTTTTGTACTCTATGATCCCGATATTTATGGGGAGGCGGGGAGGGAGCGGGGTCGCATGTTTGCAGGGAGAAACCCAGAAATGCCGGGGAGGCGGAGGAATTCGGCAAGATCGCAATATCAATTTTTTACTCCGTTTCCTGCTCGGCAGATTGATAGGGTAGCCGGCTGCTGGGCAGGAAAGCCTGCCGTAGAAGGCCGCAGTTGAGGACCATCGGAAACATTGTGGGTTGGGGGGGGCTGGTGTCGGACCGGCAATCAGGAGGGTGGGGGACCATGAGAGAGCATAGGTTTGGAGGGAGGGGGTTGGCCAATCGCGGCAGAAAAATTGCTTTCGGGGCCGGGGGAAGCACTCCTGCTCCTCCTGGCCCACAAGCAGTGCTCTAAAAAGCACTTACCCGCTGGAACCGGCATCTCCCTCCTCCCTTCAGGGGCCGGGTTTCCCGAGCCCTGGAAAACCCGGCCGGCCAGCCAGCGTTAAATTTAAATGGCTGCCAAAATATCAGGAACAGAGCCTCATTTACATATTCTAATTACGGACCCGCCTCTCCAGAGCAGGTTACTTGGATGAGCCCAAACCCACCGCAGCTAAAATGGAAGCAGCCGCATTCATGGTGGGTTGGGTTAGGTTGGGTTACCCGATTTTTAAAAATTTTTAACTGTCCCCCACCCCACCATCCCTCTCTCGCCCGTCGTGGTGGGGGGGGGTAAAATTATCCCCATGCCTCTATTTATAAAGCCAAGGATACTGTATGCTTTTTTAACAGCCTCCTCAATTAGTCCTTCCACCTCCAAAGATTCATGTATATGCACCCCCAGATCTCTCTGTTCCTGCACCCCCTTTAAAATTGTACCATTTAGTTTAAATTGCCTCTCTTCATTTTTTCTCCCAAAAGGCATCACGTCACACTTCTCTGTGTTAAATTGCATCTGCCATGTGTCTGCCCATTTCACCTGTCTGTCTATATCCTCCTGAAGTCAGTTACTATCCTCCTCACTGTTTGCTACAGTTCCCTGGGTTATTAGTCTATGCCACTGGATTACTGGTCCACCAACATAATCACTACACTACCATACCATGTCCAATTTACCCTACTAAGAAATCTATACCCATGTATCATGTTTCTGTTTGCCCGGTATGTACTGCACATACACTCTACATAGGGACACATCCCATTTTTCTATATCCAGAGAGCTAAGGAGCAAATTGGCAGAGCCAAGGCTTGGTAATGCCCATGTGTATGCTGTTATGCTGTTATGCTGTTGTGTTGAGGTACCAAGTGGAGGGCACATGGGAATCTCGCTGTGGGCTGCTCTTGCATGTTTCTTTGTCAAAAACCTGCCTGGCTTGGTCTCTTGGTCATAAGCAGGAGAGACCAGTAACAAATGAAAACCAGGGTTAAAAAGTAGATAGCATACTCTCAACAAAAGAGCTGTTTCCATTCTCTTTTCTAAGTAATAAGCAGTCACATTATTTTAAAACTATGAATGTGGGACATTGCATGTAAATTAAATTGAACTCTCTTTTGCTGAAGATAAAAAATCAGACTTCAAGATTTCATCCGACTACATCTGCCCAATCTACAAAACAAGTGAGCGCAAAGGAACCCTATCGACCACCGGACACTCGACCAACTTTGTTATTGCTATCCTTCTGCCAACAGACAAACCAGTTCAGCACTGGATCAAGCGTGGTGTCGCACTACTCTGTCAGCTGGATGACTAGCACCAAGGACTTTTTAAAGAATATCAAAATTGCACTCAAATAGAACTCTGATTTTATTTTCAGCCACGGCACACGTCATCTATAACGGAGCACTTTAAAGCACCATGTCTCACTGTTTATCTTATTTTTAGTTTTGTTTAAAACTTTTATAGTTATGGTTTTTAAATATTATCTATACAAAGAAAGACTATATTTCTAATTAGCATGGATGAAGATCTTTCTGTATAAGTTCTGGGCTTCCATAAGTAATATGTGGGAGGAAATAAAATTGAAATTCGGCACCCGAAAGAAACTGCCCTTCAAATGTGAAAATGAAATTAAATACCATATGAGATTGATGTTTCTGATCATACAAGCATGTGTAAATAGTACACAACTATTTACAGCAGCATTAGTATAACCTTTTCAGTTTTCCTTCTCTTTTCCTCAAAAATGAATCATCAGTGCTATCAGGCTCAAAATTTGCACTTATTCTGAAATGATGTTATACAAACATACAAAAAAATGGATAAAGACGGCCAGCTGCTCAATTGAATCTGTCCCATTCAGTTGTGTTGCAACTAGGCAATGCAACTCCCAATACTCCTCAGTAAGGTTGCCAACTCTGGTTGGAGGCATTCCTGGAGGTTTCACTGATGTTGAATTATTCCATGGTCTAATAGCCCTCAGTTCAAAAACATTCCTTCTCTCTTCCCCCTTGGATCTTCCACTGGGCATCCTCAGTTTCCATCCCCTTGTTCCCCATTTGCCCACCAGTGGAAACAATCTTTCACTATTTACCCACAGTAAAGTCCCCAGGTTTCACTCACCCCTTTACTGGCTGCTCCTCTCTCAGCACTGCTCCCACTCATTGTTGCTGCTGCTCCCTGCTCTGCAGGAAATGTTGGGCCCCTGTCCACCCCCACCCCATTCCCCGGTCTCACTCTCTTCCCCTGCCAGAGCCCCATTCACCCCAGTCCCCAGTCTCTCTCCCCTACCTGAGCCCTAATATCCTGGCCCCCACTCCCCGGTCTCCCCTTGAACCCCCATCCCTTGGCCCTCATTCCCCGGTCTCCCCCCAGTGACCATTCCCTGACCCCGTTCATCAATCTCCCCCCCCCCTACCCTGAGCCCCAATCCTCTGCCCCCTGGTCTCTGTTCACCCTCTTCCAGCCCACCCTTGCACCTCGCCCTGCTCTTTCTCTCTGCCTCCCTCCCCCCCACCACCACCCCCCCAGATTCCTGACTGTTTCTCCTCCATTCAGTTTGGCTGTCAGTCACACCTAAGTGGGGGCCGACTCTCTGCAGCGGCGGAGTTGACATCACCAAGCCGGATGCTTCTCTGCGGTGGCAGCCAATGACATCGCCCGGGGGGGGCGAGTGGGGAAGTGTTACTGTGGCGAGAAATTTCAAGGGCGAAGTTCTCTCTGGCTGCTGGCAGCGATGGTCGGGAGATTCATGCCATTCCGGGAGATTCCCAGGCAATCCGGAGGGTTGGTAACCTTACTTTTTACTCACCAGCAGCCATGTAATCTCCTGAGGTAGGAATAAACCAGATCAAAAAAACCTTAGGCCAATTTCGAGAAGAAAGAATTTTGTGAAATTCCCCTCCCACTCCTCAGTTCCATGAGGTACTTTACCCAACATCCCACCTACCTTTTGTATGCAGCAATATCGGCCTCCTCCAGGAACTTGTCCAGCTCCCTTTTAAACATTTGCAGCAAATCTGCCCCCATTGCACGATCCAGCAACTTATACCAAAAATCATTGATCCTCTGGGAAAAGAATATCCTCCTGACATGCAACCTAGTTCTATGCTTATGTAGTTTGTACACATTTCCCCTCGTTATCCCAACTTATCTAATTCAAATAATCTGTCGACCTGTACAGTCTAGTCCCTTCTTCATTTTAAATACTTAAATTAGGTCACCCAAAGGTCTAAATTTTTCTAGAGTTTAAAAAAAACAGCAGCTCTCTGAGCCTTTCGTCGTAACTAAGAGTTTTTAAAATCAGTATTAACCTAGTGGCCCTCCTCAGAACCTTTCTATATCACCCACCATGTGAGGGAACCAGAACTGAACTCAGTATTCGAAATGGAGCCGAACCAAGGTCTTCTACAAGAACACTGTGGTGCTCTTTATGGTACATTGTCTTAGCTATACATCACTGTGGGATCGGTGAGGGATATCGTCAGGTGAGTCCCATGGGCGATTTTAACTGCCCACCCACCCAGTTTCCGTCGAGCAGGCAGGGTTAAAATTGCCCCTGTTGTGTTTCATCAGAAATTATAATTCCTTTGTGTGAAATAGTGTTTAACATTCAACAATGTTTTTTTAACAATTCAGCGGGGAAAAAATCAGCTAATTACAATCTGGGATAATGATCTGTTATAATTTTATAAACAGTTAACGGGCCCCTTAGAAAGAAAGAACAAAGAAAGAACTTTTATTGATACAGCGCCTTTCACGAACTCAATTCCCAAAGCGCTTAACAGCCAATGAAGTACTTTTAAAGTCTAGTCACTTGTAATTTAACATGTAAATAGTATGAAGTTTTTAAATCAAGCTTTTGACCACCCAATACTTTTGCAAAATGGCTGAGTATCAAGGTTGTGAAGTTCATTTCATGGATGGGTTTGTCTGTCCTAGTGGACTGAATAAAAGAGAGACAGCAGGACTCTTTTGGTGTGAGGCAAGCTGTATGAGCGTGGATGTCAACTTTGTATCTATCACTTGGAAAATCTGGTGCAATGTCCAGAGGAATTTACACAATTTGAACAAGAGCAAATGGTAAGGCAACAATCACCGGCAGAAACCAGGCCACAGGGACTTACCCCCTCCGATCCTGCTGTCTTCCCCAAAGGTTGCAATTTTAACCTGCCTTATCGAGCAAGCGAGCAGGACACCTGCCAAAAGGCAGTAGGCTCCTTCTTGGGCTCCATTTTAACCTAAGGCATGTGCGTGGAAGCCACTGTAACTGTCAAGCCAACCTGGCGGCAAGCAGAAGAGGCCCAGAAAGGTAAGTCATTTTTTTTTGTTTCCTTGTGGGCCAGGAGGAACAGGAAGGTTCTACCACCAGAACATTCTCACATAATACGAAGAGGGAATTCTGTGGCGGTCAAGGGGTGCGTAGACAACTGGTATGTACGATATATATCATATACTTGGAGATCTCCCATGACATTACTCACAGGTAAGCTGGGACCTGCAGTGTGGTTATTGATTTTTACTGTGGTCCTGCTACAACATAAACATGACAGTAGTTTACCTATTGCTGCAATAGCTCTAATTTACTGAAACAATATACATTGCTGCCTCAAGGTAAAAGTATCACATACCTTACAGATAAAGAGAAGAAAGAAATAAAACACATCTAATAAGCACCTTTCATGACTTCAGGAGCTCCCAAAGCATTTCACGGCAATTAGTTACTTTTTGAAGTGTTCTCATTATTGTAATGTAAGAAAACACAGCAAAGTCCCACAAACAGCAATGTGATAAATGACTGGATAATCTTGTGTGTTTTTTTAAGTGGTTTTGATCCAGGGATAAAGGTTGGCCAGGACAACTCCCCTGCATCTTCATCTGGAGTACTGCATTCAGTTTTGGGCACAGAACTTCAAGAAACATATATTGGCCTTGGAGGGAGTACTGCACAGATTCGCCAGGTCCAAAAAGGTTAAATTACGATGACAGGTTGCATTAACTTGGTTTGTATTCCCTTGAGTTTAGACGGTTGAGGGGTAATCTAATCAAGGTCTTTAAAATGATAAAGGAATTTGATAGGGTAGATACAGAGAAACGATTTCCTCTGATGGGGGAAATCAAAACAAGGGGGCATAATCTTAAAATTAGAGCTGGGCCGTTTCAGTGACATGTCCATCTTTGACAATAAACATGACTAGTCTGCTTGACTAGTCTGTCCCACGGACTAGTCAAGCAACAGCCTTACATAGCCATACTCACAGAATCATACCTTTCAGCCAGCATCCCAGACTCTTCCATCACCATCCCTGGGTATGTCCTGTCCCACCAGCAGGACAGACCCACCAGAGGTGGCGGTACAGCGATATACAGTCAGGAGGGAGTGGCCCTGGGAATCCTCAACATTGATTCTGGACCCCATGAAATCTCATGGCATCAAGTCAAACATGGGCAAGGAAACCTCCTGCTGATTACCACCTACCTCAGCTGATGAATCAGTCCTCCTCCATGTTGAGCACCACTTGGAGGAAGCACTGAGGGTAGCAAGGGCACCGAATGTATTCTGGGTGGGGGACTTCAATGTCCATCACCAAGAGTGGCTCGGTAGCACCACAACTGACTGAGCTGGCTGTGTCCTGAAGGACATAGCTGCCAGACTGGGCCTGCGGCAGGTGGTGAGCGAACAAACACAAGGGAAAAACCTACTTGACCTCGTCCTCACCAATCTACCTGTCGCAGATGCATCTGTCCATTACAGTATCGGTAGGAGTGACCACCGCACAGTTCTTGTGGAGACCAAGTCCCGTCTTCGCACTGAGGACACCATCCAACGTGTTTTGTGGCACTACCACCATGTTAAATGGGATCGATTCAGAACAGATCTAGCAGCTCAAAACTGGGCATCCATGAGGCGCTGTGGGCTATCAGCAGCAGCAGATTTGTATTCCAGCAAAATCTGTAACCTCAGGGCCTGGCATATTCCTCACTCTACCATTACGAACAAGCCAGGAAATCAACCCTGGTTCAATGAGGAATGTAGAAGAGCATGCCAGGAGCAGCACCAAGTGTACCTAAAAATGAGGTCCCAACCTGGTGAAGCTACAATACAGGACTACATGCATGCTAAACAGCGGAAGCAACAAGCTATAGACAGAGCTAAGCGATTCCACAACCAACGGATCAGATCAAAGCTCTGCAGTCCTGCCACATCCAGTTGTGAATGGTGGTGGACATCCCCATCCTCAATGATGTCAGAGTCCAGCACATGAGTGCAAAAGAGAAGGCTGAAGCGTTGGCAACCATCTTCAGCTAGAAGTGCCAAGTAGATGATCCATCTCGGCCTCCTCCCGATAGCCCCACCATCACAGAAGCCAGTCTTCAGCCAATTCGATTCACTCTGCGTGATATCAAGAAACGGCTGAGTGCACTGGATACAGCAAAGGCTATGGGCCCCGACAACATCCCAGCTGTAGTGCTGAAGACTTGTGCTCCAGAACTAGCTGCGCCTCTAGCCAAACTGTTCCAGGACAGCTACAACACTGGCATCTACCTAACAATGTGGAAAATTGCCCAGGTATGTACTGTCCACAAAAAGCAGGACAAATCCAATCCGGCCAATTACCGCCCATCAGTCTACTCTCAATCATCTGCAAAGTGATGGAAGTTGTCGTCGACACTGCTATCAAGCAACACTTACTCATCAATAACCTGCTCACCGATGCTCAGTTTGGGTTCCGCCAGGACCACTCGGCTCCAGACCTCATTACAGCCTTGGTCCAAACATGGACAAAGGAGCTGAATTCCAGAGGTGAGGTGAGAGTGACTGCCCTTGACATCAAGGCAGCATTTGACCGAGTGTGGCACCAAGGAGCCCTAGTAAAATTGAAGTCAATGGGAATCAGGGGGAAAACTGTCCAGTGGCTGGAGTCATACCTAGCACAAAGGAAGATGGTAGTGGTTTTTGGAGGCCAATCATCTTAGCCCCAGGACATTGCTGTATGAGTTCCTCAGGGCAGTGTCCTAGGCCCAACCATCTTCAGCTGCTTCATCAATGACCTTCCCTCCATCATAAGGTCAGAAATGGGGATGTTTGCTGATGATTGCACAGTGTTCAGTTCCATTCGCAACCCCTCAGATAATGAAGCAGTCCGAGCCCGCATGCAGGAAGACCTGGACAACATCCAGGCTTCAGTGGCAAGTAACATTCGCACCAGACAAGTGCCAGGCAATGACCATCTCCAACAAGAGAGTCTAACCACCTCCCCTTGACATTCAATGGCATTACCATCGCCGAATCCCCCACCATCAATATCCTGGGGGGTCACCATTGACCAGAAACTTAACTGGACCAGCCACATAAATACAGTGGCTACATGAGCAGGTCAGAGGCTGGGTGTTCTGCGGCGAGTGACTCACCTCCTGACTCCCCAAAGCCTTTTCACCATCTCCAAGGCACAAGTCAGGAGTGTAATGGAACACTCTCCACTTGCCTGGATGAGTGCAGCTCCAACAACACTCAAGAAGCTTGACACCATCCAGGACAAAGCAGCCCTCTTGATTGGTACCCCATCCACCACCCTAAACATTCACTCCCTCCACCATCGGCGCACAGTGGCTGCAGTGTGTACCATCCACAGGATGCACTGCAGCAACTCGCCAAGGCTTCTTCGACAGCACCTCCCAAACCCGCGACCTCTACCACCTAGAAGGACAAGAGCAGCAGGCACATGGGAACAACACCACCTGCATGTTCCCCTCCAAGTCACACACCATCCCGACTTGGAAATATATCGCCGTTCCTTCATCGTCACTGGGTCAAAATCCTAGAACTCCCGACCTAACAGCACTGTGGGAGAACCTTCACCACACGGACTGCAGCAGTTCAAGGAGGTGGCTCACCACCACCTTCTCAAGGGCAATTTGGGCAATAAGTGCTGGCCTTGCCAGCGACGCCCACATCCCATGAACGAATTTTAAAAATTACCTTGATTCTAATCGACAGTCATATTTTAAATCCTTCCACAAAAAAACTGGTATGTGAGAGCTGAGACTGAGAGAGAAGAGAAGCAAATCATCAATTCTTATTTTGCTGTTAGTAAAATACACGCATGCCCAGTTTTACCTTTCCACTACCTGCCACGACCTGTCCACTCATTCTCTGCTGTGAGGCTGCCTGTCCAACATCCAGTCTTGGAAATTCCACAATTTCCTCCAGCTAAACATTGGGAAGACCAAAGCCACTGACTTCATTCATAAATGAGCCGTGAATAAAGGCAGGATTAAAAATATAAAAATATAATTGTTACAAATGTATACCTTTTAAGGACTTTTGAGGTCAGGCTTCCAAGTTCCCTTCTGAAAAGGTAAAATAGAACAAGATCTGGTAAAGAAAAGAGCTACATTATTTCCTGTTCACTCCTCTCCCAGTGATTTGTGACATTGGATCATTTCCCTGACTGAGGGAGACAGACAAGCAGACAGAAAAAAAATCAGTGCAGTTATTTTTAGCAATTGGTTGAGTCAGTGTCTCAATCTGACAGTGAACCTTAGAAAACAACGCAGTCAAAATGCTCCAGGTTATATTTTGAGTAAAGAAACACTAGGTGAGTAGAAACTGCCAGAAGAGATATTTCTAGAAGCACTGAAAGTGTTGTTAGCATTTCTGTTTAATGGTCAGAGAAAGTGGCATCGAATCAATTATGTTGTTTACTGCAGTCACTAAATATAAATAGAGCAAATAAATCTGCAGGTCTTATGATTCCAGTTAATTTCCACACGATAATTGGAAGTGAAAAACACTAGAAATTCATAGTAGAAACAAGCCTTATACTTCTGCAAACTATCTCTTATCTTAGTTTGACAGTCTTAGTGGTGACAGAACTTTATTTTCTAAGGCATTTTCTCCCCTTCCAGTAACAAAGGGACAAAATATGTGCCACAACTGTTTTTTGGGCACTAAATTGGCACCTAAGTGTCCAATATGGTGGGTAGCAAGCGCACACTCATTACGAGCCTTAAGTGCGCCACCAGCCATATTGGATTGGGCTTCTCCGTGGGGGGGGGGGGGGGGGGAGGGAGGGCACACGCCAGAACTATTTAAAGTGAAGAATAACTTATGTATATCAGATTCCTACACTTGTTGTGGGACATTTTTGTGATATAGGTTTGCCCCAGAGCCTGACTCACCATGTGTTAAACTTGCCCAGCAACTCATGGTACTAACAGACAGGAAGGACCCTTCACCCACCCAGTGCTATTTAAAGGGGTCATGCAATACTTACAGGTTAGTTGCTGGTTTGTCATTTCAGGCCGCTGGTTAACTTCAGGGTGTTTTTTGATACCTGACTCTGGAAAGTTAATTTTGACTGCTGAGAAGAAGATTTTGCTGATGTTGCATTGTTTTTCGCTACCTTATCAATAGTTTGATAGCAGTCATGGGTGGTCTGGTAGGGCTGCCTTTGGGGCTGGGGGAGAAGGGAGAGCAACAAGGAAGGCAACAGAGAGCAGAAGCAGCTCCGACAAGAGGGAGGAGGAGGGCACCGCGCTAGAGACCGTACCCAGATCGGGTATTCAAGGAGCACTTCTATACAAAGGAGTTATGTCACCTGCTGCAACCACAGATAGAGCCTCGCACCAGAGCATGGACAGTACTGCCTGTGGCTGTCAAGATCAGCTTGGCCCTTAACGTATAAGCCACAGGCTCCTTTCAGGCTACAGCAGGTAGCACCAGTGACATATCACAGTTCGCAGTCCACCTGTATCAGGGTCATCGAGGCTCTCTACAGCAGGAGGAACACCTACATCTTGGGTAAGAGAGTACCAAGCTTCACCCGCATGGCAGGCTTCCCCAGGGTGCAAGGTGCCATAGACTGCATACACATTGCCTAGCATGTTCCCCATTACCAGGTTGACATCTTTAACAATTGAAAGAAATTCCACTCGCTTAATATACAGCTGGTTTGTGACCACAGCTGGCATCTGTGCCCTGTATCCTGGCAGCAGTCATGACTCATTCATCCTGTGCCAATCCTCTATGTCGCCTTTATTCCAGCCAGGTTGTCAAATTACAATCTGGCAACTGGGCGACAAGGGCTATCCCCTCCATACATGGCTCATGACTCCTTTCAGTAACCCGTGCACGGCAGCAGAGCAGGCCTACAACGACAGCCACACTGCCACAAGCAACATGATCGAGCAATCGACGTGTTCAAGCAATACTTCGACTGCCTGGACCGTTCTGGAGGAGCTGTGCGGTACACACCGAAGCAGGTATCCAGATTTGTGGTCGTCTGCTACATGCTCGATAATTTTGCCATCATGAGGGATCAACTCTTACCACCACCTGGGCAATGAGAAGTTCAGCAGGAGGAGGAGGAGGAGGAAGAGCAGGAGAGGCATCAATCACCAGTGCCCTTAGCTGCCAGAGCTCACAGAGAGCAGCTCATTGAAGAGTGCTTCACCTAAACCATCCTTCCTATCCCTAGTACATCAACAGTCCCACAATCCTTACCACCGTCCTTACTACCATCATCCGATTGCCTTCCTTCAGTTCAGACTTATGGGGTTTTTGCCCTTACTTCACTACAAATATAAACACCAACATCAAGTACAAAACAAAAATAAATTTAACAAGCAACTCCATTGCATCTGTTCTGACAAAAGGTCTTGGACCTGAAATGTCAACTCTGTTTCTTTCTCCACAGATGCTGCCTCACTTGCTGAGCTTTTCCAGCATTTTCTGTTTTCATTTCCATCTGTGTCTAATTGTTAACAGAAATAATTATGAAGCAGATTACAGAAGGCTACAAATGCTGTGTACTCTGCTGACAGGTCAGCTGAAGGGAGATAGCTTCACATGCATAGTAATAGGGAGAGGAAGAGAATAAAGCAAAGGGAGGAAATGGGAGTTAACTAATTTATACTCACTCCTTTATTTTCATATATCCACAGGACTCTTTCACTACAAAAATACGGTACTCTGTTGGAGTGAAAGGGAACCAAATTTTTAGCTCAGAATCTGACTTAGAACATTCATCATGAATGTGACTACAACAGACGAAGTGTGGGAAGATGAAGAAATAATGCAGCATGTAATAGAACAAAGTCTGTTAGAAATCTGTACACAGGATCCTTGTACGCCTTCTGTTGAAGTGGAAGATTTCAGGTACAGTGCGGTAATATTCTTACCTCTACCCTGTGTCAAGTCACCACTCTTCATTAATTGCAGCGTGGTTCTGTTAGAAGTTATTCAGGTGTACTTAGCCAGTGCTTCCATGCTTTTCTGCAAAAATAAAGTGTTTATTCAGACTATAATTAGCAACAATATTTGCATATGTTGTGTCCATCCGATTTAATAAGAAAATACTCTGGTGGCAAACTTAGTTTCTCCCTGGTGCTCTGTGAGCCATGCCAAGTTCTGGTAGTAGTGAGTCAAATTATGTATGTAACAATGGCCCAGAAACTGCTTAAAAAAGAATGGTGAGCTCAACAGCGCTCACTGTTGTTAGTGGCGAAATCGAGGAGCAAGTTCCGGCGTTCGCACATGCGCAGTGATACGTGGAAATCTGGAACTTGCTCCTCCTGGTTCGCTGGTGATATGATAGCTTTGAATTCAAGGGATATCGCCAGCTAGAATCAGTGGAATCAATGGACCAGCGCCAACTTGCTCATCTCCCCAGCTGGAAAGTAACTAATATCGCCACAAAACAGGCATGCTTAAAAATACCAGGTCTAAACCAAGTTTTAGCAGTGCAGTAAGTCTTAATAACTGCCAAACAACTAAAAATTAACATTTGAAAATGTGGATCTCATTATTTTAAATGTTTTTGGTCATTAAAAAAATGTTTTTAAATTAAAAATATTACAACATTTTTTTTTAACTTTTCCCTTCTGTCTCTTTAGTTTAATTCGATTATTTCTTATCCTCTTTTTTTTCACTGTCTATAACTGTTTTACAAACGATTTTAGTGTTGTACCTTTCACTTCCTGGATTTTACATTCCAGCTTGAAAAAAATGTTCGCAGCTTGTCAAAAATGCTGCAATCTGATTGGTCGAGGGGGGAGATCGATCCTTTCACTTCTCCCATGGGTCCTAGCTTCACTGGAGCTAACGCTGGGCTCTTCTCCACTTCCTATTAGAGGAAGTGCCCGCTGTAAAGACAGCGGTAAGTTAGTGGGTTAGTATGAATCTATAGAGCGGTGAGCAGCATTGGTTCCCTGCTCCGAGCAATTTCTGGGCCATAATCTTTCGGAGTATGCCCAGAGTACTAATTTTCCAGACTTCTAAGCTTAATTTTTTACAAACAGCACCCCTGTCTCCCAATTGAACTACTGACTCCACCAAAGATTCAGTGTCTCTTTCAGACTTTTACCATCATAGAAGCCATGCCTTGCATTTGGTCACCAGCAACAAAACAGTTATTTATTTCAACTGGAAAAGGCAGTAATTTTTTTAACCATTTTATCCTCCTCTTCTCCTGAAGGCACTAAGACTTGTTAGGCATAGCTGCACAGGTACTGGCCAACCCATGGCACCTCATCCAAATGGTTAATTTTCATGATGTGTTGGCATGATACCCATCGTGGAAGGCCTCACAGCCGAGCCCAATCCTGTCTTCACCTGGTGACCACACAAAACCACTTTCTTCCAGGGGTCACCGGATAGTGATCAGGACTATGAAGTTGGTTGACTGTTTTCTCCGCACAGACCAGGATTGAACCAGTGACCTTCACGGTCTGCAGGGCTCAGTATCACACTGGAAGGTTTATTTACCCACTGAAGGAGCTCTGGCACATCGTTTTACATATTAGCACAGAAAAGCTTAAAGAAATTGTGTCAGGGTATTAAAGAGCAACAGATTTGTCCTAATGTAATGTGTGGCCCAGCAACCCTGTTTAGTGACAGATAACATTTAAGTTTCAAACATGTCATGTATTCCTGGTGTTTGCTTGTATCTGGGTGTTTTATCTATGTTTAATATAGTTATTTCATATCAGATCATTTAAAAACAATTAAGGGAAAATGATTGCACAGCTAGATGGTTAACCATCATTGAGATTTCAACACCTAACCACATTGGTATAAGTACCCTATCTCATGCATTAGCAAGTGTAGAGTAGCAGTAAACTCTGAACATATCTGTGAATGTGCAATTCAGATGCATTCTTGCTTTTGTGTGCAGGTTCTTAAAACAAAGTGAAGAGAACAGGAAGATTGTCGAAGCAATAAAGACAGGTGAATTAATGTACAACTACAGATGGTTTGATATTAAACAGAATTTTTACTATCTAAAACTGTAGAAATCTGAGTGAATATTTAATCAGTGGCAGTATATTACTTTGTTGGTTTTTTGCTGTGTCTAATTTATTTTTGAGTTTGGAGTCTCTTAAAAGCAGTAAATCCAGTCAAAAAACACTCGTCGGACATTTCCTAATTTTGTGTGTAGATAGTAAATATAAGGACTAAGTGCATTGAGATCATAAATGTTACACCTTGGTTAACAATGATTTGTGAATTTTAGTTTGCTTTCTAGAAGTTAATGTTTTCCTCCAGGATTTGTCCAGTGAGTTGGCCATGGGGGAGTGGGAGGTGCAAGGGGGCTTACATCAAATTGTATTCCATTGAAACCAATGGGAGCATTCATTCAAACATCAATCTCCACAGGACAAAATACATTTTCCTGCCACTTGCACTTCCAGTGTTTGTCAATGAGCGCTTGCAACAATACATTTATAAATCTCTTTGCATGCTATTTTTATGCAATTATTATTTAAGATTGTAAGAATGATTAGAACAATTTTCAAAATTCTGTCATGTTGATCAATGTGTTGAGAAAGTGCACTGTCCCTGGGCCTGGTGAAGGTCCAGTGCATGTCAACTTTAAGAGAATGAGCTAGTTAGTCATGATAGTTAATTTTGAATGTTTTTGTAAACAATTAGAAGCTAGTTAACTTAACATCTTTGATAGGGAAAATTTTAGAGCCTTTAATTAAAGATGAAATTATTCCATATCCAGATAAACAGAAAATAGTTAGAAATAGCCAGCATGAATTTCTAAGGGGAAACATCGTGCTTGACAAACTTCATAGAATTCTTTGAGGAGGTAATAGACATAATAGATGGGAGAGATGTAGTGCACATGGACTTTGGGAAAGCCTTTGACAAGGTACCACATGGGAGATTATTAGAGACGATTAATGGGTATGGAATTAGGGGGAGAATAGAAAACTGGATTAAAAATTGGTTAGAAGGGAGAAAACAGAGTTGGAGTTAAGGGCAGTTTTTCAGGGTGGTTGGAAATGGATAATGGTGTCACTCAGGGTTCAGTTCTGGGGCCACTTCTGTTCCCTGTGTATATCAATAATTTGGATTTAGGTCTAGAAAGAGTGATGTTGAAATTTGCAGATACCATCAAAATAGGAGGTATAGTTAATTCTTAAAGATTAGAAGCTTCAAAGGGATATTGATAAAATGGGGGAATTGGCTAAAAGTGGCAAATGGAATTTAATGCCAGTATGTGTGAGGCAGTACATTTTGATATAAAAAAATTACAGCAGTAATTATACTCTAAATGGAAGTAGACTTGATGCTGTGGAAGAACAGAGGAATTTGGGGGTACAGGTTCACAAGACATTAAGGGCAGCACCCCAGTTTGATAAGGTTATAAAAAAAAGCTAATGGAATTCTGTTTTATTACAAGGTATAGAATATAAAAGGCAAGAGGTAAGGGGAAGTCTTTATAAAACCTTAATAATACCTCAGTTAGAGTATTGTGTGCAGTATTGGGCTCCACACCATAGGAAGGATATTTGGGTTTTAGAGAGAGTACAATACAGATTCGCTAGGATGCTGCCCGGAATGAGGTAATGCAAATATTGAGAAAATTTGGGTCTTCTTTTGTTGAAGAATACAGATTACAGAGCTATATGATAGAATTGTTTAAAATTATGAAAAGATGGAACTAGGTAGACAGAAGCAGACTCTCTTCAGTGGTTGAAGGATCTAGAATGAGAGGCCATAGATAGAAGATTTACAAGAGAAAGCAAAAGAAGATTCTTTACACAGAGAACTGTGAAGCTATGGAATTCACTCCCAGGGTTAGTGGTTGAGGCAGAAATATTTAAGATTATATTGAATAGGTGGATAAAGGAAAAGGGGAGTAATGGATATGGGAACTAGGCAGGAAAATATGATTAGGACTATTTGCTCACGTGGAGGGTAAACGTTGACACGGACTGGTTGGACCGAATGGCCTGTTTCCGTGTTGTAACTTCTTTGTATTTCTGTGTAAAGAAGATTCTGTTGAGAGGGACATTCTCTGCAAGGAATTCTGTTGTAGGAAACAAGTAAAATGCTCTTTTGATTCTTATAAATAAATCTGTTTAAGACCATGACTAGCCTTGGCCTAGCCATTTGATATGACATTAGATGTAAACTTAAGCCATTCAGTTATTCAGGGTATCTAAATTCAACCCACCTGAAAACATTAACAGCAAACCATCATTCTGAAAGATTTTTATGGTCAGTGAAAGGGGATGACTTAAAAGAAAATTGCTAATTGATAGAGAATTTATTATAGAATCATAGAATCTTACAGCACAGAAGGAAGCCATTCAGCCCATCATGCCTGTGCCTGCTCTTTGAAAGATCTATCCAATTAATCCCACTCCGCCACTCTTACCCCATAGCTGTGCAATTTTTTCCTTTTTAAGTATATATCCAATTCCCTTTTGATAGTTACTATTGAATCTGCTTCCACCACCCTTTCAGGTAGTGCATTCCAGATTGTAACAGCACGCTGCGTGAAAAAAAAATTCTCCTCGGCTCCCCCCTGGTTTTTTTGTCAATTATCTTAAATCTATGTCCTCTGGTGATCGACCCTCCTACCAGTGGAAACAATTTCCCCTTATTTAGTCTATCAAAATCCTTCATAATTTTGAACACCTCTTTTAAATCTCCCCTTCATCTTCTCTGCTCTGAGGAGAACATGGCTCTGGGTGGGTAGCGAATGTTTGTATCATGATGCATAAGGCATCACTACTGTATGGGACAGGCTAGATAGACCAATGGGTCTTTCCCTGTCCAATATTTTTGTATGTTCATAGTATGAGTTTTGAATAAGGGAATCCATGATAATCATCAGGGTTAATTTTAAGAAGAGATCAGAGGACCATAATCAGATCTGTTTTGGACAGAGAAAATTAACCACATAAAAATGACAAGATTGATAAATTTAACAGTTAATGGTCCATGATATACTGTAACACTTGCTATATACATAAAATGCTGTGACATCTTTATATCCATAATATACTTTGACATCTGAATATTCCAGTCATAGTATGGCATTCCGTTAGTATCAGAACACAGTTCAATCTTCACTTCATGCATTGAGATTGAGTGCATTTGTTCTGTGGTATGGAATTTGTGTGCTTGATAATTTGTCTGAATTCTAGAAATTGTTTTCCTATTGTCAGCATCCTGTGAATTATAAGTCCAAAGTATATTTCATTTCTAGGTCAGGAAGCAGTTGTGCGTCAGCTGTCCATTCATTGCTTTGCATTAAACGAAGCCGATGACAGAGGCTGGCTTCCTCTGCATGAAGCAGCTGTACAGTTGAATCAGGCAATTCTTGAAGCCACTTTCCACGGTAACCATGTTAACTTTTATTTTATTGATGTTTGTTTATCTGAAATCAACCATGAAAACATTGATCATGATTTATATATTGATTAATTACCTCTCAACTCTGGTTGCTTCCATAGCAGTGGAAAGGCCACTAGTGTCAACTCATGACAGACAAGGGCTGATTCTGATATCTGTGCCTGAACAGTGAGTGTTGGCAGCTGAGTTGACCATTGGGAGTATCATAGCTAAGCCCAATCCTGCCGCCACCCAATGTTCATGCACCTTTCAGCAGGGGAAGCCTAGTTGATTTTTCTACCTTCAGGATGAGGAGGCCAGTTATAATAGGAACATAGGAACATAGGAACAGGAGTAGGCCATTCAGCCCCTCGTGCCTGCTCCGCCATTTGATAAGATCATGGCTGATCTGTGATCGAACTCCATATACCTGCCTTTGGCCCATATCCCTTAATATCTTTGGTTGCCAAAAAGCTATCTATCTCAGATTTAAATTTAGCAATTGAGCTAGTATCAATTGCCGTTTGCGGAAGAGAGTTCCAAACTTCTACCACCCTTTGTGTGTAGAAATGTTTTCTAATCTCGCTCCTGAAAGGTCTGGCTCTAATTTTTAGATTGTGCCCCCTACTCCTAAAATCCCCAACCAGCGGAAATAGTTTCTCTCTATCCACCCTATCTGTTCCCCTTAATATCTTATAAACTTCGATCAGATCACCCCTTAACCTTCGAAACTCTAGAGAATACAACCCCAATTTGTGTAATCTCTCCTCGTAACTTAACCCTTGAAGTCCGGGTATCATTCTAGTAAACCTACGCTGCACTCCCTCCAAGGCCAATATGTCCTTCCGAAGGTGCGGTGCCCAGAACTGCTCACAGTACTCCAGGTGCGGTCTAACCAGGGTTTTGTATAGCTGCAGCATAACTTCTGCCCCCTTGTACTCTAGTCCTCTAGATATAAAGGCCAACATTCTATTTGCCTTCTAATGCTGCAGTTGCTGCCTTGACTGTAATCCGTTAACTCAGCATAGACTAAGGATTGAACCGGGGCCTTTCTGACCTGCATGGCTTAGTATTACACCATGTGGTGTTTTTACCACAAAGCCATCAGGGGGCAATAATCCACCTTTGAGTGCTCACCCATTAAATTAAAGGTGGACTACCCCCAGTTATTAAAGATGGTTTTAAAGTATTACATGGAATTGTTCCATTAGCCTCACCTTAACTGTCAGCAATCACTAAAAAGCTATTAAATTCTGCACTTAATTCCTTTTTATAACTGGGTTAAGTTTCTTGAGTAATATGTAGAGGTGCAACAAGTCTGATGGCTCCCACAAATAAGTAGTTTCCTTACGTAGAAAGACAGAGGTTAAAGAAGTCAGCTTATAAAAAGTTTGGGTACTTTGACATTTTGCCATCTGCTATTTTGAAGACATTTCATTTTTTTGCTGCAGAAACTGAACTACATCGAAATGCATATATAAAAGTTACAACAGGGAAACAGGCCATTCAGCCCAACCAGTTGGCACTTAACTTCCACGCGAGCAAATAGTTCTAAACATAATTACCCATCCTATTCCCATATCCCTTCAACCCTTTATCTTTCTTCTACCTACCTAATCTATTCTTGACATAGTTTCTGCCTCAACCACTAACCCTGGAAGTGAATTCCACAGCCTCAAAACTCTCTGTGGAAAGAAGTTTCTCCTGCCCTCTGTTCTAAATCTCTTACATTTAATTTTGTATCTATGGTCCCTTGTTCTTGATCCCTCTACTACTGGAAACAGTCTGCTTCTATCTATCGTGTCCCATCCTTCCATAATTTTAAATATTTCTATTATATCACCCCATAATCTGCATTGTTCTAATGAAAAAAGACCTACTGTTTCAAGTCTATCTTTGTATTTGTATTCCCTCATACCAGGCAGCATCCTAGTAAATGAATGTTGTACCCTCTAAAGCCTCAATGTCCTTCCTATAATGTGGATCCCAATATTGCACACAGTACTCTAACTGAGTTTTTATTAAGGTTTTATATAGACTCATCATTACCTCTAGGCTTTTATATTGTATACCTCTTGAATTCAAACCTAGAATTCTATTAGCTTTTTTGTGACCTTATTAACCCAAGGTGCTGCCTTTACTGTTCTGTGAATCTGTGCCTCCAAGTACCTCTGCTCTTCCACTGAACCTACTTCCAATCAGAGTATAATTACTGCTGTTATTTTTTTTACCAAAATGTGTCACCTCACACTTACTGACATTGAATTCTATCTGTCACTTTTTAGTCCATTCCCCCATCTTAGCAATGTCCTTTTGCAGTTTCCATTGGCCTTCTAAGGAATTAACTAAAACTCCTATTTTAGTATCATCTGCAAATTCCGACACTATTCCCTCTAGGCCGATATCTAAATCATTTTCTGTCAGTAACACACTGATACTTATGCTGCTGACCACTGCCGTTCATTACTGTGTTCTGGTTCATATAATTAGCACTACAATTGTAAAAAGTAGAGTTGAACACTGTAATTGTGGAAGCCATGCATTGCTTACAATGGTCTACACTGTAGAACATTAAATAGCTTTGTGACTGAAATTGGGATTTCTGTAATTTTGGATGGGGTAAATACCAATAATTTTGGATGGGATACATTCGGAATTTTAAAAAGTTATGCTAAACCTTTATAAAACGCTGGTTAGGCCTCAGCAGAAGTATTGTGTTCAATTCTGGCACCACACTTTAGGAAGGATGTCAAGGCCTTGGAGAGGGTGTAGGAGATTTACTAGAATGGTACCAAGGATGAGGGACTTCAGTTATGTGGAGAGACTGGAGAAGCTGGAATTGTTTTCCTTAGAGCAGGGAATGTTAAGAGGAGATTTGATAGAGGTGTTCAAAATCATACTCTTTTGATGGAGTAAATAACTAGGAAAAACAAACTGAAAGAAATAGAACAGCAGTGGGAAACATTTAAAACGGTGATCAATAGAGTCCAGGAGAAATATATCCCACTAAAAAGCAAGAACAAACTATCCAGTTATGATACACTATGGCTAAATAAAGAAATAAGGACAAAATTGAAATTTAAAAAAAGACATAGACAACAAAGGAGATGAAAGGGAATATGAAAAGTTTAGAAAAGAAGTTTAAAAAAACAATTTAGGAAGGCAAAGAAAAACTACAAAATTAAATTATCAAGGAATATAAAAAGAAATAGTAAAGCATTCTACAGACACATCAATAACAAATGAAAAATCAGAATAGGGATAGGGCCACTAAAGGATACACACGATAAACTCACAGGTAATAACAGCAAAATGGCTGAAATATTAAATAATTACTTTGCCTCAGTATTTACCAGGGAGACTAATATGGTGGGCGTGACATTAGAAGAAGAGATCAAAAAAGATATAAAGATTTAAGATATAAAGGGGGGAGATAATCAAACTTAGAGAGGATAAAACCCCTGGTCCGGATGGATTGCATCCATGCATATTAAAAGAAGTTAGGGAAAAAATAGCGGAGGCACTATTACACATATATAAAAAATCATTAGGAAAGGGAATAGTGCCAGAAGACAGGCGGACAGCTAATTCCTATATTTAGAAAGGGAGATAAAACCAGTCATGGAACTATAGACCAAATGGCTTAACGTCGGTGGTAGGAAAGATAATGGAATCCTTACTTAAAGGAAACCAAAAATATAATATGAATCATCAGCACAGGTTCCAAAAAGGAATGTCAGGCTTGACCAACCTTATTGAATTCTTTGAAGAAGTAACAGAAAGGGTAGACAAGGGTAATGCCGTAGATGTAATGTATTTGGGTTTTCAAAAGGTCTTCGATAAGGTTCCACATAGTAGACTCACAACTAAGGTCAGAGCATGTGGAGTCAGGGGACAAGTAGCAAAATGGATAACAAGCTGGCTACACAATGGAAAACAGAGAGTAGGAGTTATTGAGATATATGTTGCTGGACCAGGAGCCACAAATGTGAGAAAATGTGAGGGAAGAAAGCAAATTGTATCATTTTTCACAATGGCAGCAGTCAAAAATAAAATCCTTTTCACAGATAAGAACATAAGAACATAAGAAATAGGAACAGGAGTAGGCCACATGGCCTCTTGAGCTTGCTCCACCATTCAATCAGATCATAGCTGATTTTCGACCTCAACTCCATTTTCCTGCCTGATCCCCAATTCCCTTGATTCCCCCTAGAGTCCAGAAATCTGTTTATCTCAGCCTTGAGTATATTCAACAACTCACCATCCACAGCCCTCTGTGGTAGAGAATTCCAAAGATTCACAACCCTCTGAGTGAATAAATTCCTCCTCATCTCAGTCTTAAATGGCTGACCCCTTATCCTAGTTCTAGACTCTCCTGCCAGGGGAAACAACCTCTCAGCATCTACCCTGTCAAGCCCCCTCAGAATCTTATATATTTCAATTAGATCACCCCTCATTCTTCTAAACTCCAGAGAGTATCGGCCCATTCTACTCAACCTCACCTCATAGGACAACCCTCTCACCCCAGGAATTAATCTAGTGAACCTTTGTTGCACCGCCTCTAAGGCAAGCATATCCTTCCTTAGATAAGGAGACCAAAACTGTACGCAGTACTCCAGGTGAGGTCTCACCAAAGTCCTGTACAATTGTAGTAAGACTTCCTTACTTTTGTACTCCAACCCCCTTGCAATAAAGGCCAACATTCCATTTGCTTTCCTAATTGCTTGCTGTACCTGCATGCTAACCTTTTGTGTTTCTTGTACGAGGACACTCTCTCAACACCAACATTTAATAGTTTCTCACCATTTAAAAAATATTCTGTTTTTCTATTCTTCCTACCAAAGTGAATAACCTCACATTTCCCCACATTATACTTCATCTGCCACTTTCTTGCCCATTCACTTAATCTGTCTACATCCCTTTGCAGACTCTTTGGGCCCGATTTTACCAGGGGTGCGGGTACTCGGCGGGTAGGCCAGCGCGCCCGGTGAAATTAGTGGGTTGCCCGCGCTATCGTAGCAGGCAACACACTAATTGGATCCACTTCCCTGCTCCTCCGGGTTCCCCGATGCTGATCTGCGCGTTGGGCGGGCTGCGCATGCGCAGTAAGATCTGTCAGCTGGAGGCGCTCTATTTAAAGGGGCAGTCCTCCACTGACAGATGCTGCCACGAACAGCAAAAATTACATCATGGAGCAGCCCAGGGGGAAGGCTGCTCCCAGTTTAATGATGCCTCACCCCAGGTATCATTAGATGGGGTGAGGAGGAGGGGGGGGACAGAGATCTTCCCCCCGGCGGGCGGGAGGAAGCGGCCCACCTCTGCCACCAAGAAGGCCTGGCTCGAGGTGGCAGAGGGGGCCACCTGCGCCACCAACATATCGCCCACCTGCATACAGTGCAGGAGGCGCTCCAATGACCTCCGTAGGTCAGCAACAGTGAGAACACGTAGTCTTTCCCCTACACTACGCCTGCCACAACACTGCCCCCACCCCACATCTCCTTCGGCACTGCCAACACTACTCTGTCACATGACCCCTCATACCCACTCAAACCTCATCCTCAACTTACCTGCACCTACTCACCTCGCGAGTACTCACCCCGCCACTACCACGCAACCCAATCCTCATACAATCTCATGGCTCTATCTCATACTCACCCTCTCATGCATCTCTCTCACGGCCAGCCTCACTCAACCTGCCACCACCTGTGCTGCAGCCACAGGGCATGCATCACATATGTGCAGTAGGCAGCGTAAGGCAAACGTGTCGTGATCATGAAGGGGATGCACAAGGGTGTTTGAGGGATTGTCATGGTTCTTACTTCAATTGAATTAAAGAACAACTCACATCACACATTACATTGGCACCACTACTGCCATGTCTTCGCGAATCCTGTCCGGTTTGTGCAATAATGCCCGCTCCTGGGTATCCCTATGAGGACCCACCACTGATGCCACCCAGTGTGTCACTGCAGAGTGGGTGTAGGTGTATTTGCAGGGTTCTTCTGCGCAGACGACTGAGAGACATCGGGGATGTCCCCGGTTGCAGCCTGGAAGGCTGTGGAGCAGAAGTTCGGGAGGGCAGTGGTGACTTTGACAGCGACAGGTAGGAAGATGGTGCACGGGCCAGCCACGAGCAGCTCGGCATGAAAGAGGCTGCAGATGTCCACGGCTACATGTCGAGTGACTCTGAGCCTCCGTGTGCACTGCTGCTCAGAGAGGTCCAGGAGGCTGAGCCTCGGTCTGTGGAACGTGTGGCGAGGGTAGTGCCCTCTGCGACTCATCTCTCTCTGCGGTAGCCCTCCCTCCTGCTGTACAGGTGGATGTGTCACAGCACTCTGTTGTGGAGCTCCACGTGTCAGAGGTGGACGGCGTGGATGGCGAGGCTGGTGAGGCTGGTGATGCCGTTCGCCCTCCGAGGAGGTCATGACTGCAGCTACGGCGGCCCCCATCCGCAAGATGTACATCTGAGGGGGTCCGCAATGTAGGTACATGTCTCCGGACCCCGGCGTAAGTGTGCAGGTTGGTGACTTCGACCATCAGGAGGAGGGTGGTGGAGGCCAAACTTTGTCCCAAGTGACAGAGCGGCCTCCTGCAATGGCTGAGGGTCTCCCCCCACCCCACCTGTCAAATGGACCTTTGCAGCTGCCACAGGCTGACGGCTGCAACACGTCCATTTCAACTGGGACTGTTTCCCCCAGTGTGTGAAACAGTCCCATGTTTATCCAAAATCACACACAGTCCCTTAATCAGGTCAGTTAATGACCTGAACAACCAAAGTTAATACACTCAAGTGGCATCCCGCTGGCTTTAATTGCCTGCGGGATTCCCACCAGCGGGGGCTGCGCAAGCACCCCCGCACGTCAGCGCGGAACCCGGACGTGGGCGGGATCGAGGCGCGATCCGGTCACGTGCCTGGATATCGGGATTTTCGGGGCCCCCCCGCTGGAAACCCACAGGAAACCCGACGGTAAAATCGAGCCCTTTGTGTCCTCCCCACAGCTTACTTTCCCACCTATCATCAGCAAACTTGGATACATTACACTCAGCCCTTTCGTCTTAAGTCATTAATGTAGATTGTCTATATCCCTTTGCAAATTCTTTGTGTCCTCCTCACAGCTTACTTTCCCACCTAGCTTTGTATCATCAGCAAACTTGGATACATTACACTTGGTCCTTTCGTCTAAGTCATTAATGTAAATTGTAATTAGCTGAGGACCAAGCACTGATCCCCTGGTTCCCCTTTATCTACCCTGCTAGTTACATCCTCAAAAAACTCTAATAGGTTTGTCAAACACAATTTCCATTTCATAAAACCATGTTGCCTCTGCCTAATCACATTATGATTTTCTAAGTGCCCTGTTACAACTTCCTTAATAATGGATTCCAGCATTTTCCCGACGACTGATGTCAGGCTAACTGACCTGTAGTTCCCTGTTTTCTCTCTCCCTCCTTTCTTGAATAGCGGGGTCACGTTTGCTACCTTCCAATCCGCTGGGACCGTTCTAGAATCTAGGGAATGTTGGAAGATCATAACCAATGCATCCGCTATGTCTGCAGCCATCTCTTCTAGAATCCTCAGATGTAGGCCATCAGGTCCAGGGAATTTATCGGCTTTTAGTCCCATTAGTTTCTCAAGTACTTTTTCTCTACGATAGTAATTACTTTAAGTGCCTTAAGTGCCTCACTCTCATTAGACCTTGGTTCCCCACTATTTCCGGTATGTTTTTTGTGTCTTCTACTGTGAAGACAGATACAAAATATTTGTTTAATGCACCTGCCGTTTCCTGATTCCCCATTATAATTTCTCCTGTCTCAGCCTCCAAGGGACCAACATTTACTTTTACTACTCTCTTCCTTTTTACATACTTGTAGAAGCTCTTACAATCTGTTTTTATATTTCTTGCTAGTTTACTTTCATGTTCTATTTTCTCTCTTTTTATCAATTTTTTGGTCATCCTTTGCTAGTTTTTAAAACTCTCCCAATCCTTAGGCTTACTACTCTTCTTTTAATCAAATACTATCCTTAACTTCTTTAGTCAGCCATGGGTAGATCACTTTTCCCGTGGAGTATTTATTTCTCAATGGAATGTACACTTGTTGAGAATATTGAAATATTTCTTTAATTGTTTGCCATTGCTTTTCAACCGTCATACCCTTTAATTTGGTTTCCCAATCTACCTTAGCCAACTCACCCTTCATACCTATGTAATTGGCTTTATTTAAGTTTAAGACTCTAGTTTCTGACTTAAATACATCACTCTCAAACTCAATGTGAAATTCTATCATATTATGATCACTATTCCCCAGAGGATCTGTTACTGTGAGATTACAAGTTAACCCAATCTCATTACATAATACAAGATCTAAAATAGCCCGTTCCCTGGTTGGTTCCATGATGTATTGCTCTAGGAAACTGTCTGAAATGCATTCCATGAAATTGTCCTCCAAATTACCTTTGCCAATTTGATTTGCCCAGTCTATATGAAAATTAAAGCCCCGTACGATTACTGCATCACCTTTGTTACAAGCTCCTATTATTTCATGATTAATACTCTGTCCAACAATATTATTACTATTAGGAGGCCTATAAACTACTCCCGCCGGTGTTTTCTGCCCCTTGTTATTTCTTATTTCCACCCATACTGATTCTATTTCCTGATCTCCTGAGTCAAGATCCTTTCTCACCACTGTCCTTATGTCATCCTTTATTATTAGACTTATTTAGCTCTTATCCGTATGCAGGAAAAGTTTAGCTATTGAGTTTTAAAGTTTTCAGTCAACATTACTCTTACTGTTGTAGTCCATTATTACATTAGTTAGAAGTAGTGTTAATTAACTCAAAATCTTAATAATCCTGCTTTAGCAATTTCTACTGTTATGTGGAAGAATTTCCTTCAGTGTATGGTATTGAACATTCTCAATATGATGGTTTTTAATGTTCATGTTTTTTATCTGTAATTCTAAACTGAAATTATTGTAATGCACTGTTTTAATAAGCATTGCAATCTTGTTGGGAATTCCATGCACAACAGCTCGCAAATCTGGCTTTCCTTATAAAAAGAGTTATACAAGTATCAGTGTAACTCACATTTAAAATTAGAGTCGGTGCCAACAGATGCAAACACAAGGGACATCACTCTAGCTATTAAAACAAAACATGGTGAACATTCTCCTCTTTTTAAAGTAACAATCATTACATTTTACTGCCTGACACAGCATGGAGTTTGGGTGAGGTTGATAAAATGTTTTTATTTAATTGTGTTTTGAATTACCAAATTTATGTTTTTATTTCTAACTAAGGTTCCATTTTGTTGCAGCTTCTCATCCTAGTACACGGGAGAAGAAGACCCTGAAGGGTGAAAGTCCTCTGTTCTTGGCAGTTGAGATGAACCTTATAGATAATGTGCAGTATTTACTTGTGAATGGCTGCAAACCTAATTCCAAGAATGAAGAGGGCAACTCTGTTTTAGTAGCCGGTGAATCTCTCTTTAAATCTGTGTTACTTAGTTTTATCGTGGATGAGGATTGAAGTCTAAATCAATTTAATTATTTACAAACTCCCTACTTATTGCCGTCTCCTGTTCTAATGTCAGTATGGTTAGGTTTTTTTAATATTTGTTATTCCTGTGGTTTCCGTATTGCTCTATTCCTCGGTTTTGCAACTTACCTTCATTTTCTTCAGTCTGAGAAAAATGATGGGTGGGCTGCTGATGACTTAGTTTTGTTTTTATTTTATTTTATATCTTTCTTTCCAATGAGATGTATAAACCAAGGCTCATCTGCTTGTTCATATCAATGTAAAAGATCCCCCGACAGTATTCGAAGGAAAGCAGGGAACTGTTCCAGTTCCTTAGTCAGCATTCATCCTTCAACCAACACTACCACAAAAAAAATCTTGGATCTTATATAATGTGGAGATGCCGGTGATGGACTGGGGTGGACAAATGTAAGGAGTCTTACAACACCAAGTTATAGTCCAACAGCTTTATTTAAAATCACAAGCTTTCGGAGGCTTCCTCCTTCGTCAGGTGAGTGTGGGATTCCATAAAGGTACAGCATATATAGTCAGAGAACAATGCCTGGTGATTACAGATAATCTTTCCAACTGCCCGTTATCAAGGCAATCAAAGGAGTTGAATAGTGTTCAGACAGAGAAACATTACATACAAGACTACTGAATACACAAACGGTCAGAACACAAAGACAGAGAGAGAGAGAGAGAGAGAGAAACATCCGAAAGGCAGAGAAAGAGAGAGAATGACCAGTTGTATTAAAAACAGATAACTTTTTTTCACTGGTGGGGTTACATGTAGCGTGACATGAACCCAAGATCCCGGTTGAGGCCGTCCTCATGGGTGCGGAACTTGGCTATCAATTTCTGCTCGACGAGTTTGCGTTGTCGTGTGTCTTGAAGGCCGCCTTGGAGAACGCTTACCCGAAGATCGGAGGCTGAATGTTTGTAAGACCTTGCTGTGCCACATTTTCCTATGTAATAACAGTGACTACATTTCTAAAGTAACCTGTTGGTTGTGAAGTGCTTTGAGATGCCTGAGCAATGGTTATGGTTTGATATATTGAAAAAACAAAATCAGAAAATGCTGGAAATGTAAAGCAGGTCAGTTAGCATCTGCAAAGGGTAAAGACAGATTATAACATTCCTGGTGTGCACCCTTCATAACCTGTATTTCCTCTTACAGATACTGATTAACCTGTACATTTACAGAATGTTCTGTTTTTATTTCAGATTTTCAGCAGTTGCAATTTTTCCTTTTTATTTTACAATAGAAATGCAAGTTATTTTCTTTCTTTATAAATTTTTGTCAATTAAGGAGAAGTGGGACAGAAGAAAATGGGTACAACTATAAGATAGACCGATGCAACTCTCTGAAATCATTAGCTTAACTCTGAGGTTGTTTGAAAATTGGACAGTATATTGATGTATCATTGAGTGTGATTTATGAAGTTCTTGAACAAACTGGATGACATTTGGAGGGTGTGGGTGAGGGGCAGAGGGACTTTTAGGGTCTGATCTACCCTATAGAAAAGCATTTTACATTAATATGATTACACAGTAACAATGCAGCAGCCCAATCCATCTCTCAATCATGAACAAAACAGGAAGCAGAGGGAGACATAAAATTAAGATGTGGATTAAGTGTTCATAGGCACAAAAACATTTGCATTATTCATTGTACTGCAGTGCAGTTAATTCAAACCACAGGAAGGCTTGGTGACCTGCTAGAGCACAATGTTTTAGTGCGTCAATTTGCTGTGCCACAGAAAGGAAAGGCATGGCTTTGATCCCATGATTCCCCACTAGATGCTGTTTTTCTTAATCACATTAAGATGGAAGCAATGAACTGAAGCTAAATGATTCCTTCACAGAAATTAAAATAAAATTGGGAGAGTGAGTCGGCTGAAGCTCAGGCTTCTCTTTTGCACACTTATTGGGGGTTACTTGGAGGAATATTGGTCGAAATCCTGAAGCAAAGTGCCTGCCTACCCTTTCAGTCTGGGAATGTTGTGTGCAATGAGGTTGGGGCGGGGTGAGGGGGGGTGGAGAAATCAGAAAGAGGATTAAGAAAATTTAAACAAATGGAAACAGAAGAAGGTTGTAGAGAAGGTCTAATATTTGATGAATAGGACAGGAGATTTCTGGTTATCAGAGAGATGTTTTCTAAGTTTAATAGTAACCAATAATCAAAGTATTGTTAAGCATTTACAATTTGTAATCTTGTGTATATGGTAGTTGAATTCTGAATGCAACATTTAACACAAGTTAGTGTGACCCATTTTCTCCTTTCAAAGCTATAAGAAATGCAGCTCTTGATGTCACCTCAATACTGTTACGTTTTGGGGCAGCTGTGAACTTGGAATGCGTTAATAAGAGGACAGCCCTGCACGAAGCTGCCAAACTGGGTAGGAAGGATTTAGTAGATTTACTGATTCGCTCTGGAGCCAATATAGACCCTAGAAGTGCCTTTGGACTCACCCCACTAGCTCTTGCTGCACAGAATGGATTCACAGAAGTGACAAAACTTTTACTCCAAAAAGGTAATGCATCATTTGTATAGTTCATAAGTTATTGATCAGGGGGCCCCCATGGTTCTTGTTACTTGATATTTGATGGATAAAACCCAAAGCAGGGTAATTAACTGTCAGTCGAGGCTCAACATGATGGTGCATGGCCTCAGTGTCCTGCTTGACCCTAGCTGAGGTTCAAACCCCACATTCAGCGCATCATCAATGATTGGAATATAGGAATTGCTAGACGGAAAAAGACCAAGGTCCATCTAGTTCACCTTCCACCATCCTGGTAGTCGCATGATGCAATGATAATGGAGTTGTTGATTAATCATAGCAATCAATCTCTATCAATTAATCTACAACAGACCCAGACATGACTCGGGGAGAATCCCATTGGTGAACAACTTTGGGGGCCATAGGTTCAAAGTTACCTGTTTCTCCTAATTATGCTAAATTTACCACATGGCATGTCTCAAATTACTCACATACTCTATGCCAAAATATTATTTTCTGAAAGAAACCTATCTAAGTTGCATTTGAATGAATCAATACTAACTGCTTCCACCGTCTCCACAGGGAGCCTGTTCCATAGTTTGACCACTCGCTCACTGAAATGTTGTTTCCGCAAATTAGTTTTGAACTTACCCCCTTCAAGCGCAGGCTGTGTCCTCTGGCTCTACTTTTCCTCCTTCCACCTCCAAACACTGCCCATCTCTGCCCCTACTTCACCCCCACTGCTGCTGAAATTCTAATCCATGTCTTTGTCACCTTTGTGATACCCACCAAAGCTGCACCCTACATAAACTGCAACTCATAGAAGTACATAGAATGGACAGCACAGAAACAGACCATTGGGCTCTACTGATCCGTGCTGGTGTTTATGCTCCACATGAGCCTCCTCCCACCTTCTTCATCTGACCCTATCAGCATAACCTTCTATTCCTTTCTCCCTCATGTGTTTATCTAACTTCCACTTAAATGCCTTTATGCTAGGCGCCTCAACCACTCCTTGTGCTAGTGCGTTCCACATTCTAACCACTCTCTGGGTAAAGAAGTTTCTCATAAATTCCCTATTGGATTTATTAGTGACTCATCCAGATCTCTGCTGCCTGCATTGTATGTTACACAAAATCCCTCACCTATCATCCTCATCCTTGCTGATCCTCTCGCTTCGCATACCCCAGCACATTTACTTCAACATCCTAGTCCTCATCTTCAAATTCTTTTGTGGCCTCACTCACCCCCTACTCCGCAACATCCTAGAACCCTATGTCCCTGGTTGTACTTTTCCAGTGCTGATCTACTGCCCATTTCCCTCTTTCCTCCCTCACCTTTGCCATCAGTCGCAAAATGTTCAGCCATCTTGCTCTCATACTCCGCAACTCCTTCCCTAAACGAGATTATGAAGGCATTGACAAAATTGATCCAAGCAAATAGTTCACTGTGGCGAAGAGTTCAAATACAAGTGGACACAATAACAAATTGGGAAGTTAACAATAAGAAGGGAACTCAGGCAGAACTTTGTTATCCCACAAGTAACATTGCCCTGGAATGAGTTACAAGGGAGACCACTGAAGCAGACAGTATAAGTATGTTTTTGAAAATAGGAGATTGATGGATGTGGTAAGAAAGCAGGTAGGTAGAGTTGATCTACGAAAAGAGACAGGCTTGCTGGGAGTTAATGATCTTTATCTGTTACCAATTTTTTTAAAAGTATTTTTTGTTGATGTTTAGGTACACAGGAACAGAAGTAGGCCATTCAGCTACTCAAGCATGTTCCAACTTTCAATTAGATCACGGCTGATCTGTACCTCAACTCTATTTACCCGCCTTTGATCCATATCCCTTGATACCCTTACCTAATAAAAATCTGTTGGTCTTTGTCTTGAAAATTTCAATTGACCCATCATCCACAACCTTTTGGGGGAAGAGAATTCCACATTTTCATTACCTTTTGTGTGAAAGCTGCTTCCTGATTTCACTCCTGAATGGCTTAGCTCTAATTTTAATTCTATTCTTATTCTGGATTCCCCCACCAGAGGAAATAGCTTTCCTGTATCTACTCTATCGAATCCTTTTATCATTTGGAACACCTCAATTAGATCACCCCTCAACCTTTCAAATTCAAGGGAATACAAGCTTTGGTATCATTTTGGCAAGTCTGGGCTGTACCAATATATCCTTCCTGAGGTGCGGTGCCCAGAACTGAACGCAATACTCCAGATGGGGTCTGACCAAGGCTCTGTGCAACTGAAGCATCACTTCTTCACTTTTGAATTCCAATCCCCTTGAGATATTGGCCAACATTCTATTAGCCTTTTTGATAACTTTTTATACCTGTGCATTAGTTTTTAGTGATTTGTGTACCTGAAATCCCTTTCCTCCTCTACAGTTTCTAGTCTCTCACCATTAAGAAATATTCCAACTTGACTTCCTTGGATCCAAAGTAGATGACCTTACACTTCCCCACATTGAACTCCTTCTGCCG
This sequence comes from Heptranchias perlo, assembly GCF_035084215.1. Lineage (NCBI taxonomy): Eukaryota > Metazoa > Chordata > Chondrichthyes > Hexanchiformes > Hexanchidae > Heptranchias > Heptranchias perlo. The sequence continues at coordinate 26,676,399 of NC_090341.1, read as the reverse complement.
CAGTTTTGCCCACTCACTTAATCTGTCTAAGTCTGTTTGTAGCTTCCTACTCCCAAATACACAACTTACTGTTCCTCCTAACTTAGTGTAATCTGCAAACTTGGATGTTTAATTCTTTATTCTTTCATCCACATCATTGACATATATGGCGAAAAGCTGAGGCCCCAGTACAGATCACAGGGGAACACCATTTGTCACATTCCACCAATCAGAGTACATTCTCTTTATCCCTACTCTCTATCTCCCACCTCTCAACCAATTATCAACCCATGTTTAAGGCTACCTTTGATTCCATGCGCATTCACTTTTGCTAATAGACTATGTAGCTAAAAAAGTGTCCACCTGTTGTGAATTTTGACCCTGTCTTTCATTATTCGAGCACATTTTGTTCTGCATTTGTTCATCTGAGAATGTTTGTAGATTTGATTGCCTGAAATCAGGAATATTTTGAGATTTGACTAGTTTGGAATTGTAAGCATTATAATATAGCATAGGATAGAATCATAGAAAGGTTACAGCACGGAAGGAGGCCATTTGGCCCATTGAGTCCTTGCTGGCTCTGTCCAAGAGCAATCCAGCTAGTCCTACTCCCCCGCCATATCCCTTAGCTCTGTAAGTTGTTTCCTTTCAAGTACTTATCCATTTCCCTTTTCAAAGCCACGATTGAACCTGCCTCCACCAGCCCCCTACCCCGGCAGTGCATTCCAGATCCTAACCACTCACTGCGTAAAAAAGCTTTTCCTCGTTACTTTTGGTTCTTTTGACAATCACCTTAAATCTATGCCCTCTGGTTCTTGACCCTTCCACCAATGGGAATAGTTTCTCTCTATCAACTCTGTCTAGACCATTCATAATTTTAAATACCTCTATCAAATCTCCTCTCAATCTTCTCTGTTCCATGGAGAACAACCTCAGCTTCTCCCGTCTATCCACGTAACTAAGGTTCCTCATCCCTGGAATCATTCTAGTAAATCTTTTCTGCACCCTCTCTAAGGCCTTCACATCCTTCCTAAAGTGCGGTGCCTGGAACTGGACACAATACTCCAATTGTGGTAGAACCAGTGTTTTATAAAGGTTCATCATGACTTCCTTGCTTTTGTACTCAATGCCTCTATTTATAAAGCCCAATATCCTGTATGCTTTTTTAACCACTTTCTCAACCTGCCCTGCCACTTCCAACGATTTGTGTACATATACCCCCAGATCTCTCTGTTCCTGTACCCCTTTTAGAATTGTGCCCTCTAGTTTATATTGCCTCTCCTCGTTCTTCCTACTGAAGTGTATCACTTCGCATTTTTCTGTGTTAAATTTCATCTGCCACATGTCCGCCCATTCCACCAGCCTGTCTATATCCTCTTGAAGTCTATCACTATCCTCCTCGCTGTTCACTACACTTCCAAGTTTTGTGACATCTGCAAATTTTGAAATTGTGCCCTGTCCACCCAAGTCCAAGTTATTAATATATATCAAGAAAAGCAGTGGTCCCAGTACCGACTTCTGGGGAACACCACCATACACCTCCCTCCACCCGAAAAACAACCATTCACCACTACTCTCTGCTTCCTGTTACTTAGCCAATTTTGTATCCATGCTGCTATTGCCTCCTTTATTCCATGGGCTTCAACCTTGATGACAATCCTATTATGCAGCACTTTATCAAACGCCTTTTGAAAGTCCGTATACACCACATCAACCGCATTGTCCTCATTGACCCTCTCTGTTACCTCATCAAAAAACTCTATCAAGTTATTAAACACGATTTGACTTTAACAAATTCATGCTGGCTTTCCCTAAGTTACTGTTCAAAAATAATTGGAATATTATTTTAAAAAGAAGGCACCCAGCGAAGTGTAAGGAAACATTGCAGATACTGATTCAGTTTCACCCACTGCAACGTTCACCAGCAGATCTTAATTTTTCAAAATGTTGTTACTCACTCAAATCTGTCTCCCAAACCTCCTGCTACTGAGACGTAATGCAAATGTGGCTATTTAGAGCAGGAAGATCCTTGGTCTGTGCTGAGCTGCCTGGTCTCAGACAGAGCAACACCATGTGTGTTACAATTGGCCTTTTCTATTTACAATGCCACACCTCCTTATGGACTCAAACCAGGTTTAGTGCTGAATTTTAGGAATTTTTATGTTACAGACCCTTGCTGTTTGGGAACTGTTCTGAGCGTCTTCACATCTGCTTTTATAGTTGGTAGAGAGGGGAGACTTTCATGATCTCACGTAGCTGAATTCAAACCTGAAAGAGCAGAGATCGGACCCTTTTCCCATCCAGGCTCACCATACCTCCTACTTGAAACTAACTTGTCTCTGATTCACAGGAGCTGATGTCCTGTCTCAAGCTTCTGATGGCGTGTCTGTGTTATTTGAGGCTGCTACAGTTGAGAACCCAGAATGCCTGGCACTCCTTTTGGAATATGGGTCTGATGCCAATGTTCCTAAGTACTCTGGTCACTTGCCCATTCACAGGGCATCGTACAGAGGGTACTATCAGTAAGTCTGAGAAAAAAATATGAGGCAGAATAAAGTGGTAATTTTTTATTTCCAATAGTTTGAGTAAAAACCTGAAGTGAAAAAGGCAGAGCTTTTTTGAAAATGTATGTTTAAAAATGTCAAAATACTGTGGCTAAAATTTAGATAAATCTAAAGTTTGCATTTTCAATTATATTAAGGTAAATATACAAATTGCTTTATCTCTTCTCTCCTATGTAGTGATTTTGGCTGCATACTCTATATTCTGGTTGAAGGGACTGACCACAGACATTTTCAAGGCCATTCCCAATGCAGTTTCCTCTGGGGTGCTGAAATACCACCTGAAGTGGAATTGCTGGCACATTTACTCACTCAAGTTGGCTAGGAACCTGACCTTGGCTCAGTCTTGTATATAAAGAACTGACTGAGATCATCAGACTTTTGTTTGGGAGTGGAGGGAGTCTGAGCTTGAATGTGAGCCAAGGCTGTATTCAAAAACTGATTCTCCATGTCTGTGGCACTTGTATCTATCAGCAGGCACTGTTGCCTTTCTTGCCTATTTTGTCACCCACAATCATTGTTCAACACACAAAAATGAATAATATTCTTATAGGTTCATCATTAAGAGTCTTCTGTACAAAATTCCTGTAGTCACAGGACAATAATAGTTTGGGAAGTGAGGCAGCATCTGTGGACAAAGAAACAGAGTTAACGTTTCAGGTCGAAGATCTTGAACGTCTGACGAAAGGTCTTTGACCTGAAACGTTAACTCTGTTTCTTTCTCCACAGATGCTGCCTGACTTGCTGAGCTTTTCCAGCATTTTCTGTTTTTTATTTCAGATTTCCAGCATCCGCAGTATTTTGCTTTTAATAATAGTTTGGGAATTGGTCTGTTGTGGACTGACAATATCAATTTCCAGTATTCAAATAGGACCTCCTCGGTTACTTATCTGTAAAAGGCTGAAGCGTTATTATAGGAATCTCATGCAAATTTTATTTCTCTGCCACTTTATCTTTCATAAATTATTCCTCTCAAGGCATAAGACATTTCCTCTTGTTCAGGCCACCTGGCAGCTTTTGATGCCAATCTAGGAAGCATATGGCTGTGGGCTGCTTTATTTCTTCCAACCCAACTCTACCTATGGTAGGATGCTCCACCTGGTTGGGAACTGGCAAAACTTGTTATCATCAGCCACTGTTGGAACTGAGACCCCATTTAAAAAAAAACAGATGTAAAGCGAGCCATTTAACTAATATACTCCTAAGCTACTCAAGAATATTTTTTTTTAATGGTTGAAAATTTCAGTCTATAACCCCTTTTTAAACGAGCAGCTTTATGCTGGGAGATACTGATATTAATGTCACACTGGCACATACGTTCCTGTGTTAATCCTCCAGATGGAATGACACCAGTTAGAAAACATACCCTCAAACTAGCTAGGTGACACTGGACAACGCCAAGTGTAAACATTTAGATGATGTGAAACTAATAATGTTATCCTGCCAGCTTTTGCATTTCAGCCAACTCTCCTGGTGCAGCTTTCCCTGTTTACATCCCCCCCCCCACTGACATTTTCTATCAGCTGACGGTCAGAGTGGAGCTGGCAAATTCAGCAGTAGCTTGCAAGGCCTGTGAAAAAGTAAGTTTCCACAGCAAGATAAGTCAAATCATATCTAACTGCAGCTGACAGTGAGAGAACTGTGCATGTGCTGTCGGCTGCAGCTTTATAACACAAAGAGCCTTAAATTGGTGGGGCTTATGAAAACAAAACAGACAAGCTACTGCCTTTTAGCTTCAGTGTTCAATTTAATCTGAAATAAAAACAAAAATTGCTGGAAAACACAATTTGGCGATCAGCATCTGTTTTAAAAAAAAAAGGTAGATATTTCAATTTCCAGCTGATGAAGGGTGTAAACCTGAAACATTCTTTTAACCGGTCTCATTTTTAGTACTGGTGGACCTGCTCTGTATTTCCAAGATTTTTGGTTTTATTTCTGTTTTAGACTATTTGCAATTTTTAATAATTACTATAGTTTATTCCTGTCTGGTTTTCCTTAGAGTGCTGAAGCAGTTAATTCCAGTGACAGATTACTCTGCTATTAAGGAGAGTGGGATAAGTCCAGTGCACTCTGCATCAGCAGGTGGCCACCCAGAATGCCTCAAGTTGCTTCTGCAGTCCCTGTTTGATGTGAATTTCATGCTCAGTCACAGACTTCGCAGAAATTATGATGATCACAGAAAATCTGCTCTCTATTTTGCGGTGTCAAATAATGATGTCTGCTGTGCTCGGCTCCTCCTCGAGGCTGGAGCACTGCCCAACCAAGATCCTATCAACTGTCTCCAGCTAGCTGTGAGACTGGGTAACTATGAGCTCATCAACTTACTTCTTCGCTATGGAGCCAATGTAAATTACTATTGCAGAGTGAACACAACTCACTTCCCATCCGCGCTGCAGTACGCATTAAATGACGAAGTTATGCTGAGAATGTTGTTCCGTTATGGGTATGACATCCATCGATGCTTTGATTGCCCACATGAAAACAAAATTCATCCCCAGTTTGCCTTTGAAGGATGGACAACTACAGTCATTAAAGACAACATGGTAAGTACTGGATCAGTCTGCATATTCTAGTGTCAGAGTAACAGGGCATTCCACGTGGCTTTGTGACAGATCCCTGAGCAAATGCTATTACAGAGAATTATATAGAATTACAATGAATATACAGCACAGAAACAGACCATTCGGCCCAACAGCTCTTTGCTAGTGTTTATGCTCCACACGAGACTCCTCCCTCCCTACTTCATCTAACCCTATCACCATATCCTTCTATTCCTTTCTCCCTTATGTGTTTACCTAGCTTCCCCTTAAATGCATCTATGCTTTTCGTCTCAACTAATCCTTGTGGTAGCGAGTTTCACATTCTAACCACTCTCTGGGTAAAGAAGTTTCTCCTGAATTCCCTATTGGATTTATTAGTGACTATCTTATATTCATGGCCCCTAGTTCTGGTCTCCCCCGCAAGTGGAAACATCTTTTCTACATCTACCCTATCAAACCCTTTTATAATCTTAAAGACCTCTATCAAGTCACCCCTCCATTCCCAGCCTGCTCAATCTTTCCTGATAGGTATAACCTCTCAGTTCTGGTATCATCCTAGTAAATCTTTTTTGCACCTTCTCCGGTTCCTCTCTATCCTTTTTATAATATGGAGACCAGAACTGTTCATAGTACTCCAAGTGTGGTCTGACCAAGGTTCTATACAAATTTAACATTATTTCTCTGCTTTTCAATTTTATCCCTCTAGAAATGAGCCCCAGTGTTTGGTTTGCTTTTTTATGGCCTTATTAACCTGCATCACTACTTTTAGTGATTTGCGTATCTGTACCCCCAGATCCCTCTGCTCCTCTATCCCATTTAAACTCTTATTATCCAAGTAGAATGTGGCCCCCTTATTCTTTCTACCAAAATGTAATACCTCACACTTATCTATATTGAAACTCATTTGCCAATTTCAAGCCCATTCTGCAAGTTTATTGATGTCTTCCTGTATTTTGTCGCAGTCCTCCTCGATATTAACTATACCCCCCAAATTGTACTTCCAATTCCCAAATCCAAATTGTTTATGTAAATGGTGAACAACAGTGGTCCCAGCATCGATCCTTGTGGAACACCACTTCCCACCTTTTGCCAATAAGAGTAATTACCTTTAACCCCTACTCTCTGTTTTCTGTTTTATGGCCAGATTTCTATCCATTCTGCTACTTGTCCGCTGACTCCATATGCTCTGACCTTGGTCATGAGTCTACTATGTGGTACCTTATCGAAGGCCTTTTGAAAATCCAGATATATTACATCTACGGCATTACCCTTGTCTACCCTTTCTGTTACTTCTTCAAAGAATTCAATAAAGTTGGTCAAGCATGACCTTCCTTTTTGAAATCCCTGCTGACTATTCATTATATTTTTGGTTTCTAGATGTTTTTCTGTTACATCTTTAAGTAAGGATTCCATTATGTTTCGTACCACCAACGTTAAGCTAATTGGTCTATAGTTCCTTGTTTGGTTCTATCTCCCTTTTTAAATATAGGAATCACATTAGCTGTCCGCCAGTCCTCTGGCACTATTCCCTTATATATATATAATATGTGTGTAATAGTACCTCTGCTACCTGTTCCCTAACTTCTTTTAATGTGCTTGGATGCAATCCATCCAGACCAAATGTTTTATCCTCTCTAAGTTTGATTAGTTTATCAATTATCTCCCCCCTTTCTATCTTAAATGCCTTTATATCTTTTTTGATCTCTTCTACTAATGTCATGTCCACCATGTTAGTCTCCTTGGTAAATACTGAGGCAAAGTAATTATTTAATATTTCTGCCATTTTGCTGTCATTACCTGTGAGTTTATCGTGTATATCTCTTAGTGGTCCTCTCCTATCCTGATTTTTCTTTTATTATTATGTGTCCATAGAATACTTTGCTATTTCTTTTTATATTTTTTGATAATTTAATTTTGTGGTTGCTCTCTGCCTTCTTAATTGTTTTTTAAACTTCTTTCCTAACCTTTTTTTGTATTCCCTTTTGCCATCCCCTCCTTGGTTGTCTATATACTGAGTGTATGCCTTTTTCTTTAGTTTCAATTTTGCCCTTATTTCTTTATTCATCTATGGTGTATCATTACTGATTAATTTGTTCTTGCTTTTTAGTGGGATATATTTCTCCAGGACTCTTGGTCACTGTTATAAATGTTTTCCACTGCTGTTCTATTTCTTTGTTTGTCAGTAAATTTTTCCAGTTTATTTTCCCTAGATCCATTCTCATCTCCTGAAAATAAGTTTTTTTTCCCAATTTATTACTTTGGTCTTTCTCTTACTTATGTCCTTCTCAATTTTTATCTTAAACTTTATTATGTTGTGATCGCTATTGCCTAGATATTCCCCTACACTTCCTTCTCTTATCTGTTCTGGTTCATTTCCCATTACTAGATCCAGCAGCGCTTCCACTCTTGGGCTTTTTACATACTGGGTAAGAAAGGAGTCCTGCACACATTGTAAAATCTTCATTCCCTGTGCCCCGTTACCTACCTCTTCTTGCCAGTTTATTTGGGGATAGATAAAATCTCCCCTGATTATTATTCTATGTCCTTTACTCATTTCACATATTTGCTTACATATTTCTTCCTCCACCTCCTTTCCACTATTAGATGGTCTGTAGTATACTCCTATTAGCGTGATCGATCCCTTCTTATCTTTTATTTCAATCCGTATTGATTCTCTTTCTATCCTTCTGTTAGTTATGTCCCTTTTTTCTACTGCCATGATGTTATCTCTAATTAGTACAGTTACTCCACCCCCACACCCTTCCTTCCCTATCCTTTCTGATTATGTTATTACTTGCACTATTTAGTTGCCAGTCCTGTTCTTTTATAACCATGTTTCAGTTATTTCTACTACAGCTGGTTCCTCGCTATGGATTATTGCCTCCAGTTCCCCCGTTTTATTTTGGATGCTGCGTACATTGGCAGTTTTTTAAAAATTTTTTTTTTTATTCGTTCACGGGATGTGGGCGTCGCTGGCAAGGCCGGCATTTATTGCCCATCCCTAGTTGCCCTCGAGAAGGTGGTGGTGAGCCGCCTTCTTGAACCGCTGCAGTCCGTGCCTTTTACTTTATTTTTAACAGTACATTTGTTTATAACTATTTGTTCCTTGACCGTTTATGTTATCTTTATTCCTTACTCTGGTCTGACCTTTACACTCATTTCCTGTTTCTTTTATCTTTAAGCTTTTGTTATTGCTACCAGATCCCTCCCCCCATCATACTAGTTTATAGCTTTATGCACTGCCCTATTTATCCTTTCCGCTAGGACATTGGTCCCATTCTGGTTCAGGTGGAGCCCGTCCCAGCAGTACAGCTCCTTCCTGTCCCAGTATTGGTGCCAGTGTTCCATGAAATGGAACCCTTCCTTCCCACACCAGTCTTTCAGCCACGCATTCACCTTCCTGATCCATAGGCTTATCCCTATGCCAATTAGCATGTTAGATATTATATGCTGATTATATTTCCACTATGTGAATGAAATCAGGGCAATCATGAAAGCTTCAAAGCTGACAGTTAACTCTGAATATTGGCACAATGTTTTGAGCTTTGAAGCCTGGTTCAAGGTCTGAGTTTTATGATCAAATGCTCTCAGATTAAAACTAATTTTGAATTATTTGTATCTTATGTTAGTTAACAAACCATACAATTATATTCTCCTGTGTAAGAAGTGTATTTATGTGTGTAGCCCTTGCTCCGTCTCTCTCTCTCTACATCAGAAAAGTATATCTACTTTCCAAAAGCCCAGATCTTTAAACAGGATGCTTTGTGCACCTATAGTAACTATAGGTGCATCAATGAGTCATACATCCCAGATTCATCCCTGGTCTGGGCTAACTTAGCTGATCTCAGCCAAGATGGCAAGTGGGTTCTATGCCCTTGGATAAGGGAGGGGTAAATCTTTCAGGCTTTACACTCCTGCTCGCATAAAGTGACCTCTGCTGGGAAGTACTCAGGATGAGGACAGGATCGAGCTTGACTGCAATGTCCTTCACAGTTGAACAGACTGTCAACATTCCCCATTCTGACTCTTGTATGATGAATCAACACTGCTCAATACTGAAACAATGCCAAAAGTAGAAATGTTTCATTCTTCAGCACAGTATTTTACCCTAAACACAGAAATTCACCAAAAAGATAATAGAATTAAAAAAGGTGTACAGTTGAGCTACAAAAAAGGTTTCCTGAACGCAAGCTTCTGGGACTTCAGAAGTTAATGAAACAGTTTAGTCCACTAGGTTCCAATATGCCACAACTATGTTTTCACTCAAGTAAAACTTTACTGCACTGAAATGTTATTGAATTCAGCTGTGGACAATGCTTTTTGTTGTAGTTTGAAAAGGGAGAAAGAAACAATCAATTTTTAAAACATTCATACAAATATTATTTAGTCTTTTTAATTTCTATTTCAGTTTTGTGAAGTCATTACTTTACCCTGGTTCAAGCACCTGTCTGGGAAAGTGATCCGTGTGATGCTGTATTATGTGGCTCATGTTAATTTCTGCTCTAAACTGAAAGCTGTACTTGAACAACAAAATGAATGGTCAGAAATCAAACATATCATGGGTAAGTTTCTGATTATACGATTTCAATGTCTTTGGTAATTAAGGTGCACTAATGAATATTAGCTCTACATAACAATTTTCCCAGGACACATCCAGGGTGCACTTATACTGCAAATTTAGTGTCACAGCAAAATAGTTTCCTCTTTGTAGCAATGTTAAAGTTGCAGTATAAATCCAGAGTTTGAGTCCAACTCAACTCCAAAGAGAGGCGGTATGAGATTACTTGGGTTTGACACTGCATTGTGTATAACTCCACTGTGGTGTTAAACCTGTTTTAACAAGTCCCTTGGAGATCCTGAGCACTTTTTAAACCTGCCTGGAATTAATTTAAATATGTAGAGTGTGGATGCTCGCACCCAAGTTCTGTGCGTGTGTGTAATCAATTCCCTTGAGCCAGACACTATGAATGGTCTCAGACCAATAGCTGCAGAATAAATGAACTGAAAATGCTAGGAAATTTGTTTTTAGAAATTCAAACTGTGCACAATTCTTAGCTTTCTCTTTCTCAAGCTAAAGCACATCCATAATGAAATGGTGACTTGATAAACTGGGGTTTACATTAATATAGCAAATATACCCTTGTTTCTGACCAATTAACTTAGTACCACCATCTTGACTGCAATCAAACTCACATCAGTTCAGGTTGCCACTTTGGTTTGTGTAACCATCTCAAGAAGCTGGTCTCACTCCTACCTGCTTCATATTGGTTGCAGTATAGCTGTAACTGATCCATAACTACCTTTTTAACTCCAACTTTAAAGTTTAATAAGTTTCTAATATTCTCATTGTTTGATTTCATTGTACGTCAACTAGCTTTGTGTGAGAAGAGTTTAACATCACAGGAGTGCATTATTCTCCAACTGAGTAGCAGAGAGCTCGAACCGAGCTGCGCAATGTTTGCACATTAGTTGTGCCTGCAAGCTTATTTAGGAGGCGATTTCTGCTCTTGATCTTTTGAGCTACCTTGGTGAGGTGGTCCTTCTAGGTAAATGAGTGATCTAGAGTTACTCCTATGGCTTTGGGCCATGTGCTTGCCGTTCTCCATTCAAGAAGATGTTGAGTTCTCGTGAAGTGTTGGCATGATTAAAATGGAAGCATGACAACACTGTTTTCGACATACTAGGCTTGCATCTCCACTTTTTGCAATAGCTACTGATGGCTGCCATGTTCAAGTTTTCCTCAATCTTTCTGAAGTCTCTGTCTCTTGAAGCAAGGCAAATGTCATCTGCATACTTGAATGGCCTGGAGATTGTTGGAGGCAGTTCATTTGTAAATATGTTAAAACAAGTTGGAGCAAGAATAGATCCACTTCTGGATCCTCCAAGTGTTCAGCTTATTGCCTATCATCATAGCCATAAACAACCCATCGAGATAACATCTTTGACATCTTGGCTAGTGGGCCAATATGATAACAGGGACTATAAGGCCAACAAACACCAAATGGCTATCAGTCCTCTCAAATATATAGTTCCTAATATCAAGTGTTATATTGCAGCAAAGAACTTCCTTGAAAATCCAGGCGATGCCATAACTGTCCCTTTTCAAAGATATGTGGGAGGCGCCTCACCACTAACCCATCAGCAGACCAATTTGGACAATGCTACCAACCATCTTCATGGCACATGCTGCCTCATTATGGCGAACAGAATGGGGACGAGCTACTCCCGCTGTAAGAAACTCTTTTCTTATCACCCAGCCTGATGAGAGACTACCTGCCTTTGAGCTGCCATGCTATCCCTGGTGCAAGCTCAACTGTTTTAGATGTAGGATGGAAAGGTGTGCGGCAACTGACTGCACCTAGGGACTTAGGAACAGCCCTCTACGTAGCTACGGTGCAGTTGAGGATGCCGCACATCTACTTGTCTGCCAAGAGGACCTTCCAGACTCCACAATGTTGCGGCTATGGAATGGCTAAAGCAAGTACAATGCCTTCCTAAGCCTCTTGACACTTTTGACATAGTTTATCTCCCTATGTTTGTATTTTGAACTTTTTCCCCGTTCTTTATTGTACCACTTGTGAATTTGCAAATATTAATAAAATAAATAAGTTCCTAGACAATGCACCGTTCTAAAGTTCCAATGTTAGTAAACAGCCAAAATTTTCGTTATTAAAATTGTCAGCATTTGGACATTGCTAAATGTGAGACCAGTGCAGAGCTGGCTCTATAAATTAATACTGCTGCCTCCACATCACTCAAAAAGCAGGTACCCCTCTTAATTTGTTCATTCATTCTAATGGCACCATTTAATGTATGCTGAGCAATTTGCCAGGGTGTACCTTAAAAATCTGCTCAAATTTATCTCTCTTTGATTTGGATCATGGAAGCCTAGTAAGTGCTAAATTCTGGAATATTCTGAAACACTTTGCCTTTTGTTACACATAATTTATGTGAAACTTTGTATGTCAATATTTATAGAAAAATGTGAACTAAGTAATTTTAAAAAATCTTTCACTCATATACTCTAAGTAGGTTTACGTTTATGATTTTTCCCTTCTTATTTCCAGAAAACCCACGTTCTTTGAAGCATCTGTGCAGGTTGAAGATCCGAAAATGCATGGGCCGGATGAGGCTGCGGTGTCCGGTATTTATGACATTCCTGTCCTTGCCTAGTAGCCTTAAAGAATACATTCTCTTTAAAGAATATGACCTTTATAATGGGCAAGAAGCCCGATAGATTGCTGAATGTTACATTTTAATGATAACTTTTGAAGTGCTTTTGAAGTTAATAGATTCAGAGATCTGTGCTGTTAGAATCTGCATGATTTAAAAATGTAGAGCAAGTTAGTGTTTCACTTGATCAATCTATTAAATCAACATACACAATGAAATCTGATCGATTTACATTGCACAATGTTATCATTAGTGTCATTTATTTTTAAATAGATTTGAATTAAAACAAATTAAATGGGTCTGTTGCTTCAAAGAACACGTGCAGTAATGAAATTGTCACTGGCTTACTTTACTAAGAACAGCAAATGTCAAGGCAGTGAGAATGAGAATAAAGTGAGGCTATTTATTGGACTGTTTGAGAAAACTGTCACTGCAAGTTCACTAATGGATTGGCTTACCCAGTTTGTTAAGACGTGTTATATTTTTGGGTGCTCCATTATGTAAAACTTTGAAATATGTAGTAAGGTAGAGTGGTTTGTAAATAATTGTTTAATATCAAATATAAATAATTGAAATAAGTTGCTCTTTCCAGTATTTTATTTTGTTTTTAGGGTTTATTATTCATTGAACATTGATTTGTATATACAATATTTTCACATTTTAGGTAGAATAAAGTACAGTACCATTAATCAAATATATCAGTACAGGAGTATTAAAACACAGTTTGGATAGTTTTAAACAAAAAGATTAAACAACATCTTTAGTAATAAAAACATTTAAAATAATATACCAAAAGCCCTTTGGACACAGTGTCTTTGTGACATCAATGGTCGATTTCTCTGACCTAAGACTAAGTTGTAATAAGCTGCCTCTTCAATTTATTACAACTTAGCAATGTCTCAGAGCACAAAACAGGAGTTAGATTTGTGTTTCTTTTTACTGAGTGAATGAGCACCTAACAATTTTTCCCTTCCCCTTCCCTTTGCTTGACCAAGAATCTTACTTGTATTGTGCTGAACAACCTATCCACAGGACTCAAACTGTGGCAAACCATCAATTACTCAACTTTGCTGAGCCCCATCCAAATCATGTATGGATAAGAAACAATAGTTTGCAAACTGATTTCAGATCTTCACAGCTATTTAAAAAAATAAATCAGTAACTGCATGGTATCAGCACATCTTTTAAAAGTCTTTCTTTTAACCTGTTTGATATCTTTTTTGTCCATCTGAAACTTCCAATGTTTAATAATTATTTTTTCCCCATACTGGTGCTGTTCAATAGTATCAAATCAGAATTACAGAAATTTTAGCTGCTTTTCTATTGATCTTTGGCCACCAGCTCATAGACTAGGTCTCCTGCAGCCAGATGAATGTAAAACTACTGCTAATTTATTTTTTTAGGACTGGCAGTCAGGAAGATGAGCTTTTTTTAACTGGATCTTCCTGACTGCCATAAGTCGCCGTGGAACCAGCAAACACATTGTGCACTGGTAGTGACATCATGACCCACACATGCATGCCAGCATTGTCTTAGAAGATCACGTTGTCAGTATTTTATGCTGGCCAAAATGTCATGGTCAGTCTGTGCATGCATGAATGGAGGGCCTACACAGGACAGCCAGTTTATAGGAACACCTGTACAGTTGGCTCATTCTCCCATTATAGGAGCTGCAAAATAAAAATAACTTTACAGTGCATTCACACTACAAGTTTAGCATTGGTGCAAAGCTGTTTGGGCTTCGCACCAACACTACAGTTGGATGGTGTTAAATTTGTGGAGTGTAAATTGGGCGTCAAGGCCCAAACTGACACCGAAGTGGATTGTGATTATCTCTTCCTTGGTTCCTTGGTCCCTCACTCGATTCAGACTGCCCTTACACTGTAACTGCAGTTTCAGCTTTACAGCAAGACTAATTACAGTGTGAATGCAGCATTAGATGTTAACTAAATGCATGGCTAATTTCAAAAATTAGCTTCAGATAGCTATTTTAGATAGTTGACAGCCACTGTACAGTAAAACTTTTTTTAAGCTCCTTTTGTTGTTAAAGCAGCAGTTTCTAGTTAAATTTGTGTCAGTACTGGTATTGGGCTAATGTGAATTTGGTAGTTCAGTAACAAACTGTCCCACTTCTGGAAGCAGTTGCTCTGTTGGCTCCACTATGACATGACCTTGACAGATCACTGGGGTAACAGAAAATAAAGTTATAAATAACCAAAACTGAAAGCTGTAAAACACTTGCAAAGCAATTGCCCTCTGCTTCAATCATTTTTCCAGCCCATAAATTTTAGGTTTTTGGGAGAAAAGCTCAAGGTTGGAGGGAGGGGCGGGAAGCAGTCATTTAACTTTTGGCAACATTATCAAATACTGAAAATTCCATAACATCATGATGTCACTCTCAGCTCCTTTTGTTGGCACAGAATTTTGGGGAAGGAGCTGATACGTGGAGTATGAAAAGATAAATGGGGAAAAAGCAGAGTGGAAAGTGTGACTCAGGGGTAGTGTTTCATTGCTGAACACATCAGTCATGCAATACTTACAGTTGTATTTGTACGATTACAATTTTCCATTGTGACTTCTTTAAAGTATTTTTTTCCTTCCTTTCTCTGAAACTTTGTTCTCACCAGTTATAGATTTTTCTTTTCCCTGAATTTGGTTTGAAACCAAACATGGTGCAAGATGATACAAATTGGTAACGGCCCAGAATTTGCTGTAGCAGGGCAACAAACGGCTTCTGCCGTTAGTTAGTCTTGCCCTTGCCCATTTAATCTCGATGATATTTTGCGCCGCAAGTTGCTGAAAGTGCGAGATGGAAACATCACAGTGAGGGTAATGGCATCTGGGACCTGAGTGAACAAGGCAACTGTGTATCTCGTTAACCAATCAGATTGAAAGATTGGGAAATTAACAGCGCACGGTCTGAGAAGGAAGTGAGAGTTAGAATGGGTGAATGTCAAATCAGGTACAGAAAGAGACCGAGGGAGGGAAAGACTGGATTGAGAGAGAAAAAAGAGACAGCAAGGAAAAGTTTTTTTAAAAATTGAGATTTTAAAAATTTTCAGTGCCAGGTTGACTGGCAGTAATTAATACTTATCATGTCATTAAAAGGGTACTTAGACTTGAAATGACTTGACTTTCTGTGGCGAGTTTAGTTCGTATCTACTGCGCAAATACAGGAACGTCATGCCGTTCAATGCATTTCAATGGTGAGGCAGACAGCGAGATGCCGTTTTCGTGAAGCTAACGGCAGAGCGGCGCATCTCGGACAGCAACTTTTGAATGCCTGTGTTTAACAGTGGATCTGCCCCTCGCCTAAAGTTGCTGTAGCATTTGCGCATAAATAATGCCGCGCGCCATTAACCGCACCGTTATTTTGACAGCAAATTCTGGGCCATCATTTCAATGTTACATCAGTCTCAACTCCTGCTTCCTCATGTTCATTAGTACTTCCTTCTGGTTAATAAAGCAGGTCGGCAGTAATCTGAAGTGTTAGATTGTCTCAGTAGGAGGCACTCTCCCCTCTAAATCAGAGGGTTGCGGGTTCAATTCCCTCTCCAGGACGTGAATGCGTAAATTTAGGCTGACATTTCAGTGCAGTACTGAGGGAGTGCTGCATTGTCAGAGGTGCAGTCTTTCAAATGAAATGTTAAACAGAGGCTCCACCAGCCTGTTTGGATGGCTGGGGTAGATGATTCCATGACATTATTCAAATTTTGTTGATGTCAAATTAGGAGGAATAGTCGACTGTGAGGAAAAGTACAAGCGATTACAGGAGGACACATTCATTTTATTTTCTATTTGTTGGATTGTACTATGTGCACATTGGCTGCAGTGTTTGTCTATATAACAGTGACTGCACTTCTTTAAAAAAAAATTATTTGTGAAACACTTTGGTACATCCTGAAGATAAGGTGCAATACAAGTGCAAGTTCTTTCCTTATTTTTGAGGAACCATAGAGAAGGTCACTGCTTAGTCCGTTCCACTACCTCTGCTGAAAGAGGCACCAATAAAAAAATTATCTAAAATTACATTACCTTTTCTTATCACCTTTTCTTATCACATCAAGGCAGCATTTGAACGAGTGGGGCACCAAGGAGCCCTAGTAAAATTGAAGTCAATGGGAATCGGGGGAAAACTCTCCAGTGGCTGGAGTCATACCTAGCACAAAGGAAGATGGTAGTGGTTTTTGAAGGCCAATCATCTCAGCCCCAGGACATTGCTACAGGAGTTCCTCAGGGTAGTGTCCTAGGCCCAACCATCTTCAGCTGCTTCATCAATGACCTTCCCTCCATCATTAGGTCAGAAATGGGGATGTTCGCTGATGATTGCACAGTGTTCAGTTGCATTCGCATCCCCTCAGATAATGAAGCAGTCCATGCCCACATGCAGCAAGACCTGGACAACTTCCAGGCTTGGGCTGATAAGTGGCAAATAACATTCACGCCAGACAAGTGCCAGGCAATGACCATCTCCAATAAGAGGTAGTCTAACCACCTCCCCATGACATTCAACGGCATTACCATCGCCGAATCCCCCACCATCAACATCCTGGGGGTCACCATTGACCAGAAACTTAACTGGACCAGCCACATAATTACTGTGGCTACAAGAGCAGGTCAGAGACTGGGTATTCTGTGGAGAGTGATTCATCTCCTGACTCCCCAAAGCCTTTCCACCATCTACAAGGCACAAGTCAGGAGTGTGATGGAATACTCTCCATTTGCCTGGATGAGTGCAGCTCCAACACCACTCAAGAAGCTCAACACCATCCAGGACAAAGCAGCCCGCCTCCATCCACCACCCTAAATATTCACTCCCTTCACCATCGGCGCACCGTAACTGCAGTGTGTACCATCTACAGGATGCACTGCAGTAACTCGCCAAGGCTTCTTCGACAGCACAAGGGCAGCAGGCACATAGGAACAACACCACCTGCACGTTCCCCTCCAAGTCACACACCATCCCGACTTGGAAATATATCACCGTTCTTTCCTAACTCCCTGGGTCAAAATCCTGGAACTCCCTACCTAACAGCACTGTGGGAGAATCTTCACTACACGGACTGCAGCGGTTCAAGAAGGCGGCTCACCACCACCTTCTCGAGGACAATTAGGGATGGGCAATAAATGCTAGCCTTCCATGAACGAATAATAAAAAAAATTAATTGCTGAGTAAAGTGTACTATGGCAAAAGAAAGGTTAATGACAGATTATGTAACCAGGTTATCCTTTACATGTAGAAAACATGTTTCATTGTATGGGTAATCTACTTTACATAAAGATTTTAAATTAGACAACAAGAGCAGATCTCGCTCTGATTCTTATATATGTGATTTATCTCCTACACATGCTCCCACTAGCACATTTGTGAAGGACAACTCTGCTGGTTCCTCACCAACTTTCTGTGATGCAGAAGAGGGCACTGTTATTTGTATAATAGTTCCCACAACCATTAACATACAAGAATTAATTTCTTAAAGTTACATTATTATCCATATAAGTGCAAACCTGATTTATCACTGGTTTTATTTCATTCATGAATACTGAAGGAGGTTGAGGAAGAGATAGCAGAAATAATAATTTTCCAAAAATCTTTGGAAACTGGAATTGTGAGGGTTACACCCCTGTTCAAGAAAAGGGAAAAGGATAAGTAGTAAATTATAGCTAGTTATCTTAGCTGTGGGTCGACTTCTGGAGGACATAATACAGGATGAAATTAGTGAAGACTTAGAAAGGCATAGGCTAATCAGAAATAGTCAGCACTGATTTTTTTGAGGAAATCAGTTTATAAAGGGGAATACAATGGATGTTGTGTTGTATGGATTTTCAGAAGATCTTGATACGGTGTCACATAAGAAACTTGTGTTACGAAAATTAAGGCACGTGGTAATAAGGAATGTAGCTATATGTATAGGATTATAACTAGGGAGAAGAAAGCAAAGAGTAAGGGGAAATAGATGTTTTTCAGTTTGGCAGAACGTAGGTTGTGGTATGCATCAGGGATCTGTGGTGGGCCTCCTTTGTTTCCCATTTATATAAATAATTCTGACATAGGCACAAAAGAAGTGACATCAAATTTTGTTGATGCCAAATTAGGAGGAATAGCATACTGTGAGGAAGAATGCAGGCGATTACAGGAGGACACAGACAAGTTAGTGGAGTGGACAGATGCAGTTTGATGCAGATAAATGAGAAGTAGCACATTTTGGGAAAAAAAAAGTGAGTGGAAGTATACCCTAACAGAAAATTGTTAACAGAGTGGAGGAAGAGATTTAGGGGTGCAGATATGTAAATCCTTTAAAAGGTGGGAGTGCGAGTTGAAAAGACCATGAAAGGGCAAATGGGATTCTAGGTTTTATACATGTGCCATTGAATATAATAGCAAGGAAGTGAGGCAGAATTTGTACAGGACGTTGGTCGGAGTGCTAATAGAAAAAGCCATAAAATGGCAGATGGGATTCTGGGTTTCACAGGCTCTCCAGTACCTTCAGTAAATTACCAATATTCATATGTGAGCCCTGACAGTGAGTGTCAACGAGCTAGTCACAGCTCAACCCAATCCTGTCCTCACAGATATCCACACACGTGCTACTTGCAGCAGGATAGCAATCAGAAGCAGGAACCCTAACTTCCCCTCCCTAACCCAAGTATGAGGCCAAATGTAATGCTTCTGTTGTTGCCTTTCTGAGATCAGCTAATTCAGCACAAACCAGTGATTGAACCTGGGACCTCTTGTGGTCTGTATGGCTCAGCTACTCACTGGATAAAGTTACTAAACTTTGGAGGAAGGGCCATCATTTGCAAAGTTAATTTCCAAATCCCCAAGCATAAAATGATACCTAACTTGATTTTAAAAAAACACACAAAAACCCAAACAGGAGAGTTTTTTTTAAACCTTACTCTGTGAACATTTAATAGTACAAAATATGGACCTTTAGAAAACACTACCATATAACTAACAATAAAAATTACAGGGGATTCTTAAACTTGCAGTACCTCTTCCCGGACCTTTTGCTAATCTACACTTAAGAAAATCTTAGAATAGTTTAAGTCCTAGTTTGAAATCTTCAATTTTTTTCACTGCTTTGAACTTAAATATTGCGATTGAGCACTTAACAGTTTTAGTGGACACTGTACTTCCTAATTCACTGTGAAAAAACACCTGTTTGAAGAGGAATGTTGTTACCTTAAAATGGGTCACTTTTCTAAACTATTTGCAGGTTTTACAAAATCTCTTACTGGGTAATTTTACAGTTTATATGTGCTATATATATTGCTAAACAAAGTGCAGTGGTCTGTGCTTACAGTGCAACTTTTCCCCTTCAAAATGAATACCTATCCTATCATCATATAACATAATTTAAAACAAACAATTTTGCTTTTCTTGATGCAAATCGGTAAATTTAGCACAACTCATACTAATCCTCAAATTAAGTCTCCATCCTTTGGTGCATATTTAAGCCAGTAAAGAGTGGTAATAGTAAAATCACAATTAGTACAATGCCATTCAATGATAAGACTTAGTTCCTTTACATTTATATAAAATTTGGCTGTAGTTCCATAGTATATAAGGAAATGAGCCATTCAGACCTTAATACAACAAGGGACATGCATTTGGTAACATGCAACTGTTGCAAACAACCTCAAAGAAAACAACATTACTTTATTAATAGAAATATTACAAAATGCAACAAGAATTAACTAAAAGATCATATT
The DNA here is from genome assembly GCF_035084215.1 of Heptranchias perlo. Classification (NCBI taxonomy): domain Eukaryota; kingdom Metazoa; phylum Chordata; class Chondrichthyes; order Hexanchiformes; family Hexanchidae; genus Heptranchias; species Heptranchias perlo. The sequence goes on along the minus strand of NC_090341.1, from coordinate 26,656,430 downwards.
ACTGCACCATATATACTTTAGAAAAACTCTGTGTAAAGTGTTTAACTGAAGCAGTGGTGGGCACTGCGTATAATTGTGGAACAGCATTGTGGGACTGCCGAGGAATATTTACTCTAAAGCTCAACCAAATTACTTAAATTTTCTCACTGCTCACAACTATTTCACACCTGTGAAAGATATCCTCAGAAAAGTACTAAGGATAATGTGCGACAGCCAGAGAAATAAAGCATTTGTCTATGTTCCTAAAATATCCACCGCCCCCATTTTCTAAATATATAGAATTTATGGTATTGCTTATTCACTCAATCTTAAAATTAAATTCAACATAAATTAAATTTAACACAAAATAGATGCCAAAGTGTGAACCTGGAATAAATGGCTAAATTCAATTTGGTACCTTATTGGTGGCTTAATTCAGTTTGAGTAAAAGTTATCAGATCAAATTGTATTCAACCTTGACTTCACAAAACTGAATGCAAAATAGTCCACAATAGATCAGCTACAATAATAATGACATTATGTAAATCCAGTTCAATAAATCCAGCAGCATCAATCTGCCCTATTACCCAATAGCCTATTCAATCCACAGTGGTTGTGTCAGAGTGTGAGGCTTATAAACTGTGTCCCAAGAAAGTATTTCACCGTACTGTAAATCAGATATGGGATTTCATTAACTGCACAAAAGACAACCATACACATTTTAAAACGTGATTCGCTTCTTAAGTAGAGCACAGCATATTACTCAACTGTAAAGCGAGTACTGGTACAGGGAAAAAAACTTTCATTCAATTTGTTTATCAAAAGCAGTAACTGCTTTCTTTGTAAGATGTGATTTTATGAAAGATACATATCAGATCGTTTTATTAATTAAAAAACAATGAACATGCTAATTTAGGTATGTCATCTCTACATATATATAATATATATATATACATACACACAGTATAAGGATGAAATGTATAAAATATAGAATACATAGTCCTTACTTTCAAAAAATTAAAGCTTTCAATTAAAAGGCAAAGATATGTAGAAAAGAGTTAGTAAGCAACCTCTTGCAGATCAAAATCAAACTTAGCACTACGTTCTCTATTCTTTCCCTTATGACCTGGTACAGCTGTTACAATAGGCAAGCTGTAAGTTGAAAGGTTTCTGAAAACTTCCATCACACTTGGGTTGAGCTGCCTAGAACAATTTTTAAAAATGAATTTCCAAATTAATTTTTGTACTACTAATCTTTTTACTACGTTACTGTGATTTTATTTAGTGCATGTCACCTGCTATTCCATGAATACAAATGCAACCTGATTAACATTTTCTTCATCTTCAATCTCAAATCTTCAGGCTTCCGATTCCTTTTTCTTCTTCCCATCATCCCCTGCGTCACTGTCTTCTGATTGGCTACTGCTACCCAACGTCACAAACTGGCCCTCACCACCGGTCTGATTTGGTCGACTAGAAGCAGCTATTAGGCGGCTTTGTTCCTCTAAATCCTGAAAACAACATTGTTTTCATGCAATCAGTTTGTGATTTATAATAAAATGGAGGGTTTTTTTTTAAATGGTGTTTTGGTGTACATGTGGAAACTCACAGTTAATGAGGTTTCAAATGATTAACTAACCAAATCAGGTTGATAACAAGAAACAACCACCTAAACACAATCTAATGCTGTAGCTAACTTTATGATTTCACATTTATGAATAATATAAACTGATAATCAGCTGGCATATTTTTATTTTAAATTTATTGCCCTCTGAAGATTGCGTTATCTTGAAAATGGAAAATATGAAAATTGAGTTCCTGACACGACACACTTCTGAAGCCATCTATAAAAGTGCAGGTCAGTTCAAACCTGTACTAACGAGGTGCCCAAAAGCATATTAACAACCAAACTAAATGAAAGCCAAGGCACTAAAAAGAAAGATTTGATTGCATGTTGAGTTGGTTTCTTTTTACCTTTTCAATCTGCTTTTGTTTATTAAGTTCCTTCAGTTGTCTTTCCTTCTCTCGGTCAAGTTCTTTCTGTTTATCTGTGGCTCGACGATCCTAATCCAACAGATAACAAAGAGTTTATTGTACTGAAAACAGGTTTGTAGACGTGCAAGTGAGTTAAAGCAGGCAGTCGAGACTTTTTTGGCCTAGAAATTCAATGACGCTGTGCTCTTTTTTCAGGTGCTAAATGGGCGCCTAAGCCTCCAATATGGCAGGCAGGAAGCGAGCACTCATTACAAGCCAGAAGTGCGCTGCCCGCCACATTGGTAATAGCATAAAAATAGGAGTCCAGGGCCCTAGCCAGAAATAGGTATCAGGCCCTTTGCATATGCCAATAAGGGCCCTAATGCCTGTTTGAGGCCCCCCCTGCAATATTAGGATGCCCTGAGGCTTACGACGCCGCCTGCATTCAGGAAATGCAGGTCCACAAGCGGCCTAACTGCAGGCTGCCGCCAAAAAAGTAAATTTAAAAAAAAATACATACCTGAATATAGAGCAGGGAGGTGTAGGAGTGCCTCTCCCGGCTCCATTACAGTCCCGCAGACCGTTGCAGACCTCCAGTCGCCCCTCTGTAGACTGTAAAGTTTAAAATATAGATGGAGGGCAGTTTGCTGCCATCACAATTACCTTTACTGGCCTTGGAAAGTCATTAAACTTTTTCCTACATTGGGTGAGAAGGGGAGGGGGGGGGGGGCAGGAACCCTGTAGATTAGGAAGTTGCCACTCAATGCCTGTGCCACCTCCTTCCACATGGTCCTGGCTGCCTTGTTGGCAGGTCTCTTGCCACCCACTCCGACTATTCCATCCATCTTAATTTCAGTCAGAAGAATATTTGTTACTCTGAGAAGTTTACTACTCTCTTCTTACTTGTACCTGTTGGAGCCATGTCTTCACCTTCCTGCATGCTGGTTCTGCTTTAAGAACATTGCAGCTTTAAATGGTGCAGCTATGTACTCAAAAGTGCTTCCTCTACCCCCCACCCCTGACCAACACGTATTTTCAAGACCTCCCAAGCACATCTCACCATTTGCTGCCGGGACTCGCATCTTTGTCCCACCCAGCAATATTGTAATGAGTTGATCCTGTAGTTTCTGGCGGGGTCAACATCAGGGCCATTCGGCAGGTGAAAATCTTGCCCTGCTGCATTTCCATCGGCGGATCACGGGACTCAGAACTTCAGAGCTCTAGAGTTTATTGTTCATATACTAGTTTTGAGTAGTATTAACCTTTTCCTGTATTTTGTGCATGCTGTATATTTGCTATGTGTTACTGTATGTTCATTTGTAAAATGGGGCTAGTGCATAATGGAGATTCCTTTGCCTTACCATTTCTGAATGGAAAGCAATCTGTTTGGCCAGTCCAACAGAATCACAGATCTAGAAAGAAAAGACACAATATTTACAACTACTGAAATGAACTTTTTTGACGTACAAATAAGAATTTATTTTAAAAATCAATTCTGTCACATTGTAAAACTGTGGTGGATCTACGACTACTATAACTTGCATTTATATAGCGCGTTTAAAGTACAGAAACATCCCAAGGTCAAAATTCAGTTCAAGGGTTGAATTGGATCTGGTTCAGCCCAAGACAGTGGCCAGGGAGGGGGACGGAATCAATGGCAAGGGTGGGGAATTTGTGCTGAGGGCCGAAAGCAATTGCTTTGCTCTTCCCAATATTTAGCTGAAGGAAACTGAAAGAAGGGAGAGAAAGAGAGAGGATGGGTTCAGGCTAGGGTAGAAGGGGGTAATAGGGAATAGGTTTGGCTTGGTGAGAAAAGAAGGAAGTCAAAAGCACCAGAGGCAGCTGAATTGATGGTCTCTTATCTTGGTGACAGAAATCCATAAGCTCCTTGTACATGTTATTAGAAGTGAGGATGAAGGTAGCAAGGGAGAGGAGTTCAGTTGGTAGTAGAGAAAAGGAACTTGGGGTTCTCTTTGCTCTCCTGGATAATTCAAGAGTAGTGGGGAGTTTTGGAAGAGGAGAGTGAAGTTTGAGAAAGCCTGATGTGGTCCAGCCAGATCTGGCGATGGATGACTAAGCCAGTTGTGTACCATGTACACTCAAGTTTGTGCACCTTGGACTTGAAGGGAGTAAAGATGGGGGCTCATCTTGGGAAGGCAGGGGTGGGTACATGGAGGCCAGGATGGGAGACTGACAATTTTGCTGGGGATGAGGGCATCAAAGATGGAGATGAAGAAGTGATTGATCAAATTAACAGCTACAGAGGTAGTATGGTGAATGGTGAGCCCAAGAATAGACAGTTGGAGTTTGAGAGTGTAGTTGTAAGTGACTTGGGGGAAGGGTGGTGTTTCCTCGGGGCAGATGTAGAAAGAAGTGGGGTTGAAAAAGGCTGAGGGCTGGGTGGTGAAGGATACAAGTGTTCAGAGATGGTCTTGTTGGCAATCAAGGCCACAGGAGATGGTGAGGTCAAGAAGTTGGCCTTGAATATCGGTAGGAGAGTTTTTATTGAGGAAGGGGTTTTGGGAGGACAACGGGCAATGAATTCGGAGAGGGGTCAGAGAACTGAGCTGGAGATTGAAGTCACCAAGGATGAAGTGCAGGAGGAGGAGAAAAGAAGGGCAAGATATCTGGGAGAAACTCTGGGTGGGGTGGTACACAACAAGAATTTTAAAAGGAGAGGCAAGAGGGGTGGGACAGGGTGTAGGTGCTCGAAGAAGGAGACGGCAAAGGAGCAGGGGGAGTGGCAAAGGTATGACTTACTAACAAGGGCAATGCGGCCACTGCAGTTTTGGACGGGCAGATGGTGGATACTATAGCCGGGCAGGGAGGTTTCGGTAAGGGGCAGGATGTTGCCACCCGTGAGCCAAGTTTCAGTCAAAGTCAGGATGTCAATACAATCATCCACAAGATGGGGGATGGCAAGAGCCTTGTTCATGAGTGAGTGGACATACTGGACGGGAATGCAGAGGGGGACGGTGATTGTTGATCTGTTGGCGGAGTCCTGGGGGTAGTACTAAGTGGCATGAGTGGAACAGGAAGGAGGTTGGTGAGGTTAGCCCCCAATGGTTGTGCTGGGCAGGAAGGTCAGCAAGAGAGAAAGATGAGGCAGGTGTAATTACTTCTCTTAAAAGGCAGCAACTGGTGCCACAAGAATGCCGAGAGAGGCACAGAGGGTAACCGTGGGCTTGCTCAGAGCGATTTAATCCTGTTGCAGTGGTAGGAACAAAGGAAGGTTGAGGAGTAGTGATGGGTTGGGATAGAGATGAGGAGGGGGGAGCTGCAAGAGGAGAAATTAATATTATTACTGGGTCATGACCGGGTAAAGCAGAGGGATGGTGGGAGCAAAGATTGACCCGAGGGGCTGGAAAAGAGGGATATAGATAGTCAAAATGCGTACTTATTTGGACACAAAGGAATTTCTGGGTTACATAGGCATGGTGAAGATTAAATGAGACATGTAGCAGTCATAAACAGAGGACAGGGAGGAGACAATGTATACTATGGTCATGCAACATATAAATTGAATAACGAAGATCCAGTGATCTGATTGAATATGTTTATAATTGAAATTTGGTTTTAATGTCCAGTTGATGATACTGATTTGCTTTAAAACAGAACAGGAAACACTGTATCACAAGGAATACTCGTTTATACCTTTTCTCCCTCATTGTTTGATTCAAACACATAGCAGACTGAGACTGGTCGTCCTTCTATTCTGCTTCCTGCTGTACGCAGTACAAACCCGAAAAGACGTTTGTTCTCTTTGTGAGTTGCACAAAGAACCACATTTTGCAAAGGGAACTGCAACAAAAAAGCATGACAATCAGAATAGACCCAGTGAATGGACTGCAATGCAGGAGTAATGGGACTTCATCATGCAGTAGAAGCGAAAACAGAAATATCTTGGATATAAAACTGTCTTTTTAGTGAACTAGACATGAGCAAGCTTGAAAAGACTAACATTCATAAAACATATTTTCCCAAAAATATTGATAGTGACACTTAAAAATTTTAATACCTACCCTTAACCGTGTGACTTGAGTCTGAGGGTCAATCAACCTAAAATGTAAAGCAAACTGTAATCAGCCACATATGTACTTCAACTGATCAAACACAGCAATTAGTTCTGAGAACCATCAAAAAGAACTTACTTCAAACAGTCACAGGTCACGAGTAAATGTGATTCGGTCATCCGAAAGATGTTGTGTATGGCACGGGCTGCAAGGATCTGACGCATTGTCTCATAAATGACATCTGAGGTTTCATCTGTTTTTACTTCCATTGAACCAAGGAATCTCACAATAAACAACTGATGAAGAATAGATTCTGCAGCAGATATTAGAATAAAAACATCAATTTGTTTTACTTGGTACAGTTCACTTTTTGTTTCATTTGTACATACATGGTGTCATGAAGGGTAAAACTAAAGGAAACAGAATTAGTGACAAGTATCAAGTTAGGTTAGGTCAGAAAAGAATAGTGTAGCTGGAGCTCTGTAATGCATCTCTGAGAAACACCAATCAGTTGTATGAGTGACATTTTAATTTACCACATGCTTTATTCTCATGACAAGACAGTAGAATCTGCCAACTCTGAATTGTAATAGGTTAAAACACAATAGTAGCAATCAAATTCATCACAAATGGGAATGTGTCTAACTGCTGTTAAACAAATATATTCTAAGTATGAACTGAGAAACTGTGACAAAGGTAAACCTTAGAAATATTTAAATCTGATTCTTAGTCCTTATGTTTCATGATGTGTAATGGGTAATCAGAGGAGCACTAAATGTTAGATCTTAGAAACACAGTATTAGAAAGTAACTTACAGATCCAGTAAAGAGAATTTGACTTCCCAGGACCAGTAACTAAATAACCTTTATACAGCAAATGATGGCTATTCCAATGAATCTGTGGGATGACCCAGGTAGATGAGATGTGACTACCCCCAACATGATGTCTTTTATCCAAAGCTTATCCCTAAAAGTTCAATGAGGGGACGAACACTTTGTAACATTTTCAGTAGTGTAAATCTGATGTGCTTACAAGCATTTCCTTTTTTTGCCACAGAAACATTGCACCTTACCTTCAGACTCCTCTGTTTTTGACTCCCCAGATTCTCCAAATGGATTTGTTCGTCTGATGGAGGAAGAACAAATAACCATTTTTTCTTCCTCTTTTTCTGTCAGTTTCGCTTCCCTTCTTCCCCGGAAGGCACATTTCAATGGGCACCATTCTAGGACATTGTCCCCATTCTTCATTTGTGAGCCTAAATAGTGGGTATCTGCAGGCTGTTCAACTGCAGACAGCATCACAGCAGATTCTGATCTTATCCTCATCCAAAATCTACACGTCCACTTCCAGTTGAGATTGCTAGATAGTAATCAGAAGCAGGAGCATAGCTGATTTTTAAAATTCTTCCCTGACCCAGGGATGCTCAGGCCAACTGTAATGCTCCTGTCACTGCCTCTGTTAAGATTAGCAAACTCAACTCAGATTGGGAATCGAACCTGAGCTTCTCACTGCATGAAGAAGGCTGAACTATAAGGGAAACATTTCAAACTTAACAACAGAATGGAATTCCTCAATATAGAAAGCATGAAGAATCCAGTGTGAAAAGCTTCCCTTATGCCACATGTCAAAGCATGGTTACTCCAGGAGGTTCTTATTCCAATGCAATGGTTGATACATCCTGAACTAATCATGTTTCCACAATAAAGAGATGAGAAAAACATTCAAATTAAATACAAAACCTTCAACCTAATTAACAGATTTACTCTCTTACTTTTGATCTGCAAAAGTCCACTAACACTCTACACCATACCTGGTACCTTGTCCTGAAGTCTTTGCTTGGTTAGACAGGTCCTCACTGACAGGGGAAATTATGTCAAACTGGATGGGTGTATCTGGGGCGACTATTGAATCCAGAGACATTGCAGAAAGGGCGGCAGATTCTGATCCAAGGGAGCTGGAACTGCTTGTCCGAGAGGGGTGAGGTCTGCTGTGGCTGTTTGATGAAAGTTGGTACAAAAAAGTTAGATTTTTTTCCCCAGGACAGTGGAAATCAATATACATTTTGTTTGTGTTACATTCTCAATTTTTAAAAATAGTGCCTAAAACACAATGCCGTGGGTGAAACTTGGAGGTGGCATGGTTAGATGCAGATTAGTGTCCACATTCCTGACAAGCTGAGTTACCTGACTCAGCTGTAACATTGTAGTGAGGCTGCAAATAAGCCTCTTGTGCACCTTCTAACAACTTGGAATTTTTTTACAGCACGGAGAAAACTATTGGATCCATCGCCCCCTGTGCTGGCTCTCTCAAAGAGCTATCCACTTAGTTCCATTTCCCTGCTGCTTCAGCCTGCCCTTTTAATTATTTTCTTCTTCAAATACATATTCCCTTCCCTTTTAAAAGCTATCGTAGATTCTACTTCCACCACTATTTCTGGTACGGCATTCCATGTCCTGACAACCCTCTACCTGCCTCTTCACTAGTTTGTTTTGTTTGAATTTCGTGGAGCTGGAGGTTTGGAAAGGACTGTTTTTAGTGCTATTGTCTCAATAGTGGTTAAATCCTACATCAATATATATTTATATCAGTAGTTTGAAATACTTGCAGATTAATGGGAAAATGGATTTATATGGGACCCTTGAGGCTCCTCAGGATGTATAATGCAGTCCACAAAGACAAAGGCTTGGATGCTCCTGGCTTAGTACCACACTGGGCAGGGCCTTTCCCCACTAAGCCATTAGGGGAGTCATACAATGATCCTTTGAACTTGAAATTACAATTCTTGTAATCTACCATACACGGTATCTTCAGGTTATACACCTTAACAGTGGCCAAACTGGTAAAAAAAAATTGTTTACAAATGACGTTGGCCCCCGATATTTACCACGAGGTGGGGAGTGAGTGGGTTCGTATGTCAGCGGCCAGGAAACCTGGAAATAACAGGAAGGCGGAATTTAATTTGCAGGACCTCATTACAACTTTTTTTTATTCCATTTCCCGCCCAACAGCTGGCCAGGCTGAGGAGGCCAGCTGCCGGGCGGGTAAGCCTGCTGGAGAAGACAGCAGCCGGGGACCGCTGGGGACGGTCCCAGACAACCAGAGAAGGGGCATGGTGTAGGGGGGGTGGGGGCTCAGAGCACAGCACCAAGGATGGAGAGATGGCAGGTTGGTTGGGGTGAAAGAGAGTGACCGCGCGGGGCGGGGGAGAAGTGACCATGGGGGGAAAAGGGTCGTGTGGGGGGGGGGGGGGGGGGGTGCAATCATGGGAGAGGTGTCGGCCGATCACTGGAAGGGAGGCAGGTTTGTTTGAGGGTGTGGGGGATGCACTCCTGCTCCTCCGGGCTCACAAGCAGTGCTGGAAAAGCACTTACCTGCTGGATCCAGCAGCTCCCACCTCTCTTTAGCTGTAGGGTTTGCCTGGGAAACCTGGCCCTCTGCCATTAAATTTAAATGGCTACCAAAATCTGAGGCACATAGCATTGTTAAGATATTAAAATTACTGACCCGCCTCTCCAAAGTGGGTTATTTGGCCATCCCCCAACCCGCCGCGGTTAAACCAGATGTAGGCGCATTCGTTGGGGGTTGGAGTCAGGTTTCCCATTTTTAGCAATTTAACCCCCCATGACCCTTTTCCACCTGTCATGGTGAGGTGAGGGGGTTAAAATGACCCCATTATGTTCATTTATATCAATTAAAGCACAACATAGAAGTTTCAGAATGAAGAAGTTACGTGTGTAATTATTTTGCTACAATAGAACGCGGCAGTAAACGTTTCATTCTGGATCTGAATTCTGAACAGGCTTAACTTCTACTTACACTGTAGGCCTTAAGCTTTCATGCCTCTGTTGAAATGACGGGGAAGGTGTGACAGCCTCCAAAGCAGACTGGTTTACTCGAGCAGCCAATTCCTGTAAGAGGAAGAAAGAATGCCACATTGTTTTATCCTTGAATGCTGCGAGTTTTCATAATTGTAAGCTCATCGACAACAGTGGGCGATAGTGAGTGATGCCAGTAGGCAACAGAATAACTACTGACTGCCAATAATACAGAACAAAGAGAACAAACAGATGTAAAAATTATCTGCTTCTAAAGTATTCAGTGACAAAGGTATAATATTCTCTGCAAATTTCACGTTATAAGGTCAACTACAAACCTCAGCTTACAGAAATGTCAAGTGTAAAACAATGCTTGAAGATGAATACTATATAATTTGCTTTCAGCCATTTCTGTGGTCACTTGATCAATAAATGACTTCTGTGGCCAACATTCCTGTACTGTTTTGATACGATTTAATTTGTTTTAATGCACTCAGCAAATTATCCAATCTATAGGTCTATAACTATGCTATTGTGGTAATTCATTATCCTACTGATCATTGAAACTCTTCATTATATAGCCAGCGTCTAGAGTTGTTTAGCTCACTCAGCACCCCGGTAAACTCATCTAATTTTAATTTTCAGCCAAAAGTCATTCGTCTCAAAAAGACTAAAGATATACAGTTTGTTTGGAATGATGAAACAATCTTGTTGTGGTACAGGATGTGAGCAAACTCAATCATATGTACAATACTGCATCACATCAATAGCAAATGGCTCCTTTTCCTTAATGTTTTTGTTGCTTTAAGTTTAGCAAAACTTGGCTTTCCTGCAATTCTCTACTAAGGGTCAACCTGCACTAATAACGTCCCTGCTTGGACACAGATCTATTGCTATCAGGCGTGTAACAGTTTACTTTACACTGTATTGGCATTGGGAAAAGGTTCATCTCTGAAGGGAAAAAGTCCTTTCTAACATTGAATGCAGTATATGACCAGAAAGGTTTGCATTTCTGTTCTTTTTAAATAATTTTTGCAGAGCTCCCTTTGCGTGCTGTAATGTGCCTTTATCCCAACTACAAAAGCACAGTGTAACCCGTTTGGGTTCTGGTTGTTTGCAGCACATTAGGATACAAAACTTTAATCGTAAAAAAAAATGACATCTGACCTCCCCTGAACCTGGTGACTCAGTGGGTAAATGCATAGTCCGGTGGGGTCCTGAGCCATGCTGACCAGGAAGCTTTGAGGTTCGATTTCTAGTGCAAGTTGTTAGCTCATCTCAGAAATGTCAATGGTAAAGTACTACAACTGGCCTTAGCACCCTTGGACTAAGGAAAGGAAACAATCATTCAGGGGTACAGCTCCTGATTACTAATCAGTGGCACCTACTGGAAGACCCTCAAATGTGGACCTCTGATGAGGACATGGTTATGATGCCTCCCAGATGAAGAATGGCCACCTGGGTGAGTGGCAGAGGGCCTTCAGGAGATGAAGGGGGAAAAACAGGTGAATAAATTGGTAACTATTTCCAGTGAGGTAATCGTAGGCTGAATGACAGAAAGGAAGTGGACTACAATAGTAAGTAAAATTCATTTTACAAATTAATGTATTTATACACTCTGTAAACATAACAGTTATGAGTTTTCTATCCGTCTATGTACTTTTAATGTTCACTGATGAAGAATGTTACCTCACAGTTTCTGTCACTATGCTAGGTTCCCCATACTACAGTGTTACATACACTTTTCCGGTTTCTTAATTTTTTTAAAGCTCATGTCCATATGAATTCTCAGGATTATGGCATTCTGATCTTTTGAATTTTATACAGTAATGCAGTTGCTGACATGGCAGTTTCTCGATAAAGAGTCGTTTCTCAATGGTTGTATTGGAATTATAGATCTGAATTAACAAAAGTGATTTCATGTAAATAACTGGAAAGGGGATCCTGTGGCTTTATGAAATTTAACAACGTACGGCATGCTTTGAACTCAGAGCCGAATGGAACTTATTGATTCTTTCATTGGAAATTGTCACAGTAACATAGGAACAGGAGTAGGCCATTCAGCCCCTCATGCCTGCTCCGCCATTTGATAAGATCATGGCTGATCTGTGATCTAACTCCATATACCTGCCTTTGGCCCATATCCCTTAATACCTTTGGTTGCCAAAAAGCTATCTATCTCAGATTTAAATTTAGCAATTGAGCTAGTATCAATTGCCGTTTGTGGAAGAGAGTTCCGCATGCAGTCTTACTTCTGGGTTCTCGCTGAGGTAGATGCGTTTGGAAATATTATTGATTGTTGTAATCCACTGCAAAAAAAAGGAACATTTTTAAGATATCCACTAATATTTTTTATAATATGCATTATCAGGAAAATAACAAGCACAGTATATTCTCTTCCCATCACCACAACATGGATATTAATGGGCATTAATGAAGACAACTCTTTAAAAAAAAATTCTATTACATGGATACTTCAGATTGTGCATTAACTGCGAAAATAAGCACGTGTGTGTACTGGCTACTAACATAATGGTTGAATCAATATATGGCCCAGGAGAGAGACTGGCAAAACAACTCAAAATTTTACTAAAAATTAATTGTTCAGGCATATATATCAAAGTGAATAGCACTGAGACAAGCTCAGAACTAAGTTGAGCTCTGCACTCATGGCTTTGGCCATGAACAGAACACCCCAATGGTTTTACATGGGTATCTCATATCCTGATCAATCCATTCTATCCAATGTTTATAGCACGTTGGATAGAATGTTTTATAAGGACATCAATGTAATACTATGTATTTCACAAAATATTACTGGTGCGGTTGGACTATCTCCCTTTAAATTCACAAAATCTACTTATTAAGTAAACAAAGCCTCAGGTCATTCACTTTAATTGTTGTTTGGTGAAGCAAATTTGTGATTTGGAAAGTGCTTGTCAGTTTCAAGCTTCGACTTAGAAGTGTCCAGCATTTTAGAATTGCTCTACATTTGTAACAAAATGTAATGTCTGTGTGCACAGGCGTACTGTTTTTAGCACAGCGATAGATAGATTTTGTATATGATTAACACACTACAGTGTGTCACAAAACATTATAGCATTGGGCCAGAATTTGCTGTCAAAATAACGAAGGCTATTGGCACTCGCCGTTATTTATGCACAAAGGCTACAGCAACTTCAGGTGAGGGGCAGATGCGTAGTTAAATTTAGATATCCAAAAGTTGCTGTCCGAGATGCGCTGCTCTGCCATTAGTTTCGTGAAAACGGCATCTCGCTGTCTGCCTCACCATTGAAATGCATTGAACGCGTGAAGTTGCTGTATTTGCGCAGTAGATACAAACTAAGCTCGCCACAGAAAGTCCATTCCAGTCTTGTAACGAAATCCTTTTAACGACATCATAAGTGTTGATTGCTGCCGGTCAACCTCTCTGGCACCGAAAATAAACTAATACAAGTGTGGAGTCTCATTCCTTCAGGTTTTAACTGTTGTTGAAGATTTTAAAGACGTCAAATTTAAATGTAAACTTTTTTTTTACTTTTCCTTTCTGTTTCTTTTTTCTCTCTCTCTCTTAATTCAATCTTTCTTTCCCTCTCTTTATTTCTCTTTCAGTACCTGAATTGACATTGAATTCACTCTTCCTTCTCAGTCCTTGCAGTGTCAATTTCACAATCCTTCAATCTGATTGGTTAAGAAATGCCCTGTTTCCCTTGCTGTGACGTTATTAGCTCGCACTTTCAGCAACTTACCATGCAAAAAATTAAAAAACTTAAGCATGCAAGGACAAGTCTAACAGCAAACGCCGTTAGATGCCCTGCTACAGCAAATTATGACCCTTTAAGTAGTTCTGATAACACAGACTCTAAGAGCAAAGTATGTGCAAATTTTCAACATTATCTTCACCTCCTTCCTTGTTACTTAGTCCGTGTTACTTCCTTGGGACACAGTGCTTTATAATACATACAATATCTTAGCATTTTTAGTTTTGGGTGTTAACATTATGGTTATTATCAGTAAGATAACAGCTCCCACAATTATTTTTTATAAGAAGTGACATTGAGATTGATAAGGAGAGTATCACAGCATACACACACATATACTATTGCAGGATTATATTTAAAGGGCCATATCATGAAAGAAATACTTATATTGTGAAAGACTATCTTTAAAGCTTACCTCTTCACACTCTTTTTTACACTCTGCTTGTAAAATAACAGCTCTGGAATGTTAAAAAGCAAAATCAGTTATTTTTTCCCAAATGGTTAAACATTACAAAATATAATGTGAGAATGTGTTAAACTGTTTTCATACAGCAATACAGTGCATCATTAAAAGGTTGAATTACAACTATGAGCATTTGAGACAGCAGTACTTATTTTAAAAATCTATAACCATCCTTTCTTACATGTTGTAAATTATTGGTTCTTAAAATAGGTGCTTCTGCAAAATTATTTTCATCTTATCACCATACCTCCTTAATGCTCCTCTGATGGCTTTGTGACAGAGGCTGGTGTAGTCTAAGCTAAACAGAAGGTCCAAAGTTCAATTCTCAGTCTGTACTAGCTAATTGACCTTGGCCAGGGCAGCACTTTGCTGCTATGAATTGGCCTTAGTATCCCCGGGTTAGGAGAGAAAATTCAGCCAGGGTTCCTAATTCTGATCACCATCCAAGCCCGATTTTAACCAAACCCACCTGACGGGAACGGGACAGGTTCGGATTGGGTGCTCATTTTACACACCGCCCAATTTTACTCTTCACTGACTTTAATGGAAAGTAAAATCGGACAGGGTGTAAAATGGACGCCCAACCTGAACCCGCCCCGTTCCCGCTGGGCAGGCCGGGTTAAAATTGGGGTGCCAGTCACTCCTACTGGAAAGTGCTCATGTAAACATTTAATGAGAAAAGGATTCGTCCTCTAGAGGTGCCTGAGGAAGAAATTGCAGTCCACACTGCATTTGTCACCTCACACCACATTCCGTCAACTCACTCAATCTCTCCCAAGCACTAACTCTTCTCCTCTTCTGAACAGCACAGATACAGGGAAACTCAATGGGAAACCCATTCTGCCCTGTGTGAAATGGTGGGGGGGCCTAGTCTTACATCAAATGGGACAAAGACAAATGTTGAAGTAGTTGGCAACAGCAAAACAACATCAAAGCCCTCCAAAAACAAGTGAGAAATAAGCTGATGTTAGGTGTATCAAATTCATTCAGGTATCGTATGAGGACAAGTCTTGCGCAATCTTAGCCCAGACAACTCTGCAAAGTTTTTCTCACTAATATCTGAGGACTGGTGTTCAAGTTGGTAGAACTATCCCACAGACCAATTGAGCAACAGCCTGACACAGATGTACTCACAGGATCATATCTTTCAGGCAACATCCCAGGCTTCTCAATTATAATCCCTGGGTATGTCTTGTCCCACCGGTAGAATAGACCCACCATAAGTGGGGACACAGTGGTATGCAGTTGGGTGAGAGTGGCCCTGGGAGTCCTCAATATTGTCTCCAGACCCGATGAAATCTGGTCAAGTAAGGTCAAGGAAACTCTTCATCACCACGTACTACCCCTCTAAACTGACAAATCAGTACTCCTTCATGTTGAACAAGACTTGTATGAAGCCCTGGAGGAAATTTGGGTACAGAATGTACTTTGGGATGGGAGACTTCAATGTCCACCACCAAGTGATTCAGAAGTACCACCACTGATCGAGCTGGCCCATTCTTGAAGAACACAGCTGCCAGGCTGAGCCTGCATCAGCAGGTGAGGGAACCAACACGAGGAAGCAACGATCTGATCTCGTCCTCACCAGCCTACCTGTTACAAACATGACTGTCCATGGATAGAACAGGGCACTGCCCTTGTGAAGACAAAGTCTATTCTTCACAGTGTGGACATTCTCCATCGTGTAGTGTGCCAAGCTAAGTGGGACAGACTAAGAACAGATCTAGCAGCCCAAATCTGCCCGTCCATGAGGTGCTGTGGATCAACAGCAGCAGCAGAACTATATACCACCAAACCTATAATCTTATGGCCCGGCACATCCCTCACTCCTTGATCACCATTGAGCCAGGACCAATCCTCGTTTAATTTGGATTGTAGAACCAGGGTGTGCCAGAAGTATATCTTAGATTGAAGTACCACCCTACTGCACAGGGCTACGTAAGCGCCAAACACAAAAAGCAGCAGGGTGTAGACAGAACTAAGCAGTCCCACAACCACAGGATCAGCTCTACAATATTCAGTCCAGAATGGTGATGGACAACCAGGAGGAGGAGGCTCCATGAACATCCCCATCCTCAACCATGGTGGAGCCCAGCACATGAAAGTAGGAGATAAGGCTGAAGTGTATGCAAGCAGCTTCAGCCAAAAGGACTGAGTGGACGAACCTACTTGTCCTCCTCTCAAGATCCCCACCATCATAGATGCCATAATCCAGCCAATTCAGTTCACTCCACATGACATTAAGGTGCAGCTGAGTGTCTTAGTCACAGCAAAAACCATGGACCTTGATAACATCCTGACTACAGTGCTGAAGACCTGTGCACCAGAGGTAGCTACTCCCTTAGTCATGGTCTGCTAGTACAGCTATGACATTGACATCTAACCAACAATGTGAAAGATTGTCCACAAAAAACAGGATAAATCTAACCTGGCTGATTAATGCCCTTTAAGCCTCCTCCCATCATCTGTAAAGTAATGGAAGGAGTCATCAATAGCACCATCAAGTGACACCCATTCACCAATAGCCTGTTTACCTATGCTCAGTTGGGATTCTGCCAGAACCACTCTGCTCCAAACCTCATCACAGCTCTGATCTGCATTTGGTAAAAAGAGCTGAGTGCCAGAGGAGAGGCAAGAGTAGGAGAGGCAAGAGTAGATACCTTTGAAATCAAGATAACATTCAACTGAGCATGACACTAAGTTGTTCTAGCAAAATGGAGGTCAATGGGAGTCAAAGACCCTAGCCCTAATATTTCAGTGGCTGGACTTGTATCTGACACAAAGGAAGATGGTCATGGTTGTCACAGACCACATGATGTTGCTGCAGTAGTTCCTCAGGGAAGCATCCTAGACCCAACCATTAACTGCTTCATCAATGACCTTTCCTTTGTCATAATGTCAGGGGAGGGATTGTTTGCCGATTACACCAATGTTCAGCTTCATTCAGAAGAAAATACAACGGTTTTGTGATATCTGCAAATTTAGGTATGAACTGTCGGGGAGAATCCGAAAAGCCCTCAAAATGCCCCGAGTATTTTTTAGGTCATGGGGTGGGGGTAATCTTAATATATCATTCACTCGGTCTGGGAGCGGGCATCCAACCTGTGCGGAAACATTGTGGGCGGGAATAGGTGCTGAATGGGTTAAAAATGGCTCTTTGACAGGCTGAGTTTTAGCCCAGCTTGTGACGGTGCTGTGAATAAGTGTGGTAACACTTGGAGATGTTCCGCTGGCGTCTGTGTGTACAAGCAAGTCGTCAACATAAAACAGAACTTGAGGCTCTAACTGTAAGGGTTCTAAAGTAGATTCCGTAAATTAGTGAAACTAATTAGTCAAGTTGTTTATATACACTTAACATTTTTTGAGGAGGTAACAAGGAGGGTCGCTGAGGATAGTGCGTTTGATGTAGTCTACATGGATTTTAATGAGGCTTTTGACAAGGTCCCACGTGGCAGACTGGTCAAAAAAGTACAAGCCCATGGGATCCAAGAGAAAGTGGCAAGTTGGATCCAAAATTGGCTCAGTGGCAGGAAGCAAAGGGTAATAGTCAAAGGGTGTTTTTGCGACTGGAAGGCTGTTTCCAGTTGGGTTCCACAGGGCTCAGTACTAGGTCCCTTGCTTTTTGTGGTGTATATTAATGATTTGGACTTAAATGTAGGGGGCATGATTAAGAAGTTTGCAGATGATACAAAAATTGGCCATTTGGTTGATAGTGAGGAGGAAATCTGTAGACTGCAGGAAGATTTCAATGGACTGGTCAGGTGGGAAGAAAAGTGGCAAATGGAATTCAATCCCGAGAAGTGTGAGGTAATGCATTTGGGGAGGGCAAACAAGGCAAGGGAATACACAATAAATGGGAGGATACTAGAGGTGTAGAGGAAGTGAGGGACTTTGGAGTGCATGTCCACAGATCGCTGAAGGTAGCAGGACAGGTAGATAAGGTGGTTAGGAAGGCATATGGAATACTTTCCTTTATTAGCCGAGGCACAGAATATAAGAGCAGGGAGGTTATGCTAAAACTGTATAAAATACTAGTTAGGCCACAGCTTGAGTACTGCGTACAGTTCTGGTCACCACATTACAGGAAAGATGTAATTGCACCAGAGAAGGTGCAGAGGAGATTTACAATTATGTTGCCAAGACTGGAGAATTTTAGCTGCGAGGAAAGATTGGATAGGTTGGGGTTGTTTTCTTTGGAACAGAGGAGGCTGAGGGGAGATTTAAGGAGGTGTATAAAATTATGAGCGGCCTAGATAGACTGGATAGGAAGGACCTTTTTCCCTTAGCAGAGGTCAATAACCGGGGGCATAGATTTAAAGTAATTGGTAGAAGGATTAGAGGGGAGCTGAAGGAAATCTTTTTCATCCAGAGGGTGGTGGGGGTCTGGAACTCACTGCCTGAACAGGTGGTAGAGGCAGAAACCCTCAACTCATTTTAAAAATACCTGGATGTGCACCTGAAGTGCCGTGACCTTCAAGGCTGCGGACCAAGTGCTGGAAAGTGGGATTAGGCTGGGTGGCTCATTTTCGGCCGGCACGGACAAGATGGGCCGAATGGCCTACTTCTGTGCCGTAAATTTTCTATGATTTTCTATTTTCTATGATTCAGTTCCTCCAATAATGAAGCAGCTCATGACGTTAACATCCAGGATTAGGCAGACAAGGGCCAGGCAACATTCACGGCACATAAATTTCAAGTAATTCTCTCAACGAGAGAGAAAGCCCTGCCCTTTCCCCCTGTCAATGCCACCACTATCACCGAATGCCCCACCAACAAAGGGTAATTTCAAACCCCTTAATCTTCTCCACTAATCCCCCATGTGTTACCTTGTCAAAAGCTTTCCTAAAGTCCATGTACTAAATCCACTGCATTTTCCCTATTTACCATGTCTGTTACCTCCTCAAAGAATTCTGTGAAGTTTGTCAAGCACGATTATCCCCTTGATGACTATTTCTAATAATTTCCTCTTTATCAAGGTAAGTGGTAATTCCATCCTTAATTTTAAAAACTCTAAAATTTTCACCACCACAGATGTTAAGATAACTGACCTGTAATTACCTGATTCACTGGGTTTCCTCTTTTAAAAATGGGTACTACATTGGCCACTCACCAGTCTTCCAGCACACATCAACATTCAGTAGAGCCCTGAAATATAATTGCTAGAGCCTCTGCAATTTCCTCCCTCATCTCCCTCAGGATCCTAGGGTGTATCCTATTGGGCCCTGGTACTTTGACTTCCTTTAGCTTAACTAACGCATCCATCATTTTCCTAAATATGAACAGTATCTATAAGATACAGGACAATACAGTACTTGAAGAAATACGCAATAAGTTAAACTGGTCACAGATTTGGATAATACTTACTTTTTCCCATCAAAGGCAGTGATTTGAAAGCAGTATCTTCGGTCCTCACAATCCACAGCCATAACGGTGCAGTTGTCCAAGTCCATGACAAGACCTCCTGCAACATCTCCTCGAGCCTGTCGCATCAGGTTCCCACCCTGGGTAAAGTAGTAATGTCTCTCCCAGGTAGACGATACTAACCTGGTTTTACTGGAACCCAAATAAGGCAGATTATTAAAAGTAGAAGTAACTGTTTCCTTGTATTTTTCTAACAGTTAGCCTGACACCATATTGGCACTACCACGGTTCTATTAGCTTGCAACCAAGTTCACAATGGTTATTTCTGGGGTTACAAGCTTCAGTGGAACACTGTTTGTTTAATCTCAAGTTATTTCCATGGCTAACTTTAGTAAGAATTGACTCTAATTCAAATAACGCAAATAGAGTTAGCCACTTGAAACACCTTAATGCACTGAATTAAGATATAGTGCCGCATTTATCATGTATAAACAGGAAACTCTGGCATAGTGTGTGAAGGATTGCCAAATTGCAGAATGTATATCAAAAGGCAGCCACAAAAAAGTTAGAAAAAGCATGGATTTTTCTTGGAAGGGGGAAGAGAAAGTGGAAGAACAGTCTAATGGATCAGAATGGATCAAATAATCAAATAAATAACAGACTGTGATCAAGGATTAAGAGAAGGTCGTCTGTTTGGGCTTGTGTAGCACAGTGCAATGACACACTATCTCCTTCATCTATGGAATCTGAGTCTGAATCCAAATTACACTGCTGGAATGAATGTCTCCTCTCTCTACTGTCAGTAAAGGTCTTGTGTGATGAGTTTAAGCTGCCTCACCTCCGTACTCAAAGGACCCATATTTTGGCAATCTTTGGCAACCTCAATCAGAAAGACAGGCTGATTATAATAGAAAATATCACATTCATGCAGTAAGCAGTGCTCTGCTAAGAGTTGAGTTAAGGCACATTGTTGGGGCAAAGTAGAGGAAGCTCTGAATCTTGTTGTGCTGTACCTGACCTAGGAGTGCTTGATGCAGATAATTGGTGCTAAAAGTAGAAAAAGTGTTCTATTCCTCAGCTCTATGTAACCAGCAGAGAACTCATTACAACATCAGACCTCAGTGATTGTATCCACCCAAGGAAGAGAAGAATATGGCTGTTGAAAAATGTCTTCTGGAGCTCAACATTAAAAGAACAGCATCACATAATGATTAAGAAAGCAATAAGGAACATACAGGAAGAATTTATAAGCTCAGAGACACTGAGAAACTCAAGGAGATTGGATGCAGTGGAAGATATAATGGGAAAAAATCTAGGCAAATCTTTGGAAGTTATAATCCTGGACGATACAGTTCAGCAGTCTACGGCCTTTCACACATCCCATTTAATGTACAACAATGGCAGAGGAAAACTGTTGTTCAGTATGTAAGTGAAGAACTACCGAGCAACACATATGGTCAGAGTCCACTGTAGCACTACAGCAAAATTGTTACCACAGGAGACCTGAAGAAGTCCTACAAGAAATAGTTATCGTCCTGTTATGGTGGGCTGGCAAATAAGACTGAAAAAGGATAAAGTGAGGGTTTTAACAACCGATGTGGACTGGCTATTCAAAGTAAACCAATCTTCCCTAAAGAGGTTAGAACAACCAACTGAGCAACTGCAATTTCTATATTTTTTTTTTAAAAAGCATTGTGGGAGGATAGAGTTGAAGTTGAAAATGAGAGACAGAAAAAAAATATATAAATTAGTCTCAGAAATCGATGATGAAAATGGGTAAAATACACTATTTTTAACTTCTCATTGCTTTTCACATAAGCCTTAATTGCTACAATTGAGATTAACAGATGTACCAGAATATTTACTGATTGTGGTTAAAAAGGAGCAACTAACTAGGGCTATACATGGTTAAAACATTAAGCAAATTTCAAACAGGAGTTTAACAGATATGCACAATTACACAATACAAAATGGGTTGTGATTATTCAATTTAAATGCAATTAAGCATGTGATCAGAAAAGATAAAGTAGCTGCGAGCAGCTGTTTGTTATCTTCAACAGTCTACAAAGGGCAAGTGAGGTAAGTTTTAGTACAACCTGATGTAAGATATAAAAAAATGTGAAAAATCTTTTGTTAGAGGTGAAAGGATTGGTTTAACCTCTCCTTCAATTTTATTTCTCTTGCTTTGGGTGGTGGGCAGTGAGGGCTGAACCTAGACCTTTGCTTACCTCAAATTGTTGTATCCACACTGCTGCTGTGTCTGAGAGATGCTAATTCATCAAGGGAGCAATCAACAATTGCTTCAATCAAGAAAACATTACCCATACTGGACTATCTGGCCAAAAAAAGAACTGAATAGGTAACCGTTTGGGAATATAGATAGTTGCTTGAAACAGAACAGTATATGGGAACTGTGCGAGAATTCAATTAAACTAGGTGGCTCATATGGAAAAAACAAACACTAGCACAGACTTGATGGGCCAAATGACCTGTTTCTGTGTCGTTCTATGATTTCAATCTTTTTAGTTTATTTTCTCTGGCCACAAGATCTGTTTCTTGGATGTCTTGTCAATATCTTCTGTTTGTTTAAAATGAAATCAGCTCAAGAGTAGCTTGGCCTTGATTCTCTCTTCCTATCCATGAAATGTATGTGGTTTCCACTGGCAACTACATGTGATGGGACACCTAGGTGTATAATAACTTCACAAATTGTAACTGTTCATTCTTGAGAACCCCAAATAAAAAGGCTTTTTTTTAAAAATGCAACTTATGTGATGTGCTGTAGTTACAAATATGACTATAAAGAAAATGAAACCAATTCTTCACTGGGGACAAAGGGCTCAATAAAGGACGGATTTATCTTGCTTAATTTTCTAAACAGAACACAGGCACGTGGCCTATATAAACATTCATATATAGTTTGGTAAGTGGTCTCTTTGAAACCCATTTTCAGCCTAGTTGGCTAACCTATTTCTAAAAATGGATTTGAAATTGTTATACATAATACATATGAAATTTTCTCCAATGGCGTTTTGCACGAACTTCCAAAGCTCTAATAGTTATCCCACAATAATGCTTTGGCACTTACTTCCTTGTATTCATATAACCAGTTTTTCTAGTTAGGTTTCTGTTGATGTTGAATATTTTGGTGTCTGGGTCAGGCAGATACAATGAATCACTGGCTACTTCCAGGTCCTGAATGGTCTGATGCATGGTTTCCAGTTCAGTCTCCATTTCCCTACGGACACTAGAACAGGGACACAAAGACTGATTTTATTCTTTCATAAATGGAGACATTTTTAAACCATCTCACTGTCTCAAAACATTTATATCAAATATTCATTTTAATCAATAAATGTTGCGATGGATTATTAACTTCATTTAACCATATTCTATAAAGCAGAAATGACTTTAGCCTTCAGGCAGGAGCCAGCTGAACTTCCATATGCTACAAGACGGACTTGGGATCCTCATTAGTTTATCAACGTATTTCTCATGAGTGTTACGTCTAAACTGGTAATGTGTTAACAAATTAACAAGGTAACCCCAGTACAGTCCCCACCACTTATAGCAGGCATGTTCGTGTGAACGTGATTTGTCCGATAAAGGTGGTGTTAGGTATAGCTGACGTGGTGCCACAGTTAAATATTTTACAGCTATGCTTTTGTTACTATCAATAATGGGCTACTCAAAAACTAATACATATTTCTTCAAAAGTAAAATACTGCGGATGCTGGAAATCTGAAATAACAACACAAAATGTTGGAAAAGCTCAGCAAGTGAGATTTTAACATCTTCCAGTTCTGACGAAAGGTCTTCAACCTGAAACGTTAACTCTGTTTCTTTCTCCACAGATGCTGCCTCACTTGCAGAGCTTTTCCACATTTTCTGTTTTTATTATAATACATATTTCTTGTTTTAATTCTTGTTTTTACAAAAATCTGCTTAAACCATTTAGGAAGAAGTGAACAATACGATGATTGTTCAATAGTGGTTGTCAAGATAACAGTTACCAATCTACTATAGGTATATGGAGGTATTTCAGATTTTATAAAATTACAGCCTTTTTGCACTGACTTACAATAGAAATATTATTGTCAATCGTAATAAGTTCTTTGTGAAATCATGGAGTATGGTGTTAGGAGAGCTTTTTGATGACTGAACTGTCTCTGGCTACAGATCAGAATAGTCATGAGATAAGAAGACGGTGCTATAACAGTACTTTCTTTTAATTTGAGTTTGGTTTGCAGAGTTTCTCCTTGCTTTCCTTATTATCAGTTGGCAATACCTAAGGAGAATCTTCTTTTAAGTTCATCAATACATCTTGCATCTTCTGTTTCTGCCCAAAATAAACGGAGCACATAAAATGCTATATCCGGCAACTTTGAAATTCATAATGCAAATGGATAATGTTTATCCCTTTTTGGCCGGTAATAAGCAACTGCCCATTTTAAAATATGGAAGCTTTAAGTGGTGGGGACTGTATCTTATACCACTCATTAAAATTATGTACAATAATCCATGCCAAACTACAGTTTTTAGAAGTCCTGCTTTGCATTAAAATCCAGGTCACTGGCAAATCGAACGTTATTTTCGATCGATAAATAAATTATACATTTTAGTGTGTTAAGATAGTTGTTACAAAGGTTTTCCAGAAATAATCTGCCCAATAATGTTTCAAATGTAGATTATCTAAATTCTGTAAGCATCACAAAGCTCCAGTTGCCATTACTTTTCTCCAAGTGTAGTGAAAAGAAAATCTAGTTTGGTTTTTTTTCTCTTTTTTCACTGCTTGTTGCTAGGGTATGGCTTCAGGGACATCAATCACCTTCTGGAACGGACCAAATGACCACTCATGCTTGAATCTTGTTAGCTGAGGGGATCACAATCTAGCCCAATCCACGCACCAGGGGCCGTTGTAAAGTGATCGGGGCGGAAAGCCTAATTGACTTTCCCCTCCCAAACCCAGAGAGAATGAGATCAACTAAATCGGTGCAAAAAAGACCTTCCTGGTCTGCATTGTTAAGCTACACTCAGTATTAACCAGCAGAACCATCAGGGAGTTTTGTTAATCTAATTTTCACACTGCAAATACAACCTGAATTATTATTAATCCCCATTTTTAGTAATGCCAATAGAACTTTTATTAGCCAGCTGGAAATTGGGAAAAAAAATTGGAAAAATTGTCCAAGTTACAGGAGGAATGTAATTTGTAACTATAACAGTTGCAAAGGCCAATTATTACTTACCCCTGCACACTGCTGCCAATATTTGTCAGAAATTCTTCCAACTGTTGAGTCATGTGTTCAGAGCCCATCTTAAAGAAGTTTATCTGAAAAATACCAATGATCATTAAATTAGCATATCTAAGAAACACTATCCAGCCACAGATTTGAATAATTATTTCCTTGTTTTATTACATTATTAGCATCTTGAAACAATAACTTTACATTGTCCTTTCATCCTGGACCTGACACTCAAATCTATCCTGGACTAATGGATGAATGTCTCCTTTCATTGCTAGTGTTGTACATGAGGTCAAGCTTCAGCAGTTTCTGTCCCATTCCTGCTGCATACAAGCCCACAGCCTAAATCTAGCCCTGATTATTGTGGCAAAATTAGCAATTTTGGTGAGTTAATAAGGTGCGGTGATGGGTATTCTTGAGGCTGCAACTAAAGATCGCTGTCAGTGCAGTGCAAATTATCTTAATCCTCTGTCTCCTGCCATACCTGACTCTGAAGTACTCAACTGTGACACCAGGTGCCAAAAATTAATTGCTCTGTTCATCTGTACTGACTCTCTCCTTAATTGCACTTTAAGTGAAAGCACAAACCAACAAGATATTAGGGATTTTATTTGGAAAGTTAGCAACTTCGAGGAATAAGTATGAAAAGAATTTTTAAATGTCATGGTATTCTCAATGTGTGCTATACCAACAGACCTGTGCTTGCATATACCCCAGGAGAGGTTCTAGTAGTGCAATCTTTTTCTTGTACTGCAATGTGTTCAGTGCACAAAAATAGTGCATCATGGTCTGGTGCTGCTTCTTTCTGGATGTGTATAGATCTTCAGTTGCCTCTATTTTTATCTGTTAGGAAAAAATATTTAAAATATAGCCTAATTTAATTTTTAAACTTTTTTATTTATTAAACACACTGGCTTGCATTAACTGTACTGAGTAGAGTTTTTAAATCTTACTGGTACACTCCACTACCATTGGTATAGCCAGATATCATAATCTTTTCCAATGAGCTATCTTAAGAATATAAAAATGTAGCTGCCATAAATGTTGGCGCTGAACATGGAAAAATGTATTTTTTTTTAAATGGAAAACCAAAGGGAGTACTCAAACCTTTTCATTTTCCCTCCGCTTGGATAGTCTACTGTATTTGTTAATAGCTATGTCGTGATCTGTGGGACAGATAAATAGATCAGGATATTTCAGTTACATATGTATATACACATATTTTATACAATAGAAGGTTGTAAATAAAGAAATAAAAATAAAAAGCTTCATTCTGTTTCATGTTAGTGTTTCAATCATGAATTACACCAGAAGCTATTCAGTTACATAAAGTCCAAGTGTCCACAACAGCAAGTTTCACATTTTATCAACTTTATACTAAACTTAGTTCATTACTGTATATTAAAAAAATCATTTTCCTGACCCCATTGTAACTTCTACACAATGGCTACAGATCAGCTTTGATTGCTTATTAGACAGACAATTTTTGGTGACTGTTAGAAGGCTGAAACAAAGTAACTTTTATATTGCATTTAGTGGAGAGCTAGGGTCACCTCCTCCGAAAACTCAGATCTAGTGCAGCCTGCATCAACCCCAAATTAAATGTGATAGGTTCCCTAAGGCTTGCAGCCTAGAAGATCAGTTTTACTGGATTTTCCCAGCCATCTGCTTTAGTGATTCCAGAAAGTTTGTTTCCGTCATCTGTGCAAGGCCTGTGTTTCAGGAGCCATTGTCCCATTAAATTCAATACAAAAAAGCTCAAGACTCTCAATCACATTATCATTCTCAATTAAAATAATGCTGTTGAAAGTCATGTGTATCAATTTCACTATCTGTGATGATTATCAAAATTCTCATCATCTTGTGAAGTAAATGTTACTGAAATTCTGTGAAGAAATTGCATGTCAATTAATGGGTTCTAATCAAGAACAGTTTGAATGAGGCTGTCATTGAAATGAAGTTGAGCAGTCCTCTGATGGGTGCATGTCTATCATACAAGACTACCTGTATATTTGGCACAAATTGGCATGAAAGTGTTGTCTTAGATGACAAAAAAAGACAGCTGATGCAGGAAATAAAAACCATATTAGTGGGTGTTCTGAGATTTGTTGGGGCAAAATTAGAAGGACCTTTAACCTACGTTTCACCGTGAAGTCTCTAATGCTGATGCTTGGTACAAATAATGAAAAAGGACATTCCTCACTCTTTACTGATATGTTGGTAAATGAAATGGCACTCACCATTACTTGCCAGAGCAAAGACCTCATTTAGGGTTAGCATTTCTGAAAATAAATGAAAATGTTCTTAGTAAAAGAAGTTTGGTCATAATTTAACTGATTTTATGCTATTCATATTTAATAAGTGCCAGTTTGGCTTTGTGGTGGCACTCTCGTCTTTCAATCATGGGTTCAAGCCCCACTCTAGAATTTCTGTGGTTCAGTGAAGCACTGAGGGAGTGCTGTGTTGTTGGAGGTCTCATCTTTTGGATGAGATGCTAAACGAGGCTGCTGATCTGCGCGTCAGGCGGGCTGCGCATGCGCAGTAAGATCTGTCAGCTGGAGGAGCTCTATTTAAAGGGGCAGTCCTCCAATGACAGATGCTGCAACAAATAGAAAAAATTACAGCATGGAGCAGCCCAGGGGGAAGGCTGCTCCCAGTTTAATGATGCCTCATTCCAGGTATCAATACACGGGATGAGGAGGAGGGGGAGGACAGAGATCTTCCCCCCGGCGGGCGGGAGGAAGCGGCCTGCCTCTGCCACCAGGAAGGCCTGGCTCGAGGTGGCAGAGGTGGTCACCTGCACCACCAACATATCGCCCACCTGCATACAATGCAGGAGGCGCTCCAATGACTTCAGTAGGTCAGCCGAAGTGAGTACACTTACTCATTCCCCTACACTCCGTCTGCCACATCACCGCCCCCACCCCACATCTCCTTCTGCACTGCCAACACTACTCTGTCACATCACCCCTCAGACCCACTCAAACCTCATCCTCATCTTACCTGCACCCACTCACCTCGCCAGTACTCATCCCGCCACTACCACTCAACCCAATCCTCATACAATCTCATGGCTCGATCTCATACTCGCCCTCTCATGCATCTCTTTCACAGTCAGCCTCACTCAACCTGCCACTATCTGTGCTGCAGCCACAGGGCATGCATCACATATGTGCAGTAGGCAGTGTAAGGCAAACGTCTCGTGAGCATGAAGGGGATGCACAAGGGTGTTTGAGGGTTTGTCATGGTTTTTACTTATATTGAATTTCTGACCAACTCACATTACATATTATATTGACACCACTACTGCCATGTCTTCGCGAACCTTGTCTGGTTTGTGCAATAATGCCCTTTCCTGAGGATCACTATGAAGACCCACAACTGATGCCACCCATTGTGTCACTGCAGAGTGGGTGCAGGTGTATTTGCAGGGCTCTTTTGTGCAGACGGCTGAGAAACGTCGGCGATGTCCCCGGTTGCACCCTGGAAGGATGCAAAGGAGAAGTTGTTGAGGGCAGTGGTGACTTTGACAGCGACAGGTAAGAAGATGGTGCTCGGGCCAGCCAGGAGCAGCTTGCCATGAAGGAGGCTGCAGATGTCCACGACTACATGTCGAGTGACTCTGAGCCTCCGTGTGCACTGCTGCTCAGAGAGGTCCAGGAAGCTGAGCCTCAGTTTGTGGACCCTGTAGCGAGGGTAGTGCCCTCTGCGACGCATCTCTCTCTGCGGTAGCCCTCCCTCCTGCTGTACAGGTGGATATGTCACAGCACTCTGTTGTGGAGCTCCACGTGTCAGAGGTGGACGGTGTGGGTGGCGAGGCTGGTGATGCTGTTCACCCTCTGAGGAGGTCATGACTGCAGCTACGGCGGCCCCCATCCGGAAGATGTACATCTGAGGGGGTCCGCAAAGTAGGTACGTGTCTCTGGGCCCCGGGGTAAGTGTGCAAGTTGGTGACTTTGATTGTCAGGAGGAGGGTGGTGGAGGCCAAACTTTGTCTCAAGTGACAGAGTGGCCTCCTGCAATGGGTGAGGGTCTCCCTCCCCCACCTGTCAAATGTACCTTTGCAGCTGCTACAGGCTGACAGCTGCAACAGGTCCATTTGAACTGGGAGTGTTTTCCCCAGTGTGGGAAACAGTCCCAGTTTGCTTTAAAATCCCACCCCTCCTCACATAATCCCTTAATCAGGTCAGTTAATGACCTGAACAAGCAAAGTAAATAGCTTCAAGTGGCATCCCGCTGGCTTTAATTGCCTGCGGGATTCCCACCAGCGGGGGCTGCGCGCGCACGCCGGCGCGTCAGTGGGGAACCCGGAAGTGGGCGGGTTGGAGTCGGGCTCCGGACACACTCCGGGATTCTCCGATTTTCGGAGCCCCCCGCCAGGAACGCACCCGATAGCGCGTGCTAAAATGACGCCCTATATAAATGTGACTGTTCCATCTCTTTTTTTTCCTACTTCCTTCTTTCATATGAGCACATGCTTGATAACAAAACATACTTCAAATGTACAGAAACATATGCTAATATTTTTAAAATTAAAAGTACATACTTGCAAGTCAGTATTTGTTTTTAAACATAACTACATAAAGGGCAAGAGATACCTGCATTATTAAATAGGTGCAATTTTCATACCTTTTAAATCCTTTTCCTTAAACTGTGTAATGGGGAACATCATGGCATCAGCTAATTGTGTTGAAAGTACAGCGTGGCAGGAACTGAGCTAGAAGACAACAGTAAATTTCATTCTCTAGAGAAAAAAAAAAATCTGAAGTCTTTTAAACTTAGGTCTCAGTATAATCTCCCATGCTGACAAAACAGAACATTAGAGACTTCAAACAATCTGGAGTTCATAGGAAAAAAAGATACAGCACCTGTGGTTATCTTAACTGTTGAATCCTAGACTGCCCTGCACTGACTTTATTCAGATACTAGCTGAGGCATACAGACTTGTTTACTCTCTGGTCTGTGCTAAATTAGCTGATATCATATGGAGTGCCCATAGGCTGTTACAATTTGCCTCAGTTAGGGAAGGTAATATCTGCTCAGGTTTCTGTTGCTGCTCTCTGTCAACTGATTCCTCCTAGGTGTGGTTGTATGGACATCGGGTGAGGCCAGGATTGAGGTCAGCTGTGCTGCTCCCTACAGCCAGAGCAAGCTGACACGCTCTACGGATCAAACATTTAGAATAACGACTGACCTGAAACACTACACAATGACCAGAAACTGTGGAACCAAAAGGGGAGTAGAAAATTGGCAGTAGAAAGGAAGAGAAACAAAAAGAAAAAAAAGTGTTGACTCCTTCCATATTAGGGACCAGATGCAAAAAAAATACGACGCACTCTGAGATTGCATTGTATGTAATGCTAAAAAATACAACACCTATACAAAAACTCATCCCTATTTTTCTGCATTTTACATGACTACACTAAAGTAGAAGTTGTTCTGTTTAAATCCTATGCCTTTCTGAAACTCAACAGTGGATTCTACAATGAATCTTAGAATTTTAGTTGCACCATTTAAGGTAAGTTTACAATGTTTAAAAGATAAAAAGTAGAAATACTGCTTGGTCAATTGTATGTTGATAGGATTAAGTTCAGAAGTTTTTTCCTGAATTCAATATCTATCTTATCAATTTATTAACTTGAAATTATATATTTTTATAAAAATACCAAACACAGAAATTTGGGCATCCCACTGTCACAGGACATATTAAAAAGAGTACTCGAGCACCTTTTCTAGGAGGTGTGTTACCTCTTCAGAATGTCCCAACTGTAATTGGTATCACTTTCTAAACATTTATAAGTGAAGCTATGAAATTTGACAGCAATATTTCGCCATATAAAAGGAAAGTCAATGTCAGCAAAATCAGAGTTTTAACATATCAGCTGTTTTCCTCCTAACCCATTAATATTGCATAGCTTGGTTAATATAGCCGAGCGGTATTTTGAAGTTGATTGAAACAAACAGTTAGTACGTACTTCATCTATCACTTGAGTAAACTGCTGCAGAGTGGCAGTCATGACCTCATCGTCACCACCTAGGGGAAAACGCTATTTAAAAAAAAACAAAAAAAAAAGTTAACCAGAAACAAAAGCTGTTTACTTGTTGCACAGCAAATAAGTGCAATTGGGTAAAAAGGAACCAAATTCTGTTAGCTATATATCATTATTTTTCCCTTCATTTTAATTGTTTTTGTTATCTTGCCCAACTGACTATTATTCACATCTTGATCATATTCAACTCTGTCCTTGACCACACTATGACATTGTTCTCATTTAAGTAAAACCAATGTCATGGGAGGAAAGGAAGACATTCAATAGGAAGTTCTGTATTTGAGTGCTCTGACCAATGGAATAAGAAACAGCAGAGATGCGGATAAATGAAGGGAACAATAAAGCAAGGAAAGGAATTCCATT
Source organism: Heptranchias perlo (assembly GCF_035084215.1). Lineage (NCBI taxonomy): Eukaryota > Metazoa > Chordata > Chondrichthyes > Hexanchiformes > Hexanchidae > Heptranchias > Heptranchias perlo. The sequence continues at coordinate 26,625,405 of NC_090341.1, read as the reverse complement.
TAATAAATGTCATACCATTGGAGCAAGAAACAGTCCTTGATATTTTCACTCGTGCGTTACTTTTAATGACCATGAAATTCCTATTTGTAAAGGCATTTACAAAATTATCGGAGTATATCCCAGTTGATAAAAGACCCACCTAATGTTACTAAGTGTGATTTTAGATGTTGCACATAATTCTTGACTTGCTCCACAGTCTTTCTCAACACTGCACTGTAATTAGATTTTTAGAGTTACAGGAGTCTGGCCCTGGTTCATCAACTGTTAGTTTCTCCTCTTACTTTCGGAAAGCACCCCTAATGGCTGAACACAGGTCTTGAAGTCAGTGACCTATCAAGGGTAAGGGCCTATGTCCTACGAACCTAATGATCTTGGCTTAGTTTTAAGTCGAAATTCAATTGGTAAAGTCATTATCATTGAATAACTGTAAAGTTTACTTTTTATTCAACCTTCGCGTATGGTTATAGTTAAATTGCAAGACACAAAACCTGCACAAAATGTTCTGTGCTTCAATTTTGGGAATCATATAATTAGAAAATCTTCATGTATCTGCTGAAAGTATTGTAAACCAAACTAGTATAGCATATTAGTGTACTAATTAATTGTGGCATAGTGTTGTAGAAAGTAGGTTGGAGTTCAATTTCCTCTCATGGTAGTTCACAATCTAGGCTGGGCATTCAGAAAGCCATGTGTAACCTGAATTCTTCTGCACCAAAAGGACTTAATCTGGGCGAGAACTGCTGGAATGTCCTTGCACATCACTCTCTGAGTTACAGCAGCACTGTAAAAGCCAGGGACTAAGTTGCCTGATCACCCTCTTAGCTGGAGAAAGGTGTATGTATAGTGCAAGGGGGGGAGGGGGCTTCATCGATAATTGACAGTTCAGTTTACCCAATGAATAGCTGAGCCATACAGACTAGGAATGTCACAGGTTTTTGATCCCTGGCCTGTGTTAATTGCTCTTAAGTGGGGTTAGAGGTGCTATAATTAGTCTCTGTGTCCTTTGGCAGAAAGGATATTATTAAACTAGAAAGAGTGCAGAAAAGATTTACTAGGATGCTACCAGGACTTGATGGTTTGACTTATAGGGAGAGGTTGGATAGACTGAGACTTCTTTCCCTGGAGAGTAGGAGGTTTAGGGGTGATCTTATAGAAGTCTATAAAATAATGAGGGGCACAGATAAGGTAGATAGTCAAAATCTTTTCCCAAAGGTAGGGGAGTCTATAACGAGGGGGCATAGATTTAAGGTGAGGGGGGAGAGATACAAAAGGGTCCAGAGGGGCAATTTTTTCACTCAAAGGGTGGTGAGTGTCTGGAACGAGCTGCCAGAGGCAGTAGTAGAGGCGGGTACAATTTTGTCTTTTAAAAAGCATTTGGACAGTTACATGGGTAAGATGGGTATAAAGGGATATGGGCCAAGTGCAGGCAATTGGGACTAGCTTGGTGGTATAAACTGGGTGACGTGGACATGTTGGGCCGAAGGGCCTGTTTCCACATTGTAAACTTCTATAATATTGGGTAGGGACAAAATTGGGCTGCTTTCTGGTGTCACTCCGTGGTTAAATAGCCTGAAAACACTCCCTGTTTAAAGTTACACAAGAATAATGGCTCTTTGGAAAAGGAACTTGGTGCCAGCAACAGCTTCAGAAGGTGAGAGCAGAAAATTATCAAGAAAAATTCAAACATTTTTTAAATGGGACAAGAATACATTTAAAATCTTAGTTTACAATTGGCTTTTATCGTGTAGACAAAATAACAAAGGAAACACTAGGCAAGAACTAGAACTATGTGAGTATACCTATTTACATAAGCTTTCTCCATTACTCAACCAAAATTTATTTTGATGTAAAAATGTTGAAGTAAGCAGAGACAAAGGAATATAGACAAGCAGCTAAACCAGTGAGTAAATGTGAAAGCCAAGAAATTAGAATGTCCCAGATGCAAATTAATTTGTTCAATGTACATTCTCAATGTACCAGCCTTACTTTAAACCTAGAATGCCCGATTCTCTACCTACATTAGAAGAGAACAAGCAACAGTGCAGAATGAGTGAAGTTAACATCTGTCTTTCAGAGGTGCACATATACACCAGAATCCCCATAAGTATCCCAGCTGGTAATGAATATTATGTCTACATTAACTGTTTCAATGGGAACTAACATGATGAGCTCGGTCAGAGTACTCTGTACATCTAATGAGGAAATCGATGCAGCAGGGAACTGGACCTGTTGAAAATGCTTTGTCATTTTAAATTGTATTTAATGCTGTTGTATTTTAAAATTCTATTATCAGTGATCACTTACACTAACTTAAGTATTTAAGTGACATATAGCTCTTAACTGTGTCCTAGCAGGGACTGGCTCTGCTAAATCTTCAGTGCAATGCATGCTTCCCTCCAGGTTCTAGGCTAGTGACACTAATAGATGTTTCCAAGCACAAGTCATTAACTGCACTGTAATTGGTTATAGTCAATTACCCTAAAAGCCATCAAAGCTTACAGCACGGGAGGTGGCCTTTCACTCCATGTATGTGCCGGCTCTTTTCTCAAAGTCTAAAACTAATCCCACTGCTCCATGCTCTCTCCATAGTCCTATATCTTCTGCCTCAAATATTTATTCAAATTTTCCCTCAAAAGACACAATGGTATTTGTGTCAAGCACTCCCTGTGGCAAAGCATTCAATGCTCCAACAACTCTAAAGAATTTTTTCAAATGGATGAGCCCTATCATTGATTTTCCAATCAGAGGAAATAGTTTTTTTTTCTATGCACCTCATCAAAACCCTTCATAATTGTAAGAACCTCTTAAATCTGCTTCAGCTTTCTCTGTTCCAATGGAATTTGTCTTTCCCTATTCACTCTTCTCTTTACCATAGTATGCTACCTGCAGTATAATTCTGGTGAATCTACACTTTAATGTTCTTTCTATAAATCATAACACAACAAAGGTATCCTGTACGTCAGTAACTGTCAAGGCAGATCTCCCAAGATCTGCTGTTTTGGCTTTCTTCACTTTATTTTTACCTGTTTCTCGTATTCCTTGAGCAGTTTGGAGGTCAAGTGTGTCGCTGTGCTCAATTCATTCTGCAAAAGAAACCACATATCAATTTAAGCTTCAGGCTTTTTCTGCCTTCCACTCAAAGTGCTGACTCTTGCTGAGGTATAGGTTTGCAGAGGACAGGTAGCCTTCTGATACCCCATCTAATTTCCCAATACTCGTGTGTTTCCCACTCCTCCGTTTGCCAGCCAGTGTTTTTTTAAGCCCATAATGGATGGAAAATAGTGGGCTGGCAAACTCAGAAGCAGAAAACCCCAGCCTCAGTATCAGCAGCTTTATTTGACTGTGAGGAGCACCACAGCTGAGCATGGTCCTGTTTTCACTCAACAATTCCAGAAGACAGTCGATAAAGTTCCACATAAGAGACTGTTAGCTAAAATTGAAGCTCATGGAATTGAAGGCAAATTATTGGCCTGGTTAGGCGGTAAAGACAGAGTAGGAATAATGGGGATGTACTCGAATTGGAAGGAAGTGATTAGTGGTATCCCACAAGGATCTGTGCTGGGGCCTCAACTATTCACTATATTTATTAATGACTTAGATAACACAATAGAGAGCCATATATCCAAGTTTGCCAATGACAAAGATTGGTGGCATAGTAAGTAGTGTAGACGGGAGCATAAAATTACAAAGCGATATTGATAGATTAAGTGAGTGGGCAAAAATGTGGCAGGTGGATTTCAAAGCAGGTAAGTGTGAGATCATCCATTTTGGACCAAAAAAGGATCGATCCAAGTATTTTTTAAATGGTGAAAAACTAGGAACAGTGGAGGTCCAAAGAGATTTAGGGGTTCATGTACACAGATTACTAAAATGTAGTAGTCAGGTACAAAAAAAATCAAAAAGCCTAATGGGATGTTAGTCTTTAGAACTAGAGGGCTAGAATATAAAGGGGAGGATGTTTTACTGCACCTATACAAAGCCCTGGTTAGACTGCATCTGGAGAACTGTGTACAGTTCTGGGCACCACACCTTAGAAAGTTGTGCAGCGCAGATTCACCAAAATGTTACTGGGGCTCCAGGGATTAGATTATAAAGAGAGATTACATAAATAAGGCTTGTAATCACTATAATATAGAAGGTTAAGGGGTGATTTGATTGAGATTTTTAGGATTTTGAAAGCAATTGATAGAGACTTTTTCTGCTGGTGGAGAAGTCTAGGACAAGGGGACATAGCCTTAAAATCAGAGCCAGGCATTCAGGAGAGAAGTTAGGAAACACTTCTTCACACAAGGGTGGTAGAAGTGTGAAAAACACTCCCACAAAAAGCAGTAGGTGCTAGCTCAATTAATAATTTTAAATCTGAGATCGACAGATTTTTGCTCTGGTATTAAGGGATATGGAGCCAAGGCGGATAGATAGAATTAGGATACAGATCAGCCATGATCTCATTGAATGGCAGAACAGGCTCGAGGGGCTGAATGGCCTACTCATTTTCCTATATTCCTAACACACATGCATATTTTCCAGTGGGGACCCATAGTTAATTTTTTTCCTGCCATATCCAAGGCTAATTGCAGCACCCCAAATGTTGTCCTTGCTGAGATCAGCTAGCTCAGCACAGAATTAGAATCAAACCAGATTTTTTCCAGTCTGTATAGCTTAGTGTTACATTGAGCAATGTCTTTGCCAACTACATCACTGTGGAAGCTTTAAACTTACTGAGCGATCCAGTGATCAACAATTTTCATAGTGCAGTTCCCATCAGATCATAGGAGTCCAAATTCTCATTACAGGTAGTAAATATGTGCATGTGGTTATTCCTCTACTGCCTGCCTCTTCTCACACTACTACTTTTACTAGTATTTTTCTTATTACTTGTCCCATAACATTTTAGGGATAAGACATCACCTGGATTTTTCCCTCACAAAATATTCAGAACAAGAGTAAAATCACATAAGCAATTTATGTACACACAATGAAATTCAATGCAGTGTACTGACTGGCTGTTATTTCAACTTTTTTCCTCTACATTCCTTGATATTTAAAACCAAGAATCAAAAATGTTGCTAGTAGTTAGAACTATATAGCAAAGTGCAAAAACCTGTTTTGTTTGCCAGATAGCAAATTGGGAGACTGTTGCTGTGCTAATAAAAAAAAAACAATTCCCAAAGATGTTGGATATATAGCTACATACTGTACATATGGCCAACCATTTCACTAAAATACTTGCTACAAAGCTCTTATGAAGGCACTTATGCTGCTCAGTTTGAATTGCTGCAGCATGCAGAAAGTTCAAAATGTGCAGCTGAATAAGTGGAATTTTGGGTTTTGGCTTTGGAAGCAAGACCACCTCAAGAAATTGGAGTCTCACTGTTCAGGTTTCACAATGACTGCGATATAACTGCAACCACTGCAACACAAACTTTTAAAAATCTCTCAGGTAGCCTGCTGGACCTCCTACAATTTTAATGTTAGGAAAGTATTGGCATAACAGGTAGGTCTTTAACAACATTTAACATTTTGAGAAACATTTGGAAAATGGCAAGCAATGCACTGCAAGTGCAGATAAGTACATCTGTACAGAGCTATTTTTTCCAATTCCATTGTGATGAAGTGGGCATGTAACTGTTGCCCATTTGTATTACTCTGATGGTACCTGAGGTATAACTGTTGCATTAATACCGCTGTAAACATTTAGTATTGAATTTTGCACTGGATATTTAAATAATTTCTAAAAGGTAATCAAACCTCGACCAGTACAGCTGCTTTGTTAAACTGCATGTTCTGGAAGCATGCAGCCAGCCCAGATAATGGACAATTAGCCCATTCCCTTTGTGTCTTTTTAAGAAAAATATACATAGTTTAAAAAATACATGCTTATGTCCTAAGCATGCCCTCCACTTTTTTTAAACATTCTTTAGGCAGAATTTGTCAAAATAACAAACCAGCTTTATGCCGTTTTGGTTGCCTGCTTTCAGCTCAGTATTTACAAACTTGATAATGTTGGTTATTCTATTCACTTGTGTACTATTTTTTTTTGCTTCAAACAACACACAATGTTGCACAAATTAGTGGTAAGTGCACACTAGCATCCCTAGTTCATGTGGGCTACACACACTTTTTAGGCATTTGTGTTTTGAGCTTAGAAATTTGAAAGTTAACCATGCAACTTCCACTTAAGTGATCTAACCTTGCTCCTCCAACGGCTCAGTGAGTTTATCCAGTGACTAACTGAGTCACACAGACCACAGAAGGTCCTAGATTCCTAGGTAAGATCACCACTGTAGCTAATCACAGCTGAGGTGGTGATAGTGGTGCTAGAATTGACCTCCCTGCCCCTGTTACGGAGAAGAAAATCTGCCAGTATGTGGACCTCAGGTGACAGCAAATTGGGTTCGGCTCTGATGCCCCCATTCTCAATAGCCTGACAACACCCATTGTCAGCGTTCACGCATGAATTTTCACTTTGATGAAGCATCAGAAGGTACCTGGCACCATACCCCAGCAAGGAGCTGATGTCTTCAGGATAGGAGGGTAAATCTACCCTATTGTATTTCCAATGACTCAGTGGGTAAAGGCACTTCATAGTATGGTATAATAAACTGAAGAAAATGGAACGTCCTAGGTGTGAAGTGTCAGCCTATATTATGTGCTCAGGTCTCTGAAGTGGGACCTGGTGTGTGCTGATTACTGATTAGCCAGAACACTTCAACTGGTTTCAATTTCTCCTAGCTAGAGGGGAAAATTCAAGTTCTTACTCCTGATCACTAATGGTGAGCATCAGCTGGCTATTTGATGATGAACAGGCATCGTAGCTGTGCCAACTCCTGTCCACACAGCACTTTCCACCACAGGTTACTCAGAACCACTTCTGAGTCCAGGGATGTTGGAGCCAATTGTTGAAGTGCTGCTGCTATCCAAACTGAGATTAGATTACTTCTCATAGACCAAAGTTAGGTTCTGAGCTCTGCAGTACATTGATGAACTGTGTCACCACACTCTGGAAATCTGTCTCTAAACCCCCCTGCCTCTCCACCTCCCTCATCCCCCTTTAAGACCTTACTTAAAACCTACCTCTTTGACCAAGCTTTTGGTTACCCCGCCTAATATCGCATCCATTTTCTCCTCTGTGAAACCCTTTGGGATATTTGTGCCACATTAAAAGCACTAAATAAATGCAAGTTGTTGTTGATTTTGCTGTAGCACCAATATTATTAGTTCTACACATTTGTGTCCATTTGTCAGCAAGTTGATAGAAGGCACATTAACTACTGATGAAAAATCAAACACTTCACCACTCAGGAAACTCATCTGCTACTGAGTAATGAGGGATGTAATGAGGATTTTGTAGCCTGCAATCTACTCTGGCATGAGTATGGGGTGTGATAATGAGTAGATGTAACAATAAAAAAGGAAAGAGAAAGAAAGGAGACTGTAGGTTTGGAATCAGGTAAGAACATCCATAAAGCCAACAATTCAAGGTATTTGACTTTGAAAATAGTGATTGTACAAAGGAGTAATTTTATGGAATGTAAAGTTGCCATTCTAGTCTAGTATACACATTTCATTCCATGCTGATCTCCTGTAACAGATGACCTAGTCTGATAACTTGGAACTATACCTGTGCATCATAAATCCGCTTCATGGCACTGTAAAGCTGGCTGGTATAATTTGAGACCGCAGCAGCATCTTCTTCAAACACTCCCAGAAGCGAGCGCGTCTGTCCAAAATTAGAAAATAAAGGTAAGTTTGCCAAACGGACATTTCCTAATGTCTTTTGAAGTTTTAACTTGCATAGGTTAATACTCATACACTTGATGTATCCCCATCACATGCAGTAGTAACAGTGTAAGTGAATTGTTTGATTTAGTAAACCATACATGCACGATCTCCAGCAGTAGAGCAAGACTATGCAGGGATTTAAAGGTGAGGACCAGGATCTTAGAACCACTACTAGCTAATTCTTCAGCTCTAGAACTGGTTTAATTCACATCTTTTTTGAATTGAATGGAGTGCTGCACTGTCAGAGGCGCCATTTTTCAGTTGCGATGTTAAACCAAGCTGCCCTCTCAGGTGGACATAAAAGATTCCAAAGCACTATTCGAAGAAGAGCAGGAGAGTTCTCAGTGTGTCCTGGCTAACATTTATTCCTCAACCAATTTCTAAAACAGATGATCTGGTCATTTATTCCATTGCTGTTTGTGGTAGCTTGTGTGCAAATTGGCAGCCATATTGCCTACATTACAACAAAGACTATACATCAAAGGTACAGTGCTTTGGGACGTCCTGGGGCTGTGAAAGGCAATATAAATGCATTTTTTTCCCCTTTCTTTCCCATGGTTCATATGTCCTCTATTATACAACTAGGATGCCTCTGATGGCAGGGCTCTTGCCATCTAAGGCATTGAAACCTTCTTGGAAAACTTTCGCTCCATGCCTCAAAATGCCAGTAGTAGCAAATATGACTAGCTCACAGCAGCAGAATTTGCTGACCACTCAACCCACCAGTAAGGCCAAAAATGTACTTTCGGCATTGCTGGCCAATACAGCCGTTCTAACGCTTACTGTTAATGGAAGCAATTTAGTAATTGTAAAAGGGGTACGCAGAGGAGAAAGACATTCGAAATCAATGTCATATCTAACGTAAGTGTGATAAACTCCAGTGAGCTACATTGCAATGGAGGATTACAAAGCCATGTCACACTATTGTCAAGTTATTATATGTGACAGACTGTAGACGCTGCAAATTCTGCTTGTACAGGAAACTCAGTGTGCCTTGCCCACATACTTTAACATGTACATACTATCTGCAAGAAATAGATTGATCCAAGGGTGAGACTTGAGTGAACGCTCATTCATTACTTTGCACTGTTAAATGTGGGGTGGCTCAGCTCAAACATTCAGATGATTATCAGGAAAATCTTGTATTCATGCACAGTATTTTGAAATATGCATACAGGACATGCTATAAAGTCTGATTAGTTTAGTTTAGTTAATTGGTCAGTTTGGATTAACTTTCCCAGTATAGGTAGATTCCCTTATTCCCTGTAAACATAAAATTAAATACATATGGTCAATCAGTGTATCAGGTACAGTAGCATAGTGGTTATGTTACTGGACTAGTAATCCAGAGGCCTGGACTAATAATCCAGAGTCATGAGTTCAAATCCCGCCACGGCAGCTGGGGAATTTAAATTCAATTAATTAAATAAAATCTGGAATTAAAAAAAAACTAGTATCAGTAATGGTGGCCATGAAACTACCGGATTGTAGTAAAAACCCATCTGGTTCACTGATGTCCTTTAGGGAAGGAAACCTGCCGTCCTTACCCGGTCTGGACTATGTGTGACTCCAGACCCACAGCAGTGTGTTTGATTCTTAATCGCCCTCTGAAATGGCATAGCAAGCCACTCAGTTGTTCAAGAAGGTGGCTCACCACCACCTTCTCAAGGGCAATTAGGGATGGGCAATAAATGCTGGCCTCGCCAGCGACACCCATATCCCATGAACGAATAAAAAAAAAAGGTAAATAGATGCATAAAGTCTTTGGAAATCAATTAGTGTGCAGCTGCTGAATCTGAGGTGTTTTAAAAAGCTAAATTTTCAATGAATATAGCAGAATGGCCCAGATAGGCAAGGATAACAATTCCGAATATGATTTTGCAGCCAAGACGTCCTGCTCCCTGACAACGCTACACCCCATAGATGAAGAATGAATTACTCCCTGCATTGGCACAGTCATACCAATCAGCCTTAGTGGAGCAATGTGTTCTTTTCACATACACACCCTGCCCCGTAAGCACTGGGAAATTAAATGTACAATAGATTCATCAAATATGTATGTGAATTTAAACACTGTAAAATTCAATAAGTGTGCAATTTGGTTGGGGGGGGGGGGGAGAAATAGAAAAAGATAAAGAGCAGTTAGCTTGCACCCATGCCTCAGCAAGCTTATCCAGTGAATTACTGAGCCACACAGACCAGACAGATTCCATGTTTGATCTCTGATCTGTACTGAGCTAGCTAGTCTCAGCCAGGGTGCCAATGAGGGCACTACAATTGGTTTCAACTTGCCCTAGGTTAAGGAGGAAAAACTGGCTGTGTTTCCTGCTCCCAATAGCTAGCCAGCAGCCCCTGTGCACACATGGAACAAAAACAGAAATGCAGGAAATACTAAGCTGGTCAGTCAGCACCAGTAGAGAATAAACAAGTTAATATTTCAGGTGTGTACCCTTTTGTGAGAATTGGGTACACACATGGATGTTGGGCAAGGACAGGACAACCTTTGACTGTGATGCTCTTTCCTCCCCTTAGAAAAATTGTCTGTTGACATCCTATATCTGAACTCTCATGAATGAAGGTGACTTTGGTAAGATACTGCATGATACCCAACATGTGAAATCTTACCATTTGCAAGGAGTCCGTATCTTGAGAGAAAATTGAGGATTTAAAAAAAATAGTAGCAATAAAAAGTAAACTTTTAAGACTATTCAAAATACTACACAACAAATACACAATTCAACAGTTCATGTATCTGAACTGCTCAACTGTTAGCTGAAGTCTTCCTTACAACACAAATATGTACTTCTACTGTTGCTTACTACAGTAAGACTTGCATTTATATAGTGCCTTTTATGACCTCAGGACATCCCAAAGCACTTTATAGCCCATGAAGTACTTTTGAAGTGCAGTTACCTGTTGTAATGTAGGAAACACAGCAGCCATTTGAATGCTCCCGCAAACAGCAATGAGATAAATGCCAGATAATCTATTTTTGGTGATGTTGATTGAGGGATAAATATTGCCCAGGGCACCAGGTTGAACTCCCCTGCTCTTCTTTGAAATAGTGCCATGGCATCGTCCATATGCACCTGAAAGTGCAGATGGGGATCTCACTTTATCGTCGCATCCGAAAGACCAGAGTGTCAGCCTAGATTTTGTGCTCAAGTCTCTACAACCTTCTGATTCAGAGGCGAGAGTGCTACCATTGAGCCATAGCTAACTATTGCAGTAAACAGTAGCTCATGGGCGTCCTCTTGTAGCACGCTAAACAGATAAAAGGTTGAAGTATTGTCCAAAGATCATTCAGGTAAATGTTTGCTTTAGATTTACTGAGTAAGGTAAATGCCCCTCTAAACCAGTCCTAAGTCTCGCTGATGTTTGTCTTCACGAATCAAACACTAATCCCAGTAAATTTCACCCCAGGTATTACCTGTAATTACCCAGGTATTTACCTGTCCGTCATAAAACGAGTGACTTTAATCAGTTCATCCCTCAGTTTTAACATTGTTTACTCCGATTAACATTAACACGTTAATCGGCCAGTGCCTAAGCTGCTCAGCCTATGATCCGTACAGCTTGGCGTCTCAGCGGCTGCTGGATCGACACACTGACACCACCACAAGTGCCAGCAGTCAGCCTAGGCCGGAGCTCGGCCTCGTATCCGACTCGCTGCTTGTACCTGCGGACTGTCTTCCAGAGTCTCCTCGATCGGCAGTTTCTCGATCCCGGGCATCTCTCAGGCCTCAGAAGAAATCACGACCCTTCGCTGCAAGTCGGAGGCGACGAAGCATCGAGAGCTGGAACGTCACAACACCACCCACCCCTCTCCCGCGAGCGGAAACACCACCGCCATTGGCTAAGCGTCTGCGTTAACGGAATCAGCTGATTGGCTGATTTCAGTGTCACTCAAAGTTAGCTTCCGGCGTAGGATGGAGCAGTTGTGGGTTATTGGGGGAGAGGCGAGAGTCTGGGGCCACAGGGCAGGCCGCTTTGTTTTTGTGTGGACGCCTATCATTATGCGTAAGTGTCGAAAACCTCTGCACAAATTGAATTTGCTAGTCCCATATAAAGTGCATTCTCAACGTGGGGGTCACCTCCTCCCCCAATATACCCACCTCTAGAAAGTGTATGTGCAAATGGAAAGAGCTCAAACCTGGGCGACAACGAAGTGTGTGCGGCGGTTTTGCTGGAGTTTATCGTTAAAACCGCGGAGTTTATCAGCACAGATAAACTTGCTGCTGCTACTTGTACAGCCAGGACCACCCTACACGTTGGTGCACTGGTTTGTAGGGCTATTTACAGCCAAACAAGAAGAACTCTTACTGATGGGTCTCCCCCACCAGGCCCCATCTGTAATACAAGCCTGTTCGTCAGTCATCAGCAATGCCCTGTGGACGTACTTGGCTCAATTATCAGATTACCAAGCTTATAATGTATAATCGATTGTCCTTGTATCTTATTGTCGTACATTTTATTTCGGAGCCAACTCAACCCCAAAGAGATGCTGCTTACTTCCTCTTTTCCCTCCTCTGTGCCCTTCACCTTAACCTACAGGGCTACGGACCAAGTGCTGGAAAGTGGGATTAAGCTGGATAGCTCTTTTTCGACCGGCACGGACACGATGGACCGAATGGCCTCCTCTTGTGCCGTAACTTTCTATGGTAATCACTAGTCCGTTATCGAATAAGTGACAAGTGTGTATTTGACCCCTTTTTAAGTAGATAACAAGTACCAGGACTTTTCCCATGTGGTATGATGAGCAGCAAAATGGACACACTATATCCCATTAAAGGATGGTTCCAATAGCTGGAGTTGCAGAGCTTCAGCAATTTATTTTGTGGGTATCTTAATCATTCTTTATTTTGCAGTGTAAGGGAAAGAGTTGTTTGAGGGTTTCAATGTTTTGTAAGGTTTTGCTGCACAGGGTAATAGCTTTAGGTGTATATAGTTCCCTCTGTCCTGCAGTTGACAATCTAAGTTTTACACTCTTTATTTGGTGATATTTAAGTACTGATTTATAATGGTAAGTTAGAGAGGACATGGTAAAACATCATATAACCAGATTCTATTGTCACGTCTGCTGTGCACTCTTGCTCTTGTTTAATAACTATTGCATGGAATAGGATACATTAGAACTTGCATTTATAGAATGCTTTTCATTTCCTGAAGACATCCCAAAGCATTTCACAACCAATGAATTATTGAAATGTAGTTACTGTTGTTTTTTATGCACAAGTGGCAGCCACTTTGCGCACAACAATGAGATAACTACTAGTTAATCGGTTTTAGTGGTGTTAGTTGAGCGATGAATGTTGACCAGGACATTGGGACTCCTTGCTTTTTTTGGAAAAAGTGCCGTGGCATCTTTGTCCTCTTGAATAGGAAGACAGGCCTGGTATAACGCCTGATCCTCTGACAATGTAACATTTCCTCAGTACTGCATTGTGCTGTCAGTTTAGATTGCTCAAATCCTGGAGAATGTGTACCTTCTGATTCACAGGTGAAAGTGCTATTATTGAGCCAACCTGACAACTGTTTAATTTAGATTATGCATTTTAGTTTGTGATGGTTATCAGTTGCTGCTGCAATTCCCTGCTTTGTAGCCACTGAAATTTTAAACAAACATAAGATTACTAACAATACATGTTTACCTTCCCATTATATTAATAATAGAATTTGGTTGTATGATGATTTATAATGACAACTTACAGGACCAGGATAAATCAGTACTTATGTGTCACTAAAGTAAAAGTTATCAGAATCGGGACTGTTGCCATGGGCCAAAACAGTATTGTTGCTTCGAACATAATTAATTGACAGGCCCATTTTCAGAAGAATTAAGGGTGTAAAGCAATTGGATCTTAAGTATTCAATTCTGCTTGTATTTCAGCCATACAGATTTTTGTCAGCAAACACAAAGCAGGTTCCCAAAATACTAAGTCAGTTGAAAATGCTGATGTTTGGCATGTATGAGTTGAATCCTGACTGATTCCATTGCTTCCTCCAAAACTAGAGGTGAAAGCTATGTTGTGCATTGACATAAGAGCTTAAGAATGCACTTTTTCCATTCTCAAGATAGGTGGGTGAGATTTTTGGGGGGGAAATCTAGGCAAAGGATCAAGGTTGATACTGCAGGCACCACTCAGTTTGAAAAGAGTAGAGAAGATGAGAAATTTGAAAGTAATGACAAGCTTGGAATTTTAAAAGCCTGATTGTAGAATGAAGAAAATACTCAAGGAAGTAGAGTTTCACAATTTGAAGTCATAGTAAACTGAGTTAGATTGTGTGTGTCTCAACTGCAACAGCAAGAATATAAGCAGAAGAAATACCATGTAGAATGCTATATTTTACAGCTAAGGAAGAACAATGCTAAAGGAGCATTGGCCATGGTATCCGTTAAACAGAAAAACCAGAAAGGTGGTAGAGAGAGGCAAGATGGAGATTGCATGTGGGACATAGTTTTTTTTTTCCTTGCATCCTGGCCAAGTGGTGCTTAAAGAACCTTCCCAGATATAAATTGGATTGAAACCCAAGCAATTGAATCTCAAACACCAAATGATTTGGTGGATTAATGCACTATGCGGGGAAAAAAAATTAAGATCCCAAGTTTGATGTCAGTTAGGGCAATTGTTGGAGGTGGGGGGCCAACAGTGCTAAAATTGGTCACTTTATCGTAAGCTGAGGGAAATAATAGCTAGAATCATAGAATGATACAACACAAAAGGAAGCCATTTGGCCCATTGTGCTTTTTGAAAGAGCTATCCAATTAGTCCCACTCCCCTGCCTGTTCCCCATAGCCCTGCAAAAATCGGGGATGCACAAGAAACAAGAATTGGAGGAGCGCAGAGATCTCAAAGGGTTGGAAGAGGTTACAGAAATAGGAAGGGGCGAGGCCTTGGAGGGATTTGAAAACCAGGATGAGAATTTTAAAATCAAGGCATTCCCAAACTGGGAGCCAATTTAGGTCAGTGAGCACGGGTGAAGGGGACTTGGTGTGAGTTAGGATACGGTCAGCAGAGTTTTGGATGAGCTCAAGTTTACAGAGGGTAGAAGATGGGAGGCTGGCTAGGAGAGCATTGGAATAGTCAAATATAGAGGTAACAAAGGCATCGATGTGGGTTTCAGTAGCAGCTGAGGGCCTTTTGAAAGTTATTATTGAATCTGCGTCCACCACCCTTTCAGGCAGTGCGTTCCAGATCATCATCAACTCGCTGCATAAAAACATTTCTCCTTATCTCGCCTCTGGTTCTTTGCCAGTTACCTTAAATCTGTGTCCTCTGGTTACTGACACACTGGAAACAGTTTCTCCTTATTTACTCTATCAAAGCCCTTCATGATTTTGAAAGCCTCTTAAATCTCCCCTTAACCTTCTCCGGTCTGATGAGAACAACCCGTAGGTTGTTAGAAGGGATCTGGTGAAAATAACAAGTCTGAAGATAAAAGAAATACAAGATTTTTTTTTTTATTCGTTCACGGGATGTGGGTATCGCTGGCGAGGCCGGCATTTATTGCCCATCCCTAATTGCCCTCGAAGGTAGTGGTGAGCCGCCGCCTTGAACCGCTGCAGTCCATGTGGTGACTGTTCTCCCACAGTGCTGTTAGGAAGGGAGTTCCAGGATTTTGACCCAGCGACAATGAAGGAACGGCGATATATTTCCAAGTCGGGATGGTGTGTGACTTGGAGGGGAACGTGCAGGTGGTGGTGTTCCCATGTGCCTGCTGCTCTTGTCCTTCTAGGTGGTAGAGGTCGCAGGTTTGGGAGGTGCTGTCGAAGAAGCCTTGGCGAGTTGCTGCAGTGCAACCTGTGGATGGTACACACTGCAGCCACAGTGCGCCGGTGGTGAAGGGAGTGAATGTTTAGGGTGGTGGATGGGGTGCCAATCAAGCGGGCTGCTTTATCTTGGATGGTGTCGAGCTTCTTGAGTGTTGTTGGAGCTGCACTCATCCAAGCAAGTGGAGAGTATTCCATCACACTCCTGACTTGTGCCTTGTAGATGGTGGAAAGGCTTTGGGGAGTCAGGAGGTGAGTCACTCGCCGCAGAATACTCAGCCTCTGACCTGCTCTCGTAGCCACAGTATTTATATGGCTGGTCCAGTTAAGTTTCTGGTCAATGGTGACCCCCAGGATGTTGATGGTGGGGGATTCGGTGATGGTAATGCCATTGAATGTCAAGGGGAGGTGGTTAGACTCTCTTGTTGGAGATGGTCATTGCCTGGCACTTATCTGGCGCAAATGTTACTTGCCACTTATGAGCCCAAGCATGGATGTTGTCCAGGTCTTGCTGCATGCGGGCTCGGACTGCTTCATTATTTGAGGGGTTGCGAATGGAACTGAACACTATACAGTCATCAGCGAACATCCCCATTTCTGACCTTATGATGGAGGGAAGGTCATTGATGAAGCAGCTGAAGATGGTTGGGCCTAGGACACTGCCCTGAGGAACTCCTGCAGCAATGTCCTGGGGCTGAGATGATTGGCCTCCAACAACCACTACCATCTTCCTTTGTGCTAGGTATGACTCCAGCCACTGGAGAGTTTTCCCCCTGATTCCCATTGACTTGATGAGAGAAAAGGTCAGGCCTAGATAAGGAACAAGCATAGTATAAACTGTCAGGGAACAAATACAGTTATGGAACATTGAATGTTAAAAATAAAGTGAAGGGAACAATTATTAAAAACAAATTAAATTGCCTGTACAGCAATGTGCACATCATCCAAAACAAAATGGGGGGACTGGAGGCAATAATTCGTAGCGAGGAGCCAGCTGTCGTTGGGATAACTGAAACATGGCTACGTAAGGAACAGGACTGACAGTTATGTATTGCAGGACATAATGCATTTAGAAAGGATAGGGAAGGAAGAAGGGGGTGAGTGTGGAGTGAGTAGCTGTACTAATTAGAGACAACATAATGGCAATAGAAAAAAGGGACATAAGAGAAAAAGAATCCATATGGATTGAGACAAAGGCTAAGAAGGGATTGATCATGTTAATCGGTATATTCTGCAGACCATTCTGCAGACCACCTAATAGTGGAGGAAAAAATATGTAGGCAAATCTATGAAATTATTATTATTCAATTTTTTTTTAAAACTCAAGCGATTTCAACTACCCCCAAATAAACTGGCAAGAAGGGATGGGGAATGGAGTTTTTACAGACTATACAGGACTCCTTTCTTTCTCAGTATGAGAGAAGCCCAACGAGAGAGGAATCACTGGATCGAGGTGAGACCACACCAGGAGTATTGTGTGCCGTTTTGGTCTCCTTACCTAAGAGGATATTCTTACCATAGAGGGAGTGCAGCGAAGGTTCACCAGACTGATTCCTGGGATGGCAGGACTGTCGAATGAGGAGAGATTGGGTCGACTCGGCTTGTATTCACTCGAGTTTAGAAGAATGAGAGGGGATCTCATTGAAACATATAAAATTCTGACAGGGCTAGACAGACTGGATGCAGGGAGAATGTTTCCCCTGGCTGGGGGGGGTCCAGAACGAGGGGTCATAGTCTCAGGATACGGGGAAGGACATTTAGGACTGAGATGAGGAGAAATTTCTTCATTCAGAGGGTGGTAAACCTGTGGAATTCTCTACCACAGAAGGCTGTGGAGGCTAAGTCACTGAATATATTTAAGAAGGAGCTAGATAGATTTCTAGACACAAAAGGCATCAAGGGGTATGGGGAGAGAGTGGGAATATGGTATTGAGATAGAGGATCAGCCATGATCATATTGAATGGTAGAGCAGGCTCGAAGGGCTGAATTGCCTACTCCTGTTCCTATTTTCTATGTTTCTAGTAACAGGAAATGAACCGGAGCAGATAAGAGAAGTAAGCGTAGGGGAACACCTAGGCAATAGCGATCATAACATAATAAGGTTTAAAATAATGATTGAGAAAGACCAAAGTAATTGGGGGAAAAAAAGCTAATTTTGAGGGAATGAGAATGGAACTAGGGAAAGTAAACTGGAAAAAATGTTGACCGAGAACAGCAGTGGGAAATATTTAAATCATTGATCAGTAGAGTTCAGGAGATATATATCCTTTTTTTTAAAAAAAACTACCCAATAATGAAACACCATGGATGAATAAAGAGATAAGGGTAAAATTGAAACTGAAGGAAAAAGCATACTCTAATTACAGAGACAATAAAGGAGAGGATGACAAAAGGGAATATGAAGAGGTTAGGAAGGATGTCAAAAAACAATTAGGAAAGCGAAGGGGAACTATGAAATTAAATTACCAAGGAATATAAAAAGTAGTAGTAAAGTATCCTACAGACGCATAAATAACAAGAAAAATCAGGATAGGGATAGGGCCACTAAGGGATACGCATGATAAACTCTTTGGAAATGACAGTGAAATGGCAGAAATATTGAATAGCTACTTTGCCTCAATATTTACCAGGAAGACTAACAAGGTAGGTATGACAGTGGAAGAAGAGATTTAAAAAGATATAAAGACGTTTAAGATGGAAAGTGGGGGGGGGATAACTAATCAAACTCAGAGAGGATAAGACCCCATGTCCGGATGGATTGTATCCATGCATATTAAAAGATAAATAGATGCACTATATATATTAATTAGAAAAGGGAATAGTGCCAAAGGACTGGGGGACAGCTAATGTTATTCCTATATTTAAAAAGGGAGAAAGAACAAGTCCAGGGAACTATAGATCTGTTAGCTTAACGTCAGCGGTAGGAAAGTTAATGGAATCTTTACTCAAAGATGTAATAGAAAAACATCTAGAAAATGAAAATAAGAATAGTCAGCATGGATTTCAGAAGGGAAAGTCATGCTTGACCAACCTTATTGAATTCTTTTGAAGAAGTGGCAGAAAAAGTGGATTGGGGTAATCGGATTTTGAAAAGGCCTTCGATAAGGTACCACCTTGTAGACTCATGACTAAGGTCAGAGCATGTGGAGTCGGGACAGGTAGTAAAATAGATAGTAAGCTGGCAACAAGACAGAAAACAGAGTAGGGGTTAAGGGTAGCCACTCAGACTGGCAAAAGGTGGGAAGTGGTGTTCCACAGGGATCAGTGCTGGGACTACTGTTGTTCACAATTTACGTTAACGATTTGGACTCGGGAATCAGAGTACAATTTCAAAATTTGCAGATGACACCAAATTGGGGGATGTAGTTAATACAAAAGGAAGAATGTGTCAAAATGCATTAATAAACTTGCAGAATGGGCTTGTAATTGGCAATGAATTTCAATATTGATAAGTATGAGGTGGTGCATTTTGGTAGAAAGAATAAGGAGGCCACATACTGCTTGGATAATAGTCTAAATGGGGTAGAGGACCAGAGAGATCACAAAGTAACGACGCAGATTAATAAGGCCATTTTTTTTTTTAAAAAAGGCAAACCAAGCACTGGGATTCATTTTTAGAGGGATAGAATTGAAAAGCAGAGAAGTTATGATGAATTTGTGTAGAACCTTGGTTAGACCACACTTGGCGTGCTGTACACAGTTCTGATCTCCACGTTATAAAAAGGATATAGAGGCATTGGAGAAGGTGCAAAAAAATTCATAAGGATGATACCAGAACTGAGAGGATATACTTATCAGGAAAGACTAAACAGGTGCAGCTCTTCCCTCTAAGATAATAGGGTTTGATAGGGTAAACGTAGAGAAAATGTTTCCACTTGTGAGGGAGTCCAAAACTAGATGTCATCAATGTAAGGTAGTCAGTAATAAATCCAATAGGGAATTCAAGGGAAACTTCTTTATCCAAAGAGTGGTAAGAATGTGGAATGCGCTACCATTAGGAGTAGGTGAGGCAAATAGCATTGAAGCATTTAAGAGGAATTTAGATAGGCACATGAGGGAGAAAGGAATAGAAGGGTATGCAGATAGGATTAGATGAAGTAGGGAGGGAGGAGGCTCATGTGGAGCATGAACACCCACATAAACCAGTTGGGCCAAATGGCCTGTTTCTGTGCTGTAGACTTTGATGTAACCCTAACTTCTCTAGTCTCCCCACGTAGCTGATGTCCCGCATCACTGGTACCATTCTAATAAATCTCCTCTGCACCCTCTCCAAGGCCTTGACATTCTTCCTAAAGTGTGGTGCCCACAATTGGACACACTACTTCAGCTTGGGGCCTAACCAATGATTTATAAAGGTTTTAGTATAACTTCCTTGCTTTTGTACACTATACCTCTGTTTATAAAACCAAGGATCCCATTTGCTTTTTTTACAGCCTTCTCAACTTGTCCTGCCACCTTCAAAGTTTTGTGTACGTACACCTCAGCTCTCTGTTTCTATACCCCCTTTAAAATTGTACGATTTAGTTTATATTGCCGCTCCCCATTCTTCCTATCAAAATGCATCACTTCTCACTTCTCTTAGATTTCATCTGCTATGTGTCTGCCGATTTTCACCAGTCTGTCTATATCCTCCTGAAGTCTGTTACTATCCTCCTCACTGTTTATTACATTTCTGAATTTTGTGACATCTGCAAGCTTTGAAATTATGCCTTGTATATTCAAGTTCAGGTCATTAATATGTATCAAAAAGAGCAGTAGTCCTAATACCGACCCCTGGGGGACACCACAGCAAACTTCCCTCCAGTCTGAAAAACAACCGTTCACCACTACTCTCTGCTTTCTGTCCCTTAGCCAATTTCGTATCCATGTTGTCACTGCCCCTTTATCTTGCTAATAAGTCTATTACGTGGTACTTTATCCAACAAAACAATTCGCATTTATATAGCGCCTTTAACGTAATATGTCCAAGGCACTTCACAGGAGCGTTATCAAATAAAATTTCAGACTGCGACACATTCGGAGGTATTAGGACAGATGACCAAAAGCTTGGTCAAAGAGGTAGGTTTGAAGGAGCATCTTAAAGGAGGAGGCAGAGAGGTTTAAGGAGGGAATTCCAGAGCTTAGGGCCTAGGCAGCTGAAGGCATGGCCGCCAATGGTGGAGCGGTTTAAAATTGGGGATGCAAGAGGCAAGAATTGGAGGAGCACAGCGATCTCGGCAGGTTGTATGGCTGGAGGAAGTTACCGAGATAGGGAGGGGTGAGGAGAAATGCCTTTTGAAAGTATACATCAACCCTCTCTGTTACTTCATCAAAGAACTCAATCAAGTTAGACAGACACAATTTGCCTTTAACAAATCTGTGCTAGCTGTCATTTATTAACCCATTTTTCCAACTGATTATTAATTTTGTCTGATTATTGTCTCAAAGTTTTCCCCACCACTGACGTTAGGCTGACTGGCTTGTAGTTGCTGGATTTATCCCTCCCTTTTTGAGTAAGGGTGTAACATTTGCAATCCTCCAGTCTTCTGGCACCACTCTTATATCTAAGGAGGATTGGTCGATTGTTGTCAGAGCCTCCGCTATCTCACCCCTTGCTTCCCTCAGCAACCTAGGATTCATCCCATCCGGACCGGGTGACTGTTCTACTTTTGAGCACTGCCAACCTTTTAAGTACCTCCTTTATTTTTATCCTATCCAATTCCTCCACTACCTCCATCTTTACTGTGACATTAGCAACATCCTCTTCTTTAGTGAAGACAGATGCTAAGTGTTCATTTAGTACCTCAGCTATGCCCTCTGCCTTGATCTCCTTTTTTGGTCCCTACCTGGCCCCACCCCTCCTTTTGACTATCCTTTTTATTATTTATAAAAGACTTTTTGGTCCCCTTTTATGTTACTGCTAATCTATTTTCATACACTCTCTTTGCCCCTCTTGTTTCCTTTTTCAGTTCTCCTCTGTACATTTTGTAATAAGCTTGGTTCTCTACTGTATTATGAGCCTGACATTTATCATAAGCCTCCTTTTTCTGTTTCATTTTAATCTCTATATCTTTAACATCCAGGGAGTTCTATCTTTGGATGCCCTCCCTTTCACCTTGTGGGAATGTCTAGACTGTACCCAAACTATCTCTTTGAAGGCCTCCCATTGTTCATTTACTGTTTTACCTGCCTATCTTTAATTCCAATTCAACTGGGCCAGATACCCTTTCAGCTCACTGAAATTAGCCCACCTAGCCCACCAGTTGAGTGTTTTCTCATTTGATTGCTCTTTGTCCTTTTCCATAGCTACTCTAAACCTAATGATATAGGGTACAAACTTTCTTTCTGACAACTTTTGGTGCACGTGCATGCATATATGCACGTACACCAACTGATCTCTGGGTTGAGTCTGGACAGTATTATTACTGTGATGACTATGCACTGTCCAGAATCTCTTATGAAAAATAATCACCATCTCCCATAGAACTATAACCTACGATGAGTCACTATTCCAATGCTGTCCTGGCTGGCCTCCCATTTTCCACCCTCCATAAACTAGATCTCATCCAACACTCTGCTGCCCATATCCTAACTCACACCACATCCCATTCACCCATCACCCCTGTGCTCGCTGACCTGCATTGTGCACCATTTTTAAAATTCTCAAACTCGTGTTCAAATCCCTCCATGGCCTCACCCCTCCCTATCTTGGTAACCTCCTCCAGCCCTACAACCCTCCGAGAACTCTGCATTCCTCCAACTCTGGCCTCTTGTGCATCCCCCACTTCTTTTGCCCCACCATTTAGACCCGAAGCTCTGGAATTCCCTTCCTAAACCTCTCTGCCAATCTCTCCTCCTTTTTGAGATGCTCCTTAAAATCTACTTCTTAGACCAAGGCTTTGGTCATCTGTCCTAATGGCTCGATGTCAATTTTTGACTGACTACGCTCCTGTGAAGCATCTTGAGGCATTTTCCTATGTTAAAGTTGTTTTTTGCCTAATGTACTAATACTGCCAGTATTAGTACAGCAGACCTATTATTTTGGTTCTCCTGGTACGTGGCTAAGCCTTAATTGCAAAGGTGGAGTCTGCAGCCAGACAATTGCACCAACCACACGTGCAGTTGCTTTAAAATAACGGTAGACGCTTGGGAGTATTTCGGGTAGGGTGAAACTGGAGGAGTTAGACTATTTGACCTTGATTAACAGTTGGCATTTTCTAGCAGGAGGCACTAGATAACGAACAGGATTCCCTGTGCCATCCATTAGCCAGTATAACCCTGCAGATGCCCCAATTGCGATGCACTAACTCGACAGCGATTGGAGACTCTTGATCCATGTGGCTCGGTACCACGAAATTTGTGCTTTAATCCACCAAATCATTGAAAGATTATTTTTTCTTTGTGTAAATTTGGAACAAGAGAGCACTTTACAAATGTTGTTGTTTTCGCTCATGTTGCGCGACTTAAGAAGTTACTTCGAATTACAGGACTGCTCGGCTCGGCAGACACTTGTTGGGCTTTTTCAGTCTGCGGTGGAAAAGGTTGGTCGAGCCTGATGCTGCAAGGTGGCGGTAGAAGACCGTTTGGGTGGCGCTGAACTCGATAGCAAATGGCAGAGCTGTGATTGTAGTGAACGGACACATAACTCCATTGTATACTTCTGCTGTAACTCAATTAGCAGAGAAAGGCGAAAATACAGAAATGAAGGTTTTAAACTACAGTCGCCTTATGTGCAGCATAAAGTTTACACTCAGCGAAATAGGCTGAAAATGGGGGGGGGGGGAAGAGAAAGTTTAATTTTAAAATATTGACGTTCAGGAAACTAATATCCACATGGCAAATCTTTTGGCTTTCGTTTCTCTGCAATTGATTGTCTTTAGAACATTGAATTTTTCCCTGATTTATGTTAATTACACCATAATTCGTTAATTTCCTAAAGATTATGGCAATTCTGGAATAAGTGTCCCCGAATCACTTAATATTTAAAAGGAGTAAATAAACAAAGTCGTTATGTATTTAAAGTCAGACGGTGATTGTTCCCGTGAACTAATCCGGGCAGATGGAGAACAATTACACTGAGTTTTAACAACGTTTGCAACCCACCGCAGCGTGCCTTCTGCTCTGTACTTTTGTTTTCTCGTCATTCCGAATGCAACATTGCATATGCATATAAAAAAATATCAGAATATTCATCAGGATTATCCTAATAGTATTAAGAGCTTACTTTACTCCTGTGAAAGACATTCGCCTAAATGAGATTACCCTTTGGATGAAGAGTTTCCTTCTCTTTCCTATTTTGCAATCAGAACTGCAAATTGATTTTCTTTCTTGGTTGTGCTTTAAAATAAGTAAACTGCTCCAAATGTAGGTTTTAAAGGATTTGGAACAAAGTTATGTTAGCTGTTTTCGGAAGATAACACTACCTCCTCCCTCTGGGTGGCCCCCTCGTTGTTCCCATTAGGTGCTAATTACTTGCCAACAAATAAACAATTATCGCCTCATGCTTTCCATGTGGGGGGCTGTTCATTCCTTCATTCAGATGCTAAAACTTTCTAACTACACAATTTTAATTAATGACGTAGAAAATCTCTACTAATATGTGGGACGGGAGCGGGCTGGGCCGAATTGGGATCGAAAGTGGAGGGAGGATAATGGCTAGTGCTCATCCCTGTGCTGGTGCGGTGAAAGCCCACTCTCAACTGGCAGAAACTTGGAAGGCGTCGGAGAGAAAAGCTTCAAAATGTTCATTCACTATTGAAAGTATTTTGGGGCTGGAGAGGAGTGAGGAGACGGCTCGAATTAGAGCCCCCCATCGCCCGTGGGCTGATGTGCTTAGCGTTACAGGTAAAATGTGTGTAGAACAGTGGTCACAAGTTAATTCAAACGCTGATTTGTCTTTGTACAGCTACGTACCATAAATGTAAAAACATCTGTTCTGAACCTACCCTTATAATGCATTCTCTTCTATGGGTTCGTTTCTGTAATAGAGTCCCTCTTTATTCCCGATTTCCCCACTGAACCGACTCACTTATTGCATCAAAAGGTACTATCTGAATACGCAAAGAATAACAGCACTTTTTTTTATTGTAATGTAATCTTTTCAAGCGCTGAACATATTTTGCCCTCTTAGCTTTTCCAGGGAACTCGTGTCCAGACTCCTCTGGGAGATCCTGTGATCCGTCTACTACAGTGAAGGAAGGGAAGGGGAACGACCGCGACATGTGTTGCACCGAGTCAGACGAGCGGAGCGAGGACCGCTTCTCTTATCGACCAAACTGCTGTTGGTTCCGAGGTAGAAGACCCAGGACTGCTTTCAGCAGGAGCCAGGTAATCTGGCGATTTCTTAAAATACCCGGCACGAAAGCACGGCAGCGTTAATTTTTTTTAAAAAGACACGCAACTTGCGTTTATTCAAAATCAAAATGCTTGCGAGGCCGTTCTAATACCCATTTTTAAAACTCAAAACTATAATTTGTTGTGTATTGAATCTGCATAATTACAGGCTCCGGTGTTTACATCCGTCATTATACAATTATGTTGCATCTCCTACTGCCACTGTCTTTAATAGTCATAAGCCGGAAAGTAACCAAAGTATCTTAACATTATTTGATGTATAATTTTAAGCAAGTTAATTGAATGAAAAGTTGCTTTCTTTCAATTATTGTAACCAGCTGGTATATTTGATGGGAGCAGCTCTATTGAAGAGAATCGACCCGTAGTGAATATTAGGCATTTAAAAAAAAGCAAAAGGCGCCTTTTATCTAGAAGCCTTTCACCTAACAAACCTTGCTGCCTGCTCTCCTGCAACATTAAAAAACTGTATCCCAACACAGAAAAGTAACAAGGAGGGGGAAGTTTGGAGATGGGGAAAGGAGGAAACAACAATGGGACTTCATGCAGCACAGAAATAGGCTATTTGGTTATCAAGTCTGTACTGATCTTTTTCCATGTGTCACTAAGTCTAATCCTCCACTCTGACTTGTTCTCCATACCTTTTTTAATGTTCCCTCTTCAGTTATTTAATTAAAAGAACCCTGCTTCAACAATGTGGCAGAGAATTCTCTCTTCTAGCCACCATGTCATTTTTTCCCCCTAACCTTCCCTTCAATTTTTGTTTACTATAAATTTGTCCCCTAAATGTGATCAGATTCAATATTAAACATAGGTCTGGATTGATGCATTTTATTTGAATCACTTTCTCAGATTCAAGTATTGGAAGAAGAATTTCAGCTGAATTGTTACCCAGGGATTGATGTTCGTGAAGAACTTGCTCAGAAATTGGCTCTAGATGAAGACCGAATTCAGGTAATGACCTGGAAAGTACAATATTAATAGACTCAAAGCAGAACAATTTTTTAGATTGCTTACATAGTTGCTAAAATAAATAAGCACTCATTTTGATCCCTTGATATTTCAGATCTGGTTCCAGAATCGTCGTGCAAAGCTGAAAAGATCTCATCGTGAATCTCAATTTTTGATGGTGAAAAATGCACTAATAAGTTCAGGTGTACAAAAACAGAAAACAGGCTCAAAGCTATAGGAACTAGGCCATGAAAGAGCACCATTTTACAAAAAAAATCTTCTCGGCCATTCCTTGATGCTCCATTTTGTAGCTTGAGCCATGCAGACCGGGGAGGCTGAAGCTTTGATTCTGTGTGCTGAGTTAGTGATTACAACTAGGGCAGCAGTAAGGATGTTACAGTTCAGCATCCCTGGGTTAGGGAGGGAAATAATTGGCCATGGCTCTTGTGTTTGATTGCAGTTTAGTGATTCCTGCTGGAAATGCTCATGTGTGGCTACTAGATTTGAGCAGAATCAGGTTGTTGTGATGCTTCAAAGTTGAATAGCTCAGCTATTGTCCAGGCTTAGATATGAATAATGTCCCTTTGGCAGTATGCTGGAAGGCAGCCAGTATCTGGAATTGTGCTCTAGCAAGGAGTTAACTTTTTTTAAAATTACAAAATTGATTTTACTTCCTTTTAAGCAGAGTGGGAAAACACATTATCTGGTCACATATTCATTGCTGTTTGTGGGACCTTGCTGTGCGCACATTGGCTGTCACGTTTCCCTACATTACAACATTGACTACACTTCAAATGTACATCATTGGCTGTAAAGCGCTTTGGGATGTCCTGAGGTTGTGAAAGGCGCTATATAAATGTACGGTGCTATTCAAATTGTACTCATTTATACTAGTGTTTCTCTGCTCTTCTGTCCAGGGGCTGTGTTGCTAAAATGTCTGCAGAATTTTTAATTAGTTTCTATATTCAAAAGTTCAGTCTAGCCCTTTTATTCTGTTCACAGGGGAGGGGGAGGGATGATAAGTATATAAGTAGCAATTGGCAATCATGAATTATACTATAAGAAGCTGCCCTTTGATATTGCTTCATACTTTTAAAATGACCTTTTAACAGCCACAAAGCCTATATAAAAAGTAAAAACTTTTTCTGTAGCAAGACCCTGAATAGCATTTTGGTGGAACTAGTAGTTCAATTGTACTTACTGGATAATTTGTGTATTGTAGAATAGAATATAAGATTTTTGGATAAGAACTATTAAATGTGCAGCTATGCTATTTACATAATCTAAGATTGGAAACTAATGTAAATGCACTGAACCACTTTGTTCCATTTGCAAAAGTTTTAGATGGTGTGAATAGTTTTACAAAGCAAGATTAAAAGGGTTCTTGGCTTCTGTCAGTATTGTTGTATATGTAATACCAAGTATTGCCTGTCAAAACATCTGTGTGATGCAAATCATGTACTTATTTTTGTCTTTTGAGCATATTTAAAATAAAGGATATTGCAGCAACTGTCACATCACAGTAGCAGTAGTTGTCAGATTAATGTCCATAAACCAGATGCTTTATACCTTAAGATTTGTGGAGGCGCAAGCAAATGAGAGTAGTGATCTGGTGCTGCTGTGCTATGGAGAGATCCTGTTTGTAGCACTGTTGTGGGACTTCATTCTTCCTTTGTGCAGTACATTCTAGGAATGTGTTGCATCAATGCTGAGAAACTTTCCAAAGAATTTCTGCTAAAGAGTTAGTTTCAAAGAGTCAGTGATGGGGGTTTCCCCAATGGCTGTCTTCATAAATGCAAGTTGCCTATTTCTACATGGCTAAAATACCGTAATTTTAACAGGGAAATGTAGGTCGCTACAAGCAGATTACTGCTTCCCATTGATGTGAATAAAGGCATCAGCCTGTGTTCTTTTAAACCATACATGCCAGGACCCAGGGTTGATTCCCAGTATGTGCTGACTGAGATTACTTTATTTGGTTGGATACTACAATTGGCCTTTTATGCTCTGGGATGAATGGGGGGAGGGGCAAATTATCTGGGGTTCCTGCACCTGATTGCTATCCAATTACTCCGGTTGCAAAGTCCACCTATTTAGATGTTGTGAAAATAGGATTAGGCTCCGGTGTGATGCCCTCAATGATGATATAACCTACTGCTATACACTTTTTAGGTTCATCACGTGAAGAACGGCCACATGTGCAAAATATTGGTGGCCAGATGGTGCTCTGTAACTGTACCCCAGCATGAGTTGGTGTTTTCAGGGTAGGAAGAAAGCTGCTCACTTTACCTATTGCCCACCCTTGCTGTCAAACTGCCTGACTGACCAGTTGTGGATGTCAGAATTTCCTCCAATTAAATATTGGGGTGACAGAAGCTATCTTTTTTGGCCTTTGCCATAAATTCAATTCCCTTGCCACAATTTCATCCTCTTTTGCAGACACTCTTTCACATAGCCCTATTTACGTTGGCATCCTGATCAACTCAGTAGAATTTCAAACCCTACATCCTATCCATGTTGCTCACCACCTTTCGTACCTCACTCCTACTGCTGCTGAAACCTTTACACTTTTACCACCTTTTGGAACAGATTTATCCAATGTCTCCCAAGTTCCAACTCATTCAAAACACAAGTACCTATCCATATCTAGTCCTGCTTGCAGATCACCAGTGCTGTTTTTCCCCTTTTCCTCCTCCAATTCATTGAACTAAAAATCCTTCTCATCTTGAAAATCCTCCATCAACTCTCTCCACCCTATCTTTGCAAACTCCTTCAGCTTTGCATTGCCTCCTGCACTTTTCAATCCTCCAACTCTGAACTTCTATGCATTTCTCCCCTCTTTCCACTATTGGTAGCAGAGCCTTTAGCCACCTTTTGGTTCCATGCTCTGGAAGGTTATCGCTTCTCTCCATTTTCAAAAGTCACCTTAAAACCCAAATTTTCAATTAAGCTTTTGATGACCTAACTTTCCCACCAAAGCACCAGCCTATTGCTTTTTATTTTAGGTCTCAAACACTTCTTAGGTTGTGTTTTGATATTAAAGCTGCTGGTGTACAGAATATGCAAGTTGTGCCTAATATTTTCTTTCCCTAAAAATTCTTAACATTGGGAGAGAGGAGAAACAACACTGCTGCTTCCCAATGCCCAGTTTTTCCTATTCTATACTTCTCTCCTATTGGAATATACTCTGCCACTTTACCAAATGACCCTAAGTCCAGATACTCAGTGGCAGCAGACTATTTGATTCTACAAATTAACTGATCTCAGCTAGAGCAGCAATTATTGCTACTATTTATCTTTGTGCTCCCAGCAAAGAAGGGTGGGGGGGGGGGGGTGATCAAAACTTCTGCTTCTGATGCAGTGACAGCATTGGGCTCAATAGCAATCACTTTTTCAACGAGGGTCACTGGATAAGAAACAGGAGTGGGGGTCTTGATTGAAGTTTATTTTTCCACCCTCTGTACCTTAGGCATTGGGGTCATTTGTAGCATCCTCAGCAGCAATTTGCATTTATATAGCACCCTTAACATAAAATGTCCCAAGCTGCTTCACAGTTGAGCGTTGGACCCGGGTTGGAGAGGTGACTAAATATGGTCAGAGGTGGGTTTTAAGGAGGCTTTTGAAGGTGGAGAGAGATGTACAAGGAGGGAGTTTGTGTGGGCTCTACTACCAATCAGACTTAATGTAGGTGAGAATGTACGTCAGACCAGTGTTGGAAAAGAGCATTCATATAGCTGGAGTAGTTTACAAAGGTAGGAAGAGGATAGGCAGTGGTGTAACTTGTATACTAGAATGAGGACTTTGAAATGAATGCTGAGGAACAGGAAGTCAGTGGTGAGCAGTAAAGATTCAGTGATAATTAAGCAGGATTTTGTGCCAGGTAGAATACAGGCAGCAGAGCAATGAGTAAGCTGAAGTTACTAAGCAGAGCTTGGGAGGCCTGTGAGAACAGCATTCGAAAAGTCAAGTTTAAAGGTGACTAAGATGTGGAGAGTTTCGACAGTAGTGGGGGTGAGTAGGGTGGAAGGCAATGTTTGAGGTGGAAGTAGGTATTGTGATAAATTGGGTGGAGAATTTGAAGCTTGAGTGCAACACAGCATGTGTATTGTCGGGTTGTGCTTGAATGGATATCTAGGAAGGGGATGAATTCAGGAACTTGGTGTTTGATAAAGTGTCACATAATAGGCTTGTCAGCAAAATTGAAGCCCATGGAATAACAGACAGTGGCAGCATAGATACAAAATTGGCTAGGTGACAGGAAGCAGAGTAGTGGTGACCGGTTGTTTTTCGGAGTGGAGGAAGTATATAGTATTCCCCAGGGGTCGGTACCGGGACTGCTGCTTTTTTTTCTGATGAGTTGAGTGTACAGGGCACGATTTCAAAATTTGCAGGTGACACAAAACTTGGAAGTGTAGTAATCAGTGAGGAGGATAGTAATAGGCTTCAAGAGGACATACAGGCTGGTGGAATGGATGAACACATGGCAGATGAAATTTAACGCAGAGCAGTGTGAAGTGATAAATTTTGGCAGGAAGAATGAGGAGAGGTAATATAAACCAAATGGTACAATTCTAAAGGGGGTGCAGGAACAGAGAAACCTGGGGGTATATGTGTACAAATCTTTGAAGGTGGCAGGACAGGTTGAGAAAGTGGTTTTAGAAAAACATGCAGGATCCTGGGCTTTATAAACAGGCATAGAGTACAAAAGCAAGGAAGTTATGTTGATCCTTAATATAAAACACTGATTCAGCCACAACTGGACTGTTGTGTCCAGTTCTGGGCACTGCACTTCAGGAAGGATGTGAAGGCCTTAGAGAAGGTGCAGAAAAGACTTACTAGAATGGTTCCAGGGATGAGGGACTTCAGTTATGTGGATAGACTGAAGAAGCTGGGGTTGTTCTCCTTCGAGCAGAGAAGGTTAAGAGGAGATTTGATAGAAGTGTTCAAAATCATGAAGAGTTTAGATAAAGTAAATAAAGAGAAACTGTTCCCGTTGGCGGAAGGGTTGAGAGCCAAAGGACCAAGATTTAAGGTGATTGGCAAAAGAACCAAAGACGACATGAGGAAAAACTTTTACGCAGCAAGTAATCGTGATCTGGAATGCGCTGCCTGAAAGGGTGGCGGAAGCAGATTAAATCGTGGCTTTCAAAAAGGAATTGGATAAATACTTGAAGGGGAAAAATTTGTAGGGCTGCGGGGGAATGGTACTAACTGGATTGTTCTTACAAAAAGCCGGCATGGGCTCAATGGGCCAAATAGCTGCCTTCTGTGCTGTAACCTTTCTATGATTCTATAATTGCAAACCTAGGTCAGAACCTGTGGTTGTGTCATTTATGCATTTGCTGATTCATAATCTATGCAGAATCTTGCCTGTCTCTAATTTATTACAATATCTGTTTAACTGGTGTGGGACAAATTCAGTTTCCCGATTTGCAGCTAGCTACACCAGACCTGAGCTCAGAGGGTGGTAATGGTTACCGAACGTATTTAACATTTGTTGTCCTGAAGGCACGTATCATCACCTCCGCAAACTGAACCAACTGCAAATAAATCCACTGCATTGTCCATCTAAATACTGACCCCAGTCCATCACCGGCATCTCCACATCACATCTAAATACTGACCACATAGTTCACAATAGGAGATCAGCCTAATCCAGTCAGGGCTAATACCTCTTTAACTTTTCCATTATCAGACAAATGTCCCAATGGGACTAATTTGTTCCCCATAATGCAACCCTCACAAAGAAATTAACACAGGAATAGTTTCAACAATAGGTACTAGCCTAGATAACAAGTTCTGGACTGGTGATGGGCAGCAGCAGGACACCACTTCAAGCTGTATGAAATAGCAGCACTATCTACTATACTTAGTGGATCTTTGCAGTCTATAACAGTTAAGGGTGTTGCCTTAGTGTTTCTCAATAGCTGAGACTTTCTTGTTTAATTAGATGTATAGCTTTGTATTTAGCATTAAAGGGAGATTAAGCATGTGGTTACATGTATGTCTGAAAAGTTTACAGCCTGTGCTGCAAAACCCCAAGGGGATAAAGATGAAGGAATGCTCACTGTGTTTGCACTTACCAAAATATATTGGGTAAATATTCTCATGGAAATTTTTTAGAAGTATAATTTAGGCTCCCCCTCCCATTGTTTAGTGGGCAATGGCACCAATCAGTGCATCACTAAGCCATTCAGACCACAAGGTTCCAGGTCCAATTCTTGGCCTGTGCTGTGTTAGCTGACCTCCAAGACACCAATTAGAATGCTATAATTGACCCCAGTGCCCCTGGACTAGAAGAGAAAATCAGCCAGATTTATGCTCCTATTTTTATCCAGTCCAGCTGAAAAGTATGCATATGTGTATATTGTGAGGACGGAATCAGGTTAGGGTGGGGTGCCCTGTGCCCTGTACAATCAAAAAGTTTAGATATTGTCTGCTTCCTTATATGTCAACATAATCAGAGGGTTGCTGGCATCCAGGAACTGTACCTGTGTGAGTTGGTGCTTTTCAGGAGCAGAGGGGTTAAAACTGATCAAGAATAAGTACTCCTAATTGAAGATTTGATTATTCTGTTGAAATGAATTGCTGTAATTTGAGAGGTAGTCAGTGGCGCATTTAAAAACAACCATCAAAACTAATGTACTTACTGCAACATTTCCCCATTTAACTAAATAAATACACATCATAGTAAATATGTAAAACGTTAATTTTTATCACTGATTTCCCAAAAAATAAACAGAGCAGCCCCAGGTTTAAAAAAAATAGTAAAGTTAAAAAAGCAATTAAAAATCAGATCCAAAGGCCATGAGGTATATTTTCTATGTGTAAAATTAAAGAAATTTTTACTGAACTGTCATCATTGATAGTTCAGTAAAATATTTTTAAGTGTCACCCTTGGCTCAGCGGTAGCACTCTCATCTGAGTCAGAAGGTCGTCAGTTTTAAGTCCCACCCCAGAGGCTCGTGCACCTAATCTAGGCTGGTACTTCAGTGCAGTACTGAGGGAACACTCCGCTGTCGAAGATGTCTTCTGCTCTCTCAGGTGGACTAAAAGACCCCATGGCACTACTTGAAGAAGCGCGGGGGAGTTTTCCCTGTGTCCTGGCCAATATTTATCACTCAACCAACATCAATAAAACAGATTATCTTGGTCATTTATCTTAGTCATTTATCTTATTGCTGTTTGTGAAACCTTGCTGAATGCAAATTGTCTGCTGCTCTTCCTAAATTACCAGAGTGATTACACTTCAAAACAACAACTGCTTGCATTTATATAGTGCCTTTCATGTGTAAAAGGTGTATGCATTGCTGATCAAAACTGATATTCATTGCTGCTTGATTAAATAAATCTACTGCTGTGATTATAAATCTGACAAGGATTTGTTCATTTTACTGTTGGGCCTTTGGGTAAAGACAAGGTACCAAAATAAAACTGCATTTATGCACAAATAGTATAAATTTCAAACTGCTGGAAACATGAGGAAGCCACATAAAGCTGCACAAAAGAGATTCTGCCTTGGAGGTACAAGTAAAATCATTGGATGTTATGATAAAAGTCCGTATAGCTTTTGCACCACTTTTTCTCTTGCCCTGAAGGTGTTGATTCCTTGTTCGGGTACAGATCCACAGCTACCAGTCATCCTCTGGTACTGTTCCCAAGTGAATATTATGTGTGGATCTTGCAGGGGGGTGGACTTCAGTAGGCTATTTGACTGCAGGGGTAGCACAGTTGAGCCTAATTCTATCCTCACCTCTCACTTCTAGGTTGGTGGGATGGAAGATCAGCTCAAGGGGGATGTTAACATTGGTCTTAAGGGAAGGGATAAGGGCGGAAGCATAGGAAATGGGACAGACCTGTTCTACGATGGTGGAGCAAAATCCATTTCGGAAGCTATAGGAAATAGGTCAGGAAGGGGACCTGAGTAGGACTGGAACAAAGAGTGTTCAAAGTATCCTACAAAAACACAGGCATAGCTAAGACTCATGGGTTCCCATAGCAACACTTGAAGTGAATGGAGTTAAAGGAAAAGGTACATAGAAATTACAACATGGAAACAGGCTGTTTTGCCCAACCAATCCTCGTTGGTATTTATCTTCCACATGAGCACCTGACTCCATGTGCCTGCCCTGTTTTCATATCCCTTTATTTCTTTTCCCTCAACTAATCTAATGTATTCTTAAATGTTGAGGCCTCTGCTTCAATTACTAACTCTGGCAGTGCATTTCACAGCCTCCCAATCCTCTTTTTTTAAGTTTCTCATGCTGTCTGTTGTAAATCTTTTACATTTAGTGTTATATCTATGTCCCCTCAATCACTAGAAACAATCTGTTTCTATCTACTCTATCCCATCATAATTTTAAGCACTTCTATCAAATCATCCCATAATCTCTTATGTTCTAACAAAGACAGCCCCAATTTTTACAAGTCTTTCTTCATAATTTTTATATTCTATACCTCTTGCCTTAAAACCCAGTATTCCATTAGCTTTTGTAATGGCCTTGTCCACTTGAGGTGCTGCTTTTAATGTCTTGTGAACCTGAACTCCCAAATCTCTCTCTCTTCTACATCATCCAGCTTTCTCCCATTCAAAGTATAGTTCTTACTTTTATTCATTTTTACCAAAATTTACACCTTATATTTACTGACATTGTATTCCATCTGCCACTTTTTTGCCCATTTTACCAACTTATCAATATCTCTGCAGATTTTTTTGGTTCTCAGAATTATTTTCTATTTTAACAATGTCTCCTGTCTACAAATTTGGACACCACTACCTCTAGCCCCATATCCAAATCATCAATGTACACAATGAACAGAAGTGGTCTCAACAGAATCATGTGGGATGCTGCTACCCACTTCTATCCACTCTGAGAAACTGCCCTTAACTCCTCCACTCTATTTCCTCCCTTTGAGCCAGTTTTTAATCCAATTTGCTACCCACTTCCTAATTGCATACCCCTAATCCTTTCCAATAGTTTCCTGTGTGGTACCTTCGTTTACTGAACATCTATGTACACCACATCCACTGCATTTCCCCCCATCCATCATATCTGTCACCTCCCCAAAGAACTCTATCAGTTGTTCAATATTAGAACATGCTCAGCCAGGCAGAAGAGAGTGGTGATGGATGGGGCCTGGTTGGGCCGCTGTTTGAGAAAGAAGCAGAGGAGTCAGATCGCCCTGACGAGGTATGGAGGTGTAGATTAACTTTTTACTCTTTCTGATGTGGATCAGACTGCTGTGCATCTCAAACTTTTACTGTTTTTAAAACTTTAATATACATGAGGTTAGAAATTATTTATGGCAGTAAGAGTGAATGTTTAATCCATTGTTATGGAACTCCACTGTCTGCCTTTTTAATGAGGCATTAATCTATTTAAAATAACTTCAATCTGATTTGCTGAGACAGCCTCCAGTTTTGCTCTTCAACTGATTTGATTGCTCGCCAATCTCCAAGTCCAGTGGGAACAAAAGCTGATGTTTCTTCTAAAACGCTGATGTTGGCTTAAAAAGCTGGTTGGCATGTGTGGTAGAGGGAGTTACTCTGTGCTGGCTGTGCTTTATCTGACCTGGGGAGTGCTTGATGCTGACACTGACACTGGAATTGTGAAAAGTTCTATTCCCCAAAACTAACATCTCTTACCTCCCATGATGGCTCAGTGAATTTTACCCAGTGAGTAGCTAATGCCCAGTCTGCGCTGAGTTAGCTAATTGGCCTCAGTGCCCCTGGGTTAGGAAGCGGTAAATTAAGGGTTCCTGCTCCTGATTGCCATGCAATGATCTTTGTTGGAAGTGCATGTGTTTGGAAGTCGTATGATAGGATTAGCCTCGCCTATAGTCTGCTGACAGTCATTGTCAGGTATACACATGAATAAAAATGTACACTTGTGAATGGAGCTGAACTCCAACAAGAGGTAAATGGCTTCTGGGACAGGGGAGAAAAATACCAGAAAGAGGGAAGGTATTTAAAATTTTAAATCAGTTTATCATGTGAGTATTGCATCAAATGGATTGCTAGTTATAATTATCATAATTCGGTCTTTCCAGTGTAAATGCCTTAAATTTCCTTTTATTACAATAGTAAAACAGCATCATTTAAATAAATTTAGTTTTTGTTCTGCATCGTTCTCTACACATGCACCTTGTAACTCCGTTCCCTGGGGAAGTACATAACTAGTAAAAAATCAGATGAAGACTGAAGTGGAGTGTACCAGAACGTACTGTGCTGTGCTAAATAATGTGTTCAAACTCAAAGAGCAAAGATACCTTTTGTCCTCTAAGGTGTATCAAAATCAGAAACCAGTTCTTTACAATGGGGCCAATTTTAACTCACCAAAATCAGCGGTGTTGGGCTGGTAACAGCCTCAAAATGGGGTAGGTAAACTTGATCACCCATTTTAACAGGGGCCTACTATTGGGTGACCGTAGCACCTGCCTGTTTTGGACGTTAGGGCCCTTTTAATATGACAACCAGGGTCCTATGATGTGCATGGGAACCTGATTGCCATTTAAGGTCAGAACTAGTCAAATCGTGTGCCGTGTACGCTCCGACCAGTTTTACTGGTGATATGGCCGAAGAGCCCCCAAAAAGGTAAGTTTTAAATGATTTTTGTAGGGCCAGGATGAGCAGTAGCACCCCTCTGGGCCCCACAAAAATAATCCGGGCCACAGTCACCCAGGGCTCTACCGGAGTTGTGACATCCCCCGGGGCTTACCATGCTGCCAGCCGGTGAGCTGGGCAGTCTCCAGGCTGACTGATATTGCAACAACCTGAATTTGTCGAGTTTGCATTGGCATACCTGTTTGGAATTATTAGAAAGAAAATCAGACGGGCTCTGTAAGTAGCATGCGATCCTCCATGCCAGATTTTCCTTTGTGTGCTCGCTCAGGCAATGCTTAACGTCAGGCAGTCAAGACAAAAATCCAAACCATGGTGTTCAGTTTACAACCCACTCAAAAAAACAGACTGTCTCAAACTGGACAGGCGACTACCCTAGCACCAGTTTCACGTCTTAGGAAAAGGAGTAGGTAGTTCAGCCCGTCGAGACTGTTCTGCCATTCTATTAGATCATGGCTGATCTATATCTCAATTCCATTTACCTGCCTTTTCTCCATATATCCCTTGATACCCTTACCTAACAAAATCTATCCGTCTCAGTCTTGAAAATGTCAATTGACCCAGCATCCACAGCCTTTTGTGGGGGGCAAGATTTCAAGATTTCCACTATCCTTTGTATGATTTCACTCCTGACCAGCCTAACTCTAATTTTAATATTCTGTTTCCCTTGAATATTTACACCATGCACAACACCTGAAATCCCCAGCTGCTCCCAAAGGCTGCCTTTTTGGGCATGCATACATGGTCAGTTAAAAGTCTAGTGAAATTTAGTAGTAAGGTACTAGTGCTGATTTCTGGCACTAGAGGCCACTGGTGTTTAGCTCAATGTACTGAGCTAATTAGTACTGAGTAGATTAGTGCTCAGCTTTTTGGTGCTCTTAAGTCCAAGGCTTGCTTGTCCAAGAATATTTTCAGATTTCTGAGATACAGATAGTCCAATACTATAAAGAAGTTAGTAGAAATTGAGTTAATATGTAGGACATGTTGTACCATAACATTGCTGTATTATTTTATGTTGATGTTTTATGACTGGGTGTAAAATATCAATGTATGTGGGTAAAAATATTTTGTAATATCTTCATATACTGCACACACCAATTTAACTCAACCTGTTCATCAGAAATTCCCGTATGATGTAAATAGAAATTTCAAGGAAAGGTTTTGCTGAATCTTCCAAATTGCCATAATCTCAATAAAAGACAAAGATTCAGTTCATAGAATTACATAGAATGTGAAGCCACAGAAACAGGCCATTTGGCCCACCAGGTCCATGCTGGTGTTTATGCTTCACACGAGCCTTCTCCCTCCCTACTTCACCTAACCCTATCATTGTATCCTTCTATTCCTTTCTCCCTCGTGTGTTTAGCTTCCCCTTAAATGCATCTATACCAGCCGCCTCAACTACTCCTTGTGGTAGCAAGTTCCACGTTCTAACCATTCTCTGGGTAAAGAAGTTTCTCCTGAATTCTCTATTGGATTTATTAGTGACTATCTTATATTTATGGCCCCTAGTTCTCGTCTCCCTCACAAGTGGAAACATTTCTTTATGTCTACCCTATCAAACCCTTTCATAATCTTAAAGATCTCGATCAGGTCATCCCTCAGTTTTCTCTTTTCTAGAGAAAAGTGCCCCAGCCTGCTCAATCTTTCCTGATCGGTGTAACCTCTCAGTTCTGGTGTCATCCTAGTAAATCTTTTTTGTACCTTCTCCAGTGCCTCGGTATCCTTTTTATAAAATGGAGACCAGAACTGTTCACAGTTCCTAATGAGTAATTTAATTTGGGGCTGTGGGTTCATTTACAATTATCTCTGGTTTACATCAGGAGATTCACAACTGATCTGTGTATGTCTCTAGGAGAGGTCTGAAAAAATAAACTTTTGAATTCCTTGGGGTTTCACATTTCATTCAATTCAATGAGTAACAAAAGGTCTTGAATGGCATTCTTCACACTTGGTCACTTCTAGATGAGGCCCTTGTTGTTCTGAATTCCTTTAATAAAGGTGTCAGAAGGATTGGTCAACCAACCTCCTGTGTCGGGACTGGTAAAGAAAAGAAATGGACAAAGCAACAAATTTGGGGCAAAAATTAAACAAGACACAGCACTAAGTAAATTGAATTATCTGACTCATCCAGGTCAACATCAAACACAACCATTCTTTTATTTTGTTACATTGTAATTACAATTAAGACTCAGCCTCTGTTATTGAAAAACAAACAAGGCCCTTGAAATTCCATGCCATTTTCAGAATTTTTATAGCATTAAATGTGGACAAGTATTTTTTCAGGCCAGCAAATTGGGGTGACACCTGTTTCTGGCGTTTTCCATCCCAAAATCAATGCCCCTCGGGATGCCAAACACAATTTGTCCCTTGCTATGATCTACTCGCCTAGTTCCCAGCCAGCTAATTAAAATATATGTAAATGAGTGCCAATACCATTATAGTTTTACACTCTCAATACCCTCAGGGTAAATTAGAATGAGAAATATAAGGTATAGCTGTTGCCAGGATCAGCTGAGACAGGCGGAAATTAGGAGTTTTTGAGCCTGTTGATTGCTGAAAGTTTAAGTGGTGATTACTGCAGCTGGAAATGACTTTTTGCAGCAATTTCTTTTGGCATTCTGTTTTCACAACCTTGGACTTGTTTCTGACTGCGTGAGACCATCAGGAGATTCTGATCCCTTTCCCACCCCCACAGCGAGGGCTTTTCAGGAGCAGGCCTGATATTCATTATGGGCATTCCTTTGTATGCCATTATTTTGGAGGAGGATGGAGCAAAGGAGAGTCAGACAACAACAACTTGCATTTATATTGCACTTTTAATGTAGTAAAACATCCTAAGGCACGTCACAGGTGCCATTATTAAAAAAATTTGGCACCGAGCCACATAAAGAAATATTAGGGCAGGTGACCAAAAGCATGGTCAAAGAGAAATGTTTTAAGGAGCATCTTAAAGGAGGAGAGAGAGGCGGAGAGGTTTAGAAAGGGAATTCCAGAGCTTAGGGCCTAGGCAGCTGGAGGCACGGCTGACAATGGTGGAGTGAAGAAAATCAGGGATATGCAAGAGGCCAGAATTGGAGGAGCACAGAGATCGTGGAGGGTTGTAGGCTGGAGGAGGTTACAGAGATAGGGATGGGCAAGGCTGTTGAAGGGATTTGAAAAC
Organism: Heptranchias perlo; assembly: GCF_035084215.1. NCBI lineage: Eukaryota > Metazoa > Chordata > Chondrichthyes > Hexanchiformes > Hexanchidae > Heptranchias > Heptranchias perlo. Next base: position 26,585,786 of record NC_090341.1, on the reverse strand, counting down.
AAGGATAAGATTTTTTAAATGGAGGCGTTGCCAGACCGGGAGCCAATGTAGGTCAGTGAGCACAGGGGTGATGGGTGAACGGGACTTGGTGAGTGTTAGGATACGGGCAGTAGAGTTTTAGATGAGCTCAAATTTACGATGGGTGCAAGATGGGAGGCCGGCCAGGAGAGTATTGGAATAGTCGTGTCTAGAGGTATCAATTCAGTAGCAGAATGCAGGTAGTATTTAAGGACGATGCACCGCTCTAGATATTGGACACCCCTCTCCCCCATAGAATATATAGGCAACAGAGGTCCTATGAGGACCATAGTGAGAAGATGTGTATTAGAAGAGTGCGCTTCACCAAAGAGGCAATAGGGATGCTGTGCCAGCTACTGCATAAGGACCTGTAGTCATGGTCATCTGCCCTCACTGCTCTGTCTTTAGCTATGAAGATGTTGCTGCATTTCAGGCAGCGATGGGGAATCTCTGTAATGTCAGCCAAAGTACGGTATGAGCATGCATTCATCAGGTGACTGACATTAGGTGTCTGCTTTCACCTTGAAACTACAGCCAGAGTCCCCCTGCACTGCACAAGGTGCGGCCAGGCAACCCGGTCAAAGTCACTTTTAATAGACCCGATCTCTCTCCTTATCTCCTTGGACGCTGGCTTAGACTCTGGTTTGAAGGTGACAACTTTGAACTGTGAGCTGATCTGTCCTTAGACTTCACATGTCAAAACCGACTGGCACAGATCGACCTGACCCAAACCGGTTAGCGGACTCAGTGTTTGAAGCACTTCTCACAGGGTACTTCATCCTAAACTTAGCTCAGCACCAACATTTCCAAACCGCTCCTGGACTCAGACACAATAAAGGAGAGTTTTCATCGAATGATAGAAATTACAGCACAGGAAGAGGCCATTTGACCCCTGGTGCCGGTGCTCTCTCCAGTAACCGCATTCCCCCAGATCATTTTATATTCCTCCATTTCAAATATTTATCCCATTCCCTTTTAAATGATATTCTTGTCCTTACCTCATCAGCCATTTTTGGTGGACCATCCAATGAGTTTCACTCAGCCCTTTACTCGCTGCTCTTCTCTTGGTGCTGCATTCATTCACCACACTGCAGCTGCTCCCGGCTCTGCAGAAATTCTGGGCTCCACCCCCATCCCATTCCCCTTTCTCCCTCTCTGCCCTCCTGTCCAAGCCCCAAACCCCCAATCCCCATTCCCCAGTCTCCCTCTCTCCTGTCCTTCATTCCTCAGTATCCCTCTCTTCCCCCAGCCCCCACTCCCCAGTCTCCCTCTCTTCCCCCATCCCTGGAACCCCATTCCTCAGTCTCCCTCTCTCCCCAAGTCCCCATCCCCGATTCTCCCCCTAAACCCCTATCCTCCATTCCCCAGTATCTCTCCCTCCACTAGCCCCCATTCTCCAGTCTCCCCCTCTTCCCCCATCCCCTGACCCCCATTCCACAGTTTTCCTCTCTCCCCCTGAATCCCATTCCCACTTCCCTCCTGAGTCCTCCTGCTTCCCGACAGTTCTGTAAACACAGGTTCTCTGCAGCAGCGGGGAGGTGTTGTCACTGATCTGGAGGCCTCTTTGCGGCGTCAGCTAGTAACATCATGAAGTAGAGGGTTGGGGCCCGAGTTACCTCAGGCTCAAGATGGCAGCAAAATGTGACATTCTGCAGTCTTTACAATAAAATGTTTTGGCTCAGTGAGTTTTCTAGTGAATAGCTGAGCCACAGAGATCAGGAGAACCCAAGTTTCATACTGAGTTAGTTGATCTCTGCCAGGTTAAGTTTACGACTAGCATCCTTGGGTTGAGGAGGAGAAATTGGCCAAAGTTCTTGCCCTTGCTGCTGCAGGAACTGCATGTGTGTGGACAGGATTAGCAAATGCGGCACATACCAGGAATTGAGTGTGGGAATTTTCTGATCTGTATGGCTCAGTACCACAATAGGCAGTGCAATTATCTACAGCTACTGGTGGTCATGATGGTGGGGGGAGGGGGGTGTCTTTTCTCACAATTTCTGAGGGCATCACACCTGTACTCTGACCCAATTTTTTTGTAATGCACAGCGATGGATGACACTGGCTAGCCTTAGGGAGACTAATTATCTAGGGTCAAACAATAACCAAATAATGGTGGTGAACAGCACAGAATATGGTCAGGTAAAGGCTACACTAATTCGAGCACTGAATTGTCACTTAAAGAGACACATGAATCCCTCTTTATTAATTTTGGATGTCCCTTAGCTGAACTGTTGTGAGTTGGCATGCCTACATTAATTCCTTGGCTTAAGAGTATAGTAAATTGATTGGCACACAAAATGGCTACCAGCCTAGACAGATAATAGTTGATTTTACTATTGAACTGAAGAGGATTATTGAATTATTGTTAAAGATGTGGCCCAAAGTTCGATTTTACTGTCCTATATAATTTGTTTCAGTGTCACTATATATTGTGCATTTTATGTCTGCAGATGTTCACAGTAAAATTCGACAGTTGTTGTTCCACACAAACTGTAGCACATATTTTCTACTGTGGGTAAGTGCATATTTTACAGCGTAGGTGAGGACATAGAATGGAATATTTTTCTGTTTCAACCGTTCAGAACACCCACACCACATTTTTTGGCAGGAAGACAGGGTTATGTGGGTATGTTTCAGGTATTGTAACAGTGGTGTCAACATATACACAAGCTTTTATGCTTCTTATAATTATTTGTTTATAATTAATTTTATTCCTAGAAATTCATATATAGAGAACTGAATGACAGCAAAGTACAAACGCAATAATGCTGAACTAGAAAATATTTTATAGATGTGTTCAATCATGAGCACTGATTGGCAGATTAAATTGAGCTATCTGGAATCCACTGGAAAAAACCTTGTTTGCCCAATTTGATTTATTTCAGTTTGGATTCAATTTGACTTACAAAAAAAAGGCAGCACACATATGCAACATATCTGATGCCATTTTGCATGTGTTTCCACAAAGTACCCACTTGATGGGTACTGAAAATGCAGGGTAACAGTGGATTCCATCCTAGTGTAACTGCTGAGATTGTGTCTGGAGGATTATGTGTAGCCTCCGTCTTCATTGCCAACATTGGACTAATGGGCAAATGCTCTGCTTTGTACACCACTAAGCCATAAAGACCAGAAGATTTGTGCTGAGTTAGCTGATCACATTGGTTTGGCAGCTACAATTAGTATGGGAGGGTAAAAATTAGCTGGACAGGCATGGTTATAATGCTCTCCAACTTGCCAACACTCACTGTCTCGGGCTATGTAGGAAGATTCTGGAGGGCTGCTTGCACTTATGGAGCTGTATTACAGGAAGACTCAATAATCAAGCTTTTCTTATGGCATCCATCTGATTTTAAGGCACCATTTGAGTGAATGGCAATCGGAAAATGGACAGAGATCCATTACACAAATTCTCCACCCACTTTAGCATCCACCCCATTTTCCAACATCACTTCTGGTACTGGGGGAAGTGCTCACCCATTTTTGGGTTAGAAAATGAAAATGGGGTTATAATGATTTAGTGTGGTGATGTCATATGTTATATTTTCTGTAATTTCTGCCTTGTTTGTGCTGAATCATATTCCTGCCCAAATAAAACAGACATCCAGGGGGGCTAGATATTCCAAAAAGGCCAGCATCGCTGTTTACAAGTGTAATTAAAAGCTTATATCTCAGTCATTTTAGTGTTTTTCTTTATTTTACTGTTGCCAATTACTGTGTCACCTGAGGGACTGCATTTCTCGCCCTTCCCTCCCATCTTGGACAGGACACAATTGTTTCCCATTAGTAATTGCCCCCATCTTTGCTTCTTAAAGAGGAGAAGGAAGAAGAGAGAGATGGCAGGCTGGTCAGGCTGCATTGGAAGCATATGGGACTGACCTCTTGGTACCTCCCTGTATATAGGTAGAGGTGCTCCTATCTCCAGTTGTCCCAGGAGCAATGCGTGTGCTCACAGCAAAAGAGAGTTTCCATAAGCAGATTGAACCTTCTAATTACCAAACCCTACACTCTTATACATGCTGTGAATGGGATAGCATGTCCAGGACTAACAATTACCTGCAAAATACCATAACTACGTATAATTCTGAAGTCAGGGTAGCATAGCAGAAGGCCAGGAGGGTAAAGGGGCAAAAGAGACAAAAGGGAGAAAGTAGGACAGCAGGAACCTAAGACAGCTTAGCAGAGCCCAAATCACCCTTTGCAAAGCTGGCACCAACTGTCTGTTCCCTTGTGTAATTTTGACCTCTAATAGATACATCTATCTGTTTGGCAACTGTATGTTTACTTTTTCTGTATGTGTAAGGAATCAAGACAGCTTTTTGTTATGTCCTGAGACCCATGATGGAACTTTCACCTTCTGATACCTAATCTGTAGAATGATGAGCTAATGATACTTAATATGAACCAAGAGTAAAGGTCAAGGAACAGGTACCTGTAATGGCCTTTAGCTGAGAGTATAATTGCGTACTATTGCCACGGGGTAGTAGGCAGATCAAGGGTTGGCCACGTTGCTGGTACTGAGCACAGCAACTGTAATGCGAGGTCTCCCTGCAGGTTTCGCATCATTGTGTGTGTTGTCTGTGAGTATCATTCCCTTTAATAAATCTATAAGCAAAGATTCTATGTCTAGAACTCTCATCGCTGACACAGAGGCAACAGCTGCAAGCTTGCCTGTAGCAGCATATCTTAAAGTGAGGATGGATGGGGTAGGGGAGGAGGATTCAAGGAAGCAGTTTTTTGTGGAGGTGGTGGAGTTGCCCTTACCCTCCAGGATGATTTTGGAGTAGTTGGAAAATTGGATGGCTGAGAGGAAGAAGCGATAGTGCTTGAGATGGCCAAGCTGGGTCTAACAATGGGCAACACGGCTAATCCCTTGCTATGTACTCAAACCTGCAGCCCTTGGATTTAAAGCCACAAAGGTCAGAATTGTAGAGGGTGGAAGATCACAAGGGATCTGTCTGGGATAAGGATATCAAAAGCAGAAACAAAGTAACTGTTTGGCAGATCAACAGAGGTGGTGAATTATATTGGGGAGAACTGCTTACCTTCATAAGCATAAAATTTACCTCTTACACTCCTCCCCCTCACAGAAAGAAAGTCAAATAAATTCAGTCTTTTCTGTGACTACTTTTATGTGGCTATCCTCTTCTATCGCCAATCAAAGAATTAGTCTGGGATGCACTGCAGATATTTCTTTTCTTTCTGACACTGCTAGTAATGTAATATCTGTGAATAAATAGAGCTGTCACATCTATCAACTGACAGCTCTGGCACAGTTTAGCATAATATCTGCTCCGGGTTATTAACATCCATCACTTCTTATCATTTACATTCTCCAGGAGGGAATGCTCTCAATTACATCTTTTGTATCTGTTGCTTTCATCTTTTGGAATAATGTTAGAGAATGCTATCAAGTATGCGAAAGCCCTACTTTGCAGTCTTGGAGTCTTTTGTTCACTGTTAATCTGTATTTGAATCACTTTTAATGGTTGTTGAAGACCTCTCTAAATGATGTAATTTGCCCAGTAGTCCTGTCAGTAGGGCACCTTCTTCCCAACTAAATCACGGCATGTTCCAAGACCCAAGGCATTCTGTCATTCAAGCTGGGCTGCTGCTGTTGAGAATAGGTTCTGTCAGTCTCAGGCTGAGTCTTTCACTCACTTTAGACAGAGGGAGGTGGTAATGATGAACTGCTCACCCAGCTGCAAGCATAGCTCCTAATGGCTGATGAAATGGCCATGGAGTGATCTATGGCAGAGATTTCCCCACGCTCCCAGATGAAATAGAATACATGGTGACTCATGTTCCTATGAGAGGCTAATAGCAAAGAATTGAGTTAGATTTTTTATCAAGAAACCAATAAGGTAATTCTTTGACAGCATGGTTATAATCAAAATAAATCCATTCATTATTGTCAAATTCTCCTCTATTTGAAGATGATCAGGAGTGTTCACTTATAATAAAAACAGAAAATGCTGGAGAAGCTCAGCAAGTCAGGCACTATCTGTGGAGAAAGAAACAGAGTTAACGTTTCAGGTCGAAGACCTTTATCAGACGAACATAAGAAATAGGAGGAGGAGTAGGCCATACGGCTCCTCGAGCCTGCTCTGCCATTCAATAAGATCATGGCTGATCTTCTACCTCAACTTCACTTTCCTGCCCTATCCCCATATCCCTTGATTCCCTTGATTCCAAATAGCCATCGATCTCAGTCTTAAATATACTCAACGACTGAGCATCCACAGCTCTCTGGGATAGAGAATTCCAAAGATTCACAACTCTCTGAGTGAAGAAATATTTCCTCATCTCGGTCCTAAATGCCCGACCCCTTATCTTCAGACTATGACCCCTAGTTCTAGACTCTGCAGCTAGGGGAAACAGCCTCTCAGCATCTCAAGCCCTCTAAGAATTTTATTCGTTTCAATTAGATCACCTCTCATTCTTCCAAACACTGGCGATTAAAGGCCCATTCTACTCAATCTTTCCTCATAGGACAACCTCCTCATCCCAGGAATCAATCTAGTGAACCTTTGTTGCACCCCTTGTAAGTCAAGTATATCCTTCCTTAGGTAAGGAGACCAAAACTGTACATAGTACTCCAGGTCTCACCAGAGCTCTATATAATTGCAGCGACCCCCTTACTCTTATACTCCAACCCCCTTGCAATAAAGGCTAACATACCATTTGCCTTCCTAATTGCTTGCTGTACCTGCATGTTAACTTGCTGTGATTCATGTACAAGGATACCCAAATCCCTCTGTCTACCAACATTTCTTAATCTCTCACCTTTTAAAAAATATTCAGCTTTTCTATTCTTCCCACCAAAGTGGCTAATTTCACATTTCCCCACATTATACTCCATCTGCCACCTTCTTGCCCGCTCACATAAACTTTGCAGCCTCTTTGCCTCCTCCTCACAGCTTACTTTCCCACCTAGCTTTGTATCATCAGCAAACTTGGATACATTACACTCTGTCCCCTCATCTAAGTCTTGATATAGATTGTAAACAGCTGTGGCCCAAGCACTGATCCTTGCGGCACCCCACTAGTTACAACATGCCAACCCGAAAGTGACCCGTTTATTCCTGCTCTCTCTTTTCTGTCCGTTAACCAATCCTCAATCCACACTAATATATTAACCCAATGCCATGAGTCCTAATCTTGTCTAACAACCTCTTGTGTGGCACCTTTTGAAAATCCAAATATACTACATCCACTGGTTCCCCCTTATCTACCCTGCTAGTTACACCCTCAAAAAACTCTAATAGATTTGGCAAACAAGATTCCCCTTTCAAACAACTGTGTTGACTCTACCTAATCATATTATGATTTTCTAAGTGCCCTGTTACTACATCCTTAATAATAGATTCTAGCAATTTCTCTACTTCTGATGTCAGGCTAACTGGCCTATAGTTCCCTGTTTTCTCTCTCCCTCCTTTCTTGAATAGCTGGGTTACATTTTCTACCTTCTAATCCACTGGGACCATTCTAGAATCTAGGGAATTCTGGATGATCAAAAGCAATGCTTCCACTATCTCTGCAGCTACCTCTTTTAAAACCCTAGGGTGTAGGCCATCAAGTCCAGGGGATTTGTCAGCTTTTAGTCCCATTAATTTCTCCAGTACTTTTTCATTACTAATATTAATTACTTTAAGTTCCTCACTCTCATTAGACCCTTGGTTCCCCACTATTTCCAGTATGTTTTTGTGCCTCCTACTGTGAAGACAGATACAAAATATTTGTTTAACGTCTCTGCCATTTCCTTACTCCCCATTATAATTTCTCCTCTCTCTGCTTCTAAGAGACCCATGTTTACTTTCACTAATCTCTTCTTTTTTACATAGTTGTCGAAGCTCTTACAATCTGTTTTTATATTTCTTGCCAATTTACTCTCATTCAATTTTCTCCCTCTTTATCAATTTCTTGGTCATCCTTTGCTGATTTCTAAAACCATCCCAATCTTCAGGCTTACTAGTCTTCTTTTAATCTAATACTATCCTTAACTTCTGTAGTTAGCCACGGTTAGATCATTTTTCCCGTGGAGTCATTTACCTTGCTGTGAGCAAATTGGCTTCTGCATTTCCCTACATTACAACAGTGACTACACTTCAAAAAGTACTTCATTGGCTGTGAAGCGCTTTGCAACGTCCTGAGGTCACGAAAGGCGCAAGTTCTTCTTTCTTTCCAATGTATTCAACAAGAGGTTATACAGAATATGGCCACTAGAGGGCAATTTGTTTTTAATCCAAGCTGCATAATTGATTTGACACCCAGACCTCTAATTTTAAAGAGATTATTTTGATGAAATTTTATATTCATCAAGGTGGGAATGGAGCATCTTCAGATTTCATATATCTCATGTCGTCATCAAGCATTCCCAGGTTAGGCAGAGCACAGCCAAAACCAAAAGCGAGCGCTTTCTGTTCTGCCTCAGAAACATGTCTTAATTCTAACTCAGAAGAGCAGCCTTATTCCCATTAAGCAAACCAGTCATCCTTATGGTGTTTGAGTAAGACTGCCAATTTTTGTCAAATGGTGCTGAATTGTGGACAGTTTTATGCCGTAGGCCTGTTCCCATTGTGGGCTAAGACTGCCAAACCTCATTTCACTTGGAAATCCTGTAATTAATGGAGAGGAGAAACTTTCATCCATCAATCTGGTCTGAATCTTAACTTGGGTGCCAGAGTTTGTAACTAGCTTTAAGTAATATGACTAATATCAAAAGCAACTACTTTAGATGAAATGAAATATAATATAAAATATAAGATGCAATTATATATCACTATAGTTCACTATAGGATTACATCACCCAGATCTGGTAATGAAAAGACTGCACCGTCTTTTTGATACATGGTTTCTGGATATTTTCAGTGCTTTTATTTAGTACCTCCACTTCAACAACAACAACAATTTGCGTTTATATAATGCGTTTAATGTAGTAAAATGTCCCAAAGTGCTTCCCAGGAGAGTTATCAAACAAAATTTGACACTGAGCCACATAAAGAGATATTAGGACAGGTGATCAAAAGCTTGGTCAAAGAGGTAGGTTTTAAGGAGTGTCTTAAAGGAGGAGAAAGAGGTAGCAAGGCGGAGCAGTTTAGGGAGGGAATTCAGGAGGACCCTTGAGATGCCAAACGCTCCATTGTGGACTGTAAGGCTTTTAAATGGTCCTTCAATGTGCTTCACATGCTTCTGGTCGACTCTTCTACCCAAGTTGCCATCTTCAACATATTGCCTGAAACAGTTCATAATGCCTGCACGCAATGCATTCTGTCAGCATTGTTCATTTAAAGGCAGGGCCCGTGAGCTGCAGATCCCATCCTGTTCAGCTGAGAGGCAATACCTTCTGACCCTCCAGCCAACAAGGTCTTCCTCCTCATACCACATCATGTACTCCTGGTCATTTGTGCTCTGTGTTGTGGTGCACTCCTCTCTTCCTCATCCTCTAACTCTCCCAAGATGGATGTCTCTGGGCTAGTTCTTGTGAGGGATGGAGTGAGTGAGGGTGTGTGCTGTGAAGTGCTGGCATCGTCAGCTGCCTGGGGAGTGTGGATCTTGGTCTTGCTATGGCAAGTCTAGAGGAGGAAAATGGAAGAGAGTTGAGAATGATTTCCTGAGGAGCAGAGTTGGCATGTCACCTTCAGAAGAAGGAGTGATTCGAGAATTTTATGTTCACTGATGATTAATTAGTGTACAATAGGAAGAGAAGTGGACTGTCACAATGAACCCACAGTTGGCAGATACCCTCCTACTTTTCCATCTCCAACACCTTTGACGGCCTCCCTGCCCAGGATGTGCAGTGCTTTCAACTCATAGGGAGTGAGAGGTCTCAGGTTTGGGGGCTGATCACTTGAGGCTGATCTTTCCCTGTTACTATTGACTGCCCTGTCATGGAAAAAGTGAAAAGGACCAGATTACCTTCAGTAACTACGACATGCAGTAAAACCTCAGTGTCTACATACAGCTCATAATGGGAATGAAGACAGGTGATGACAACTACTTTGTAACCTGCATTTGTTACCTCCAGACTCGACTATTCCAATGCTCACTTGGCTGGCCTCCCACCTTCCACCCTCGGAAAACTTCAGCACATCCAAAACTCTGCTGCCCATATCCTAACTCGCACCAAGTCCCGTTCACCCATTGCCCCTGTGCTCACTGACCTACATTGGCTCCTGGTCTGGCAATGCCTTAATTTTAAAATTCTCACCCTTGTTTTCAAATCCCTCCATGGCCTCGCCCCTCCCTATCTCTGTAACCTCCTCAAGCCCTACAACCCTCCGCGATCTCTGCGTTCCTCCAATTCTTGTCTCTTGCGCATCCCCGATTTTAATCCCTCCGCCATTGGTGGCCGTTCCTTCAGCTGCCTAGGCCCTAAGCTCTGGAATTCTCTCCTTAAACCTCTCTGCCTCTCTACCTCTCTCCTCCTTTAAGACGCTCCTTAAAACCTGCCTCTTTGACCAAGTTTTTGGTCACCTGTCCTAATATCTCCTTATGTGCCTGGGTCTCAAATTTTTTTGAAAATCACTCCTGCGAAGCACCTTGGGACATTTTACTATGTTAAAGGTGCTATATAAATGCAACTTGTTGTAGTTGTTGTTAGTAACCCTTCTGCCAGCAGCATCAGGATCTCCCTGGATTAAGATGCAAGTTCCCTTTCGTGGTCCAACTGCTAGTAGCATTGTGGTCAGGATATGAGTTCCCCAAATCACAGTCCAAAATTCACCCTTTTTATAGTCACTTTTCCTTTGATTTCAGTTTGTTTCAAACACTTGTCAGCTTAATTGCCCTTTCATGTCCCATTTATTATCTGCAAACCTAGAATAGCATTGATGTGGAGATGCCGGTGATGGACTGGGGTGGACAAATGTAAGGAATCTTACAACACCAGGTTATAGTCCAACAAATTTATTTTAAAATCACACGCTTTCGGAGATTATCCCCTTCGTCAGGTGAATGAGTGAAAAGGTTCTCAAATCGCATATCTTATACTAGGCTGGGACAGCATCACACCAACAAAAGGTGTTGTTGTTATTCAAACAGGCCAGTCACGAAGAACAGCACGTCCCAGTACACTGGATATACATTGTGTCAATTATACAGACAGACAGAAAGAAACCCAAATGGCAGAGAGAGAGAGAGAGAGAGAGAGAATAAAAAAAGTTATGTTTTTAATATTCTCTCTCTCTCTCTCTCTCTCTCTGCCATTTGGGTTTCTTTCTGTCTATCTGTGTAATTGACACAATGTATATCCAGTGTACTGGGACGTGCTGTTCTCCGTGACTGGCCTGTTTGAATAACAACAACACCTTTTGATTGGTGTGATGCTGTCCAGCCTAGTATAAGATATGCGATTTGAGAACCTTTTCACTCATTCACCTGACGAAGGGGATAATCTCCGAAGGCTTGTGATTTTAAAATAAATTTGTTGGACTATAACCTGGTGTTGTAAGATTCCTTAGAATAGCATTAACAGCTCTATGTCCCAATTCTCACACTTTTTAACAATGGAGTATATTTTAATTGATTTCCAGGAGTCTCTTTCCCCGTTATCTGCTTCAATTTTTCTTCAATTGAACCTGCAGTGTTTCAGTGTTAATTGTTTCTTTTTCTCCAAGGTTGTTTGTGAAAAGAACTTCCTTTGTAGGTAGGGCTATCTTGTCTGATCGTTCAAAAGGTATTCATGTTTTTAAGTCATCCCATTACGAATGGCAGAGCACTAGCATTTGTCCTCACAGTTCCTTTGTTCTCACATTTGCATTTGTTCTACAATTGCATTTGTTCTCGCAGTTTGTAATTAGCTTTAAGTAATATGACTAATATCAAAAGCAACTACTTTAGATGAAATGAAATATAATATAAAATATGAGATGCAATTATACATCACTATAGTTCACTATGCATGACAACACTGAAGCCATCATTTTCGGACACCGCCACGAAATCCATTCCCTTGCCACTGACTCTACACCTCTCCCCAATCACTCTCGCAGGCTGAACTAAACTGTTCAATCTGTTGGTGGCCTCTTCAACCCAGAGCTCAGCTTCTAACCCAACATTCCATCCATTACAAAGACCAACTCTTTCCACTTGCCAAGATTTCCCACCAGATTTGCTCTTCTCTCAGCCCCTCTGACACTGAAACCCAATATCCATGCTTTTGTCACTTATAGCCTTGATTATTCCAATGCCTTCTTTGCTGGCCTCCTCCGCTCTACCCTGCACAAATTCCAACTTGCCAAAATGAAGCCAGCCGTATCCTGTTCCACATTAAGTCCCACTAGCCCATCATCGCTGTCCTCACTCACTTACATTGATCTCTGTCGCCCAACGTATTAAATTTAAGCTCCTTGTCTTTATTTTTAAATCCCTCCATGGCCTCACTTCACTCTCTACCTGCCACTGCCTTATATCCCCCTCACACATTTTGGTCCGCTGACACTAACCTTTTGTGCATCACCCATTCCTTTGGCCTACCATTGATGGCACAGCATTTAGCCACTGGCCCAACTCACTGGAAGTCCTTCCCTAAACTCATCTCTCCTCCTGCAAAACCCTCTCATAAACCAGCTTCTTGAACAAACTTTTGGTCACCTCCCCTAATCTCTCCCTCCTTGACTTGGCATCTATTTTTCTTGGCTTTTGCCATGTGTGAAGCACGTTGGGACATTAAAAAATTTACAGGCGCTACACAAATAGAAAGAAAGAAAGACTTACATTTATATAGTGCCTTCCATGGTCTCAGGATATCCCAAAGTGCTGTACAGCCAATTAAGTACTTTTGAAGTGTAGTCACTGTTGTAGGAAATGCGGCAGCCAATTTGAACACAGCAAGCTCTCACAAACAGCAATGAGATGAATGATCAGATAATCTGTTTTTGGTGGTGTTGGTTCAGGGATAAATGATGTCCAGGACACCGGGAGTACTCCCTTTGAAAAATGCATTGGGACTTTTTTATGTTCACCTGCAAGTTGTTGTTGTTTATTGTTAGAGAGAGGAGAGTTTCATCGATCTGTCTCAGCTAGATTTGCACCCAAGCTAGACAATGTTATGGCATTGTTCACGAGAAGTCAAATGAGCTCTGTATTATACGGACTGGAATATTATACTATGTAATGCATAATGTATTAACCTACTGCTAAGGTAGGCCTCTGTCTATTTAAGGCCAAAAAATCGAATTGTCAAGTAAACAGAGCTTCAGCTCATTCCAAGTTCAATTGTACCTTGGCCAAGAATCTATGCAAAACTAAAATGTGCTTGTCAGTTTCAGGTTCCAGTTGAGAAATAGGAACATGGGAACATAGGAACAGGAGTAGGCCATTCAGCCCCTCGTGCCTGCTCCGCCATTTGATAAGATCATGGCTGATCTGTGATCTAACTCCAAATACCTGCCTTTGGCCCATATCCCTTAATACCTTTGGTTGCCAAAAAGCTATCTATCTCAGATTTAAATTTAGCAATTGAGCTAGTATCAATTGCCGTTTGCGGAAGAGAGTTCCAAACTTCTACCACCCTTTGTGTGTAGAAATGTTTTCTAATCTCACTCCTGAAAGGTCTGGCTCTAATTTTTAGACTGTACCCCCTACTCCAAAAATCCCCAACCAGCGGAAATAGTTTCTCTCTATCCACCCTATCTGTTCTCCTTAATATCTTATAAACTTCGATCAGATCACCCCTTAACCTTCTAAACTCCAGAGAATACAACCCCAATTTGTGTAATCTCTCCTCATAACTTAACCCTTGAAGTCCGGGTATCATTCTAGTAAACCTACGCTGCACTCCCTCCAAGGCCAATATGTCCTTCCGAAGGTGCGGTGCCCAGAACTGCTCACAGTACTCCAGGTGCGGTCTAACCAGGGTTTTGTATAGCTGCAGCATAACTTCTGCCCACTTGTACTCTAGTCCTCTAGATATAAAGGCCAGCATTCCATTAGCCTTCTTGATTATTTTCTGCACCTGTTCATGACATTTCAATGATCTATGTACCTGAACCCCTAAGTCCCTTTGGACATCCAATGTTTTTAACTTTTTACCATTTAGAAAGTACCCTGTTCTATCCTTTTTTGATCCAAAGTGGATGACCTCACATTTGTCTACATTGAATTCCATTTGCCACAGTTTTGCCCATTCACCTAATCTATCAATATCCCTTTGTAATTTTATGTTTTCATCTACACTGCTTGCAATGCCACCAATCTTTGTGTCATCGGCAAACTTAGAAATGAGACTTACTATGCCTTCATCTAAGTCGTTAATAAATATTGTGAATAATTGAGCCCCAAGACAGATCCCTGCGGGACTCCACTAGTCACATCCTGCCAATATGAGTACCTACCCATTATCCCTACTCTCTGTCGCCTTTCATTCAGCCAACTTCCTAACCAAGTCCGTACTTTTCCCTCGATTCCATGGGCTTCTATCTTAGCTAACAGTCTCTTATGTGGGACTTTATCAAATGCCTTCTGGAAGTCCATATAAATAACATCCATTGACATTCCCCTGACCACTACTTTAGTCACCTCTTCAAAAAATTCAATCAGGTTTGTCAGGCACGACCTACCTTTTACAAATCCATGCTGGCTCTCTCTGATTAACTGAAAATTCTCAACGTGTTCAGTCACCCTATCCTTAATTATAGACTCCAGCATTTTCCCCACAACAGATGTTAGGCTAACTGGTCTATAATTCCCCGGTTTCCCTCTCTCTCCTTTCTTAAAAAGTGGAGTGACATGTGCAATTTTCCAATCTAGAGGGACAGTTCCTGAATCTAGAGAACTTTGAAAGATTATAGTTAGGGCATCCGCAATGTGCTCACCTACTTCCTTTAAAACCCTGGGATGCAAACCATCTGGTCCTGGGGATTTGTCACTCTTTAGTGCTATTATTTTCTTCATTACTGTTGCTTTACTTATGTTAATTTTATCGAGTCCCTGTCCCCGATTCAATATTAGTTTTCTTGGGATTTCCGGCATGCTATCCTCTTTTTCGACTTTAAATACTGACGCAAAATAATTGTTCAACATGTCCGCCATTTCCCCATTGTCAATGACAATATCCCCACTTTCAGTTTTTAAGGGGCCAACACTGCTCCTGACCACTGTCTTTTTCCTAATATAACTATAAAAGTTCTTCGTATTGGTTTTGATATACCTTGCGAGTTTCTTTTCATATTCTCTTTTTGTAGCTCTTACTATCATGCATAGCATTTTAAAATTGTTTTACATCAGTAACAAAATGTGACATCTGCAGTTTGATGTTTGCACTTGCTGACACACAAGATTTGAAAATCTGCAGTCCTTCCAAGGCACTCCTGCTGTAAGTCCATTGGAAATGTGGCAGAATGGCAGTGAATTAGATATGCTGGGTCTCAGCCTTCACTGGCAGTTTCCATGGTGTCTTTTTTGGGGTGAAACCTTTGCGTGGCCCAAACAAGTTCACCGGCATATGAGGGAAATGGCTGAGGGAGAGGACTCCCAGGCCAGAAGATTGCTCATCCTCTAGCCTGGTGGAAACAGCCGTACTGGCCTGCTGTCCAGAAGATGTGGGGCCCATCTTACAAATTTAAATAAGGTTTTTACAAATGGGCTGCTGGGGCATTGCTGGCATCTTTCCAAGGGGTCACACATGGCCACATTGTACAGCCTCCTTGGTTCGGCAGGTGCCTGAGATGCACATCTAGTGACTTGGGCAACCGTCTGGGTTATTCAAATCAGGTGACTTAATCCCTAACCCCACAAACTTTGGTAGGGTCAATGCCAGAGTCACAGGTGGGCACACCTTGGCACTTTGGCTGGGATGTCCCCTCTAATTTAATATATTTCCAAGTATTCAGTGACTTTAATAGCCAAGAGAATATCCAGGTCTCTTCAGTGATGGTGATTTGCTTTCAGGCCTAAGGCAAACAACCATTTCCTTTACAAACAGCAATATTGCATGTGCTGTGAGGTACTCGAGGTGTGCTCTACATGGCCCAGGTCTGGCCCATTCCCCGCAACTCCACCATCAGAGTCACCCGAGCCATCTTCCGCTTTGTCTGGAGGTTCAAGGTAGAACGCGCCCGCAAGGCCACCATGTACAAGACCCAGACAAAGGGGGGAAGAGCGTCCCCAATGCCGCTCTGATCCTGATGGCCACCTTTGTGTGTGGCTGCCTCAGGACATGTGTAGAGCCCCAGAACGCAAACCAAGCGTCGCTATCTGCTGGGTTTCTACCTGTCCAACACACTGAAAAGGCTGGGTCTGGCCATGCTGACCGAGCAGAATGTCCCGTCCAGCTGGGCCGTACCCCCCACCTGTCCCAGGTGGAGAAGTTCCTGAGGAAGAACCCCTTCAATCACAAGGCCGTTAGACAGTGACCGACAGGAAACATTCTCAGAGTCCTGCAAGGAACTGCGAGGATGGACTCGATCGATTTCTTCCCCGACCAGATGGTCGATGCCATTTGGCAGAACGTCTCATCACTGGAACTGACCAACAGGCACCAGGATGTAGCCTGGATGGTGGTGAGAAAGGCCCCCCCAGTGCGGTCCTTCCAACACGCACAGAACCTCAGTGCCACTGCGAGCTGCCCTCGAGGCTGCTGTGGGTAGGAGACCATCCTCTACCACCTGATAGGCAGCCCCTTTGCGTGGAGGGTGTGGCGAGAGATGCGTTGGTATCTGTCCCGGTTCATCCCAAACAGTTTGGTAACACAGGACACTGTGCTCTATGGACTGTTCCCCGGGACACACACCAAGGCAGATAACACCTGCGGCTGGAAGACCATCAACTCGTTGAAGAAGGCCCTTTGGTCTGCCCGAAACCTGCTGGTCTTCCAGCTGAAGGAGCTGTCCACGACTGAGTGTTGCCGACTGGCACATTCCAAGGTGCAGGAGTACGTGCTGCGGGATGCAGTGAGGCAGGATGCGACCTATGCAAAGGCTCTATGGGGAAAGGCCACCGTGTAAGGCCACCCCACCTTGTATTGTACACCATGAATTGTGTGTACTATGTATGGTGCATAACTGTATTGATTTACCGGGACCGTCGAATTGTACTGTATGTACCGTTGCAAATTGTATGACCTGTATTGTATTGTTTGAAGCATGACTTGAATTGCATTGTATGTACCTTTACAAATTTTATGAATAAAGTATATTTTGAAATTTTAAAAAAATGTTGCATGTGCTCCCTGCTATGAACTCCCAGTACTAGTAAAGTACTATACTAGTAAAGCGATTCCAGCTTTCATCGTATCATAGAAGATATCAGATACCACGATGTTCTCTGCAACAAATAGAGATGCTCTTTGCTATTTTTTTAGTAGTTACATTAGAGACTTTACTTCCAATAATGATGTTTGTCAGAACTCCCTTGCAATTCGTTTGTGAGATATCCTGTCTGCCTTACTTGTGGAAACAAAAATCATATTTGATTACTGGTCATTTCATATCCTCTTGTTACACTACTGCAGTCTTCTAGCCATGGTTGGTGCATCTACTGCATGATGATTAAGAAAACCTGAAATCCTTAAAAGCAGGCACTGTATTATACAAAGATACAAATCAGTGGGAGGGAGTTAAAAGCTGTAATCCAATTTTAGGGTTCAGGTGACATTCACAAAGTGCCTGAACTTTGCCCTCATTGCTGATCTAATTTATTCAATTGGATTATAGCTGTTTGCCTCCCCTGCACCATACCCAATATTCATTTTCATACTGGGTTGCTTGTGTTTACTGTAGTTGTACCATAATGTAAGTAAAAAGTCAATACAATATGTATTTTTGGTTTTCTAATATACTGAATTAAAATGCATACTATAGTTCAACAGTTGCATGTTGTGCACTCATTGGTAGCAGTGGTTAATTCCAACACTGTTACACACACTTCTAATGACTGAAAAAAAATTAATTTAAAATGCTTCATTGTTCAAGTTAAAACATTAACTTATTGTATAAATAGAATCCACAGGTTTACAACAACATGTTACATTTTCAAAGTTTCTTTAACGTAGTAAAATATCCTACGTCAATTCACAGGAGCGTAATCAGACAAAAGTTGACGCTGAGCCAAAGAAGGAGAAATTAGGACAGGTGACCAAAAGCTTGGTCAAAGAGGTAGGTTTTAAGGAGCGTCTTAAAGGAGGAACGAGAGATGCAGAGAGGGAGGTATACAGAGGGAATTCCAGAGCTTAGGGTCTAGATGGTTGAAGGTACGGCTGCCAATGGTGTGCGAAGGAAGTGGGGGATGCACAATGGGCTAGATTTGGAGGACACAGAGTTCTTGGAGGTTTGTAGGGCTGGAGGAGGTTACAGAGATAGGATGGGGCAAAGCCATGGAGGGATTTGAACATGAGGATTAGAATATTAAAATTGAGGAGCTTGATGGACCAGGAGCTAATGTAGGTCAGTGAGCACAGGAGCGATGGGTGATCGAGACTTGGTGCAAATTAGGATGTGGACAGCTGAGTTTTGGATGAGCTCAAGTTTATGGAGGGTGGGAGATGGGAGGCCAACCAGGAGAGCATTGGAATAGTCAAGCCTGGATGTAACAAAAGCATGGATGAGGGTTTCAGCAGCAGATGGGCTGAGGCCGGTGGTGGAGATGGGCGATATTATGGTGAAAGGGTTTTACGGAGGACAAGGGCATGAAGGTGGAGGTGAGTAATTGATGAACAGTGAGGACGGAATTTATTCCACTTATAAAAATGATCTTGACAACTCCACCACTCATTTTTAATTTGGTTCTCCGCTCTCATAGAATAAAATGTGCATTTATTGGGCAAACATTAAACACAGACTGAATTATTGAGTTTTTTTTCATTTTTCTCCTCTTTTCCTCTGAAATGCTTCCTTTACCCCTTCCCCGTGGAAAGCAGGACTTCATCCAAGGGTGCAATTCCATAGGCGGCAGCAGTTCTCACAAAGGTGGCCATCCTTCATGCGTGAGCCTAGACGTTGAGTGCCAGCATGCTGTTCAACTGTGAAGGCTATCACATTTATATTACTCTGTTATCCCTGGTGCAAGTATAACTTCTGGGATTTCAGCACAGCAATGCCATAGGCCCTCTCTTAAATATATTTAAGTGGAAAATCGGCAGGCAGATCGCTGTGCTGCTTCATTGGAGAGACAGGGAGCCGGTGGAGGTTAGTGGAGACAGAGGTGCAACCCTCATCCATGCCGTCATCAACTCCAGGCTCAGTTTGATCATTGCCCTCCTCAACAGTCTCCCAATCTCCAACTCGTGCAGAACTCAATTGTTCCCATACTATTCCACACCAAAGGATGTTTTTCTACTTTAAAGGCATTACACAAGAATTATCCTGTTGATATTCTGGGTAGTAGTGATACAAATTGGCCATCTTGGTGAGATTGGGACATTTGGGACTAAGAATAACAGAGGATGTTAGTGGTATAGAGGCAATTGAGGTATCTGAGTCACGTGATGTTAATAATATGGGAAGAAACAGTGATAAAAATCTGAGGGAAGGGGGATAAAAAAAATCACTGGGAAGCTGGTGAGTCGTGAAAACTGGGGATTTTGTAAATATGAGGGAGTGTTGGGTACAGAAATTATTGAGGAAGTTTGTAATGCCGGTGCCAGATAGAAATGTGAATAGCTGGGATTAAAGGCATAAAAGGAAATGACAAATGCTGGAAATCTGAAACAAAAATATAAAACGTTGGAAACACAACATTTTCTGAGTAATAGAAGAAGTGCTTTGCAGTGCTTGTTCAGGGGCCGACAATTGTAAACAATTTTACAACACCAAGTTATAGTCCAGCAATTTTATTTTAAATTCACAAGCTTTCGGAGATTTTCTCCTTCCTCAGGCAAATGTCTGGCTGTAGTGAGAGACTTGTCCTCTCAGCACTGCTGCCCAGGTTTGGGGGGGGTCAGCGGACTAACTTCAGCACCACGTCGAGGAGTCGGCGAGTGCGCACGCGCAGTGGGGGTGGTCGGCGGGATCGGGACGATGGCAGCTTGGCTGAAAGTTTGCGTTTTACTCCTAACTTTCTGCATAGTTTTGGAGCGCGGGAGCAAGGTTGCTGCCGCCAGGTCCAAGCAGCGGGGTTCGTTGGTGTGCCCTTCAAAAGTAAGGAAACAGTTTTATTGTGTTTTTTTATTCCGCGTAGATAGAAATAGTTAGAAGTTATGGTCTGGCTCAGCTCGCTGTCTTCCTCTGAGGTGCATCGGGCTGGGACGGTTGAATACCGCGCTCCAAAGAGCTGCGGCATCTGATCGGAAAGGGTTTATCTTCCTCGCATTTAAATTTTTTAGACTGCACTATTATGGAAGTCGATATTTTATATGTAAATCAGTAAATCCGAGAGCAGCTTTCATTCAGTGGAGTGAGTTTGATTTACTGAAGAAAATGAAGTAACGACCAGAGCTTTAATCTATTTGAAACAAAGCGGTGCATTAACAGCAAAGTGAGGAGTAGGTCCGTTTGTAATTTGTGTTCGTGGTTTTGCACGGACTGAACTCCCAGTCAGTGTACTGTTTTGCATTAAAGACGGATTCGTTGCTAACAGCCTAGTCAGTCATCAGGAGGTTTCCTTTATCTCCAGAGGGTTATTTGACCTGACCTGTCCTGTTGAGTGATACGGTGCCTTTTGTTATTTTAATGAATAAAGCTCGACCTTTTTTGATCAAAGTGTTAGCAACAAGTGTAACCGCTTTCCTTCGCCAGTTTCATTTCCCATTGCACATCGGGCAATCTGGAGGGATTCAGACTGCAAGACTGCGGCAGCAATTCTTTTTTTAAAAAAAAAGAGAAATCTGCAGGGAGCCTTTATTTAAAGGCAAAGTTGTGTAGCGATGAATGACCGAATGCCCCCGAAAGCATTGTTCGTGGGGGCAGGATTGCCTTTGAACTGAGTCCTCAGTCGGAAGTAAAGTGGCCCATTTGTGACTGCATTAAATTCCTTGGCATTTCCTCTTTTTAACCGCAGGCCACTTCGCATACGGACCAGCTGGCTGGTTGTAACTTTTGAGTCTGCAAACAGAGCAGAACTCTTTAATCACTAGGGTGCTTACTTTGTTAGGTCTTAGTAGCGTTATCAGATGTTTTTTTAAGTTACTGGTTGTCATATTCCTAAATCGCGGTGGTTTCTGCAGGATTGCAAAATGATTTGTAGATAAAACATATTTAAACAACTTTTTGCTTTGTCATTCGCTTATGCTTAGTGTTTGAGAATGTATTACATTGCTATGCTGCATTGTGTTTGGTAAAGTGCTACAAATAATATACAATTCAGAATAGTTGGTGGACATCCCAGGCGGTTTATGGTCTCTGGTTCCCAGATGGTGTTTGATTGTGTTTACCCCTGGGGACATTTGTCCTGCTTCCCCCCCCCTCCCTCCCCCGTTTGTTTTAAATGAGCCATGTTACCGTTACTGCTGTGTTCTTGTAACTTGTTAGATCGGTGGTTTGCCTTGTGCTTTCTGGTGGCAGTTTTTTCTAAGTTGGGGATGTTCTTGATGTGGTTGCCTGCTTTTGGCAGTACTTCAAGAATGGGGACTAGAGCTTAAAAGATTTCCCTGGTTTGACCTCAGTGAATACATATATTTTCAGATTTGCCCATATCCCATTGAATTTGTACTCATTGGTTGGTGGGGAAAACTTCGCTGCCATCACTTCATTTGGAAGTATCATTAAGCTGCAAGTGGAGGGAAGTTAGAGAGGTTGCCCCACCATAAGTCTCAAGGGATCTGGATTGGTAGGGCTTGGAAGAGGAGAATTTGGTATGCTTCAGTAAGGAGCTGTCTGATACTTTTCCCCATTTCTCTTTAAAGGGTGCTGGAGTGTAGTTCTGTTGTTGCTGACAGTCCTCAGTACCATACCAAGTGGCCATTCTTCACTTTGTGACTCAGTGACTGGTTGTGTAGGGCATCACAGCCACGCCCGATTCTATATCTATGCGATATACAATAACATATATTTCTAGCATGGGAATGGGAACTCCGGCTGAGTGATTTTCTTGCTCTCCATAGCCCAAGTACAATTTTGGTGGACCTACTGCTGCCCATTGAGTTCAGTTAATTCAGTGAACACCAAAAATTGAGCTCTGGCATGTCTGGTTAAACATGGCTCAATTCCACATCAGGTGTAGCATTTGCCTACTGACCCACCATATGTACTTTTTATTGTACCAGTTGATTACTAGGAAATAACATGAGCAATACATTGCTAACAAAATATTGTGGGACTTTTCAGGCGTAGGGCTGAAAATCTGAACCGTTTAAGTGGATATATAAAATGTAAACTTTAATTAAAAAGATCTTTTAATATATTCAGTGTTTCAAGGTAGGCATTGGAATTATTTCATTTTAAGTTTTAGTTTTTTAAAAGATTAGAGTACACATTTAAAAAAAACACAATTTCTTGTCTGTTTAAAGGAAATAGTACGATGAACTGGAATTCTGAACCTTGCACTCCGCATATCACTAGTTTTTAAAAAAAATTACTCAATATATAACGGTGATATATTTAAAATGTATGAAATTCTTCACTCCACAAACATCTGGGCTCACAGTATGCAGATTTCATAATAGTGCAGTTAAAAATATAAAATAAATATTCCATTTTAGTCTTTGGGCAGAATTTACATCGTTCAAATTGCTTGTATATTATTGCATTTTGTTCTTGCTTGAAATATGTAAAATAATTTTAGCTGAGCCAATATTTCCAGTGTTTTTGATTAATATTTTTTTAAAATAACAGCTTTAAGTACTTATCAATTCAGGATGTATTTAGCACCCGGACCCTGAAATAAAGCAAAATACTGCAGATGCTGGAAATCTGAAATCTGAAATCTAAAAGCAGGTCTGACCTGCTGAGTGTGTCCAGCATTTTCTGTTTTCACCCAGACCCTGAGTTTGAGCAAAATAAATTGAATGTACAGGTAAACTGAGGTTGCTTGGCAGTGCAGTTTCAAGACTTCATGCACTGCTCTGGAAGCTGCCCAAAAGATTAAAATATCTCCTTGTAAATAGAGTCATAGAGTTATACAGCACGGAGAGAGGCCCTTCGACCCATCGTGTCCGCGCCGGCCATCAGCCCTGTCTACTCTAATCCCATATTCCAGCATTTGGTCCGTAGCCTTGTATGCTATGGCATTTCAAGTGCTCATCCAAATGCTTCTTGAATGTTGTGAGGGTTCCTGCCTCCACAACCCTTTCAGGCAGTGAGTTCCAGACTCCAACCACCCTCTGGGTGAAAAAGTTCTTTCTCAAATCCCCTCTAAACCTCCCGCCTTTTACCTTGAATCTATGTCCCCTTGTTATAGAACCCTCAACGAAGGGAAAAAGCTCCTTAGTATCCATCCTATCTGTGCCCCTCATAATTTTGTACACCTCAATCATGTCCCCCCTCAGCCTCCTCTGCTCCAAGGAAAACAAACCCAATCTTCCCAGTCTCTCTTCATAGCTGAAGCGCTCCAGCCCTGGTAACATCCTGGTGAATCTCCTCTGCACCCTCTCCAAAGCGATCACATCCTTCCTGTAGTGTGGCGACCAGAACTGCACACAGTACTCCAGCTGTGGCCTAACCAGTGTTTTATACAGCTCCATCATAACCTCCTTGCTCTTATATTCTATGCCTCGGCTAATAAAGGCAAGTATCCCATATGCCTTCTTTACCACCTTATCTACCTGTTCCGCCGCCTTCAGGGATCTGTGAACTTGCACACCAAGATCCCTCTGACCCTCTGTCTTGCCTAGGGTCCTCCCATTCATTGTGTATTCCCTTGCCTTGTTAGTCCCTCCAAAGTGCATCACCTCGCACTTTTCCGGGTTAAATTCCATTTGCCACTGTTCCGCCCATCTGACCAACCCATCTATATCGTCCTGCAGACTGAGGCTATCCTCCTCGCTATTTACCACCCTACCAATTTTTGTATCATCAGCGAACTTACTGATCATACCTTTTACATTCATATCCAAGTCATTAATGTAGACCACAAACAGCAAGGGACCCAGCACCGATCCCTGTGGTACCCCACTGGCCACAGGCTTCCAGTCACAAAAACAACCTTCGACCATCACCCTCTGCCTTCTGCCACTAAGCCAGTTTTGTATCCAAAGTGCCAAGGCACCCTGGATTCCATGGGCTCGTACCTTCTTGACCAGTCTCCTGTGGGGGACTGTGAGTGAAGCAATTTTTCTTTCCAATTTTCTCCTTTTCCTGAAGGCAGTAATGTACACAATAATACTGTCTTGCATGTGCTTGGATTCACTCTGGATAACTTGGCCAAATGACCTTCATGCAGAGGCCCAGGCAGTGAGGTTGGATTATACTTTTCAGCTGTAGCGAAAGCAGCATCCCAGCAAACTCAATGTTATTCTCATCCAAAGTCCACAAATGAATGCTTTCTAGCAGGGTCTCTGATTAATAATAAGAACCTTAGTCCGTCCCTTCTCCCAACTTGGAGACACTGAGGCCAATTGTAGTGTCCTCGGCAATGCTCTGGCTGAGATCAACTAATTTGGAACAAATCAAGGATTGAACCTAGGAACTTAACTTGTCATTTATCAACTCCATGCATCAGGAAGGTGCCCTGAAGCATTATGTTTCTAATCTTCACAGCAGCATCCATGTATTTCTAGAGAATTGCAGCTTTAACCATTTTATACAAACCACTTGTTGCGTAGACCTGAGAAAATGATGCTGTCAGAAATATTTGCATGTATGTAGAAACTGGAATGTAATTCGTAATCTAAAAATAAAAACTTCTGGAAATACATTAAATCCCATAGCATTTGAAAATAAAGAAGATGGGTTGATATTTTGGTTAATGACCTATCATCAGAACTTTGAAATCTAATCTGTAATATGCAGAATGCGCCTTCATGTTATTTTAATGCAAAAAAGAGTGATTAGACCTAGAATATGTTTGAAATTGCCTGCTTATATAATTTCAGTTGAGTTTTGATGTGTAGACATTCTGGAGACTAGACAGTACAACTAGTCGCTGAAAATGCGCAGCAGTGTAATTATGGCGGGTTTCTGTTTTCTATTAAAATCAATGGGGATCTGGGCCTGGTTAGTTGCAGCATGTTGATGACATCACTGAAGGAAGTGGGGAAAAGTCCCGGCTTGAAGGTTAACTTTCTGGTGTTAGTGAAATGTCGACTGCAGTGAAATGTTTTATTGGTTTCTGTGCTGAGTATCTTTTAGCTTACCCCTTCCTGGTAATAACAATTTGAAATTGGTTGTTATTGTAACTGGGGAGGGGGACACAGAAGGGAGTGAATTTTCAGCAAGGCTTCAAATCATAGGCGCTTGAGTACAAAATACATAATAGCATTTTATGGTTGGACCAAGATTTCTATAAACCCTTTCTGTTGCATTTATTTGCACCAGTCACAATTGTTGGTGGTACAACTGAAATTGAACTGAACAAAACCTGATCCCTCATGGTGCTTGTGGGCAATATGCAAAACTGGCAACCTGCTTTAGCGCAGTGAGCAGTGGAAATCTGACAGAAATCGGAGAAAGCTCTGCAGCCCATCCAGTTAATGGGGAGTAATCTGGGATATTTAAGTTCTGAATTTGAGTCACTGACTAGGCTTAAGTTTGTGTAAAGTAATTTCTTCTTCCAGAACTGAGCTTGTGATTTCTAGTAGTAGTTCTTATCCTTTTGAGGATAAAATGTCTTGCATTTCAGTGGTGACTGCTGGTTTTGTTCACTCCTGTCTGTGGTTGTCATTACTCTATTGGAGCAGGAAACTGAAGACAAAGTCCCTAAAGCATTTTTAGACCTTTTTTTGGAAGGGAGGTGGGGGGAGGAAATAATAGAATTTATTGTACTGGATGTCATCTGCTATATCACTCCAGCAGCATAAGCTGGCGCAGACTGAGCAGGAAATACTTCCATATAAAATCAGTTCAAGCTTGTGGAGAATGCTACATGTGTCTGATTTCTGGCACAAATTGCTGACAGCTGCTGTTTGCTGTTCCTTCCTCAGTTCTTCAAGCTTGTGTGTATGTAACTTCATTACTTTTTGAAGAGAAGTATGCCTTTACCGACAATCTCCATGGTAATGGCAGGTTAAATTAGGCAGTCAAAATTCATCAAGTAGTGATCTTGGCATGAATGCACTGATTTCTAAGTGAGAGCTGTCAGTACCTTAAACAGGTTGCCACAATAACATTTCGAGTAACACAAGAGCACGGGTTTGGTAAAACATTTTTTTGGTGGGGGAGCAGTGGTCAGCTGGTGTTTGATGCATGGGGAAACCTATCACTATGTTTTGAGTCTCCAAACCAAGCTACTGAGAAATTCCTGTTCATCCAATATGCAGTCTCTCTCCAAACAAGGACACATCCCACCAACTTACGTCCAGGATGCTGAGCTGCAAGTTGCAGGGCCAAGACTTAATGCCCCCAAGTGCCTGCAGAGGTACTGCTGGCGTTAAACATCCTACTCCTTGTCCAGCTAGAACCAACCTACTTGTTACGATATTGGCTTGCAGGGTTATCTGAATCCAAGTGATTGGAATTCCAGCACCAAGTGACATGTCTATCCCAGCAGATTGGATTAGTGAATCAAGATACCTAGTCCAAAATCATCAACAGTGCTCTGGTGTACTGTGGACCTGCCTGGTTCAGGTATTGGATTACTAAGTCCACTACAGAGGGCTGTCTTGGTTCCAAACTTTCATCATGGACGTGTGATATTGGAGCCACCTGGACATGGGTGAGAACCTGCTTACCTCTACCACCCCCTTCAACACAAACAATTACAATGACATAGATCCCCTCCTCCCAAAACAATCATCAATGTTTAGTTTCCTGTTGATTATATGGATTTGATTTTTGCCAGTTGTGTTCCCTCCCCCTTTCTTGAAGGTGTTGACCTCTTGTTGGATACCTCATCCAAGTGCCATTCTTCATGAGAGAGCTTTGAGAGTGACTGTGGGCAGACTGTGACGGAACCACGGCTAAACCTTATCCTGACCTCCCTTGGCCCTCATGCCTACTTCTAATAGGGGTCACTGGATAGTGATCAGGAGCAGAAACCTTGGACTATTCTCCTCTTTCTAGCCCAGGGATGCTATGGAGGACTGTATCAACCTAACCCCTGCTCCCCCTCCCATCCAAGATCAATAAACTCAGCATAGATTGGGGATAGAACTTGTGACCTTCCTGGTCTGTATGGCTCAGCTAATTACCAGAGAAACTTGTTGAGCCTTCAGGGAAACCAAAGATACAATTTTAAAATAAAACACAATATACAGGTAGATTTAAGGAGGACTGGGGTAACATTACATGGAGAACAGGTAACAGAGCAGATTGAGGAGTTGAGTGCCTTCATTTAAGTACTCAGTTCCTTAATCAGTTTCTAGAGTAAAATAATGTTTGTGGGTTCAGTTGGGGCAGACTCCCTTCATATCAGCTGCAAATAAAATTCACATCCCTTATTTTGTATCATATCTTCAAAACTAAACCAGTGTCCCAGCATGTAACAGCCATACTGACCAGTAGGTCGCAGTTTTGATGCATGCATGGCCCGTGTTGAATTTGCTGATCTCTGCTGCGATTACATTGTGCTCTTGAGTTACGGAGGAGAAAATCAGCTAGGGTTCCTGCTATTAACTATCCAGTGACTTCTGTTGAGAAGTGTGCATTTGTGCTTGGCAGAGATGCCCCCTCTACCCCTACCTTATGATTGAACGGCCTGCTGGAGTTAGTATCCAGTTTCACAATTGACGAGTGGCCACTTGGCTGAGGCACTCAAGGGCAGCTGGCACCTGAGACCCCACCCATGAAAAAATCTGGTTTTAGGAAAGAAGGGATAAAATAGAGGGCAAAAAAATCCAGCTGCCGCAATGAAATACTTTGGTTCTTTTTGCTATGTGATGCATTGCTTTGTGATGAAGTGGTTTTATATTTAAATAGCAGCACCCAGACGGTGCACTCACTGAGCACCTGTGGCCTTCACACACTGCTCTGCCATATTTTATTTGGTGCTGCCATCCCTAATCGGGTTGGAGGCTGTTTCTCTGCTTTGAACTCAACTTGAGCATCTCCCTGATTTTTGCAGCTGTACATCTATGAACAGGGGCCCCTAATGCAGTAACACCATGCTGCATTTATGAAGCATTTAAGTTGTGTTGAGGTAACACTATTCGGTATAATTGAAGGCTAATCTCCTGTAAAATCCTCATTTAAGTTATAATGTCAAAATTCAGTTTCGCGTGTGGCTGTTGTGCATTATGATGCAAAGAAGCAGAGACTGTTCATTTGGAGGTAAGTGGAGGCCGATGTGAGTGCCTGGAGGTTGCCAACTTTACATTACCGAGAGCCATTGATGGCAATCTAAAAGTAACGATTGTTTTACATGGTATATGGGTAGTAAGAGGAGGGATGGGGCCGATTAGGGACCATAAAGGAAATCTACTCATGGAGGCAGAGGGGATGGCTGAGGTACTAATTGAATACTTTTCATCTGTCTTTACCAAGGAAGAAGATGCTACCACAGTCTCAGTATAGTTGAGACACTGGGTGGGCTAAAAATTGATAAAGAAGAGGTACTTGAAAGGCTGGCTGTACTTAACGTAGATAAGTCACCCGGTCCGGATGGGATGTATCCGAGGTTGCTGAGGGAAGTAAAGGTGGAAATTGCAGAGGTACTGACCGTAATCTTCCAAACATCTGTAGATATGGGGGTGGTGCCAGAGGACTGAAGAATTGCAAATGTTTACACCCTTTTTTGAACAAGGGTGTAAAGATAAACCCAGCAACTATAAACCAGTCAGTTTAACCTCAATGGTGGGGAAACTTTTAGAAACGATAATCTGGGATTGAATTAACAGTCCTTGGATGAGGGTGGATTGATTAGGGAATGCTAGCAGGGATTTGTTAAAGGCAAATCTTGTTTAACTAACCTGAGAGTTTTTTGATGAGGTAACAGAGAGGATAGATGAGGGCAATGCAGTTGATGTGGTGTATATAGACTTTCAAAAGGTATTTGATAAAGTGCCGCATGGTAGGCTTATCATCAAGATTGCGGCCCATGGAATAAAGGGGGCAGTTGCAACATGGATACAGAATTGGCTAAGTGACAGGAAATAGAGTAGTGGAGAACAGATGTTTTTCAGACTGGAGGGAGGTGTACGGTGGTGTTCCCCAGGGGTCACTGCTGGGACCACTGCTTTTCTTGATACATATTAATGACTTGGACTTGGATGTGGAGGGCACAATTTCCAAATTTGCAGATGACACAAAACTTGGAAGGGTAGTAAACAGTGAGGAGGATATTGATAGACCTCAAGAGGATATAGGACAGGCTGGTGGCATGGGCGGACACATGGCAGATGAAATTTAAGGTAGAAAAATGCAAAGTGATACATTTGGGTAGGAAGAACGGGGAGAGCCAATATAAACTAGAGGGCACAACTCTAAAAGGGATACAGGAACAGAGAGATCTGGGGGTATATGTGCACAAATTGTTGAAGGTGGCAGGGCAGGTTGAGAAAGTATTTAAAAAAGCATACGGGATCCTGGGCTTTATAAATAGAGGCATAGAGTACATAAGTATGGAAGTCATAATGAACCTTTATAAAACAATGGTTCGACCACAACTGGAGTATTGTGTCCAGTTCTGGGCACCGCATTTCAGGAAAGATGTGAAGGCCTTAGAAAGGGTGCAGAAGAGATTCACTAGAATGATTCCAGGGATGAGGGACTATAATTATGTGGATTGACTGGAGAAGCTGGGGTTGTTCTCCTTGGAACAGAGACAGTTGCGAGGAGATTTGATAGAGGTATTTAAAATCATGAAGGGCCTAGGTAGAGTAGATAGAGAGAAACTGTTCTCATTGACGGAAGGGCCAAGGACCAGAGGACATAGATTTAAGGTGATTGGCAAAAGAACCAAAGGTGACATGAAGAAAAACTTTTTTACACAGCGAGTGGTTAAGATCTGGAATGCACTGCCCGAGGGGGTGGTGGAGGCAGATTCAATCATGGCCTTCAAAAGGGAACTGGATAAGTACTTGAAAGGAAAACATTTGCAGGGCTACGGGGAAAGGGCAGGGGAGTGGGACCAGCTGGATTGCTCTTGCATAGATCCCGCACGGACTCGATGGGCCAAATGGCCTCCTTCCGTGATGTAACCTTTCTATGATTACAATAGCCCTCTCCATCTCCTTTACAATTAAAATATTTCCAGGCAGCTGCAAATTTCTGCCTTTTCCAACATGTCCTCAGGGCAGGTACAGTTTATTTGTCTGTACTCTGCTGATAATTTCCACATCAGTATACTGTTAACAAAATGGGAACTTTTAAATCAGACATGGGCTTGTGCAGCAACAATATTCTGAGATCCAGTAATGACAAATTCAGCCAATAAAAACTCCTTGCTCTCGTATATGTTTGTGGTCCCAAGAGGAATTCCAAGTAAGAAAATTTCCAGATATTAAATCGAGTAAATAATTTCTTCATAGAAAAGATACATTGCAAATTGTATATCGATCATAAAGCACATTTTTATTGTATTTCTGTTGCACCCGCTACTGTCCAGCAGCTTATTGGGACTTGCAGCCTGTCTCTAATGAGGGTCAACCCTGCTGTAATAAATGTACACAGCTGTTAGTGTTTGAGCACCCATACAGAAGGCTGAGCATAATTAAAGTTCCCCAGATGTAATTCCAGAGCATGTGCCATAATCCAAAACCAGGAAGAAATAATCCTCTAGAAGATTGTCGAAATCAAATGTAAGAGGAGTTCCAGCTTCAGTATGATTGTATAATGAGCAGAAATGAAAACAGAAAATGCTGGAAACCCACAGGTCAGTCAGTATTTGTGCAGAGA
This sequence comes from Heptranchias perlo, assembly GCF_035084215.1. Lineage (NCBI taxonomy): Eukaryota > Metazoa > Chordata > Chondrichthyes > Hexanchiformes > Hexanchidae > Heptranchias > Heptranchias perlo. The sequence continues at coordinate 26,554,968 of NC_090341.1, read as the reverse complement.
ACAGACAAGCTAACATTTTCGATGCAGACTCTTCTTTAAAACTGAAAAATAAGAGATAGACATGTGTACTAATACAATCAGAGAAAAGGGAGGGGGAAATAGTTATATTATGTATATCATATGTACAGATTATAGATAGATAGATAGATAGATAGAAGGAAAACTTGGGAGTCAGGTGTGGAATTCGGCAAATTTTGTAATTATTGAAGTCAAAGTTCTGACCAGAAGGTTGCAGCTTGCCTAGGAGAAAGATGAGATACTGATCCTTAAACTTGTATGTTGAACTTCATTGGAATGTGGATGAGGCCAATGACTGATCAGGATGGGAATGGGAATTGGAGTGGTGAGCCAAGGCAACTTGGCTTCCCACTTGTGGACAGAATGGAAGTTTGTAATTAGCAGATATGACTTTGAATTTGATCAAGAATGAAGAGAAAAATGTTGTTATAGTGCCGTATCACATTCCTTAAAAACATCAAGTGTATCACATGCAATGAATTACTTCAAAGTACAGTGATTTTACGTAGACTAATGCATCAAGGCCCTACAAACAACAATGAAATGATTTTCCAGTTAATGTGTTTTGGTGGCGATTGAGGGAGGAATATTGGCCAGGACACCAGCCTGCTATTCTTTAAATAAACCCATGGGATGTTTTGTATCCACCACATAGGCCATTGATTTCACATCTCATCTGAAGGATGGCACTTCCGATAGTAATTGTATTGCATTGTCAGCTTAGGTTTTGTGCTCAAGTCCTGGAATGGAGCTTGAGCCCAAAACTTTCTGCCTCATAGGTAAAAGTGTTGCCAACTTAGTAACAAGTGTTCTTACACAAAGTAATCAGCAATAAAACAGCAAATTACTTTCTACATTATGCTTTGTAATGGAGACTGCAATGTCCCAATTATACTGCATGATCTTTTGAACAACATTAATACCACCTGTGCAATAAAATCCTACTGATTTCCCAAAGTTTGACATCAGCAGTGAGACTGCTTGAAAGAGATCACCCTGCACATTAACAGTGTACTGCTGGAGCTGCAAACCTGACTTAAATTTAATTGAAAAGTACTTACGCAGCTATCTTTACATTTCTAATAATAAAGCTGATGGGATAATCAACTAAAAACTGGGTCTAATTTGCTACTGGCCCATGGAAACTGGATTGAACAGCAAAAACACCAGAAGCTGACTCCTCAAATCTCGCTTAAAAGATAGATATGAAAGGCTGTTTTGCCAACTTAAGAAATGTCACCATCAGTTAGAGGATGGTGAGCAGAGTGTTTTGAATATGTGCTTGTGGAGATCCGCTTTCCCCAATTTGAGTGACGTGAGCAGGCAATGTCTGCCTGCTTGCTTACTCCAAGAAATTCTCCAAAATTAATCCAGACCACTCCATAAGAATCCCATGCCCTTTCGGGAGAGGGGTGGGCAATCCACCCATGGTAGTGGTAACTCTACAATGGGTGTCAGTGTGCATTGGTTAGAGAAAGGGAAAATCAGCAAGGATTCTGGCTCCAGATCACTGTACAGTGACCTCTGCTAAAATACACGTGTGTGGTAGTTGGCTTAGGAAAGAATGGAGCTCCCATGTTTGAACACCCTGCCAACATGGATTATCTGATTATTCCTTCATTTGCTGTTCGTTGAGCCTTACGGTACACACATTGGCTGCTGCATTTGCCTACATAACAGCGCCTGTATTTCAAAAGTAATCCACTGGTTGTAAAGTGCTTTGGGAAGTCTGGAGGACATAATAAGCACCATATAAATGCAAATTCTTTCTTTAGTTGGGCAAAGTACTGGAGGATTGCTGCCAACTGTGGATCCTTGCCCCAGCATGACTCAACACCTTCATTAGAAGAGGGAAGAAAATTGCTTTGTGTTTGTAAAAGGAAGAAAGAAGTTGCATTATATGGCACCGCATCACATCTCTTAAACATCTCCAAGTGCTTCATGTACAATGAATTACATTGAAATGTACTTTTTGTGGAAAGCAGTGTCCGTCAAACAGCAATGAAATAAATAACCAGTTAGTCTATTTCTGGTAGTATTGGTTGAAAGAATAATGTTGGCTCGGACACAGTGTGGAACTCCATGCTCTTCTTAGAGTCGTGCTATGGAACCTTTAAAGTACACCTGAATCATTTCAACCATCAAGCCCTGGATTGCAGCTTGAACCCACGCTCTTCTGACTCAGAGAGGAGAATGATACCAACTAAGCCAAGCTAAAACTTTTTGTTCACTCTGCTCCAATACGTATTTCAGATTGGTAATTGAAATCCAGAAACTAGCATGAATTAATAAAATTGAAATCAAATAATTGTATTTACATAGAAACATAGAAAATTTAGGCCACAAAAGGAGGCCACTTGGCCCATCGTGTCCGTGCCGGTCAAAAAAGAACTACCCAGCCTAATCCCACTTTCCAGCACTTGGCCCGTAGCCTTGTTACGGCACTTCAAGTGCATATCCAAGTACTTTTTAAATGTGATGAGGATTTCTGCCTCTACCATCCTTTCAGGTAATGAGAAGACCCCTACCACCTCCTGGGTGAAAAATATTTCCTTAGCTCCCCTCTAATCCTTCTACCAATTACTTTAAATCTACGCCCCCTGGTTATTGACCTCTCTGCTAAAGGACATAGGTCCTTCCTGTCCACCCTATCTAGGTCCCTCATATACACCTCAATTAAATCACCCCACAGCCTCCTCTGTTCCAAAGAAAACAACCCTGGCCTATCCAATCTTTCCTTATAGCTAAAATTCTCCAGTCCTGGCAATATCCTTGTAAATCTTCTCTGTACCCTCACTAGTGCAATTACATCTTTCCTGTAATGTGGTGACCAGAACTGTATGCAGTACTCAAGCTGTGGCCTAACTAGTGTTTTATACAGTTCTAACATAACCTCCTTGCTCTTATGCTCTATGCCTCGGCCAATAAAGGAAAGTATCCCGTATGCCTTTTTAACCACCTTATCTACCTGTCCTGCTACCTTCAGGGATTTGTGGACATGCACTCTAAGGCCCCTTTTTTCCTCTACACCTCTCAGTATCCTCCCATTTATTGTGCATTCCCTTGCCTTGTTTGACCTCCCCAAATGCATTACTTCACACTTCTCCAGATTGAACTCCATTTGCCACTTTTATGCCCACCTGACCAGCCCATTGATATCTTCCTGCAGTCTACAGCTTTCCTCCTCACTATCAAGCACACGGCCAATTTTTGTATCACCTGCAAACTTCTTAATCGTGCCCCCTACATTTAAGTCTAAATCATTAATATATACCACAAAAAGCAAGGGACCTAGTACTTAGCCCTGCGGAACCCCACTGGAAACAGCCTTTCAGTCACAAAAATACCCGTCGACCATTGCCCTTTGCTTCCTGCCACTCAGCCAGTTTTGGTTTCAATTTGCTACTTTCCCTTGGATCCCATGGGCTTTTACTTTTTTGACCAGCCTGTCACGTTGGGACCTTGTCAAAAGCCTTGCTAAAATCCATGTAGACTACATTAAACGCACTACCCTGATCGACCCTCCTTGTTACCTCCTCAAAAAAATTCAATCAAATTAGTCAGACATGACCTTCCCTTAACAAATCCATGTTGACTGTCCTTTATTAATTCGTGCCTTTCTAAATGACTGTTTATACTGTCTCTCAGTAATGATTCCAATAATTTGCCCACCACTGAGGTTAGACTGACTGGCCTGTGATTACTAGGTCTATCCTTTTCTCCCTTTTTAAACAACGGTACAACGTTAGCAGTCCTCCAATCCTCCAGCACCATGCTTGTAGCCAGGGAGGTTGGAAAATGATGGTCAGCGCCTTTTCACTTCAGTATCTCAAAGAGCTTTAAACAATGAATTATTTTTGAAATGCAGTTACTGTTATGTTACTTTGATCAGTATAAGTGCATTCTCATGATAGCACTGTGAAAAACTGAATGTAAAGTGCAACATTCTGGATTTCAGGTCAGCAAGCTGCTCGCCTGTCCTTCCCAGCAGCCTCAGCATTTCACTGGTAACTTCTTATAATAGTCAGATGAGGCACCATTCATTTTAATATGGAACCACTGCTGACAGATATAGGTGGCAGCTATGCATGTGTACTGTGCTGCACATGTATTTACATAGAGCACTTCTGCTGTCTGTGTGAACTATTAAGAATTAGGAGTGTTAATATGGCACCAGGATAAGGAAGCTGGTGCCTATTAAAAATGCTCTCCCATCATCTGAACTAAACAAGCACCAACGTAAGAACACCCAAAATGATTTTACAGTAGCAAGAACCACAAGTCTAGAATCCTGAGACTTGTTTCATGAACAAGGTTGTGTATCATTAGGTGTAAAGTGACTTCATGGTATTTTCTCTCATTTACTCCATTAGTCCGTTCTTTAAATATTTCTAATTGAATAGCAGAAGCTTCAGAATGTGTTAATGACCTGTTCAAGAAAGGTGAGAATATGGTGATATCATCTCTCTTTATTACAGGGAAATGATCTCAGAACTAGTTTGCTAAGAAATGTTCTTGGATTAGAATTCTTCTTCAAATGCTGATGAATAACCAATTTACAAATATATAGAGTAATTTGAGTTCTAATGGTTTATTTATTTTGTTTCTGGGTCCTGGTGCCTTGGCATTTCTAGACAAGTTCAAGTACAATTGCTTTAAAGTTGAAGTTTGAAACTTTAGCTGCTTTTACATTGCATGTACATTACCTGTGGTAGCATGGCTGGTTCCCAAAGTATGGGTCTTGTACAGCTAGCTGCAAGCCGCATGTAAAGCTACTGGGACTTGCTAAGATTGATGACCCAGAAGACTAAACAAGGCCTTGCCCACAGCTGATATTAGTGAGCCCTGGCTGTTCTGAGTTTAGCTTACAGCCGGCTGTGCAAGAACCACACTTTGGAAACATGCTGCACTAACATAGGTCAGGTCTCACACTGTGTAAAGGCAGCTTTTGTTTCTGGTTGGTGGAGGTATATAGAAGTCAGTGAGCAAAAAAAAACACATTGCTAGACTGCATGGGGAGGGTGACCGGCTTAGTCTGTTAGCAAGCAGAAAACGATCACTTCCAGCACCAGTGTTTACATTGCTTCCAGGGTGCCCCCAATCTCAGCAAGCACCAATGAAATCTATGTTTTAGATAAATCTTGGGAGTTTTTGGAGCCCTTCATTTACTTTACCAAGCTTAATGTTAGATGAATGTAGCATAAAATATGCTGTGGTTCCTAGTATCTCAGTATAGTATTTTGAAATGGCATCAGACTTCCTTGATGTATTTGTTCAATCTTTTTGGAATGGTGAATAACTTGCACTTAACAAATGTGCCTGAATTCTGAGATGCAAACCAACCTGAGGTGCTTATGCTTGTGTTATTTCAGATTCTGAGATGCCAGCTTCTGTGAGCTAGCTCCCTGCTTTTACACAGTTAAAAGCAGATCCCTTATCTCAGTGGCAGAATTGTAGACCCAGTTTTTCAACAGGCTGCGATTCTGTCGGCAGGGTCAAAGAATTGCATTTAACGGTATAACCCCGGGAGTCAGCTCATGGACGTCAGTCTCCCAGATTCTGATGTAAACAAGCACCAGTATAAAAGCAGAAAACGTTGGAAATACTCAGCAAGTCAGGCAGCATCTGTGGAGAAAGAAAGAGAGTTGATGTTTCAGGTTGATGACCTTTCGTCAGAACGGGAAGAAGTTGAAGATTAAACTTTTTTTTTTAGCAAGTACAGAGTCAGGGAACGGTTGGGTGGGAGGAAGGGGAGGGAAGGAAAGAGCAAAAGGGAAGGTCTCTGATAAGGTGGAAGGCAGGAGTGATTAAATGACAAAAAGGATGATGGTGCAAGACAAGGAGGGTGATAAGGGACAGGTACAGAAACAAAAGATGGGTCTGGAGGAGCTGTAAATGGCAACATCAGAACCATTACCAGCACTTGCTCTCTGAAAAAATGGAAGCAGTGGTTATGATCTGAAGTTATTGAAATCAGTGTTGAGTCCAGAAGGTTGTAAAGTGCCCAATCGAAAGACGAGGAGCTATTCCTCGAGCTTCCGTTGAGCTTCATTGACCTTGGCTTCTTACACTGTTCCAGAGTGGGAGTGGGACGTGGAATTAAAATGGCAAGCGACCGGCAGGTCAGGGTCAGGCTTGAGGACTGAGCGGAGGTGTTCAGCAAAGTTATCACTCAATCTGCGTTTGGTCTCCCCAGTGTAGAGGAGACATTGTGAGCAGCGAATACAGTATACTAAATTGAAAGAAGTATATGTAAATTGCTGTTTCACCTGGAAAGAGTGTTTGGGAGCCTGGGTGGTGGGAAGGGAGGAGGTGAAAGGGCAGGTATTGTATCTCCTGCGTTTGCATGGGAAAGTGCAGTGGGAAGGAGAGCGGGTGTTGTGGGTGATGGAAGAGTGGACCACGGAGGGAGCGATCCCTTCGGAATGCTGAAAGGGGAGGGGAGGGGAAGATGTGTTTGGTGGCATTGCGCTGGAGGTGGCAGAAATGGCGGAGGATGAGATGTTGAATGTGGAGGCTGGTGGGGTGGAAGGTGAGGACAAGGGGGACCCTATCGTGGTTCTGGGAGGGAGGGGAAGGGGTAGGGGTGAGGGCCGGTGCGGGAAATGGGAAGGACACGGTCAAGGGCCCTCTCAACTGCAGTGGCGGGGAATCCTCGGTTGAGGAAAAAGGAAGACGTATCAGAAGCACTGGTGTGGAAGGTGCCATTGTCAGAACAGATGCAACGGAGAAACTGGGAGAAGGGAATAGAGTCCTTACAGGAAGCAGGGTAGGAGGAAGTGTGATCAAGGTAGCTGTGGGAGTCGATGGCCTTATAATAGATGTTGGTTGACAGTCTATCCCCAGAAATGGAGTGGAGATGCCGGTGATGGACTGGGGTTGACAATTGTAAACAATTTTACAACACCAAGTTATAGTCCAGCAATTTTATTTTAAATTCACAAGCTTTCGGAGGCTACCTCCTTCCTCAGGTGAACGATGTGGAAATGGAGATAGCGAAGTCGAGGAAGGGAAGAGTTAGAGATGGACCATGTGAAGGCAAGGGAAGGGTGGAAATTGGAAGTAAAGTTGATGAAATTTTCCATTTCGGGGCGAGAGCAGTAAACAGCACCGATACAGTCATCAATGTACCAGAAAAAAAGGTGAGGGAGGGGACCCGAGTAGGGCTGGAACAAAGAATGTTCCACGTATCCCACAAAAAGGCAGGCATATCTAGGACCCATACAGGTTCCCATAGCGACACCTTTTATTTGGAGGAAGTGAGTGGAGTCAAAGAAGAAGTTGTTCAAAGTAAAAACAAGTTCAGTCAGGCTCACCTCTTTTTCTTGCAATATTTAACTGCCATTCATGTTCCTTATGTAGCTATGTTTCAGTTATCCTACCATGGCTCCTTGCTACGAATTATTACCTCCAGTCCCTCCATTTTGTTTCGGATGCTGTGCACTTTGCTGTACAGGCAATTTAATTTATTTTTAATAATTGTTCCCCTTACTTTATTTTTAACAATCATTTTGTAGTTATGTTCTATAACTGTATTTGTTCCCTGACTCTTTATGTTGCCCTTATTCTTTACCTTGGTCCGACATTAACTCTCATCTATTTCTTTTATCTTCAAACTCATGTTATCCTCACCAATCCCTCCCCCGTCTTACTAGTTTAAAGTCCTGTCAACAGCCCTATTTATCCTTTCCGCTAGGACACTGGTCTCATTCCAGTTCATGTGGAGCTCGTCCCAGTGGTACAGCTCCTTCCTGTCCCAGTATTGGTGCTACTGTCCCATGAAATGTGATCGTCTGTTCTGATCATGTCACTGCGGAGCTGCCATGTTTTGTATGGCTGGTTCACAAAGCAGAGTGGATGGTGTATGTGTTGGAAAACATTTTTATTTCGTTGCTTTTAAAAGGTTCATCTTAAATTATCACCCCCCCCCCTCAAAAAAAAAAGTTAGATTCCTACTCTTGGTCATTATACAGTGACTCCTGATAGAAGTGTACATGTGTGAGGATAAGTTCATCTGTAATCTGGCCAAATAACCTGCCAACACTGTCCAGGTTCACTGACTAAGAATTGGCACCTGGGCAAAGTATCAGATGGCTACTGGTATCTGGTTACCTCAGCATGACCATTGTCTTCAGAAAAGGAGAGGTAATGACAACACAGAGTGAAAAAACAAAAGATTCTTAGCCGTAATGAAAGTAATATTGTGTCATTCATTTTTAGGGTGACACCCACCTAAAACCTAGGTGATGGAAAACTTCTTCCTTCTTTCTGCTGGGGTTACCTGCCCTCAATAGTGAATGTCTCCAGCTGTGTTAAAAGATAATTATAGAAGAAATCTGAGACTAAGTGGAATTTGTGTATGAACAGAATTATCAAATTTCAAAGGTTTACTCCTGCTTTGCATCCCTTGAAGATAAAAAGAAATATTAAAATGATTTTCACCTGGGCCATTTGTGCTCAAAGCATTGCTAGTTAAAGAAGAGTCAGGCTAATAATTACATGAACCAGGTCTGTGCTGTTAGACAAACATACTTCACTTCATGGTTAAAACTTCAGAGGTTTCTCTTGGGCAACCCAGCCATCAGACTTTTTTTTTGTAGTTTCCAACATTTGGAGTTAATCTCTTTATGTGGTTTGCAGTAACAATTGCTCAACAGGTTCTGAAATAGTGACTGAACACATATTGAAACTATCTGATTTTGCTGAGATTTCTTCAAGTTTTAATATATATTTCTTTTAATTTTCATGGACTGCAAAACAGTAATAACATTTTTGAGGCTTGATAGAAATTGTGAGCAAATGTAAGAATTTTAATTCTGTATTCTCTGTTCTAGCCCCAACCCGAGGATACTCCAAATTTAATACTTCCATAACTAATATTTATGTTCACATTCAGTCTGCTATGTCCCACGATGGCTCAGTTTTAAAAAAAAACTTGTATTCATTTAGCACCTGATCATGTCTCAAAACTTTTCAAAGTGCCTCATATACATTTGATTTACTCTTGTAATTTTGTTTGATAAAGCACCTGGGGTACTTTACTACATTAAAGGCACTATATAAATTCAAGTTGTTGTTATGTAGGCAAATGTGGCATTTTTGTACACATCAACGTTCCACAAACAGCGATGAGATGAATGCACATTTACTCTGATTTTGGTGGTGGTCTTTTGAAGGAAGAATCTTCAAATTGTGCCACAGGATCTTTACATCCACCATGAGCAGTGCTATAAATAGAAGGGGTTTCAGTTGAACATCTCATCTGGGACGCGGCACCTCTGATAACGCAGCTCTCATTTGATGCTGCACTCAGGTATCGGCTTCAATAATGTGCTCATGTCCTAAGTAGAACTTGAACCCACAACCCTCTGACTCAGAGGCAAGAGCACTACCAAACGATCGAAGCTGACACATAGTAGTAGTTCTACAATTGACCTGGGTCCCAAGTTCTGATTGTTATCTGATGGAAGTACGTATGTATGGACTTTAGCTGAGATCAGATTCGGGTTTGGCTGTTAGTCTCTTGTGATTGAATAGGCTGATGACATTCATTTTCAAGACAAAGATAATAGGTTGAGGTACCAGAAGGAGCCTTGCACCTGTGGGAAAAATAAGAAGCCAACAAGAAGGGGCGAAAACTTGCCAGAAGCAGGTGTTCCCATTCACTCAATCTTGCACACACACCGCTTCCATTCATATTTTTATTCGCACCCTTTCAGTTCCCCCTCCCTAGAAACGTGACACTGAGAACAATTGTAATATGTTGCCAAGATCAGCTAACGTAGTTTAGAACAGGGTTTGAACCTGGGATCTTCCTGCCCCTGTACCATGTGAGGACTGCAGAAATGTCTCCACCAAAATCCAAAAAGACCTCTCCAACCCCCGATTTTCTCCTCCTCCTCTTAGAAGATGCTGGATCATGAGATGTACAGTTCGTGGGCAGTGACTACCTTTACAGTACCTCATTCTTTATGCATGAGTGTTTACAGGCTGTTCAAGCAAGGGCTCATGGCAGCTGAGCCTTTTTCTGTCCCCATCCAACGTCTTTGTGTACATTTTCCAGCAGTAACCATTTTCCTTTGCTGTTTTCGCCCTGCTGCCCACTCCATAGCTCTCGAGCCTTTTGAGTACCCTAGCTTACACAATTTAGCATGAACCAGAAATCAAACTTGAGATCTTCCTGGTCTGTATAGCTCAGTACCACACAATGCAGTGCACTTATCAGCTGAGACATTTGGAGAATTTTTAAGTTATATTTAAATGTATTTTAAGAATTCTAAGAATACTATAAAGAAAAATCATGTTCTTACTGATTTTAGCTGAGCAGCAATAAAAAGTGTTATAATAGGCCTCAGTAACCCATGGTTAGGAAAGGAAAAAATTGGCCAGATTTCATGATCAGAATTTTGTCTCTTTGGCTGCACTGGAAAGTGTGTGTTTGCTGGGTGAAAACAGATTTAGGCATAATGCCCATTACAGTCAAATAACCAATTTACTCTCGCTGTCTAGGCTCGTGTATGAAGAATGGCCCCCTGGAAAAAATACTGGAGGGCATCCAATGCCTGTGGAATCTTAACCCAGCAAGGACTCTCACCTTTTAGGAGAGGAAGAGGGAAATCTAGGGAAAAAATGTTCTTTTGGTTTTGTGAATTCCTCCAGTTTTATTTCCTGCAGAAAATTTGATGCAGGTGTTGTATGAAAGGAAATGCCCAATTTCAAAGCTGTCCTCAAAATATTAACCTGCTTAAAGGCCTCACTATATTTTAAAATATCTATATTTCAATTGTTCATAAACCAGATCCTCTGCCCAGTATGCAGCTGTGCTATGCACAATCCAGTTTGTAACACTGAATGTTTGGCAATGTTTTCTGATTCCTCGCTGCCTTTGTTGTAGATGGTATTCCCAGTTAAAGTTGACCTGCGTGGGATAAATTATCCACAGCACAAACTGGAAAATCCTATTGCAATTACGTACTTCAAATAACATGTCCCTCCTGGGCCTACTTTTGTGAAAGTCAGAAAGCAAAATGTCAGCACCAACATCCTGAAAATACTCAGTGATATAAATAGGGTACTCCATAGTGCAAGGCAGGATTCTGTCTGTGACTAAACTAGTGAAATATGTAATTTCAGAAAAAGTGATTGTCCTTTTTATACTGGTTAATCCTTTCAGCGTAGAAAAAGGATTGACTTTGAAGGACAAGAGTTAACTAGGGAATCTGTAAGTTGAAATAGTGCCAGGCTTGATGATTTCGAGAATGTTCTTTCTGTACTCTGTTTAGAAGCTTGGTTCCAGGTTCCTCTGATCCGGTAAGTAGCTGGATCATACAGATTAGGAAGGTTCCAGGTTCAATCCCTGATTGGTACTGAGTTAGCTGATCTAAGTTGGCACAGCAGTAGGGACACCTCAGTTGGCCTCAGTCACCCTAGGTTGGGAAGGAGATGGAAAAACTGAGCAAGGTTCTCGCTCCTGATTGAAATCCAATGATCCTTGTTGGAAATGCATGTGTCTGGATGCCAGGTGAGGACAGGACCAGGCTTGGCTGTGATGACCCCCATGATAGAATAGCTTGCCACCACTAGGTTGAAGCATGACCAGATGGATAAGGTGCTGGAGAGAGCCTGTGGAACTATACCCAGCAAGAATTTAATGCCTTTAGGAGAGGGAATAAAACTGGGAGGAAAAAAAAGTGGAGGTGGGGGGGGGGGGGGGGAGGAGAAAATTGGTCCTTCTGAGAATTGTCTTGTTCAAGGAAATGATTCCTTCCACCCCCCCTTCTAATTTTCAACAACAGCAGCTTGAATTTATATAGCACTTTTAATGTAAGAGAAAAGTCCCAAGGTGCTTCACAGATGTGTAATCACAAAATGGGCGCCAAACCAATGAAGGGTATATTAAAAGGGGGGGACCAAAAGCTTGGTCAAAGAGGTGGGTTTTAAGGAGGGCCTTAAAGGAGGCAAGGGAGGGGCTTAAAGGGGGAATTCCAAGCATGGGGCATAGTCAGCTAAAGGCACAGCCACCAATGGTGAGGCAAAGGGAGGAGGAAATGCACAAGAGGTCAGATCATTGAGAAGGGTACGGTAGCACAGTGGTTATGTTACTGGACTAGTAGTCCAGAGGCTGGACTAATAATCACATCCCGCCACGGCAGCTGGGGAATTTAAATTCAATTAATTAAATAAAATCTGGAATTTAAAAAAAACTAGTATCAGTAATGGTGGCCATGAAACTACTGGATTGTCGTAAAAACCCATCTGGTGCACTAATGTCCTTTAGGGAAGGAAACCTGCTGTCCTTACCCAGTCTGGCCTATATATGACTCCAGACCCACAGCAATGTGGTTGATTCTTTAATGCCCTCTGAAATGGCCTAGCAAGCCACTCAGTTGTAAAACCTCGCTAAAAAAAGTCATGATAAGAATAAAACTGGACGGACCACCCGGCATCGGACCACTAGGCACCGGACACGACAAAAGAAAACAAAGCCCAGTCGACCATGCAAAGCCCTTCTCACTAACAGCTGGGGACTTGTGCCAAAATTGGGAGAGCTGTCCCACAGACTAGTCAAGCAAAGCCTGACATAGCCATTCTCACAGAATCGTACCTTTCAGCCAACGTCCCAGACTCTTCCATCACCGTCCCTGGGTATGTCCTGTCCCACCGCAGGACAGACCCACCAGAGGTGGCGGTACAGTGATATACAATCAGGAGGGAATGGCCCAGGGAGTCCTCAACATTGACTCCGGACCCCATGAAATCTCATGGCATCAGGTCAAACATGGGCAAGGAAACCTCCTGCTGATTACCATCTACTGCCCTCCCTCAGCTGATGAATCAGTCCTCCTCCATGTTGAGCACCACTTGGAGGAAGCACTGAGGGTAGCAAGGGCACAGAATGTACTCTGGGTGGGGGACTTCAATGTCCATCACCAAGAGTGGCTCGGTAGCACCACAACTGACCAAGCTGGCCAAGTCCTGAAGGACATAGCTGCCATACTGGGCCTGCGGCAGTTGGTGAGCGAACCAACACGACGGAAAAAGCTACTTGACCTCGTCCTCACCAATCTACCTGTCGCAGATGCATCTGTCCATGACAGTATTGGTAGGAGTGACCACCGCACAGTCCTCGTGGAGATGAAGTCCCGTCTTCGCACCATCCAACGTGTTGTGTGGCACTACCACCGTGCGAAATGGGCTAGATGCAGAACAGATCCAGCAGCTCAAAACTGGGCATCCATAAGGTGCTGTGGGCCATCAGCAGCAGCAGAATTGTATTCGAGCACAATCTGTAACCTCATGGCCTGGCATATTCCTCACTCCACCATTACCAACAAGCCAGGGGATCAACCCTGGTTCAATGAGGAGTGTAGAAGAGCATGCTTGTCTTCTCCTGTCTTCACCCCCTGTACACTCATGCCACTTCCAGTTCTTGGATAATGATAATTTGAGGTCTATTGTAGCTCTTCACTCCCTCCCTCCCCTTGTGCTCTTTCTGAGATTGTTCATCTCGTGTAGACCTCATCTTACCAAATGGTGAGGATTCTCACTGAAGGAAATCAGGGTTTTTTCCCCTTCTCTATCATATAGGTGGCAGAGAAATGTGAGAAAAGTCACTCATTAGAACATAACACAGTAGCAAGAAAGGTGCTATTGTTATGATTCTGAAATATAACCAAGCTTCTGGAAGCAAGACTGTTAAGTAAATAATAATAGAAGACTACATGTCCTTTGAAATCTGGCCCACATTAAGCAGCAACTCAACTGTTACTGACTGAAAGAACCTTGTCCCTTTCGCAGCACTAGAAGTGCAATTTGTAAGCTGTGTGGTTGATGAAACAACTGAAGCAGCTGCAGTGCAGGACTTGTACCAACGTATACATTTAGGTGCAGGATTTTGAGACCCGAGGATTCTCTAGCATGATTCGGCTGTTAAAAATGAGTTTTTAAAAAAAAAGTCAATTTTGGAGGGGAATTTGCAGATTTTTCTCACTGCTATCTGACGTTTTTGACGTTGCTGAATTAGATCATTAAAGTGTGGTGCGTGATGTATGTCACAAACCTACCAGAAGATTAGTTATCTCTCCCCATAACCGAGGGTTGTTACTAGAATCCTCTCTGAGATTGTCCAGCTGATGCAGATCTTCCTACAGCTCAGTGTCTTACCAACTGGTGAGGATTACTCACTGAGTCACTGGAAGAAGTCAGGATTTTGTTTCCTGTTTATCAAATGGGTGGTACTTACAACAGCGTGAGAAAATCTGTCTTAAGAATCCAACACAATAGCCCGAAAGATGCTATTGTAATAATCCTGAAATCTAACTCAATTTATGGAAGCAGGACTGTATGATATACTGGAATTGTTCCCATTTCTACAGTTGATAACCAGTGATTGTGTTGCATCGAAATGTAAAGGACTCATTGTTTTTGGTGGGAGTTTTGCAAGTTTGCTATTAAAGAGTAACAATAAATTCAAAATGTGCTGTGCTATTACTGAAACTAAGGACACAGCATTTAATTTTCTGACTTCTGTCTTATTTCAGAATTACTATGTGATAGTACAAGCTTCTTGCGTGTTGTTGCAACTGCAGTTATCCCAGTTCTGACTTAAGCCTTGTAGATGGTGGAGAGGCTTTTAAGGGTCAGAAGTGCACTGAGACCTATTGCTGCCTGGGCTGAGACCAACTAATTCAGCATAGACCAGGAATTAAACTTGGGGCCATCCTGGTCTGTGTAGCTCAGCTCCTCACTGAATAAATTCACTAAGCCATATGCTTGTCTTTAGTCATCTTAAAGCCCAGTAATAGAACAGATCATGTTACCATGTTGTATGACGAAAGTGAAGATTCGTTCTCACAAATGTTACATTTTGGCTTGATGCTCCAAGAATTTATTAGAAGTGGAATTGGGGGTGTGAACTATTGTCTTGCCATTCTATAGGCAGCACATTGCTATGCTGACATACTAGTTATGCCATTCCACTTAAGTATTTCATAACTTGGTACAAGAGACCAGTGGAAGAAAAATGAAGAAATTAATATTTTAACATACAAATGTTGGGCATGGTGGCAGGGATTCAAATCAATGAGTAAATGGTTTCTAACCCTTTGTATTGTCCATTGTACTTTTTGGAGCTTTAAGAAATACAAACCATTCATATGTTCATAGAACTTCAGCCAAACTAACTGGACAAATTAAGCTAAATTTTCTAATAATCTATGGAAAATACATTTAAATCTTAATATGCAATGTTTGCCTTGTGATTAGAAGTGCCACGCTCAAGAGGTTTTTCTGCGAGAGGCTGGTGGAACTGCTGTACTATTGGGATGATGGATACAGAATGTCGGCACAAAGCAGTAGTTGGATGCTTCCAGACTTTTACACAGAACATCGGCTTCTGCTCTTTCAGAATTTTAATTCAAGCCAAAAATGTGGTGTGATGGTTTGAAATGTCAATATTTCATAAGTTAATTGGCAATAGATATGGACTGAATTACCATCATCTAAGAGTGTAAATGAATGTAGAAAACTTTCCTTGTGTAAAATGAGATTGGGAACAGATGCCTTCTAATTGAAAGCATGCAGTAGATGAGAAGGTTATGTTGATGGTCACAGCTTGCATTAGGGTGTACAGAAAATAAATCCTGTAATTACACTCACTTCATTAGAGAGAAGGTTGCATATTTAAGCAGACACAGCTTCCCTTCCAGTTTGTCTAGTGCAGACTTTCTCAAATCACCCAGTGCAAATGACCCGCACATTTTTAAGGTTTTTCTCAATTTTTATGAATGTTAGAAACTGCTTATTTCCTTGGAGAAGAAATGTTAACTGGTGGGGGTGGGGCAATTAATTTGTATTGTGTACCAGACTCGTGAACTGCATCCTTTATATTTTGCCTTGCAGTGCCATTACTTTACATTTTTGAAATGTTTGGCGTTACTGCAATACACTACCTTTTAGTTGAGCAATATATTGTATAAATTTACACTGAACAAATCGGTTTTACTTAAATATTTCTCCATCTCATCAATTTCTTTTTCTATATCCAGTTGCTCAGGACTGCTGTAATCTCTTCGACTAAGACGATGGGGTGGCTACATAGATGTTGTAAATGTACAAATGTAAACTGGGTGGAACTGAGCACAAATCCCATCTAGTGGCTGAGCTCAAGATGATGAAACTGCCACTGAGAATATTGGAGTTTGAATCTCCACTGAAGCAAGGATTTAAACTGAAGACCTGGTTGGGTCTGCTGATATCATTGCATTCCTGCTGCTTTAGCTGATAAACATTGAAGGGAGATTGAGTGTTACTCAGATTAAAGGTTTTGGGCTGTACGTGGAATAGCAGAGCATAGCTCGTGTCGACCCAAATGAGGAGACCCACAGGATGCTGCATTTCACTGGTTGAAGAACTAAACCTAGAATTTCCTGGTAGAGCTAATACAACAGATGGCTTTCAATTACCTCAAAGAGCATTGTAATTATGAACTTCTGGGTAGTGAGACAGACATTATTGTAGGTAAATTGAGCCTAACTTGCTGACAGGCCTAGGAGCACAGTGCAATTTTCACATTAAACTATTGAACAGTTTCTTGGATATAAATTTTCGGTAAGGCCTCACAGTAAATTTATTTCTTCTATTCCAGGATAATGGTAGAACACTATTCGGCTTCAGATATGAAGGTAAGGATATTCTTAGCTAAAATGTTGTTTATTACAAGGCAATTTTTCTCAAAAGTGCTCTTTTTTTTTATGTCTCCTTTTTCTTGCCAATATTCTTCTCCTAAAAGTGTTCACTCCTTTCTGGGCTATGGTTCTGTGTGCACTTGGCAGTCTCTGGTATCCTACCTTCATGGTTATTATTCATGTGTGAACCTTGACGGGAGTGTCAGCAGGCTTTTCAGTTGAGTCTCAACGCTCTCCTTGACTACTGTCCACTCATAAGTTGTGATGTGGAGATGCCGGTGATGGACTGGGGTTGACAATTGTAAACAATTTTACAACACCAAGTTATAGTCCAGCAATTTTATTTTAAATTCACAAGCTTTCGGAGGCTTCCACATCGTTCACCTGAGGAAGGAGGTAGCCTCCGAAAGCTTGTGAATTTAAAATAAAATTGCTGGACTATAACTTGGTGTTGTAAAATTGTTTACAATACTCATAAGTTGTTCGACCAGGGGTCAGAGGATAGAGATCAGGGGCTACAACTCTAGCCAACTTTTCCCCACTCTTCTCCTTAACCCAGGGGCACTGTGACCAATTGTGGCAAAACGACAGCTGGCCTGGTCTTCTACTTTCTTAAAGAAAAATATTCTTAGATGAGCACTGCTTTCTTTTTCCTCCTGATTACATAAGTCCCCAATTAATATTGAAATTCAAAGCATAAAATCGTTAAAGTAAATGCTGATCGAATTCTAATGAAATGACCAAAGTAAACACTAATTTTTCAGATTTTCTTAAGTGCAGTTTTTATACCTCTCATCCAGTTTGACATTTACAAGAAATGCTGTTATGCAACACGCTGATCAACGTACTGTGCCGACGTTGCTGTTATTTACCATGAAAATTTGCATTGAACATGTCTTGCTTTTAGCCGTGTGCGTGTGCGCGCGCACACGAGTGTACACATACGCGCGCGCGTACACACGAACGCATACGCGCGCGTACACACACACTTGGTAGTGGCCTAAGGCTTATATCAGCACAAGTGGTTGTTTAGTGTTTCCATGTACATTTGCGTAATTCCATTGAATTTGTTGCTTAATGTGTAAAAGTAGGTATGTGTGCACTTTTAAACATTTCACTACAGTACCACTGATACCAAAACTGCTGAGAAACAGTGTGTTTTCATAAGTATTTTCAGATATTGGTTTCAAGTTAGAAAAAACACTGAACTGTGTCCAAACCCTAAAAGTTCCAGCTTTTTGACAAGCCTCAAATACAGAATTTCAGCCTTGTATTTTCTCTTAAGCCTGAAACTCACTTATTCTGGTGGAAATCTCTGGTTTCTTGATCAGAAATTAAATTTCTGTATGCAGTGCTCACCCACTATAACTTTCTTTGCCATACATTCCTAATGGGTATATACAGAAAGGATGGGATGTTATAATATTAAAAACAAATTTGTTTTTCGGAAGAATTTTTTTTCACCTTTTTGACAATAATTGGATGATTAAGGACTGGTTTAAGGTGTGGTTCTGCATTGCTCCTCTGACAGTAAACTTTCATTCCATACTACAGGATCATGTCACTTGTATATTGATCTCTGCACATTGTTCTGGTTGTTGTCAAGATTCTGTGTGAGGAGGAGCAGAGGTCACTAACTTTAACTTTTAACTCTGCTCCTGCGTACTTGCCAGAACTTGGAAGGAAGAGAACATGGTGATCAGGGACTTGATTACACAAACAATTGCACTGATTTCAGTTTTACTTCAATATTAAGTAAATGAATCCTACATGGTATTACAGACTTCCAAAGAGAGTAAGGGGAAATGTTGGCTTTTTTTAAGCACAAGTACTATACTTAGACTGAATGTACAATGAGTGGGTCTTAATTGCAGTAGATAAGACTGCATGTGAGACAAAACTAATAAAAAAAAATTCTGTTTTAATGTTGTTGCTCATTAATTATTTTCTTGTACATTTCCATAAATGAGAAGCTAAGATTACAGATATAGGAAGGAGCATGATGGTTTCATTGGTCCTACCATGGTGTGGAGTAATGTTCATATCTGTAATTCTCCTCTTGATGAGTTCTTAATCTCATCTGAGACTCCATGTGGAGGCCAGTTGTTTCTCTACAGGGAGTAAGAAAAAATGAAAGGGACAATGATTTTGGGATGCTCTCATGCACCTCGTTGCAATGGCAAAGTATTGGCAGAGGATGAGGAGTGAGCCTCTGCCCTCTCCTTGTAGTTGACGAGGTGCATTGTGCAAGGAGAGTTCATAAAGAAATGGTGGAAAAATATTTTTAAAAAGTCGTACAGGCTAACAAGGCTTCAAAGTCTGCTTTCTCAAGGATGTATCGGACCGCTTCTGTATTTTTTCTGAGCTTCAACATTTGTCTCAGACTGAAATATTAACAGTAATGCTGCAGAATTAATGCAGAAACTGGCCCTTGTGGACTATCGAAGAGCTGATGCAGAGCCAGATATTGAGTTTCTGCTTTATGAAATATTTTGCACAGTTACAACATCTGAAATCCTATTGGTACAAGTTACAAAAATGCTCATTTATGGATGTATAATTTTTTTGTTTGGCAGAAATTTCATCCAAATTGGCTCCTTAAATATACCATTAATCTCCCGATGCAGAATGTTTATCTGTTGTATGCACACAAGAACAGATCTGATTTTAAGAGCCTAAAGTTGATTTGCCAGAACCCCTGAATCACCAGTAAATAATGCAACTGCAACTGTAACTGTAACATTGTTCTTTGCACCTTGCCAAAACATCTACACAGTACTAACATATACCACTTAATCCAACAATAAGATTTTAGTTTACAGAAAAGGTTAACCTGTGCGCACAAAGATATAAAATGCTTGGGGGATACCAGACGCATAACTGGTGCTTTTATGTAGCGAGAAGGAGAAAGCCAAGGCTGTCAACCAAGATACCTTGCCTTGGAACCAGGTCATCTGCCTGCATCTTTATCAAGAATATTGTGTGGAGGGTGGAAGATGGAGAGGAGGGGATAATTATTGAGCCTACTATAGCAATAGTGTGCAATGACATTCCTTTTTTAAGAAAAAAAAGGTATTAGGTATTCAAATAGTTCTTACAGGAGAGCATAATATTATCAATCTGTACATTAAAAGCTGACTGGCAGTCAAACTAAGGTCATCTTCATTGGATAGGTTCTCAAGTGGAGCTGTTTATTGGGCAATTGTGTGCACATAAAGAGGGAGGCAAAGCTGTTGGGACCTGGGAATCCAAAGTCTTCTACAGGCCTGTAAACAGTAAACAGGTAGTAAGAGGAGGGGCGGGGCTGATTAGGGACCATAAAGGAAATCTACTCATGAAGGCAGAGGGGATGGCTCAGGTACTAAATGAGTACTTTGCATCTGTCTTTACCAAGGAAGTAGATGCTACCACAGTCTCAGTAAAGGAAGATATAGTTGATACACTGGATGGGCTAAAAATTGATAAAGAAGAGGTACTTGAAAGGCTAGCTGTACTTAAAGTAGATAAGTCACCTGGTCCGGATGGGATGCATCCGAGGGCAGTAAGGGTGGAAATTGTGGAGGTACTGGCCATGATCTTCGAAACATTCATAGATACGGGGGGTGGTGCCAGAGGACTGGAGAATTGCAAATGTTACACCCTTGTTCAAAAAAGGGTGTAAAGATAAAACCAGCAACTGTAAGCCAGTCAGTTTAACCTCAATGGTCGGGAAACTTTTAGAAACAATAATCTGGGACAGAATTAGTAGTCACTTGGATAAGGGTGGATCGATTAGGGAAAGCTAGCAGGGATTTGTTAAAGGTAAATCTTGTTTAACTAACCTGAGAGTTTTTTGATGAGGTAACAGAGAGGATAGATGAGGGCAATATAGTTGATGCGGTGTATATGGACTTTCAAAAGGCTTTTGATAAAGTACCGCACGGTAGGCTTGCAGGCCTTGGAATAAAGGGGGCAGTAGCAACATGGATACAGAATTGGCTAAGTGACAGGAAACAGAGAGTAGTAGTGAACGGTTGTTTCTCAGACTGGAGGGAGGTGTACGGTGGTGTTCCCCAGGGGTCAATGCTGGGACCACTGCTTTTCTTGATATATATCAATGACTTGGACTTGGATGTGGAGGGCACAATTTCAATATTTGCTGATGACACAAAACTTGGAAGGGTAGTAAACAGTGAGGAGGATATTGATAGACCTCAAGAGGATATAGGACAGGCTGGTGGCACGGGCGGACACATGGCAGATGAAATTTAATGCAGAAAAATGCAAAGTGATACATTTCAGTAGGAAGAACGGGGAGAGCCAATATAAACTAGAGGGCAGAACTGTAAAAGGTGTACAGGAACAGAGAGATCTGGGGGTATATGTGCACAAATCGTTGAAGGTGGCAGGGCAGGTTGAGAAAGTGGTTAAAAAAGCATATGGGATCCAGGGCTTTATAAATAGAGGCATTGAGTACAAAAGTATGGAAGTCATGATGAACCTTTATAAAACACAGGTTTGGCCACAACTGGAGTATTGTATCCAGTTCTTCAGCACTTCAGGAAAGATGTGAAGGCCTTAGAAAGGGTGCAGAAGAGATTCACTAGAATGATTCCAGGGATGAGGGACTTTAGTTACGTGGATAGACTGGAGAAGCTGGGGTTGTTCTCCTTGGAACAGAGACAGTTGCGAGGAGATTTGATAGAGGTATTCAAAATCATGAAGGGCCTAGGTAGAGTAGATAGAGAGAAACTTCCCATTGGCGGAAGGGTCAAGGACCAGAGGACGTAGATTTAAGGTGATTGGCAAAAGAACCAAAGGTGACATGAGGAAAAACTTTTTTACACAGCGCGTGGTTAGGATCTGGAATGCACTGCCCGAGGGGGTGATGGAGGCAAATTCAATCATGGCCTTCAAAAGGGAACTGGATAAGTACTTGAAAGGAAAACATTTGCAGGGCTATGGGGAAAGGAGGGGGAGTGGGACGAGCTGGATTGCTCTTGCATAGAGCCGGCGTGGACTCAATGGGCCGAATGGCATCCTTGCGTGCTGTAACCTTTCTATGATTCTATGTGCTACTCCAAAGTTCTGTTGCTCAGTCTGTGGCATGGCATTAACCATAACTAAGGAGACATGAAAACATGGCTGTGCTGTAGTTTTAAAGTTTGCGGTTTAAAGCACAGTCAGCTGCAAATAAAAACTGACTATAAATTCCCACTAAACCAGCATAGGATGTTCAGAAAGGCTTTGCCCAAGGGGTTTGTCCTGTTTCCCATTACACCTCTACATGATGCAGGAATATTCACACTGAGTTTGACTAAAACCACGCCATGCAGAAGAACAGTTAATCCCCTTCCATTTAGTAGTTTTTATTTTCCAATGCATTCTCTTAGATCCCTGGCATGTAGTGTGCTGAGTGAGGGCTTGCATTGTTGCTAAGATCAGGTAAATAAATTCCCAAAAGCATAATTATAATTCTTAGTTAAATGATATAAAGCTGAAATGCTGTATAAAGTAGAAACTAGGAGCCGAGATTTCCTTTATGCTGACAGCTAATCTACGTCTGTTTGAGGGGAGTTGTGTTTAGCTGTGTTCAGCCGATCCAAGTTAGAGTTAAGGCATCTGTTTCCAAGGTGACCTGCTGTTTCTCATCTACATAAGGCAAACAGGCCTTCTTATTTAAGCCACATTTCCCTTTATTTCAGTGGCAAAGAGTATTAATTAAAACTTTTATCCTAATTACTAAAATATTCCCTCGACTGTTGAAGTTTATTAAATTAAATTTAAACTATAAAGTAACAAGGGAGCCCCTTGTTGTTGGCAGATTTTGCAGATGAGTTATTTGGTGGCCTCACAAGTTCTCTTCCTCCCACTCTCTGCCCACATGCAAAAAAAAATTAAAATTCTCATTGCTTGTTACTGAATATATCTGTGTCTATAATCCTGCTTCAGAATTCGTAAGAAGAGAATCATAATGAATAGAATGAAAATATGTATTTTGTTGGTTATTCACATAATTATCAGTGCCAGAAAATATGTTGTTCTAAATAACTATTACTATTTTTGTAAGTTTTTAAAAAAAAATAATTGTTCTGGGATTATTTTAGGGTAAAAGCCGAGTTTAATTAGAGCTGTGGTTTATAGGACTTTTGACTGAACAATGCACATCACACGAATGAATAGTTTTTGGGGAGCTAATCTAGCCTCCTGTTACATTTTCTCCAGATTGTTCATCAGTTGGGAATCTGAAGGGGGAGCATCAAATTGATAAAGTCCGAAACTTCTGCTTCAGCCAATCTGTACAGGATGACCTGGTTGCAGTGAGATTTCAATGGAATCCAAGCCCATTGGGTAAGTGAAGGTCTGAACTGATTCTAAACAGTCAGTTTAGAAGTGATGTAAAATCTGGGATGGAAGGTTAATGGTGCATCAGGAATATTTTAAACAAGAGTTGTAAAAAAAATTAGTAACTTGAGAGCAGTGAATGAACTTTTAGCAATCGCCGCACCTGAAAAGTTCCCAAGACATTTTCTCTCTTGCAACCCATCCTAAAGTCCACAAAATGTGTATAGAAAAAGCAATAGGCATAGAACTATTGTTGATGCTGATCTGCCTCACATTGTGACTTATCTGACACTATTCTAAAGATGTTTTTAATAAATCACTACCATATTTTTGTGCTCATCAGTTCTTTGTTGGGCAGGAGTAGGCCGTTCAGTCCCACGAGCCTGCTCCGCCATTTGACAAGATCATGGCTGATCTGTGATCTAACTCCATATACCTGCCTTTGGCCCATATCCCTTAATACCTTTGGTTGGCAAAAAGCTCAGATTTAAAATTAGCAATTGAGCTCGCATCAATTGCCTTTTGCGGAAGAGAGTTCCAAACTTCTACCACCCTTTGTGTGTAGAAATGTTTTCTAATCTCACTCCTGAAAGGTCTGGCTCTAATTTTTAGACTGTGCCCCATAGTCCTAGAATCCCCAACCAGCGGAAATAGTTTCTCTCTATCCACCCTATCTGTTCCCCTTAATATCCTATAAACTTCGATTGGATCACCCCTTAACCTTCTAAACTCCAGAGAATACAACCTCAATTTGTGTAATCTCTCCTCGTAACTTAACCCTTGAAGTCCAGGTATCATTCTAGTAAACCTACGCTGCATTCCCTCCAAGGCCAATATGTCCTTCCGAAGGTGCGGTGCCCAGAAATGCTCACAGTACTCCAGGTGCGGTCTAACGATGGTTTTGTAAAGCTACAGCATAACTTCTGCCCCCTTGTACTCTAGTCCTCTAGATATAAAGGCCAGCATTCCATTAGCCTTATTGATTATTTTCTGCACCTGTTCATGACATTTCAATGATCTATGTACCTGAACCCCTAAGTCCCTTTGGACATCCAATGTTTTTAACTTTTTACCATTTAGAAAGTACCCTTTTTTGGTCCAGAGTGGATGACCTCACATTTGTCTATATTGAATTCCATTTGCCACAGTTTTGCCCATTCACCTAATCTATCAATATCCCTTTGTAATTTTATGTTTTCATCTACACTGCTTACAATGCCACCAACCCTTGTGTCATTGGCAAACTTAGAAATGAGACTTACTATGCCTTCATCTAAGTCGTTAATAAATATTGTGAATAATTGAGGCCCCAAGACAGATCCCTGCGGGACTCCACTAGTCACATCCTGCCAATGTGAGTACCTACCCATTATCCCTACTCTGTCGCCTTTCGCTCAGCCAACTTCCTAACCAAGTCAGTACTTTTCTCTCGATTCCATGGGCTTCTATCTTAGCTAACAGTTTTTTATGTGGGACTTTATCAAATGCCTTCTGGAAGTCCATATAAATAACATCCATTGACATTCCCCTGACCACTTCTTTAGTCACCTCTTCAAAATATTCAATCAGGATTGTCAGGCACAACCTACCTTTCACAAATCCATGCTGGCTCTCTCTGATTAACTGAAAAATTTTGAGGTGTTCAGTCACCCTATCCTTAATTATAGACTCCAGCATTTTCCCCACAGCAGATGTTAGGCTAACTGGGTCTATAATTCCCTGGTTTCCCTCCCTCCTTTCTTAAAAAGCGGAGTAACATGTGCAATTTTCCAATCTGGAGGGACGGTTCCTGAATCTAGAGAACTCTGAAAGATTATAGTTAGGGCATCTGCAATGTGCTCACCTACTTCCTTTAAAACCCTGGGATGCAAACCATCTGGTCCTGGGGATTTGTCACTTTTTAGTGCTATTATTTTCTTCATTACTGTTGTTTTACTTATGTTAATTTTATTGAGACCCTGTCCCCGATTCAATATTTTTCATGGGATTTCCGGCATGCTATCCTCTTTCTCTACTGTAAATACTGACGCAAAGTAATTATTCAACATGTCCGCCATTTCCCCATTGTCAATGACAATATCCCCACTTTTCAGTTTTTATCCATGCTGAAAGCAAAGGCCGATTGAACATAAGGACGTAGAAAGTAGCTGCCCTAAAAACATCAGCAATCTGGATGTGGTTGGGTCAATCACTGTCACAGCTGATGTAAGGCTGAGAATTTATATCATCTTACAAAATGTTCTTTACCTTTTAAGAGCTAATGAGCAAATCCAAAGCAATTCCATGCTGTGTGATTTGAAATAACACTTTTGGGACTTCTCTGATGCATAAATACACCACCTGGTATACTGAGCCAAACAGCCCGGAAAGTTTCAACAATTCCTGAAGTAGGCTGTTTTAGCAGATATCCACTGGGATATTGGTATAACAGTTGGCCTTGATGTACCATGTCTGTGGAGAGGAAATACTAGCCAAGGTTTTTCTGCTGACAGCTTGGAAAGTACAAATGTAGTTTACCACTAAAATGCTATTACAAACCACTTGTAGCATTTCTCTTTCTCCTGCCCCCCTTTATCCTGGGAGAAGCTTGTTAGAGCTTAGGCAGGAGCTCAAACCTTGTTCAACTGGATCCTGATAAAAACTAGGGTATTGCTGGTTCCTGTGGATTTGTAGTAATGAGGTTTGGCTGTAACGAAGCACTGTTTATTTCAGATGGAAGGAGGGGATTAAAGTGTCCTGGAAACTGTGCTCCAGTTGTAGTAGCACATTAAATTTGAACATCTTGTCTGTAGAAAAGGCTGGTATTTGATATTCTTATGATGAAGGCATCATGTGGTTTTATTTGGAAAGACTTTTGCAAGGACAGGTGCCCCCAGGGATTTCCTCCATTGTGATATGATCTTATCCATTGTATATCAAAGAGGATTTTGACTCTTTGGCTTCTCTTAATTATTTTCCAAGTAAGTCCTTTTTCTGTAAGGACATTGTAGCTACAGAATAGTTTTGTCAAGCTGCGGAAGGACGGTTCACTGGATGTTATCAGCTTTCGTGCACTGTATCTTATTTCTTTCTTCTGCCCTATTTTGTCTGACTTTGCAATGACAAAGGTTCTGTCTTATTATATTAACTACTTGTTCAATCTAATATTCAGTTGGTCTCGCTAGCTTAATGTTCAGGAAAGCTTAGAAGATGATGCCACACCTCTGGCAAGAAGCCTGATTTGATGGAGGTCTATCTTTAGGGTAGCAAATGCCTCAATAAACTGGTCTCTATATAAGGATTAATAAAGGTCGTCTCTGACTTACCAATCATTATTAGGAGTTAAGCCCTTTGACTCTCTTGCTATTTTCAGCAGTGGATACAAATTTCCATGTAGACAGTTTTTTACTCCTTGGAGGACTAGAAACAAATTAATTACCAAAAAAAATAGTTCACCATTTGTGCAATGGTGGGATTTTCTTGAGATTGTCAACATACTGAGTTACTGATCTCAGGTATTCAACCTGGGTAGTGTAGGGCGATGTCGAGCATCTTCAAGTGTCCAGCATCAGAATAACGTTACAGAATAACATTGGGAGCAGGTCACCCCCCTCAGCCTGGAACGGTGCACGTAATGGAGAGATCCATGACAAGGGAAAGAGAGGAACAAAGCTTTTATTGATTTCTGCTTGGTATTACTCAACATCTAAAATTTGGAGAATATGGATTTTATAAAAGGTTGTAGAGATACTGAAGTATTTGGCTTCAATCACTCCAATTAAAATAGCATTTAGTAGCTCATTGGCTCAGTGAGAAGTATGCAGACCTGGAAGGCTCAGGTTTGATCCCTGGTCTGCTGAGTTGCCTTTCTTTCTTACACTAGATGTTTGTACAAGACCAGTTTTTTTCTTGAAATCCTTTAGTACGGTTAAGATAATTTTTTAGGAAGTGGTGTTAACACAAATGTGGTTTGTAGTGAATTCAGGGTGCAAAGGAGCAAAGGCATAACAGTCCAGCAATGAAGCAATCTGGTTTTTAGGATTCAACCTATATGTTATGATTTATAAAAAAAATCATACTGCAAAGCAGGCTTATAAAACTTATATTAGTCACAGCTAACTATGATTTGAAACAAGGAATATAACCAACTTTACAATAAATGTAGGGTAGTTGATGTAAAATGTTGTGGTCTTTATTCCACCATGATCACAGCTTAATTACCAGTAATGGTATATACCTAGTTCATTCAATCCAAGTCTGGTACACCTTCTAAAATGATTATTGTAACTTGACTTTTATTCTAGATGAGGTATTTAAATGTGTTGAGCTTCTGCTCAAGAAAGAAATGCAATTGTTACATCAAACTGTAACCTTATTTAGTTTTTTTTACAAAAAATGAACATGCATTTGTTTTGTGGTCTATTTTGGTTCATTTGATGCTCTGATGTTTGACTTGGTAATCTGATGCCCAGCAGAAGCACACCAAACCCATAAGCAATAAATGAGACAATGTTCAGGCATGTACCTCAGACGTTGATCCTTTTGACTGTAGCAAGTTGGAATGTAGCTGGAGGGCTCAGGTGGTAACAGGTCCAAACTCCTCCCTTTGTGGTTCGCACGCCATCACAAGTGAGATTTTATGTAGTGAAACATGCAAAACTAGTCTGGCAGCTTGAAACCATCCCTGTGTGGTTGAGATAGGATCTGTTGGAGACCGTGTGGGGTTACATAAATTTGAATGAAAAGTCTTTCAGGCCTCTGCTGTGTTTGGAATATGAACCGATTGGAATGTCTTCATTGAAGCTGTAGGTAGTATATGATTAAGCAAAGGACAAATAAAAGGTCTTTGTTTACAAGAGGCCATAACATAACAGACATTTTTTAATTTTAAACTTTCAACTTAAAATTGCTTGGAATACAATTTTGCCGTTTTACTGATAAGTTTCTCAATTTACTCTGATTACACTGAGGCAGGCATGAAGATCCATTTTGCTTTTGTCCCCTTAGAGGCCCTTGTTGCACTTTTAGAATAGTTACTCAGATTTATGGATTCCTTAAAAAGATCTTCTTGGAAACAAAAGTAACCCAAGGGCTACTTGCATACTTAACTTACTTAACTCTCAGAAAATGCTAAGACCCAAATCTTGTTGCGAGAGATGACAAAGAACGAAATGGTCTGACTGCCTCCTTGCCGCCTTCCATCCCTGCAGCTCATTCCTTAGCTTCTCGTCTCTCAAAGGTTGGTGGGTATATGAGGTCAGTGACACAGTGCTATAGTGTACTTCAAGTCTCTTGAGTTGGCTTTCTTACACCAGACATTTGTACTAGAGTAGTTTTGTCCTTGAAATCCTTAAATACAAGCTGCACCATGTGAGTCTTCCTCTATATGGAGAAGTACCTGCTTTAATACATTGTGGGATATTTTTATATGCATTCCAACTTGCATTGCATAAATCATTTTTATCAATTTTTGATACATAATTATAAAATCAATAGCTTTGATTAAGACAACGCATGATGAGAAAAAACCCATATGCACAAAATTTGCAACGTCACACAGCAGATATAATATATAGATGTTTTTAGCTGTCCCTTAATAAGTATAGCAGACTATAGAAGAAAGGAGATGGCATTATGATTAAATCATTTCAAAAGATGCTAGAAATTCCCCTTTTCTTCCCCCCTCTACTGATTAATGTTCAATGGTTAGAGCAACACCCTTCTCCAATAGTCTGTGATCAGTCTTTTCAATCTGGCATCCTGCAGGGTGGCAGTCTTATTCCTGAAACTCCTAGGCTTAGGCCTGGGCTTGGGTGCCACATATTAGTGACTCCTCTTCAACTTGATTCCCATGTTTAAGAGCAATGTGAATGTTTCTTTAATTAAAGACGTTCCACCTCCATAGTACAGATTTATCACAGAGGGGTGATGTAGAGTTGATCCCTTTTGAGTAAAAAGAAATGGATACGACTTAGCATTCATTTATTCTTGGGTAGTTTGTTGTAACCAAAGATTTGGTTGTCTAGGCAGCCGTTTGATTGTGTCTTGTTTTTTTTTAAAAAAGGTATATTTCCTCATTTAAAAGAAAGCACTAAGCTACCTGCAGTAGTTTAAATCCTTCTGCCCTATTGTACGTATTGGTCATTGTCATTAATTTCTCTTTATTCTATTGTCTGGGGCCTCAAAATGTAATGCAGACTGAAATCATCCACCTCAGCAGCATTAATCAGAATGGTGCAATAAACTTTGCTGCAGAACAATGGCTTCATTGAATCGTGACACTTGATTTGCTGACCCCCAAGAGGAGAGTGTGAGACAATGAAACAAATGGCTGAAAGTTCCTCAGATTACAGAGCCCAAAAGAGGATGGACCAACTTCTTTTCAAGTTGAAGGAATGAAAAGATAGACCTTTGCCCAATAAGTCTATCATTTCTTTGAGTAACTCATTTCTAAGATACAGCATTAAAATTAAGAGTAAAATTCTAGCTCTGAAAGCAGCAAGAGTTACTGATTTGCCTTTCCACTAGTCTTGTTGACTGACTTGATGGACCTGTGTTTGTTTTTCTGATCAATGTATTGGAAGGCTGATTTTCGGCAGATAGAAGGTCAATTGAGAGGGGGTTCAGTTGGAATTGCAAGGAATTGAAGATGGAGACACACGCAAATACTCAAGCGTGCAAGCTCGCACACACATTCACAGTGTAAATGAGACCTGTGGCAACAAGCCCATCTAGGAATTGGTAGTGGCCCAACCTGTTTTTAGATAAGTGCTTCCGAACAGATCTACCAATGGAACAAATATTGATGAATTTTCTTTGTGTCTGGAAAATAGTAGAAGATTTTTTTTTGTAGTTTAAATTATATTTGTGTGCTCAAGTTGTGAAAAATCTGGACCATTTTACTTTACAATGATATTTATGTATTTGTGTGTACTTTCTGGTGACGATTTGGCTACGTTATGAACGAATTGCACACCCTTCTCTTTGAACACTGATCACTGGTGGGTTTTGGGAGTCTTGCTTACATATCTAGTTATTAAAATGGTTTCTCTCCCTGTACCTGAGAAGTAATTACAAAGTAAGTCAATTCACTTGCCAATGCTGTGTTCCTTTGTGTACACACTGTTTATATATTTTTGTCCCTATGTTGGGAATTTTCCTCAGGTATTGAATGCATCAGAGGCTTCAAAATAATTCTTCAAGAAGCTAAAGCAGCCGGGGCTCAAAAATTATGCCAGGCATTGGTTTTAGAAGAACGAAAACAACTCAAATATTTCAATAAAACTCTTGTGAGTAAACTGACCTTTTCTACTATTTAGAACAAATGCTTTCAGACCTTTGAACTAGAAGTTTATCTGTGGCTTTAGAAATTTTCAGTAAATGTGCTGATCACATTTGATTAGTTTTTAATGGTTCCCAACTGTGATCCATCTTGCAAATTGATTCAACATTTCTACTTTCCATTTAATGCTGGACTGCAAGTCTGTAGTTAAATGCTAAGTCTTCTAATAAGCAAAGCTTTGAGAGGTTTATAACTGTCTCACAAATCCTGAGATTAGATAAAGGCCTCAAAATTACTCCTGGGTCTGTTTTATCTTTGTTTCAGTTTTATGTGGAGATTTAATCCAGTTAGGATTCATTTTAGGCCAGCAATGACCAATGTCATTTGTTAATGTGCTCCAAGCTCTAAAAGATGTTGTTCAAAAACAGGAAGATTACCAATTGTGAAGTTTATGCTGCAGGTTTATTGTGAAATCTACTGTATATTAAATAGAGTCCATGTTTAGAGATTAAAAAGAAGAACTGAGTTGCTGGAAATCTAAAATGAAAACAAAAAGTACTGGAAAACACAGCAGCTCAATCAGAATCTTATTTTGAAAACTTTTTAAGTGTGAAACCATTCACTGGTCTTCCTCTTAAGGAAGACTGCATGAAACCTGTGATAGATAAAAACACCGTTTTAGTTACTTTTACAGTTTGCTTCAAAAAAAAAATCAAAAAACATATCCTTACAGCCCTAAATTTATCTCTTTTGCCAAATCTGATTAATGAAAATTTGTAATATAAATTTAAATGTAATCAATTTAAAGACTCATGACTGGATCAGATGGGCATGGTTGGACACATATTCCTGCAGAAAGCCATTGCTGTTGTCATAGGGCCTAAATTAACAGTTTTTGGAAAGCAAATTATTTTGAACTTGGGCATTTCTGCATCTAAATTTTTTGTTTCCAAATGCTTTGGCGAAACTTCCTGCCAGCTGTGAGTTTTGCCCTCTACTTCCTCATTATTGAATGTGTACATGACAACTGTCAGAATTTGCTGATAGAACTCAGTGTGGAGCAGCCCCCGCTTCCCTCAATGCTGCTCCTACCCAAGTCCTGTTGATATTTCAAGTGATGCCTGGCTGCTGCATAACATAGTAAAAATTCTTACAACAACTTGCATTTATATAGTGCCTTTAACATAGTAAAACATTCCAAGGCGCTTCACAGGAGCATTATCAAACAAAATTTGACACCGAGCCACATAAGGAGATATTAGGACAGGTGACCAAAAGCTTGGTCAAAAAGGTAGGTTTTAAGGAGGGTCTTAAAGAAGGAGAGAGAGAAGTAGAAAAGAGGATAGGTTTAGGGAAGGAATTCCAGAGCTTAGGGCCTAAGCAGCTGAAGGCATGGCCGCCAATGGTGGAGATTAAAATCGGGGATGCACAAGAGGCAAGAATTGGAGGAGCGCAGAGATCTTGTTGGGTTGTAGGGCTGGAGGAGGTTAGAGGTAGGGAGGGCCGAGGCCATGGAGACATTTGAGAATGAGATGAGAATTTTAAAATCAAGGCTTTGCCAGACCGGGAGCCAATGTAGGTCAGCGAGCACGTGGATGATGGGAGAACGGGACTTGGTGCGAGTTAGGATACGGGCAGCAGAGATTTGGATGAGTTAATGGAGGGAGGAAGATGGGAGGCCAGCCAGGAAAGCATTGGCATAGTCAAGTCTGGAGGTAATAAAGGCACGGATAAGAGTTTCAGCAGCAGATGAGCTGAGACAGAACATAAGAAATAGGAGCAGGAGTAGGCCAATCAGCCCCTCGAGCCTGCTCCGCCATTCAATAAGATCATGGCTGATCTGATCCCAACCACAAATCTAAAGAACACAAGAAGTAGGAGCAGGACCCGGCCACTCAGCCCCTGGGCCCTCTCCGCCACCCACAGGGCCTTGACCAATCCAAACTCAGCTTCATGTCCAATTTCCTGCCCGCTCCCCATAACCCCTAATTCCCTTTACTTCTAGGAAACTGTCTATTTCTGTTTTAAATTTATTTAATGATGTAGCTTCCACAGCTTCCTGGGGCAGCAAATTCCACAGACCTACTACCCTCTGAGTGAAGAAGTTTCTCCTCATCTCAGTTTTGAAAGAGCAGCCCCTTATTCTAAGATTATGCCCCCTAGTTCTAGTTTCACCCATCTTTGGGAACATCCTTACCGCATCCACCCGATCAAGCCCCTTCACAATCTTATATGTTTCAATAAGATCGCCTCTCATTCTTCTGAACTCCAATAAGTAGAGTCCCAATCTACTCAACCTCTCCTCATATGTCCACCCCCTCATCCGACAGGGGCGGAGACGAGCGATGTTATGGAGGTGGAAGTAGGCGGTCGTGATGATGGAGCGAATATGTGGTTGGAAGCTCATCTCGGGGTCACATAGGACGCCAAGGCTGCGAACGGTCTGGTTCAGCCTCAGACAGTGGCCAGGGAGAGGGAAGGAGTCAGTAGCTAGGGAACGGAATCTGTGGCGGGGACCGAAGACAATGGCTTCGGTCTTCCCAATATTTAGTTGGAGGAAATT
This sequence comes from Heptranchias perlo, assembly GCF_035084215.1. Taxonomy (NCBI): domain Eukaryota; kingdom Metazoa; phylum Chordata; class Chondrichthyes; order Hexanchiformes; family Hexanchidae; genus Heptranchias; species Heptranchias perlo. Next base: position 26,522,117 of record NC_090341.1, on the reverse strand, counting down.
CTTGCTCATCCAGTACTGGATGTTGGACAAGCAGTGTGACAAATGAGAGACAGCGGAGGGGTTGAGGGAGGTGGTGATGAGGTAGAGCTGGGTGTCGTCAGCGTACACGTGGAACCTGACATTGTGTTTTCAGATTACAAGAACAGGAATCCCTGTAGGGGCAAAGAGTGGAATGGGTGGGGGGCAGGAGGGAGAAAAGTGTCACTACAAAGTGGGAGGGTTGGAGGAGGAGAGTGTATCTCTGGAAAAGTGTAGGATGGGTTACAGCGTCTTTCTGAACATGGTCCGGTGGGGTAGCGTGCCTCTGTGAACTGGGGCAGGGGAATGGACGTGGGAGAGTTACTGTTGAGGTAATTTTTAGCCAAGTGATGGTCTGTTGAAAATCCAAATGTCACTTTGTTTATCCTTTTCCAAAAAAAAATCTTTCAATTGTAAAATGTATAAGTGTTTAAAATTAGCCAGAATGTATCACTTTTAATTAAAATACTGAAAACTTTCAAGGGGAGCATTTCCCCCACATCACCTTAAAATGCATCACTCATTTTTTGTCTTTAACATTTGCATTTCCCCCTTCAGGGTTTCATGTACTTGTTTTTTTCCTTCAAGATGAAAGAATGTTGGATTTACCTACAGTTTAAAGTTACTAAGCCTGTGTAATTACTTCTTTTCACGTATTGTAAGCTTACAATCAGGGCCAATCTTCTATTGTCAGCTTTTTAGGGCCTGTGCCAACTTTTTGATGCTGTTGGTTAGCTTTGTCAGCTTTGGTTTGTTTTTGTGGTTAGCGTGTATGTGAAAGTTGTTACTGTCCACAAATGTATACCCGTTATTATTACCAGCTAGAATTTTTTGTACTGTACCTCTGATCTGGTCGTTTCCCTTCAGTCCACAGATGCTGACCTGTGTTGTGAAATACTGCAACTATATTGAAGTCACTTAGTTGCTAGTTATGAGTTAAATTCCTGCAAAGAAACAAATAAGAAAAATAGGAACGGACCTCCTTGATAGCACATTTGATAAATGCACTGGTCAGCATTATTTTGAGTCATAGAAAAATGCAGGCCACAACCTGCCCTCACTTTGGGAGGAAATGTTCCTTGTTTCTCCCTGATCTCTTGTTTGATTCCTGGTCAATGCTGAGTTACAGCTGGGGTGATGGTTCAATTAGACTGAGTATCCTTTGGTGCAGTGAAAGGCAGGAAATTAGCCAGGGTTCCTAATCCTGGTTAATGTCCAGTAATTCCTGTTGGAAAGCGCATGTCTATGGATATTAGGTGACACCTGGATATGTCTCAGCAAATATACTTCTGCAGACAAATAGCCTTCAGCCAGTCACTGTTTCAGCCCACACTTTGCAGAGGAATAAATACCTGATGAGGTACTGGAGGACACCTAGGGCCATGGAACTTTAGCCTAGTATGAATTGGTATCTTTAGGATGAGGCGAAAAGGGGAAATAATTGAAAAGAAAACACAAGAACATTTCCTCCTGAAATGAATGCACGTTAAGCACTGCCTTATCAGATATAAATTTTGTTCTGTGATGAATTATTGACGTGGTGGGCGATCTGTTTTCCAAATAACGTACTGGGGATCTTTGGTTAGCTTAGAACGTCTCAAGGTTAAATGGAACAAGTATCTTGAAGGAAAAATACATTGTTGGCTACAACTCCTAGGATGGCAGGATGGACTAGATGGATCTATGGTCTTTTAAAGCCTGGAGAATTTATATATTTCTTTGTGCATTCCACATAACTTTGGTTCTCTCTTCAGGTTATGAAATCCCATCCATTTCGAAGTTTGAAGTTTAAAACGCAATATAATGTGACGATTTTACCATTTCCGAACCTTTTGGAAGAAAATAATGATACCTTTCAGTTTGAGGTTGAATGTAAGTACTGACTTAGTGCAGCTCATATGATGACTTATGAAGAGAACTGTAATTGGCACAGAGCCTGGAACAAAGTTTCCATTTATTAATAAAACACAATTTCAGCAGTAATATTGCAGACCTGTTGCAATGTGGTTAACTGACCAGAAATTCCGTGAGTTGGTCAAGCTTGAGAACACAGACATTGTAAGAGGATCCTTGCAATCTAGCACTTGCTTTATCAGGAAAAATGACTGATTGATTATAATTTGGGGTTTGTAGATAGAACTATAGCTGCTTCTACGACATCCCTGGACCATCAATATTAAAGAAATCCTCAATGTTGCATTGCTGGCATAAGGCCAGTTGGCAGCTCTCAGCTCTTGTTTAACTTGGTTGGTGATGAACAAGACCTAAAGAAGCATTTTCACCGAGCATAACCAATTAGTAATGTATGACAGAATTATATCAAAGATTTCTAAACTGGTTTCTAATGCTGTGTTCACAGCTTCACTAAAGTATTTCATCTCAATTAGAGGAATGCTATTTCAGCATAAATAATTAGAATAGTACAAAGTTTGTAAACCTCAAATTTATGAAAGGCACTTTAAAGTGATCTCTTACCTACAGAAATTGCAATAATATAGTTCAGGAATAAAAAATCGTGATATTTCCTGTTTTTAAGAAAATTGATTTAAAATGTGCTTTACATTAGATTTAAATTAAGAGACATTAGTTAGGGGAAAGAATGAAACAAACTGTATAATGCTTGGAGAAATCTCATGATTTATAAAGCATTTCCCTCTTCCAACACAGCTTGTGAAAACCGGTTGGGAATAAAAAAGATAATTTAACTGTCAAAAATTAGTTTGAGCTCAACTGTTTTCTGGAATTGTAGTACAGTACTCCAATAGAGGGTATTTTATATGAATTACTAATTTTCATTCTTCATATTTTTGCCAATAGACTGGTCTCCAAAGAATCTGGATGTCAATCAACCATACCAGTCTACAAATTTAAATGTGACCTTTGACTTGGCTCCTTCCATTTTTGGATTTAAGGCCTATCACATACGTTGTAAAATGGTGAACACCGGTTTCCATAAGGACAAAAACATTTTTGTGGTAAGCAAACTGGATAGCTGAAGCAAAACGGTGGTATTTGGTAATGCTATATACTGTGCCATAACTATAAAACTGGCCAAGACGAAGTATGGGCCTTTGATGATGCCAGCTGTCCCAAAACAGTTGTTTTATTTAGACCCTCTTGATACTTTTCTGTATGCCCAGCTTTCCCAATTCCTAAAGCCACATCTCCCCTTTCAGCTGGAATATATTTTTGGGGGACGGGGGATGGCCTTGGCTCTGAACTTCTTTACGGTTGTTGTGTAACAGGAGATGCATACCTTTAGACTGAAATTGTGTCCTTTAAGTTTTCCTTCGCCTTGAAATGCTTTGTTTCCCGACAGTATGGTGGGTTGAGAGGCTCTCCTACCATGTAAGTTAAAGACAGTAAATCATTTCATAGATTTCACTGAACCATTTTCCCATCTGACTGGGTCTCATTGCTAAGGTTAACCAATTCCAATAAAAATTCAGAATTTATAGAAATTAGTGAAAAGGTTAAGCTTTGAACATCCCCATTAAGGAAGCAATATGCAGAAGCACTAACCTTGGTATTTTTGTCCAAAAGTATTACCGTGTTTGCTTTTGAGAAAATCAGGAAAATATATTTAAAGTGATAATGCCCCACGACAGCTCCTTGAAAATATTGTTTTTCTTGGCTTTGCATGTCTTTAATAATTAGCACCTGTTGTGACCGACTTCACTGGGTTTCCACGGCAGGGGCAGGGAATAATGGTCGCCCTGTGCGCTGGCTGCCAGGTGGACGATGGAGCGACACAGCTGTTGGTTACACCATCAGTCACCCTGCCTAATCTTTATTGGATAAGACTGTACACAGCCCACATTTAACGCTTCGGGATCTATGATAGATACTAAGTTTGTCATTCATTAGATTATTGAAATGAGGTATGAACAAATACATGTTGGTGACCAAATTTGTACGAGATTGATGTCAAGTATCTTTCAAGGCCACTTTCATCAGTAAGAAAATTTAGTGCTACTGTGGAAGCACTTGTCAACACCTCAATATTCATGGATATTCATGAAACTTTGAACTCTGCTGGGATTCTGTTTAAATGCTCGCTAAGAAATGTTTCATTCCCTCCTACAGGACAATAACATGACTGTTGTGAGTTACGTTTTTCATGATCTCTACCCAGGCACTTACACCGTTGAGGTATGATTCTTTTATATTTGGCCATTTTTCAAGTTCTGCTTCCAATGTTGTAACTATTATGTCACCTCAACTGGCCCACGGAAGACTGTAGCTTTTGCTGGCAGTGTCATCTGGTGGCTCAGTTGAGATGAGGCATGTGTGTTCTCCACACCGTGAGGCTGAGGGAGTATTTGCTTTTCTCTGAGTTAGAACACAACACCTGGCAATAGTTCAGGCAGGGGACTGCGTCAATACCTCCACTCATGGGGAGAAGGATTGGATTCATTCCCAGCCGTGGGAGTGAACGTTTTAATGACTTTGCGCTTTGGCTGCTTGCTTTAATTTTTTTTGTTTAATCCGTTATCCTCTGTCTAAAGTTCCTCGTTGTGAAAGGAATAGGTTCGAATTTCATTGTTCCAAATGAGACTTTGATTTCTGTGTAAAGCCTTTTTAGTACTGTGTTTCCATGTGTTTGCAAACAAGTTGCAGCTGTGAGTTAGGGCACATGCTCAGAGATTATCTTACTGCATCTTAGTATGTAGTTTGTGCTGCAAAACATTGTGTGTGTCTCTTGCATAACACTGCAGCCGACCGTATTCTTTCCTACCTACTTCCGATTCAATGGCCCAGATTTTCCTGGAGATGTGAGCCATTATAACGGCGCATCTACGTTGTCAGGGCCCTGGAATGGCGCAAAAGAAAGAGGAAATTATGGAATAAGTGACTTATGCCATGACTTATGGCATTCCATATATTTTTGGGATTTTTGTGCTGATCCGCCATTTCTCCTCGCTGAAAACAGTTGGAAGGTAATTTTTATAGCTCTGCTCCAAATAATGGCAATGGTGATTTTGCTGATTTTATCGCCAGTTTTCACACTGCTGCCACTTAAATTAAAAAATAATGGTGCTGGTGTCCTGGCAGTGGCATGATTTGGATTAGAGTTATACTAGGGCTTCCCATAAAAGCTGGTTTTAAGTCTTTACGTTCCCACCCTGTTCTAATGTATTCGTTGAATCACTGGGAGAAAATGGCTGCCCACTTCCAATTCGCTGCCAATCACTTCCATTCAGTGGCATATTCTAATTAGAAACTCAGGAAAATATGGAGGAAGTTATTGCCAGCGAGATCAGCGCTCTAGATGATTAAATTTACGGTGTACGTTGCTGATCTCGCCATTGTAGGAAAATCTGGGCCAATGAATTTTCAGAAACATAAATCACCCTTGGGTTACCAACAGTAAACACACTGAAAATATGCCAACCGTAGCTTTTTGTCTCTTATACATATAAACCCAACAAATGAAAATGTTCTAGTTTGGGGATATGTTCATTCATTACTTGGGAACTAAACTTGTATTTTAAAAAATATATGTTGTGTTCTTCTCCATTTCCCCCTTTGTTTGGAAGGTAGGGAAATACTGTTTCCCTGTTCCCATTTTCTCCAGAATTCTTTGTTCCACTATAGTCCAAACCGGAGTCCAAGTAATACTGCAACATTACCCTTTATGTGTGGAGAGAGAGAGCCTTAAAGAACACTTGCAGCTTTTTATGATTCATTGGTAGTCAGTCACTTTAATATCAAACCTCTTCTTCTAACTGTTCTTTGCAATCTTGCACATTTTTGTAAATTGTGTCATTGAGAACCTTCTTGTGTTTTTTATCTAAAGGTGACTGATTCCAGCAATACCACTGGGAAACAGGTCAATTTCACAGTGAGGCCAGGTAGGGTCTATTTTTAGGGCTGGATTGTGGTGAGAATGGGCGCACTCCAAACAGCACCTGCATTATTAATGTCATGTATGTTCAGAATTGTTAACTAAGAACTTATTTGAATAGCTAAAAGAAATGACCTTGAGGAAAGGGATCACAGTCACCTTATATTCACAGTAAGCCATGAGTTCCCTCAAAAAGATTTCTATATTAAATGTTCAAAGTTGAGTTGATATGTTGGTCATTTTGAACCTCTAAAGAACTCTCTCCCAAATGATTACCATATAAAAATGAAAACAATCATCATATACCTATTTATAACACACCTCTTCATCTCCACCTTTATTGTCTCTCTTTCTCCCCCCTCCTCCCCCCCGCCACCGATACTCATACTCTTATGAAAATATTATCAGTTATTGTTAATCCTCTTTCTGCCACCCCCTTCTCAGTCTTCCCTCCTTCTGTAGGTATTGGCTGATGCTGGGATAGGGTTCTATCACTTTGTCCAAGTGGCCATTGTTCGTGTGTGAGCCTGGACAGTGAGTTCAGGGAGGTACTGCAATGAGTCTGATCCTGTCCTCACCCGACATTCACAAACATGCACTTTCAATTGAGGTTCCTGGCTAGCTACCAGGAGTGGGAGCCATAGATGATCATTCCCCAACCCAGGGGCGCTGAGGTCAACTCTAATACCTCTCCTGACGTTACTGCTGGAATCGGCAATTTGGCACAGAATGGGGAATCAATCCTGGGACCTTCCTGGTCTGTATGGCTCAGCTACTCACTTGAAAAAAAATTATTGAGCATTGAAGGAGCTCAAATCTAGTTTATAAAACGTACACTGTTTGCCAAAATGTAAGCAGAACTTCCTGAATTAGCATTAAACTTTGGTGTGATAAAATGAAATTTTGAATTTACCTTGTGGATGGCAACAGGATGTAGATATCAGCTTATTAGCTTTTGAAAACAGGTGGTACTGCATCCTTTGATGCCTCCTTTGACTCAGTTTATGTCTAGTAAACAAAACATGTTTTATTTATTTTCCTCCTCTTCCATCAGTGCATTTTCCATGGGCTGGTCCAATCCGAGCAATTGCCATCACAGTTCCGTTAGTGATTGTGTCTGCAATCATCACTCTCTTCACAGTCGTCTGTTGTAAGAAACAGCAAAGTAAGAAACATGCTGCAGCTTTGTTCCTGATGTAAAAAAAAATTCTTAAGTGAATTTGAGGTCAATTTTGAACTTTTTGTCAGTCATGTTTCAGAATTTTTTTTTGACTATCTGTCTACAGAAAAGGATTTGTGGGAGTGGGGGGTGCTACTTTGAAGCATTGGATTGTAAAACAAAGTGGATTTTCACAGGTTTAAAAGGGAAGGCCACAGGCTGCAGGCTTTCAGAGCATGTGGATTCAAGCCAGACATTGATGCTATTTTCCAGGACAATTGGGAACAATAGGGGAGTCATTATCTCATCCTGGGTGACTCCCAACAAACATTCGCCCCCTAGGGGTTGGAATGACCCTTCCAGTTGAAATTTGCATGAAGCTAAGGGAGGGGACATGCGAGTAGGTTTGAATAGCTGCTCTTCTGGCCAACTCCTTGATGGGAGGGGTCAGGAACCAAACACCAAGGGGACGGGAAAGAAGTAAACAACGACCCACATGTTGGCAGTGAGGTGAGAAAAAGAATAATGTTGGAGGATACTTAGACCTCAGAGTAGTTTTCAACCTGGTGGAGTAGATTGTCTGATTGTTGTAGAATCTGCCCAGCATTCATTCCATTGAAATCAATGAAACAAAACTAGGGTGGGTTCTATAAACGGCGGGCAATCTGCCAGTAATCCACCAGATTCCTGCCCAGGTGGCAAAGTTGACAATTACCCCTCTCTTGTTTAAGCCAAGTAAGACAGCTCACCTATGTGAGGAAGCATGAAGTACTCTTTATTTTGTACCGTTACATGAAGATAAGTTGTATTGATTGAACTAAGTGAATCTATCATAACTGTTGCTCTGTATGTTCACCTTGCCATGAGGTGGCAAGAGCAGCCGTGTTGAATCATATCAAACCATACATCACCTAATGTTAACTTGGTCCGCCTTTGGTGGGATTTGAAGTACATGTGAAAAGACATGAATATCCTGTTCTGGTCACAAGGGGATTTTATTGTTGCTCTCCCTGGAGTTATGCTATCATACAATAAATATAGGACAGTGTGAGTTGACTCCCATAAAAAAAATAACTGATGCCATCACCCCATAGAAAGTATCTACAGCAGACAATTAAGTCCTTGAGCAAACATCATTTTTTTTCTCTCAAAATGTTCTCTCCTTCTCGATGTAATTGACAGGCGGTTCAATTATGAGGAACCATAGGCAAAAATGGCAGTCAAGTTGCACATAGCAAGGTTTCAGAAATAGCAGATAAAATGAATAACCAATTAATCTGTTTTAAATAGCATTGGTTGAGGGAAGAATATTAGCCAGGACACCAGGAGAGCACCCTGCTTTTTGAATAGTGCCATGGGAACTTTTACTTCCATATGACCAGGCAGATGAGGGCTTGATTTAATGTCTCATCCAAATGATGGCACCTCTAACAATACAGCATTCCCTCAATACTGCACTGAGGTGAGACTTGAAAATACAACGTTTTGAATAGATGAGATGTTTTTAATGGGCATGAAAACACAGGCTTTACAGAATATACTGAACTAATCTCTCGCTCTAAGTTTTGTAGTGAGAATCTGTCAAGGGTACATAACACCTGCTGCCTTCATCTAGTAAAAGTTTCCTTGCTGGGAAATAAGAAAGGAGCTAGTCCATAAATTTACCCCTTCTGATTAGAGGTTACAGTTATATTCAGCAGACATTGGGTTGGGCTGAAACAAAATAAATGGAATTGGGGTATAAAAAGGGTCAGACAATGGGAGGCCAGAGGTACAGCAATTTACTGTGTCAATTTGCTTTGCTATAGAGTCATGATATAGGTTTATGCCTGCAGTTTTAAGTGTTAAGTTTCTGATCTTTGCTCGTCGGGAGAGGGAAATTGGCGGGCAAGTCACCCTGGCATTTCTCATGGGTTTCCTGGATGGTTACAGAGCAGCATTGTCAGAGGCCAGGGAATGATGTGATGATGGGGGAACGCGGGACTGACCCTACACAGGTGAAAAATAACATTTTAAAATCAGTTTTTAAGATACGATGAAATCCACAGCAAGATTATTCTATTTACAAATTCCCAGTGAAAGCACATTTTATCAAGTCCCACTTTTGTTGTTGACTTGTTTACTATTGATGTAGCTGTTCACTAATTGCAGGTCTGGTTCTCAACAATGCTTTCTGTCATGGGATTGATCATGATTTCCACGATCATCTTTGAGACAGATGAGGGTTATGTGACTATAATTCAGTTTTTTCTTGGTATATAAATTTTTCTAAAAGAATTAATACATTTGATGTGGAATCTTGCCTTTGTTTCATGAGTTGGAATACTGTAAAACTCCAGAGTCAAACAGGCATGAGCAAAGCTTTTAGGTTATTTTACAAAGAATGCATCAGTTTTAGGTGTGCAACACTTAAAGTATTTTGTCTGTGTTTTAAACTAAATGATTCAGTCTGTATTGCCCAATTATTTAGTTTTCCTTATCTTAAATCTGTGTGCCTTGGTTCTACAATTCTGTATGGCAGAAAAGGATAGATCAGAGTACTTTCTAAATGGTGAAAAGCTCAATTTGTGGAGGTCCAAAGAGACTATGGAGTCCATTTTTATAGATCATTAAAAGTACAGAAAATAACCAAAAAGGCTAATGGAATGCTGGCCTTTCTACCTAGAGGACTAGAATACATGGGGGTAGAAGTTACGCTACAGCTATACAAAGCCCTTTGTTAGACCACACCTGGAGTACTGTGTTCAGTTCTGGGCACCGCACCGTAGGAAGGATATATTGGCCTTGGAGGGAGTGCAGCGTAGATTTACTAGAATGATACCTGGACATCAAGGGTTAAATTACGAGGAGAGATAACATAAACTAGGGTTGTATTCCCTGGAATTTAGATTATTAAGGGGTCATTTGATCAAAGTTTTCAAGATACTAAGGGGAACTGATAGGATAGATAGAGAGAAACTATTTCTGCTGGTTGTGGAGTCTAGGACTAGGGGACATAGCCTAAAGATTAGAGCCAGGACTTTCAGGAATGAAGTTAGCAAACACTTCTACACGCAAAGGGTGGTAGAAGTTTGGATCTCTCTTCCGCAAACGGCAGTTGACGCTAGCTCAATTAATTTTAAATCTGAGATTGATAGATTTTTGTTAACCAAAGGTATTGAGGAATATGGGGCTAAGGCAGGTATATGAAGTTAGGTCACAGATCAGCCATGATCTCATTTGAATGGCGGAACAGGCTTGAGGGACTAAATGGCCTCTGTTCCTATTTCCAACTAATCCAACCCCTTGTTTTCCTGTTAATGTAGCCACCGTTGCCCAAGCAAAGAGGAGGGCATTGTTTTAATCTTATACTCTTTTTGAATTGATTGATAATTATTTAAAAACAGCGATAGGATTATTTTGTTCATATTCTGATACATTGGAGATGTCAGTCGTGGCTCAGTTGGTAGCACTCTCACCTCTGAGTCAGAAGGTTGTGGGTTCAAGTCCCACTCCAGAGACTTGAGCACATAATATAGGCTGACACTTCAGTCCAGTACTGAGGGAATGCTGCACTGTTGGAGGTACCGTCCTTTGGATGAGATGTTAAACCGAGGCCTCATCTGCCCTCACGGGTGGATATAAAAGTTCCCATGGCACTATTTCGAAGAAGAGCAGGGGAGTTTTCCTGGTGTCCTGGCCGATATTTATCCCTCAAACAACAATTTTTTAAAAACACGCTTTCTCATGCTGTTTGTGGGACCTTGCTGTGTGCAAATTAGCTGCCGTGTTTCCCACATCACAACAGTGACTATACTTCAGAAGTACTTCATTGGCTGTAAAGCACTTTTGGTCATCCTGAGGCCGTGAAAGGTGCTATATAAATGCAAATTATTCTTCTTCTTTATAATTGTGTTCTGACAACCCTAAAGCAGTCTGCATATTTGTGGTTCAAGTCTTGTATTGCTGTTCAGAGCAAGGATACTTTGGTATGTGTGGTCTAGGAATTGTGTTTGAATTGAACTGGTCACGTAATAAAATTGCTCTTCTGTTCTTTTCGTCATAGATCCAGTATATTCTGAACTGGATGAGGAGAATTCTGAATCATCTCCATCTCCTCGGTCCAAGCCAAAAGTTTTCATCTGCTACTCCAGTAAAGACTGTCAGAAACACCTCAGTGTCGTTCAGTGCTTTGCATTCTTCCTGCAGGACTTCTGTGGCTGCGAGGTAAATTTGCTTTGTCCGTGTGAATCACTTGAAGAAGCATTGGCAAGAATTCCTGTACATGAAAGTGTCAAAATCATTAGGTCTGTCACAGTTTGTAAAGATGGTACCTGCATATTGAAAATCTTCTATGAAGCTGGCGCCTTTGGAAACTGTTGAAAAAAATTTGCAACATGCAGTAATATTTGCCTTCATTGAATGCTGTCTACCGATTTTCCATACAGGAATTTATGGTTTGCAACAGAACCATGGGTGTATTTTTAGATGACCTGTGTGAAACCCACACTTCCTAGAGGCTGCGTGGTGTCGTAGGCTTCTTCTATGAGAAGAATAGGTGGAATAATTGGGTTTCAGCCCATGGTGCAAGTCATCTTTTAAGCTATCTTAAACCATTCTTTGCTCATTTTCTCCATCTGCTGGTCCCAATATAGTGCCAAAAAACAACTTGTAGTTTAGCATTTGTCAAGAGGTTGTTTGTTTTGGAGTGATTCTGAAGTGTAAGCTACATTCATATTTACATAAGTTATTATGCTGCCGTTGTATAATCAGGAGTCAACCTGTCCACTAAATGACTTGAGTTCTTTGAATGTTAGAATTAGAACACCTAAAACTGCCCAATCCAATGCCATGCCCCTCCACAAATGGTGTTATACTTGTGCCTTACTGACTGACTCCAGGCATCCACCAATACATAAAACCCTCCAATTTTGCCAAATCTTAGGTTCCCCATTTGCCTGGGGCCAGACCACAAAACACCCCCCCCCCCCCCCTCCCCGGTGTTCCTAAACCTCAGGACCATCCCCTAGTGATGCCAACCCTAACCTCTCCAGTACTGCTAAATACCAGGTACCTACCTCTAGCTGCTACATCTTGCACACGATCTTACTGTGTATCTGTAGCATTAAAAATGGTATGTGTAGTGCACATTTCCTACCAATCACATTTCTTTCTCACACTTTGTCACACTTAACTTTCTGTGTCACAATTCAAAGAAAAAAAATTAAAAAACGAATTCTCTAGGAACACAAAATGCTGGAGACAGGATGTCTGCAGTTTCTTAATTGACATCTGCAGGAACTCATCCAAAGCTAACTTAGCAGCAGCCTCTTATTTGGCCTCCATGAACCTGTTTACTGAATAGCAATTAGACTTGTGGCCTTAAAGGAACACACACCTGCACTTTACATGGTTTAATATTCTTAACTTCATAAAACAGTGCATCCTGTAACATAACATGAGCACCACTATAGGAAGTTTGCCAAATTGTAATAAAATTTGTATGCCCCTCAGCTTGCATCGGCAGGCGTTTGAGGTTAATAATGTTGAAGAGGCAGTTTATGCTTCTTGTGCTGGTGATACAAAATTCACGGTGCTTACTGGTTCAGTTAATGTGTTACCCTTAAAAGATACCCCTGATGTGCTTATGGAGCACAAAAATACTTGCATAATAGCAGATTTTGAATTGACACATACAGCACGTGATTTATTTTCAATTTTGCCTTTACAAAGGGGTTTATGTGGCGCTTCCTAAGAGGGGAATATCATACAGTATTTAATTTTAATTTCTTAACGCTTCAACAACGGAATATTCCATTAAAATAAAACCTAAATTTGAAGCTTCCTGTCTTTGCACCTTATTTTTACCAACACAAAACATATTATGATTTCATCAAAGTCTGAACAAATCTAATCTTTTGCACAACAAAACAGAAAACAGCTAATCCTAGACAGGCTATTGGGATTTCCTTCATATCCTTTTGGTTTATATCCAATCTGATGCTGGGTTGCACTGTTTTCAAGGTCAATAGTACAGTTATAACATTTGTTTTGCCTGCTGCTACTTGTCAGTGTCACCATAGTAGTCATCTAGCCTTGAATGATCATTTTGCTTCTGTAAAATCCACTCGGGTAAGAACTGCTGCCATTTTTAGTTGCACACTTATTCGAGCAACCAAGGCATAACTGACTGGCGGGAGCCCTATCAAAAATGTCGCATGAATCCATGAAGAAGTGAATTTAACACGTTTGCGTGAGTGTTGATCCCTCAATATGAAGCCTTTAGTATGATTTCCAGTTTCTCAAACTACAGTCTTTCTTGCTGTGCATGTGTCAGCATTAGAAGACAGTACATTTGTGTAATGTGCCTTTTCACCCAAATAGCTATCTTTTTAGCTCCTGACTCTGTAGATCAAGTTTGCTACTAGTCAAGGTAATTTGCCTGCATCCTGTATTCCTAAACCAGTTAACAATGACTCCCAGCTCTTTAATTCTTGTCTGTAAACCGTCAGTGGACTCCTGCTTAGGAGTAAAGGGAAATGGACTAATTTTGCTTTATTTGCAGAGAATGGAATTGCGTTAAACTCACTTGTGACTTGGTTATTGTGCAGTCACAAAGCCAATATTAAAAAAAAGTTTTACATGGTTTCTTTCATTATTGAGAAAACCACTGTTGATGAGAGGGCTGTCCCATCAGAAATAAAAATTGGAGTTTTTTTGCCAAAATAAATGAGTATCGTAAATGCAATACTTAGGAATATGATTTTTGTTTTTAAATAGGTTGCCTTGGATTTATGGGAACATTTGGAGATCTGTAAGGAGGGGCAAATGGACTGGCTCAGTCAGCAGATCATGGAGTCCCATTACATCATTGTCATTTGCTCAAAGGGAATGAAGTTCTTTGTAGAAAAGAAGCACCGTAAACATAAAGGTGGCTCTAGAGATGGTGGGCAGGGAGAACTTTTTATTGTTGCTGTTTCGATGATAGCAGAGAGGCTGCGCCAGGCAAGACTAAATTCAGGCAACATCTCCAAGTTCATCGCTGTCTACTTTGACTACTCCTGTGAAGCAGACATTCCTGGCGTCCTAGATTTGGCCTGTAAATATAAACTGATGGATCATTTTCCTCAACTCTATTCTCATTTACATGCTCGAGATCACAGCCACCCAGACTGGGACCCGCGTGAAGTCAACATTCGCAAAAGCAACTACTTCAGAACTAAATCTGGACGTTCTCTGTACGTAGCCATTTCTAATATGAAGCAACTTATCGAACAAGAGCCTGACTGGTTTGAGAAGCAGCTGGTGCCAAGCCTTCCCCAACTCTCTCATCATCAAGGACCAGTTAGAGTAGACTCTGGACTTGTTCTAAATGAGGTGATTTTTAAGCAGCCAGTAACTGAGCATGATTTTCACTTGAAAACCATTGCAGATGTCACCCCTGTCAATTCAGTGTCCTATTCCATAATTCAGCACTTGAGCATTATTGGCGATGCAGACATTTCTGACCATCAAGATGCTAGTTCTTTGCTGAGACCCTTGCCACAGATGGTGGCGGCTGTGAATCTCCCAGAAATGCCCCGTGACTCTGGGATATATGACTCTTCTATTCCTTCATCAGAATTATCACTGCCTTTAATGGATGGCCTATCTTCAGACCAGACCGAAACTGGCTCCATTGCAGACAGTGTCTCCTCGTCCTCAGGGTTAGGTAAGATATCTTACAGATACCAAGTGTATCCACAAGTTTGCTATAGACAACAGTAAGCATTATAACATGTACCAAAGTGTTTTGCCGCCTTGGGTTAGAATGCACCTCACATGGATCAAGAGGGTCCTGAGCGAAATGAATTTAGATACCCAGTCCACTTCCTACTGAATTGGAGTTTACAGTAAAAAGCTATCCTTCAATTTGGTGTTCATTGTAACCAACTGATATTCTAATTTAGGGATGTAATAAAGATAGAACAGGCAAGAAATAGAAATCTGCTGCAAAGGTTTTAGACCGATTATGAACTCAGTGTAGAGAGCAACGTGTATTCATCCAATATGCAGAGTGGACTGTTCCATTTCCCAGGAATTAACATCAATCATCATGCAATATATATAGAAAATAGGAGCAAGAGTAGGCTATTCGGCCCTTCGGGCCTGCTCCGCCATTCAAAATGATCATGGCTGATTGTCTAACTCAATACCCTGTTCCCGCTTTTTCCCCATATTCCTTGATCCCTTTAGCATTAAGAAATATATCTATCTCCTTCTTGAATACATCTAATGACTTGGCCTCCACTGCCTTCTGTGGTAGAGAATTCCACAGGTTCACCATCCTCTGAGTGAAGAAATTTCTCCTCATCTCTGTTCTAAATGGCATATCCCGTATCCTGAGACTGTGACCCCTGGTTCTGGACTCCCCAGCCATCAGGAACGTCCTCCCTCTGTTTCGAAACTCTAAACTCTAGTGAATATAGGCCTAGTCGACCCAATCTCTCCTCATACATCAGTCCTGCCATCCCAGGAATCAGTCTGGTAAACCTTTGTTGCACTCCCTCCATGGCAAGGGCATCCTTCCTCAGATAAGGAGACCAAAACTGCACACAATGCTCCAGATGTGGTCTCACCAAGACCCTGTATAACTGCAGTAAGACATCCCTGCTCCTGTACTCAAATCCTCTTGCAATGAAGGGAAACATATCATTCACCTTCCTAACTGCTTGCTGCACCTGAATGTTCGCTTTCAGCGACTGGTGCACAAGGACACCCAGGTCTCATTGCACCTCCCCTTTTCCCAATCTATCACCATTCAGATAATAATCTGTCTTTCTGTTTTTACAACCAAAGTGGATAACCTCACATTTATCCACGTTATTCTGCATCTGCCATGTTCTTGCCCACTCACCCAACTTGTCTAAATCACATTGGAACCTCTTTGCATCCTCCTCACAGCTCACATTCCACCCCAGTTTTGTGTCGTCTGCAAACTTGGAAATGTTACATTTAGTTCCCTCATCCAAATCATTGATATATGTTGTAAATAGCTAGGGCCCAAGCACTGATTCCTGCGGTACCCCACTAGTCACTGCCTGCCACCTGGAAAAAGACCCGTTTATTCCTACTCTCTGTTTCCTGTCTGTCAACCAATTCTCAACCCATGCCAGTATATCCCCCCACCCCCCCAATCCCATGTGCTTTAATTTTGCACACTAACCTCTTGTATGGGATCTTATCAAAAGCCTTCTGAAAATCCAAATACACCACTTCCACTGGTTCTCCCCTATCTATTCTACTAGTTACATCCTCAAAAAAACTCCAGTAGATTTGTTAAGCATGATTTCCCTTTCATAAATCCATGCTGACTTTGTCCAATCCCGTTAATGCCCTCCAAGTGTTCTGTTAACACAATATATATATGACTAAAAACAAAAAATAAGCCAGTTTGCTGCAGTATTGTAAATGAAGACTCTGATCTATGATCATCATATGATACCAACAAATTTAAAATTCATAAATACATTTTTTTTCACTTTTAAACATGTACCAAAAAAACGGTGTGAGAAAATACTATTTAACCTATTAAGACCATTTTCACAAACATGGTACAATTTGATCGATCATGGACTCTACCATATTCTTAATCTCCAGATTAAAAGATGTGTAATATTTTTCTCTGACTCCCATAGGTATTGAGCAAAACTCTGAATGTCTATCTTATCTGTTCTTGTATTGTTAAACCTGGGCCAGTTGCTATCCACATTTCCATGGTCCCAGCAGCATAAGAACTTTGTTCTCTCCATGTGTTCTTTGGATTATAAAAAATGAATTGGTTGAGCACCAGTATTTGGGGAGGCTTCTGCATACTTCTGGGTCAGCACCCACTATAAAGGAAAGCCTGCCTGATGCTAGACCAACACCAGTTAAATGGTGAGGCATTAATTGCTAGAGCTTAAGCACAGGGAATGCAAATAACACAACAGTCGGTATCATTTAATGTCACATGGTTTATATTTTTTTACCCTTATCCCAAGCTTAAAATTAGTGACAAGTCAATATTTGCAACTTCTAGTTTCACCAAATTTATCCTTGCAGGTGACCAACTGTCAGTGTGGCCTCCATTCTCTAGAGATGGAGGGAAAACTGACAGGAGTATGCGCATTTTTCATAATTTTCACTCGGACTCCATTGAAATAAGACATGCATACATGGAAATGTATTGTCAATTGACTAAATCAGAGAGATAGAAAATTTCTTAGACTGTTTTGTAATAATGTAATGAGTTTGGCTTCATCTGTGTTTGAAAAGGAAGGCAGTAATACGGTATTTAAAATGTTTCTATCACAGCCGTCAGCAACGGTTAATCTGCACCTACTTGCACCTACATTTTTCTCAATTGCTAATGTTTCCCTACTTTATACTCATGCCTACTTTTTTGCTAACGTTAATGAAAGGAGGAAAATACACCTAGTTTGTTGGGATTCTTAGTCTGCGGCAGGCTTCTAAAAGCATCTCCTGTCATTTGAGTCATTTTGAGTACAATAGTGCAACAATCTTATGTAGCCTCATGGGGGTGCTGTTGTATCAACATCTTGGTACCAGGTGCATGAAGAATGTGTTTACAAGTTCATCTTTAAGTATCCAACAGCAGAAAATCTTTGCCCTTATTGTGAATAAAGTAGAAAGAATATTAATTTTAAAAAATAAATGTCTTACCATAAATATACTTGCAAGTATTCTATTAATTTTTGTGTCAGTTGACATTGGATGTTGAAGGAGATCCATCTATCTTTCCTGTTGCTGCAATATGTAAATAGATGAATAAAAATGAAAAATAGTCGTCACAAAATTCATCTTTAAAAAGATCCTTGTGGCTAATCAATTTGATATAATGCACCTCTTTTAAATGCAATTTTTCATTGGATTCAATATAAATAGCTTTAGGTTACAATTTTAAAAAAAATTTCACCCCATAAGTTCTCGACACTCAGTCATTTTAATGACCCTGTTCGATTTACCCTCTAACTTCCATTCCCTCCTGTGGGAAAGTGCCTAACATCCATTTGGTGCCTCCCTCTGTAAGCTCTGGAATACCGGGAGCTTATCAACTTAATCATTTTAAATAAAACGTGTTTAATATGGTTGGTGCAAAGAGAAACAGCTGGTTCTCCATCTCTTTTGCCTTCTACCAACATTTTTAAATGACTGCATTGGAGGATGCATTTATTTATGATTTATATGTTCTATCTATTCCTCATAATCAATAAGATTCTTGAAACATAATGGTTAAGCGCTTCTAGATTTGGTAAGTATATAGTACTTGCAACAGTAATTAAGCAAATGCTTAAATTATACTTGCGACCATTCCTGGCGATGATGATTGGGGAATGCATTATAGTTCTGAGTTCAGTATTCAGGTTGATCAAACCTTCAAATCCAAATAATGTGACAATCAGCATGCCTCTGCATTACATGGTTATACCAAAAAAAATTTAAAACTCCAATTTTGGCGAAACTAACAAGGAACCCACACCTTATCAATAACTCAGTTAATAAGCTGAGTTCCTCACTAACGTGCTCCTTTTCCATTGAATGAACAGGATCCTTATTTTTTTTCTCGATATTTCTGACCGCACTACATAAGCTTTAATTAAAAAGATAATATTTTACACCGACGTTCTCTAGCAGGACTAACTAGAACCCTTGCAATCCATATAATTGATTACATTCCCTCAAACTTGTGATTTAGTACACCCCGGCAAGTCTTCAGTTAACATATCTCATAAAGTCACATTCTTTATCAGGTGATTACTTCATACAAGCATATTAAAGCTGCTGGTGCCATAAGGATCAGTCTCCGTTCAAATGTTTGGTGGTCACCATCTTCGGATTGCTGTGTAGCTATACAACTGTGGCATTAATTAGTTATTTTAAGACATTACAATTGAAGGATCTTACTTCCCTCCTTAACAAACAAGGGCTAAAAGTTAACATTATTACAATATAAAGACAAATCATTAGCAGCATTACATTAGCAAACTCCCTGCTGCTCTCTGACTAACCCTTTCCACACAGCTGCCAATTTCAATATGTTGCACAGTTATAAAATGAGGTAATGTGTCTTCTCAATGGTAGCATTACATTATTGTGTATTGTTGCTAGGCAACTGACAGAGAAATCCATTCTAGAGGGAGATCCATTCTAGTGAATTATTAGTGATAAGTGAGTTGATACTCTGGATGAGCGAGAAAGCATGAGGATTGTTCTCTGATTCCATAGAATTTTACAGCATAGAATGAAGCCATTCAGTCCTTCGCACCTGTGCCGGCTCTCTGAAAGAGTTACCCACTTAGTATATTCCCCTGCTCTTTCTCCATACGATATTGGTTCATGTACTTCCACAATGCCTTATTACATTTTGATACGTTACAGCTCCTAGTGAGTCAAAGAATGCTAGCTCCTAGTTTTTAAAAAAAATGCAAAACTTAATGTTATGGTTTTATTTTTTGGGGGGTGAGCGAGGAAGGTAAGTTGTTGCATTCTACAAGAAGCTAATTGAATGGTAGGATATTTAGACAAAATAAGTCTGCAGAAGTCAAACTAAGGTTTACAATATGAACATACAGGAAAAGACCACATGGAGGTTGGAGTTCCAGATCAACCCTCTGTTGTTTGCTGATCAATGAAGATGTTGGATTGTCCTAACCAATTTCAGACTTGCAGAAGCTTCTTGTATAAAGCAAAACCACACCTCCCCCATCTACCCCCATCCCTAGAAAAAGCTACCACCAAAGATGAATGCATTTCACAAGATGGGGGCAGGGGTACTGAGGTTTTTCTACTCATGTGCTGGTTTCTTTTAATTAAAGCATTGTGAAAATACTTGAACAAGTCACAGCACTGAGTCCCTGCTCTGTGCCCCACTCCTCCAAAGTACCTCCCTTACTCACCACATAAATCATCAGAATGGATTTCTCTCTGTCTGGCTGAGCCTCACACCAGAATGTGCCAAATGCCTGAGTTGTGTTTAAATTTTTAATAATTTAAATAAAAGTGCAGGAGGATTCTCTCTTCCCCCTCTACAAATATTAACCTATGTGGAAAAATCTGGGGTGTTAACATTTGTTGCTTTCATAGAACAAGTTTCCTAGAACTTTTTTTCAGTGCCTCATTTAATTGTAACTTTTTACATGATTTTTCTCCACAGGGGAAGATGACCCACCTGTTCTCACAACAAAATCAACAGTTTCTGGAGTGTGTAAGATAGAAGTAGACAGACACATACATGCTGCGGTAACCCTATAACATTCTATATCATAGGATATGCATTGCCACTTTACCTTTTCAGCTTTATATTCACTAACAAACCCTATGCTAGTGACTGTTTTAACTACACTGTGATCCTCAATACATTAAGAAAGTTGAGTCCTCTGTGTATTTATGGTTGAAAGGCCTTGTTGGCAGGCATTGAGCAAGTGGCATTCTTTTAATGCAGGGACCAGTCAGTCTGCATGGGATCTAGGTTTGATTACAACAGTTATAATAAATGATAACACTAACTTGATACCTTTAACTTTTTAACGTGTGATATTTAATTTCATGTATTGATTTGGACCATTTGTGCATCTTAAAGGTTAGAAATGAATATCTTGATCCTTGTGATCAATGGAAAACCTGATGTGTTTAATTGATGGTTTTCGTTTGACAATATTTAAACCTGTTTCTTAAGGTAGAATAAATGACAGTTTAGAGAATAACACTATAGTAAAAAGTTATTTCACTATAGTGCAAACTCTATCATTTTTCTGACCATTCCTATGTGATGGAGGCCAGAGTTAACTATTAGATTTAGATTAACATTGGACATGTACATATTTACTGATGAGGTATTGCAGATAATTGCACTACTGTGCCCACTGGGGAGGGGGGTAATGGTATAATAATTCTAGTTGGAACAATAATTTTAAAAAGAAAATGCAACTGACATTCATGGATCTCGGAATGTGCTCAAATCTGAATTCTGATTTTAAGTATTTGAATTTAATACCTTTTGGACTACAAAACAATTCTACTTTTTCAAAATGTCCGATCCAGTTTACAACTGGGAACAGAATGAAATTTTGTTTTTAGTGAATGTTTATTGTATAAATTAAAGTCAAATAGATGTGAATAAGTTTTCAAAATGTGTAATGTGTTAACTCTTAAAATGCTGTTAAAGGGGCAGTCCTTTGTATGTGGCACCCAGCCACTCAAACGTTTGTTATATTGATTTAGAATCTGATCAGTATAATTCAGCCACATCACTATCATTGTGGCTGCTGCAAAATAAACACAGTTCCCCAACTTGAGACACGGGACCATCCTTCTGAGCACCTGGTGGTGGTGGTGGTGGTGATGGCAGCTCGTGTGGCATTATCAGGTACAACACATTGAGTGATGTGTGCCAGGGACTGGAAAAGACTTTCCCTTTCGTAACCAATGAAGCACACATTTTCATTCATTGCTGCTCCTGAGACTCCAATAAATGGGGAATTCTGTACCAAATTTATTGTTTCTGTAACGTAACAGCCTGTTCGCATGCTCCTTTTAATGTTCCTTTTCTCAGTAAGGGTGTAGTTAGTAATTACTGTGCTATTGACAAATGAATTTCACACAATAACGATTTATTCTGCATTGCCAGCCATAGTTGCGGTGCTGTAAATTATTGAAATGATACAATGGAGGTCAATCTTGGTGTGATGTCATCTGAAAAATGTATTTTATTTTCTCAAAAATAACAACCTGGTTTGAGATCCATGTTGTTTTACGCAAAAGGATTTTATTCTCTTTTTAATAGTTAATGGTGTAAATTTTGTGCAATCCTGTGGTCCTTTTTTCTGTTCCTGTCCTGCTAGCATGACACTGTGCTGAGTACAGTTGCATGGTGCTGGGACGTTATTCCACTACGGGAACATCCCAGCTGAGCCTGACCCTGTCCTCGCCCACACATGCTGATCCAGCTGGAATCACTAGATAGTGATCAGGAGTGGGAACAGCAGCTGGTTTTTATTTTCTTTCTCTCCTCCCTCCTCTTTCTCCATCCCCCTCCCCGCCCCCTGCTGACTCTGGTTATCAGCAACTTAGTACAAACTTAGATCAAATTTGATACTTTCCTGGCCAGATAAACTCCTTGACAGATTGTACTGCCATGTTTATTAAGGAAATGATGTAACCGAATATTCAAATGTATTTTCAGATAGTGGAATTTTTCGGACCAAAGCCTTCTAGTAAAGGGTCTGATGTAAATCTAGTAGAAAAATTGGTAGGAAGTGGAATTTATTTAT
Source organism: Heptranchias perlo (assembly GCF_035084215.1). Taxonomy (NCBI): domain Eukaryota; kingdom Metazoa; phylum Chordata; class Chondrichthyes; order Hexanchiformes; family Hexanchidae; genus Heptranchias; species Heptranchias perlo. Next base: position 26,499,802 of record NC_090341.1, on the reverse strand, counting down.
CTTAATTGATTTGATATTTTGGGGGTTGGGTTCACTGCTGTACTGTACTTGTGTTCAGGTAACTGGGCCCTCAATAGTGAAGATTTCTGTCTCGTCAAAATTATTATCTCAAATATTGTGTGGATTATGAATATTGTGCCTATCACTGCTTCCATAAATCAATAAGCAGTTAGTATCCTTCGATGGTTCCTACAATCCTCTCAGCATTATTTAATATCTGTGTTCACACCTAGTTTTTGCAGATCATATTGTATTTGTAATTTCATTTTGATTATTATGAAAGACTTTGTTGTATTGTAGATTGCTTTTATAAACTTTTACAAAACACATGATGTATTCTTTATTTTATACGAGCTATAAATTAAGCTGACTGAGAAAATTTTCTGCTGTTGTGTCTTTCTGTACTGAAGTGTTTTTTTTACAAAATTAAAAATAAACCAAAAAGCATAATATGCTTCCAAATAAAGACATGCTCTTGCATTGCTGTATTTTTGAGGTCTGGGGAGATTCCAGATACTGAACAACTGATATTTTATTGCAGTGAAACCCACTCAGTGTTTTATATTGTGATCAACTTCACAAAATTTCAATATTCATTTATCCAGTTCAAGTCCTAAATTTTGCCCTAATGGGTGGCTCTGGTTTTACAATTTTTTTTTTATTCGTTCACGGGATGTGGGCGTCGCTGGCAAGGCCGGCATTTATTGCCCATCCCTAATTGCCCTCGAGAAGGTGGTGGTGAGCCGCCTTCTTAAACCGCTGCAGTCCGTGTGGTGACGGTTCTCCCACAGTGCTGTTAGGAAGGGAGTTCCAGGATTTTGACCCAGCGACAATGAAGGAACGGCGATATATTTCCAAGTCGGGATGGTGTGTGACTTGGAGGGGAACGTGCAGGTGGTGTTGTTCCCATGCGCCTGCTGCCCTTGTCCTTCTAGGTGGTAGAGGTCGCGGGTTTGGGAGGTGCTGTCGAAGAAGCCTTGGCGAGTTGCTGCAGTGCATCCTGTGGATGGTGCACACTGCAGCCACAGTGCGCCGGTGGTGAAGGGAGTGAATGTTTAGGGTGGTGGATGGGGTGCCAATCAAGCGGGCTGCTTTATCTTGGATGGTGTCGAGCTTCTTGAGTGTTGTTGGAGCTGCACTCATCCAGGCAAGTGGAGAGTATTCCATCACACTCCTGACTTGTGCCTTGTAGATGGTGGAAAGGCTTTGGGGAGTCAGGAGGTGAGTCACTCGCCGCAGAATACCCAGCCTCTGACCTGCTCTCGTAGCCACAGTATTTATATGGCTGGTCCAGTTAAGTTTCTGGTCAATGGTGACTCCCAGGATGTTGATGGTGGGGGATTCGGCGATGGTAATGCCGTTGAATGTCATGGGGAGGTGGTTAGACTCTCTCTTGTTGGAGATGGTCATTACCTGGCACTTATCTGGCGCGAATGTTACTTGCCACTTATGAGCCCAAGCCTGGATGTTGTCCAGGTCTTGCTGCATGCAGGCTCGGACTGCTTCATTATCTGAGGGGTTGCGAATGGAACTGAACACTGTGCAGTCATCAGCGAACATCCCCATTTCTGACCTTATGATGGAGGGAAGGTCATTGATGAAGCAGCTGAAGATGGTTGGGCCTAGGACACTGCCCTGAGGAACTCCTGCAGCAATGCCCTGGGGCTGAGATGATTGGCCTCCAACAACCACTACCATCTTCCTTTGTGCTAGGTATGACTCCAGCCACTGGAGAGTTTTCCCCCTGATTCCCATTGACTTCAATTTTACTAGGGCTCCTTGGTGCCACACTCGGTCAAATGCTGCCTTGATGTCAAGGGCAGTCACTCTCACCTCACCTGACTTGGTTGGGATAAAAGCTAAGTCTCAGGCCACGTGGGTAAGTGGCACACCCTGCAGAATGGAGACACTCTATCAAGGAGGGATGAGGATTGATGTAAAGAAGGATAACACTGACTGTTGAAGCCTGTGGCTTAATTTTTTCACCCTTCATGCTGGGGACAGAAGTGTGTCCCATTGTGTGGCCTCCAAAAAAAACTTAAATATTTAGTACATATGACATTTTTTTGCAAAATTCAAATTAAAAAAAGGGTTTGTCACACCTGAAGATTTAATATTTGATTGTTTTGGGTTATTTGGTTGTATCAAACATCAATTTGCATAAAAAATGCTCAGGAGGCTTGGTTGGACTTGATTAGAAGTTGGTTTTATCCTTTCTTGAGATCGAAGTAGGAAGAGTGAAGGATAAGCCAGGAAATGACCACAAAAACCAGTTTAAATTATTTGCACATACCAGATTTCCATACAAATAATTTGAATTTCACACTTGGGTTTATGGCAAGGTTCGTAACATAGGATCAAGTTTAATATTGCTTACATCTGAATTATATGTAAGTAGATTTTCTGTACCTGGCAGCATAGAGACTGTTAGTGTACACAATACATGAGTATAGCTGCTGTCTTTGATACAGCATCATCCACTGACGATTCTTCTCTCAGCCAGGTTGTGGATTCAATGCCCACTAAAGGACTCCGACCCATATCTAGGCTTTGAAGCTGTTTAGAGGGAGTGCTGCATTGTCAGGTGCTGTTTTTCGAGTGGGATGTTCAATTAAGGCCGGGTCTGCATGTTCAGTTGGACGTAAAAGATCCCATAATACTTTATGAAGAGCAGAGGAATTCTCCTGATATCCTGGCCAACACATCCCACAGCTAACAATCTAACGTCCTTGGCATGGTCTCTTCAGTGGGATGCGTGTTTGTTAACTATATTTGGATTCAGATAATTGTATCCTTGAACTCTGAATGTATATTCAGGCAGTATATTTTCTGAGTGCAAGGTTACGAATATCTGAATCTGGTTATAGTTAGCCAAGACACATTGTACCAAAGGGACCATTCCAAGGACATAAGGCAATAAACCAGACATATAGAAAATTTTGCTAGGAGCTGAGGGCTTTCATCTATGGACATAGTCTTGGACAAGCAAACCTTTTTATAAATCCTGAAATTTCAAATATGGCTAATAATGAGAATGCTGACACTAAGTGGGCTCCAATGGAAAAGGTGATATACTTGGTAATGAGAAACCTGTAGTTAGTTACTTTTGTTACAAAATGTGGGCTGTTTAAACAGTAGGAAAATAGAAAGCTCAGGTAATAAACTTAATGACGCAGGTGCTAGATATTTATTACTGGAGATAGGTATAGAATCATAGAGGTTACAGCATGGAAAGAGGCCATTTGGCCCATTGAGTCCGTGCGAGAGCAATCCAGCTAGTCCCACTCCCCCACCCTATCCCCGTCGCCCTGCAAATATTTTCCTTTGACATACTTATCCAGTTCCCTTTTGAAAGCCATATATATGTATAGCTAAACTGAATTTACAAAAACTCCAATCCTAACCTAAAAGTTTATGCTTTACCCTTTCTCTGTGACAGAAGGCCTTAGATAAATCTGTACTGGAAAGAACCGTGCTTAATAAAAATTATACTGTTAAGGAGCTCCGAGTTCAAATTCCCAGTACTTGCTGTTGCTTTAATTTGATTTAGTCAGTGGGTGAGCTCGCCATGTTTATGATCTGAATGTCAGATTTAACACTTTGTGGCATTTTTCCTTTGCTTGTATTTGCACAGAGTCTTATATCAATGTCAAAAAAAGCTCTAGACAATAAATTACTTTAAAAGCACAGCGACTCTTATGAAGGCAAACTTGGAGTGTTGCAGCTTTAGAAAAAGAGGAAGCTGACAGGAGTGACTGTCATCTGATTCTGGAACAGCATTGATGTTGCACATCAGGAAGTCCATGACCCCCAACAGCCTGCTCCCCCTGGTTGAAGAATGTAGTGTTGAGAGAAATAAAAGGAAAATTATAAATTGCCGTAGACCCTGATATATCCCTTCCCCCCCCTTAAGTGGCAGTTCAGTGTCACAAAGTCCAAGGAGTGTGAAAAGTTCAGATTCAAACTAGAAAACAGCTGATCCAGCTGGACCAATCTGGGATCATCTCGTACACCATTCACCAGGGTACCAAATTAGTTTGACTGGAGGTCCACGGGACAAAAATGTTATAAGTCCAAGTATTTAACCTTACTCAAATCCTATTGTACAAGGATGGATGCAATCAGACACCATTCCTTGAACTCTGGCCTCTTATGCATTCCCTTTCCTTTGCCTCAGCATTGGCTGACATTACATTAAACACCTAAGTCACACTCTCTGATTCCTTCCCTAAATCTCTCTACCTCTCCACTTCCCTCTTCTTAAAATTCACCTCTTTGACCAAACTCCTGCTCTGTCCTTTGGCTCAGTCTCTCATTGTTTCCTCACCTTTTGGGATGTTTTTCTACATTAAAGGTGCTATTTTAATGCAAGTTGCTGATCTGTTACTGAACCCAATGCTGGGGAATGCAGAAGCTGGCGTAGCCAACTGGTTTGAGACTGCACAAGTTACTTTAAAATGTGTATATTTTAAAATCTAATTTAATTCGCTTTTTAAAAAAAAATGAAAGTGTACAAACTTATGTGATACCACTCCATCAGGTCAGGAGATGGAATTTAGGTCTTCTGGTTAGATGAGTATCTACTAGGGCTAAATTCATTACATTCAGCGACAAGGCTACTTTCCTTTCCTGCTGCAACACTGGCACAACTTTCACTGAGGCCAGACATTGCACTCTGAAAATTATGGCCCAAAGTCTATTGTGGTGTGCTGCCTACAGTGCTAAGTGTAACTGTACATCTCCATTATTTGCTTGAAGTAGATAATGTATTGGGCAGAATTAGAGAAATGTAGAGAACCAAATTGTTTTTCCTTGTTCCAAAAAAAACACAACAACCCTGGAAGCTTATAATGTTTTTTTTTCAGTAATTCTACCATGGTAAATAAAAAGGTCACACCTATAGAGAAGCTACCCAATGGCAACAACTCAACATAAGAACAAAAGAAATGGGAGCCGGAGCAGGCCATACAACCCCTCGAGCCTGCTCCGCCATTCAATAAGATCATGGTTGATCTTCGACCTCAACTCCACTTTCCTGCCCGATCCCCATATCCCTTGATTCCCTTAGTGTCCAAATATCCATCGATCTCAGTCTTGAATATACTTAACAACTGACCATCCACAGCCCTCTGGGGTAGAGAATTCCAAAGATTCACAACCTACTGAGTGAAGAAATATTTCATCATTTCAGTTCTAAATGGCCGACCCCTTGTCTTGAGACTATGACCTCTAGTTCTCGACTCTCCAGCCAGGGAAACAGCCTATCAGCATCTACCCTGTCAAGCCCAATCAGAATTTTATACATTTCAATGAGATCGCCTCTCATTCTTCTAAACCCCAGAGAATATAGGCCCATTCTACTCAATCTCTCCTCGCAGGACAACCGCCTCATCCCAGGAATCAATCTAGTGAACCTTCGTTGCACCCCCCTATCTAAGGTAAGTATATCCCTCCTTAGGTAAGGAGACTAAAACTGTACACAGTACTCCTGGTGTGGTCTCACCTGAGCCCTATATAATTGCAGCAAGACCTCTACCTTTATACTCCAACCCGCTTGCAATAAAGGCTAACGTACCATTTGCCTTCCAATTGCTTGCTGTACCTGCATGTTAACTTCTTGTGATTCATGTACAAGGACACCCAAATCCCTATGACTACCAACATTTCTTAGTCTCTCACCTTTTAAAAAAAATATTTATCAAATATAACAACAAAATGCCCTCTTTCCTCAACCGGGGATTCCTCACCCCCACCCAGGGTCCTCGTCCTCACCTTCCACCTCACCCGCCTCAGCATTCAATACATCATCATCTGCCATTTTCAACATGATCCCATCACCGAACACAAGGAGCAGGTTGAGTGACCCTCCGTAGAAATATGGTGCTGGCAAGGTGGTCTGCATCCTTGGAGTCATCCTGCCCTTTTCTTCTACAAAGCTGCTGGGCCACTGGACCCTGCCAGTTTAAATACCCACCTCTACCGGAGTATCCCTCACCTCTAAGCTAGTCACAAACTCTGGTATACACCTGTTATTTCTTTGATTTTTCTCAACATGCATCCTATTGCCTCATGCTAATATCACTTCTGCCATTTAACCATCATCTTATCTCCACTTAAGCACTTCACACGTCATTCTATTTCTTTTCCTCTGCATGTGTGTGTTAGTTCCTTTCCCCTTGTTCTGTTCCTTTTTAAATACTTTAAATATTAACTAGTCTGTTCTCTCCACAGTTGCTGCCTGAGCTGCTGAGTGTTTCCAGCAGTTTCTGTTTTTATAACAAAAAGTTTGCTGACTTTTTAATGGCGTTATTCACTATTTATTATATAGCAGAGATGAAGCTTTATTGGGAGACTTTTTGAATTCAAACACTTAAAAAGTGTTCAATATAGGCAGGTTTCACTATTTTAATAAAAGCAAAATGTGCACGTTGCACAAATGGATTAATCACGTGATATGCATAAACATTTCAGCTCTGGTAGTGAAGTGTTTGCCATTCAGACCCCAACCTTAACTGGCATACCAATATGATTATATTCAATATGTGAGTTTAACTGATTCTCCACCAAACTATTAGATGGAATCACTTATGATGGCAAATCCTTTCATTTATCTTGCCTGTCGTGCATGGTCACTGACGGCCCATTCAGAATCACATTGTGCAGCTATGTATAATGTACATTGTGCAGAAATGTATAATCCAATCTGTGCCAACTAAACAAGAGCCGAGCGAAGATGGGAGGATAGCATCAGTAAAAACATTTAAAATGCATATCTTTTTAAGGTTGCCTGGGATCATAGCAACAACGAGCTGTACGATGGGGTGACAGGATATCGATTCAGATCTTTCTAATCTTGATATAGCAGGGATGGAGTAGGGAATGAAGGTACAAGTAGAGGGGATGAGAAAATACGAGTCAAGCCACGTTGGTCTTTTACACCTTGTGGAAAATACTTGGAATGTGATATTGGCAGGGCACTGGGAGCAGCTCTCCAGCCTGTTCTCCTTTTTGTAGAATGTGCATAGTGTGAAGCGAAATGGAGAAAAGGAATTATCAAAAAAAGATAATTTACTGAGAAACTTTTCACAAAATTTACAGTGGTTTCAACCTTTTTATTTTCAACCAATTAACTGATTCTTCCTTCCTGCTGGAACTTGACTAGTTTCCATCAGGAAGTTCCTGACTGCAGGTGGCTGTGAGGCTCATTGATTTTGTTTCCTAGCAAGCAGCCAACTATAACAACAACAAAAACTGGGAATCATTCCTCATCCATGAATTACGCTATCCTTGGCTGAAAGGGGAGAAACTAGCCTGTGATTTCTAGAGGACATCTTCACACCTCCTTTACTGACCTTCCAGGGAGTGTGCTTGGGTAAATGAAAAGAGGTCGCTTTCTGGGCAATATTTTGCTTCCTGCCATGCACATGACCTATTTGAACTTGGCAAACTTGCCCAGTAAGATAAATGTAAGTCCAGAATTCCTACCAGGCAGTTCTGCTGAACAAAAATGTGATATTTTTCTATGGAGTAATGGATATTTTTTTTTCAAAAAATATACTTTATTCATAAAATTTGTAGCAAAAACATACAATGCATTTGTCATATCACATTCCAATCGTACACAATACAGATTATACAATTTGCAGGTTAAATCAAGTACAGTTCAATGAACACATTGTGCATAATTACAGTTCATGACACTCTGGGGTGTCTCATTGCATTATACTCAATACAGATTATTGATTTCAGATTCATTACAGGTACATTGCAGATACATTACAGCAATTTGAATTTTACATTCTGGCGGGGGGGTTTCCCTGATTGCAGCCCCTCGGTATACAATGGCGGGAAGGCTCTAAATGGCTGCCTTTCCCCACAGAGCCTTTGCGGCGGCCGCACCTAGCTTTAGTGCGTCCTTGAGCACGTAGTCCTGGACCTTGGAATGTGCCAGTCTGCAACACTCGGTCAAGACAGCTCCGTGCACTGGAAGACCAGCAGGTTTCAGGCAGACCAAAGGGTGTCTTTCACCGAGTTAATGGTCTTCCAGCAGCAGTTGATGTCTGTCTCAGTGTGCGTCCCCGGGAACAGCCCGTAGAGCACAGAGTCCTGTGTTACGGAGCTGCTCGGGACGAACCTGGACAGATACCACTGCATCTCTCTCCAGACCTTCTTTGCAAAGGCGCATTCCAGAAGGAGATGGGTGACGGTTTCGTCTGCACCGCAGCCTCCTTGGGGACAGTGTGCGGTGGTGCTGAGAGTCCGGGAATGCATGAAGGATCTGACAGGAAGGGCCCTTCTCACCACCAGCCAAGCTATGTCTTGGTGCTTGTTTGAAAGTTCTGGCGATGAGGCGTTCTGCCAAATGACATTGACAGTCTGCTCGGGGAACCAACTGACAGGATTCATCGTCTCCTTTTCCCGCAGGGTCTCGAGGACGTTACGTGCGGACCACTTACTGATCGCCTTGTGGTCGAAAGTTTTTTTTGCATAAACTTTTCGACGAGGAACAGATGGGGTGGAACGGTCCAACTGGACGGAGTGTTCCGTGGCAGCGTGGCCAGGCCCATCCTTCTCAACACCGGGGACAGGTAGAACCTCAGCACGGAGTGACATTTTGTGTTTTCGTACCAAGGGTCCATGCAAAGCTTGATGCAGCCGCACACGAAAGTGGCCATCAGGATGAGGGCCACGTTGGGCACGCCTTTCCCCCCTTTCTCCAGAGATTTGTACATCGTGTCCCTGCGGACACGGTCCATTTTTGATCTCCAGATAAAGTGGATGATGGCTCGGGTGACTGTCACGGCGCAGGAGTGAGGTATGGGCCAGACCTGTGCCAAGTACAGCAACACCCAGAGCACCTCGCACCTGATGACCAGGTTTTTGCCCATGATCGAGAGGTATCGTCGATCCCACAGTCCTAGTTTCTGCCTCACCTTGGAGATACACTCCTTCCAGTTCTTGGTGCACGCCCCGGACCTCCCGAACCAGATTCCCAGCACCTTCAGGTAATCTGACCTGATGGTGAAGGGGACAAAGGATCGGTCGGTCCAGTTCCCAAAGAACATGGCCTCGCTCTTGGTGCGATTTACCCTGGCCCCTGAGGCCAGTTCGAACTGGTCGCAGATGCTCATCAATCTGCGGACCGACAGCTGATCCGAGCAAAAGACGGCGACGTCATCCATGTACAGGGAGGCCTTGACCTGAGTGCCTCCGCTGCCTGGGATCGTCACCCCTCTTATGCCCGCATCCCTCTTGATGGACTCGGCAAAGGGTTCGATGCAGCATGCGAACAAGACGGAGGAGAGAGGACAGCCCTGCCTGACTCCAGATTTGATCGGGAAGCTTTCTGATTCCCACCCATTGATTGAAACGGCGCTATTGATGTTTGTGTAGAGCAGTTGGATCCAATTGTGGATTCCCTCCCCAAACCCCATTTTGGAGAGCACGTCCATCATGTACGTGTGGGATATTCTGTCAAAGGCCTTCTCCTGGTCCAGGCTGATCAGGCAGGTATTCACCCCCCTGTCCTGTATGTAGGCGATCATATCCCTGAGTAGCGCCAGGCTATCAGAGATCTTCCTGCCGGGTACAGTGCAGGTCTGATCGGGGTGAATTACCACCTCCAGGGCTGACTTGGCCCGATTAGCGATGACCTTGGACAGAATTTTGTAGTCCACATTAAGTAGTGAGATGGGTCGCCAATTTTTGATTTCTTCCCTCTCCCCCTTCCGCTTGTAGATGAGGGTGATGATGCCTTTCCGCATGGAGTCTGACATGCTGCCTGCCAGAAGCATACCCCCGTACACTGGATATGTGCTGTATGATTGTCAGCACATATCTTTCAGTTATTCTTAGAAATTCCAAAAAGTAACAGCCATACAATATGCACCTTCTACTTTTGAAATGAACTGGGGAAAACATCTAAGATATAGCTACTGCCCCACCCAGAGGCCTCGATTTTAAAATGGAGCTGTGAACTTATGCACTCCTTTCCCACCCTAATGTACAACTGCAATTTTAAATTGCAGGCAGCAAGGACACCCGAACCAAGCGAGTGGGGTCCTCTTTAAATATGCAGATTGGGCTCCAATCACATCATCGGGATCCAATCTGCCATTTTAACCTGAGGCCTGAGCAGGGGAGCAGTGGTGGTTCCCTCGCCAGGCCAAACCTGCTGGGAACACGAGCCAGGGCTAGAAGTAGGCCCAGTAAGATACTAATTTATTTTTTAGTTTCCTTTTGGGCCTGGAGGAGCAGGAGTGCTCCAACGCACCACACCTTGGGCCTCCCCTGTTCTAGAACTCCCCCCTCACGACTGGATTCCCATCCTATCCACTTATCTCAGTGCCTCGGACTGTTCCATCTGATCCCCAGCAGCTGCCTCTGGCCAGCATGATTTTAACAGCCAGGCAGCTGCTTCCCATCGACTACCCAATTGTTTTGGTCGGGAAATCAGCAAACAGCTTGCAAATGATGCCCAGCCATTAAAAACGGCCGAGTCTGCCTGCTGCCGCTCCTAGATGGGCACACTGCTCACTTTGCTGTGTTCCTGCCCGGAGTAAAATTCGAGGCCAGAATCTCAGATTCATTGAATGGTATTTGTAAACTGATCTCTCTGAAGTGAGCTTGTGAACATTTTGTCTCTTGGTACATAATTTCTCATGCCAGGCTCAAGAACAGTAAGTAATATAGAGTTCTTTTAGTTAGATTTAATTATGTGCAGTTTACTTGTTTATTGATGTTACTATATCCCTGGTTTGTTTATACTAAGTTCAAATTAAGTAAGGCTGAAAACTTCCACTCTTCATCTAGCCAATGGTCAGCTAACTTCCATAATGAAAGCCAAAACAACTCCACAGCCGCCAAGTAACATAAATCTGTTTATGTCTCCAGCTCCAATTTTTCAATTTGTTTTTTTTTCTGCTTTCCTGAGCATCTGATCCATTGTGGCCTCTTTCAGTTCTCGATTCTATTTTACTGCTCGTTATAAATCACTGTGGTGCTCCTAATCAGGCAGAAGACACTCTCAATGAGCAGAGAGATGCTCAGAGAATGTCCTGTTTCCATGTAACTCAGTGTCCAAAGTAAGACTTGAGACAAATGAGACATTTGCCCTAGGCCCAACGCACTAGGAACAGCAAAATTTTGATGGTAGTAATGGTCGTTGCTATAATGTACAGCAATGTCTAATGGGGATTCAGCACAAAACATGGGTATGACTATGAAACTGGTTGAAGTGTAGAAAACAACAGGTACTGGTTAGAGGAGTAATGTCAGGGTTGGGTAAGTACCAAATAGGGTACACTTGGGCTACTGTTGGGATCAGATACTGTTTCTAATTTACATCAATATCATGGATTCTGAAATTTTGCAGATGATGCCAAACTAGATGGGGCAGTGGAATCGAAGGAGGTAGCCCAAAAACTACAGAATGAGCTAAACAAAATATGAGGGCCGAACAATGGTAGATGAAACTTAATGCAGTCAAGTATTGCACATAGGAAGGAAAAATGGGCAACATGCACACTTCATAAATGATATTGAAATAGCTAAGAATGAAGTTGAAAGAGACCTAGGAGTCTTAGTAGAGTCAAAGCTCACCATTGCAGAGCAACAATCAACTAAGCCAATAGAATGTTGATCCACAAAATACATGTCAGAGGAAGCTGTGATCAAACTGCATTGTACTCTGGTCAAACCACACCTCGAATATCATATCCAGTTCCGGTGGCTGAGACAAAAGGAGACATCATTACAAGGAACGGCTGGTTAGACTCGACTTTTCAGCCTGGAAAGGAGCCATCTAAGAAGTAATCTTACAGAGGTGTATAAGATAGTAAATGGTATTTAAAAGATTAATCCTGAATACTGCATTAAATTAAACATTGGGAGTAGGACCAGGGGATACAGGTTCAAACTAGTAAAAGATAATTTTAGCACTGATATCAAGAGGTTCTTCACACAGAGTGATCAGCACTTGGAATGGACTTCCAAACAGGGTGATGGAGGTAAAAACCCTGGAATCATTTAAGAAACAATTAGATATAGCAATGGGGGAAGGGTGGGGTTGTTCTGGATGGCAGAATTAAGATGGGCTGAATGACCTTCCTAATCCCTAAGTGTTTTGTTAAATGCCTAGTGCATGCACACATAAAATCGATTATGTGCTAACAAGTTCATTTATTGGGTGGAGGCAATAGTTATGGATATGATACTTTCTCCATTTATTTTCAAAGGGAGAGGGTGCATAATGACTGGGGTGGAGAAGTGAGAGAATCAGTGAGTAACCAAGATTGTACATGAGACCACCTAAAACTTTATTTCAGCTTTTTGGTGGTTGTCGTTTTTTTTCTCTGAGTTTTCTGAGGAATGTAGTGAAATCGTACTAAACTGATCACCATTTGTAGTAAACAGTCACTAAGAATGATAATCTGCTTTCCAAAACTTCAATTCACCTGATGCTGAATTGTTGCAATTTTTCTATAGTCATCAGTGCAGTTTGATTGTGATGATTATTTTAATGGCAGTTCCCCATTATCAGATACTGTCTCCTTAAATACATCAATGACATAGATTCTGAAATTTGTAGATAATTGCATCAGTTGTAACATTAATAATCTGCACCATCTAGCCTGTGAATAGATAATGACATTACTAATAGGCTGCTAGTTAACTGGCCTTAACTGGTTAACTATAATAAATCCTGAGACAGATTCATGATTACTGCTGGGCAGCGATGCTCGACACTCATGAACACGTTAAAAAGCTGTGTAGTGCTCCGTTCAGAATGCTGATTTTTGGTTGAGAGCAATGAATGCAACAAAATAAAAACACTAACATTCTAAGCAGCACATCGGAGGAAGGGGCGGGGGCAGCAGCGGGGTGATGGAGAGACTGAGTAGCTGTTTAATCAGCTGGTGAGCAGCGCTACTCAGCAGCGTAGTACACATCGGTGATTGCTGCCTTCTCCTAGACTGATCTGTCATTATAATCATAAATTTGAGCTCATGCAAAACTCTGCTGCCCATATCCTAATGAGCACTAAGTGTGGCTCAGCCATCACCCCTGTGCTGGCTGACTTACGTTGGCTTGCTCATCCAGCAATGCCTCAAATTTAAAATTCTCATAATTTTAAAACATCCCGTGGCTTTGCTGTTTCCTATCTCTGCAACCTCCTCTAACCCTACAATCCTCTCAAAACTCTGTGTACCTCCAACTCTGACCTCTTATACATTCCTCATTCAATTCTCCCCACCATTGGCTGCCATGCCCTCAGCCATCTAGGCCTTAAGCTCTGAAATTCCCTCCCCCAAGACCTCTGCCTCTCCACCTTTCTCCTTTTAGACCCTCTTAAAACTACCTCTTTCATCAAGTTTTAGTCACCCCTCCTAATATCTTTTTTTGGCTTGTCAATTTTTGTCTAATTACACTCCTATGAAGCCCCTTGGGACTTTTTCCTAAGTTAAAGATGTTATTTAAATGTGAGTTATTGTTATACCACAGTACCATACCAGAGTGAGAGCTAAGATTATATGCTGAATTCCTGGAGTGGGGCTTGAACCCACTACCCCATAATTCAGAGGTTAAAGTATCAACACTCAAAATTTTCTCAATACATTCTTATACATGTTACATATTTTTGACATGATAAATGGGAAAATAAATCCAAACTTTTTGATAATAAAGACTTTTAAATGAGATTTTCTTGAAATTGCTATTTAAATCAAAGCCATGTAACTTCCCCTTCCCATATTATCTATTGTCAGCATTTGTCCAGACTTGCCTATCCTGAAACAAACTCTGCACAAATAGTGTAGATTGAAAAGTAATATTCTTTTTTTAAAATTCCACTCTCATCAGGTGAGGCAATCATGTAATAATGGCATTTTCTCAGTGTAATTTGTGCAGCCAGTCCCTTAAATGATCTCGCTTGGTGTTCTCCCTAGATACTCAGAAGGCTTTTAAAAGAGTTGAGTAATCTTCCGACAAGTGGATTGGAAATCATAAGACTTCGAGAGATCGTCATCTGGTGGGTCTTCTTGATTAAAACACTCATTCCTGGTCATTAGTTGTTACCAATAGAATAGGTTCTCCTACTTTTGAGCTGTTTTAAGGTATGTGACCATTATCAGCAATACTTTTCACATTGGCAGTTGAATCGCCGGTAGTATGCTTTCAAGCTGAAACATTGAGGATCTGTATGGTGAACCAAGAACATTAAGTCTTGCTCTATGCAAACAATATGTCGTTTGTCTCTCACCTACAACTTTCCATCCCATGTTTTGGATTGTGTGAAGCATTCTGGCCATCTATTGGGTGAGAAGATCAATTATATCAAATCAGAGGTGATAATGACTTTTACCTCCTGGAGTTCATGATTCCATTTCTTTTAATTGCACCAGTTCAGGGTTTTGGTACTGGGGGTATGGACTGTTCCATTACATAATCTCAGGATAAGGTGTCGGCCATTTAGAACTGAGATGAGGAGAAATTTCTTCACTCAGAGGGTTGTGAACCTTTGGAATTCTCTACTCCAGGGGGCTGTGGATGCTCAGTCGTTGAGTGTATTCAAGACTGAGATTGATATATTTTTGGACTCTAAGGGAATCAAGGGATGTGGCGATTGGGCGGGAAAGTCGAGTTGAGGTCAAGGATCACCCATGATTTTATTGAATGGTGGAGCAGGCTCGAGGGGCTGTATGGCCTACTCCTGCTCCTATTTCTTATGTTCTTATATCAATTTTGCCTCTATTTCTAAGACAGTCCATGACAACATGGATTGTTGGGCTCATCTCCCACTATCTCTTTTATGGAAATGAATATTTTACCCAGTTAACTTTATGTACTTCAAATACTCCTGGTCATCATACCAAATATTACCATTGTGGCCCTTGATTGCTAGATATTGATTACCATCTGGAATGGAAGCCTCCTTCATGTTGAACATGGAGAACAAAGCTGTACAGGTCAGGTCTGATGCTCCGATAACACAGCGCAGACTCTCCCAAAGAGTTCTATGGGTTGGACGTCCCTTATTTTGTCGCCTTTCCTCTGCAGAATTCCTATTCACCATTTGCTGTGTGGTTGTGTTATCATCCCCCATGGTAGGAATATTTTGGTTGGGGTAGTCCTTCCTTTTCCTGTGACGATGAGGCACTATTTGGAATTTTTTTTTAATGTTAAATTAAAGGCAATTTTCTTCATTTTCAGCTCCCTGTATAATTTTCCCATTTCTCGTTGAAAATACAGCACCATTTTGTGATAATACAATCCACACGCAGTCAGCACTAGAATGCCTCAGGCTCCTTCCTTTGCCTCCTTTTCTTCATTGACATATTGCCGCTCAGTGACATTATCCATCGACATGGGGTCTGTTTCCATATATATGCTGATAACACCCAGCTCTATCTCTCCACCATCTTTGATCCACTAAAACTCTGTGTTGTCAGACTACTTGTCCAACATCAAGTCACAAATGAGCTATAGAAATACTTCCAATTGAACATCAGGAGACTGAAGCCATCTTATTTAGCTCCTGGCAATAACTCCATACTCCTGTTCCTGACACAATCTTTCCTCGGCTGATCACTCTGGCTGAACAAGATGGTCCTGTTTGCAAACTCCATGTCATATTTATTACCAAGAATGCTTATTTCCACCTTTGCCTTACCTCTAGTGCCATTGAAACCCTTATCCATGATTTTATTACCTCCAGGTTCTACTTCTCCCTGTTGGCCTCCTGATGTTCCACCTTACACAAACTCCAATTTGTCCAAAACTCCACACTAAGTCCCACTTACCCATGTACTTACCAACCTCCATTAGCTCCCTGGCCCACAACTCTTTGAATTCCATATTGTCATCCTTCTTTACAAATCCCTCCGTGGCCTCAACCCACCTTTACCTTCCAGGCCTACTTCAGATCCATGACTTTTGGTCCTCTAAAGCAGGCTGTCTCTGCTTCATCCCATCTTTCACCACCATCTGTGGCAGAGCATTCAGCCATCTCACCCTGCTCTATGGAACTCCCTATATAAATGCCTCCTCCTTGCTGCTTCTCTCTCATTTCTTCTAATTCTCTTTCCATTGCTGGGCTTCCATTTTCACCTCCGTGAAGCAACCTAGGACCTTTACTACCTTAAAGGTGCATATAAATGCAAGTTGTTGTAGGTCCCAGGAATCCAGCACAGGTTTGTACACACAGGGATGTGATTCTGCAACTGATTCCATCTTTTTCACAATTTATTTTCAAAAAATACACTTTATTCATAAAATTTGCAACAATACATTTGTCATATCACATTTCAAACGTACACAATACAGATTATACAATTTGCACGATACATAAAGGACAGTTCAAATATGATTCCAACAATACAGTTACACATTGTACATAATTACAGTTCATGACATTTTCTAGGGTGCCTCATTGCATTACAATCAATATAGATTATTGATTACAGTTACATTACAGGTGTAAGAGAAAATAGAAAATTCAGGATGTAACAATCTGCTGCAGTGAAACTGGCTGCACCCCGGCTGGCCAACAGAGCAACCTACTTTAAAGAGAAGCTGGGCCATCGTGTATCCCAGCCGTAAGAATTAAAAATATCACTGCTCTTCCCTATTTTAATTGTTTTTGAAAGATTTTTGTAGCTGTAAACCAGTACAACTGTCTGGGTGAGTCTACCCCGGCTCATTAGTGCATCGTTGTGGGTTTATCTGGAGTAACATGTACTGATGTAAAAACAAAACATTCCCCCACCCCAAATACACAAGAAACATCAAACAGCCCTGAATCGTCATAATTTTATGAATTTGGAAACGGGTAAGTGCTATCCCTACAGAGTTAAAGAGATTTTATTTACGTGGTTGTAACCTTTTAGGATCTTCGTGGGATCATTTTTCAGGCTTCTACTGCAGGCACTTTACGAATTTGAATGAAGTTACGGTCGAAGTTTTCCCCAGAAGGGGCTGTTACTGCTGTTCTGGGCCAGTTGCAGAGACAATGGGCGGAGCTGGAGGTTGCGCTCCGGGAAATAGACAAGGCGTTAAACCAATGCTGAGGCGCAGGGCATCTTCCAGGTTTGGAAGAAGGAAAGCTGCTTAAAGCACGGCGGTCGGTTCGAGAGGAAAAAGAACCTAACGTTTGATTTCTTGTCGGGAGTTTCGCGTATGGCCACATAGAGCCGAGCGATCAAGGTGCAGGAAGAGCAGACCCGGGATTGCTGAAATCTTCTGGTTTTGTCCAAGTCGTTGAGGGACCCTCTGTGACCCATCACATGCAAACAGTAAACTCGGAGCATGACGTTGCCAGGTAGTTTAGTTCTTTCACTTGCAATGACATTTATTGAAATACAATTGAGCGAGTACATCTGATTTTTCCCAAAATCGTAAAAGCCAAACTTTGCCAAACCGGTTAGGATTGAGGGTGATATCATTACACGTTGCTTGAACAAGTTTGTTGGATTCTTGATGACATTGGGCGGGCTGCTCTTATAATGATGTGTTTCTGTCATTGCCCTTCGAACCAGTACCCAGCCTGTATCATACGACTCACTGAGATTGGAGTCTGCCTTCATCGTGGAATTAGCTGGGGGTTCATTACTAGCATCGTTTTAAAATTGTAATTGAACAGAACGTGTTCATACTTGATCCAGGGATTGTTCCCAGTGTAATTCACTCACTTGGCTGATTCTGCCTGGGCCGGGTGAATGTACAATGTTACTATCCATCTGGCATTAGATGAGTTTTGACTGGGAAATCCAACATCGGAAGTAGTTCACTCGAGCAGTATGTACTTATCTCGAAGTGGAAGGAACTTTTCCAAACTGCTAAATTATCATGTTCAGTTTCAGGGCATGTCTGTCATCCCGACACAAAAGGTCCTCTTTCTCTGTGCTTTAAAGGGACCGCGTTCTGTGTTAATCATCAAGGGCACAGCAATGTTTGCTGTGATGGCTCTCAGATGTTTGTTTTCACGCCTCATTCGACTCAGAAAGAAAAGTTCACAGAAGGTGTAGAACTAGAGGCGAAACGGTGACACTTTGAGAGAAGCAAACTGTAATGTGTATCGAGGGTACAGTCTGGGTTAGTGAAGTAAATATGTCAAAGCTGACTTGCAGAGGCGTGCAATAGATTCACATTTTATGTCAGGGAAGGAAGCATTCTGTTTATTACACATTAAAATGGATTTATTTTAGTTACACTTGTTTTGGGTAATATTGCTGTGAGTAAAAATCACACTCCCACTGGCATGACATTGCACCTGAGGTGGGCAACATGGTAATGGGGAAGATGCTGCAGGCAGCCCATCACTAGTGTTTTCATTGATACAGCCCCCCAAATTACACTACCGTAGTACTGGATATTGGCAAGCAAGGTAAACTGATCATAAGAATCTGCTTACGGGGCAAAACTACATTTCCCAGCATGAATCATCAAGAAAATGAATTGTGCAGGAGAAACAAATTAACCTGTAAGTTTCTGTTAAAAACCTATTAATTTGAAAATTAATAGGTGTTTCTTAAAATGAGAATTAGTACATATAAATAATTAGTACATACAAATACATAAAGGGCAAAAGGGTAACTAGGGAGAGAGTAGGGCCTCTTAAGGATCAACAAGATCATCTATGTGCGGAACCACAAGAAATGGGTGAGATCCTGAATGAATATTTCACATCGGTATTTACGGTTGAGAAAGGCATGGATGTTAGGGAACTTGGGGAAATAAATAGTGATGTCTTGAGGAGTGTACATATTACAGAGAGGGAGGTGCTGGAAGTCTTAACGCGCATCAAGGTAGATAAATCTCCGGGACCTGATGAAATGTATCCCAGGACGTTATGGGAGGTTAGGGAGGAAATTGCGGGTCCCCTAGCAGAGATATTTGAATCATCCACCGCTACAGGTGAGGTGCCTGAAGATTGGAGGGTAGCAAATGTTGTGCCTTTGTTTAAGAAGGGCGGCAGGGAAAAGCCTGGGAACTACAGACCAGTGAGCCTGACATCTGTAGTGGGTAAGTTGTTAGAGGGTATTCTGAGGGACAGGATCTACAGGCATTTGGAGAGGCAGGGACTAATTAGGAACAGTCAGCATGGTTTTGTGAGAGGAAAATCATGTCTCACGAATTTGATTGAGTTTTTTGAAGGGGTAACCAAGAAGATAGATGAGGGCTGTACAGTAGACGTGGTCTACATGGACTTCAGCAAAGCATTTGACAAGGTACCGCATGGTAGGTTGTTACATAAGGTTAAATCTCATGGGATCCAAGGTGAGGTAGCCAATTGGATACAAAATTGGCTTGACGACAGAAGACAGAGGGTGGTTGTAGAGGGTTGTTTTTCAAACTGGATGCCTGTGTCCAGCGGTGTGCCTCAGGGATCGGTGCTGGGTCCGCTGTTATTTGTTATTTATATTAATGATTTGGATGAGAATTTAGGAGGCATGGTTAGTAAGTTTGCAGATGACACCAAGATTGGTGGCATTGTGGACAGTGAAGAAGGTTATCTGGGATTGCAACGGGATCTTGATCAATTGGGCCAGTGGGCCGATGAATGGCAGATGGAGTTTAATTTAGATAAATGTGAGGTGATGCATTTTGGTAGATCGAATCGGGCCAGGACCTACTCCGTTAATGGTAGGGCGTTGGGGAGAGTTATAGAACAAAGAGATCTGGGAGTACAGATTCATAGCTCCTTGAAAGTGGAGTCACAGGTGGATAGGGTGGTGAAGAAGGCATTCGGCATGCTTGGTTTCATTGGTCAGAACATTGAATGCAGGAGTTGGGATGTCTTTGTTGAAGTTGTACAGGGCATTGGTGAGGCCACACTTGGAGTACTGTGTACAGTTCTGGTCACCCTATTATAGAAAGGATATTATTAAACTAGAAAGAGTGCAGAAAAGATTTACTAGGATGCGACCGGGACTTGATGGTTTGACTTACAGGGAGAGGTTAGACAGACTGGGACTTTTTTCCCTGGAGAGTAGGAGGTTAAGGGGTGATCTTATAGAAGTCTATAAAATAATGAGGGGCATAGATAAGGTAGATAGTCAAAATCTTTTCCCAAAGGTAGGGGAGTCTATAACGAGGGGGCATCGATTTCAGGTGAGAGGGGAGAGATACAAAAGGGTCCAGAGGGGCAACTTTTTCACTCAAAGGGTGGTGAGTGTCTGGAACGAGCTGCCAGAGGCAGTAGAAGAGGCGGGTACAATTTTGTCTTTTAAAAAGCATTTGGACAGTTACATGGGTAAGATGGGTATAGAGGGATATGGGCCAAGTGCAGGCAATTGGGACTAGCTTAGTGGTATAAACTGGGCGACATGGACATGTTGGGCCGAAGGGCCTGTTTCCATGTTGTAACTTCTATGATTCTATGATTCTATTCTAAACAAAAGTTACTGGGAGTGTTGGATATGATAGTTGTCTATTGAGCAGGCCTGTGTTTTGTTCAGTTGAGTCTGCTCAATGGATAAATAGAGTATCCAATAATTCAATGTTGTGTAATTCTAGTCCTCTATTTATGACACAACTGATATTGTTTCAATTGAAAACAAATTATTTTTATTGAAAACTAAGCCCCAGACAATAGAAGGAAACTGAATTGTAATGTCAAATAACATTATGTCTAACTTTTTTGAAAATTGTGACTGGATTAAAAATAAATTGGTATTTTTCTACTTGAGTGTTCTAATATAGGGTTTTCTTTAAAATAGTTTGTCAGTGAGTCTAAATAACTGCATTGCAGCACCGCCTATTATGCCTGGCTGGAGGCAAAGCTGATATGTTGGTCTTGGCAAAATTTAAAAGTATAACAAATCAAGTTTTGGCCAAGGCCTTGCAATTAAACAATAGCTGAGCGTAAACTCTCATTTCCTGGGATTGGCAGGGAAATCCTTGCAGTGACTGTCAGTTTTGTATTGTTGGAATTTGTTTTTTTTAAAAATATTCTTCCTGGCACGTTTTTAATAAGTGGAATATACCTGTACAGTCAGTGATGAAACTATCAGATGTTTCACTTGCCATAAACTGTCAAGGATTTAATATCTTGGCATGTGCAGCTTGGGATTAAAAAAACTCTCCGGTGCTTAATCTGAGAAATGCCTTTTTTTCTTCTTCAGCAACAATTTGCACTTCTGTTGGTGCTCCTCAAGTTGAAGAAAATGTCTTTTCACTACTTAACAAGGTGGAAAGCTGGATGCTGAGCAGAAAAGAGAGTAATATTTATTTGGGGGAGGAGAATGAGATGGAAGGAATTGTAGGAGGCTTCTGAAGGTAGGCAGGGGGGGCAGCAAGAATAACTGGTTTTGGGAGAGAATTACAGAGGAGAGTACTGTAGTAACTGAAGGATAGTCTCTGATGGTGGAGTTTGGCAGTGAATAGGATGTCGGTGGAATGGAGAGTATGGACAGGGACGTATGGTTGGAGGGGGTTGCTCAAATAGTGTAGAGCGAGATCTTGGTGGAATTCAAAAGCAAGTACATGGATCCTGAAACCAATTCACTGGGCACAGAAAGCCAGTATCTAAAGGCTATTTGACCATTGAATACATCACAAATGATTGTGATCTTGTCCTCACCTGGGGGGGTGATTTTAAACCCCAAGAACAGGTGGGTTGGGGGCGGGTAGGAGTTGAAAGTCGTTGTGTTTTTGGGTCGCAACCTCAAAATATTCGGACTTTGCATTCCCAGTGGGAAGCCTGTACTTTTACACGCCACGCTAAACCCGGAAATAAAGCCGGGTTGCGGTCGCGACCCAAAAAACAACAATTTTCAACTCCCACCTGCCCCCAACCCACCTATTCTAGGGGTTTAAAATCACCCCCCTGATGTCCACATATACGTACTTTGTAGTAGGAGTTGGTGGATAGCACTCAGGAACAGAAGTCCTAGCTGGGACACTGAAGCCATTTGCAGCATTCCAACTGTTTCAGGTACTGGGAACTGAACCTGGGTCTAGTATTACCCTAGTTAGTAACTTTAAAAAAATTCATTCTTGGAGTGTGGGCACCGCTGGCAAAGTTGGCATTTATTGCCCATTCCTAGTTGCCCTGAGAAGATGGTGGTTGGCCTTTTTCTTGAACTGCTGGTAGAGGTTTGATACAACTGAGTGGCTTGCTAGGCCACTTCAGAGGGAAGTTAAGAGTTAACCACTTTGGTATGGGACTGGAGTCACATATAGACCAGACCAGGTAAAGACTTCAGGTTTCTTTCCCTAAAGGACATTAGTGAACCAGTTGGGTTTTTATGGCAGTCTGACACCTTCATGGTCTCTTTTACTGATACCAGCTTTTTATTTCCAGATTTTTTTAAACTGAATTCAAATTCTCAAACTGCCACGGTAGGATTTGAACTCTCTGGATTACTTGTCCAGTAACCTTTACCTGATAAACTATCAAATGAGATTAAAATGCAAAATTTCAATGTAAAACATTTCTCCCTCAGTAATATAAGGGACCAGAATTATTTAGAGAATAAAAGTGTGCAATAGGAAGTAATTGTTTAGATTGTTTGAAGAATTCCTCATGCTTTCTTCCTGTGGGGAGATGACTGGCCTCTATTTTTTATCTTGCTCAAAGGCATGGCTAAGATCAGGGAAATGTAGAAGATCATAAGCATGAATGCAAAGGTTACAATGCCCTGTTTCCCACTCTACGCACCACCTTCCCCCCCCCCCCCCCCCCAAACAAAAATGCATTTTCTCTGGATTGTATTTAAAAGTTTACTAAGGAAAGTAGAGCCACAGTTCTCACTGTTGGTATAACCTACTGTTGCTGTACCTGATTATTTTTGTAATACCACTCCTTGAGATTTGGAATGGCTTTCAAATCCATCTCTCAAGGTCCACTACAATCACTGACACATTTTTGTAAATTTTGCTAGTGCCTGCCACCAGACTGGAGTATAACAGCAAGCTGCTTTGGATTATTTACCCATAACATGTTATGTTCTGCAATCATATTAAACCAGAAAATGCTGGAAGAGCATAGCAGGTTAATCTGTATCTGGAAATGAAAAGAGAGTTTAATTTTTCAGATGGAAGCCTTCACAAGAGCTTGCCTTTTTAACTCCTATATCTTAAATGATTTTAACAAGTTTACATGCAGCTACATAATTTGTGAAACCTATTGTATGTCTCGATCTTCAAATAGTGCCATGATATCTTTTTACACCTACATGAAAAGGTAGAAAAGACCTCAGTTTAATGTTTTATCTGAAAGACAACACTTCCAATAATGAGTGGGGCTTGAATCCATAATCTCCTCACTCTCAAGTGAAGTGTTGTACTACCAACTGAGCCAACTGACACTGCTGGTATCAGTGTGTATATAAAATTGAGCCAGTTTGTTTGGTCTTGGTCCCCGGGGCTTGATTGGGATGGGGAGGGGGCTTTATTGTCCCTTTGGTTGGGATCAGTTACTTGACTTCAGACAGGGTACTGCAGTTGATTTAATTCCCTGTCCTATGCTGGTTGCTCTCTCCAGGGAGAAGGCTTGTGTGTGCACAGTGGTTGTTATACAATGGAGTTTATGATGTTGATTTTTATGTTGCGCTCTGGGACAGGATAGTATGTGCACAGAGAGAAAAACAATATTTACAGATTTACAGATCCAGTATAACTGTCCAGAACTTGTGAATTTTGCTTTTGCAGATTCAAAACTTCAAATATGAGAGCTTGGTATAACAGTTCCAGACTCTGACTAACCTTGGTAACGGAGAACCTTGAGATGAAGGCCTGTGGTGGAAGGATAAAGCTTTGCAAAAAGATTCTTCTGAATGAACCATATATGAATATTCAGTTACACTTAAAACTGCAATTTTACATTTGTGATGAATGTACTCTTGAAGTACACTCACTCCATCCAAAAAGTACAATCATATTTGAGGATGTTGAGATATTTGAAAATTTGTGTGAAAAGCTGCTTGAAAATATACCACCATTAGTTATAATTTTGCCTGGAACCGTGTGGCTGAAGATTTAAGTCAACATTTTGGTCGATACTCCCTTGTGTCACTCTGAGTGCGGTATCTTGGTTACAAATGGGAGACTAACAAGTGGAATTTTAAATTGATGTCTCAATATATGGATTTAAAAAAAGATGACAGCCTAGCTTTAGGGGAAGATGTAAGTATTGAGCCCATTTCAATCTCTTTAAATCTGTAGAGCTCTGTAGCTTTAATAGATCTGGAACAAAACAAAATCAGCATTGAAAGGTAACACTTAGAATTACAAAGAGAGTTTTCTTCTGAGGATTTAAGCAAATGTTGCCATGTGCAGCAAGTGCCTCAAATAAGCTCCCTTGCTGCGTTTCAAGCTGCTTGCTTACAATGGAAGTGCTGCTTTTGGTTTTGTCTTGCTCTTATCATTGGGTGGAGAGTGTATGAGTCATCTATACACAAGAGTTCGGAAGAGGACTGAAGAGAACAACTGCCAGTGTTGGCAACATTTAAAGTTTCACTCCTTGGTTTGAGATTAGAATTCAAGTTTCTATAAACATAAAAATGAGGAGCAATACAGGAAAGTCACTACCTCTGAACTAATAACCATGTTAGCTGACCATAAATATTCGCCATCCAGGACAAAGCAGCCCGCTTGATTGGCACCCCATCCACTACCCTAAACATTCACTCCCTTCACCACCGGCACACTGTGGCTGCAGTGTGTACCACCTACAGGATGCACTGCAGCAACTCACCAAGGCTTCTTCGACAGCACCTCCCAAACCCGTGACCTCTACCACCTAGAAGGACAGGGCAGCAGGCACGTGGGAACACCACCACTTGCACGTTCCCCTCCAAGTCACACATCATCCTGACTTGGAAATATATCGCCGTTCCTTCATCGTCGCTGGGTCAAAATCCTGGAACTCCCTTCCTAACAGCACTGTGGGAGAACCTTCACCACACGGACTGCAGCGGTTCAAGAAGGCGGCTCACCACCTTCTCAAGGGCAATTAGGGATGGGCAATAAATGCTGGCCTTGCCAGCGACGCCCACATCCCATGAACGAATAATAAAAAAATACTTCACCCATTCTTGTGCAGATTGGCTAATTTGGCATAGATCTGGGATTGAACCTCGGATTTCCTCATATGCATTTATTAACTAAGTTGGTTAGGGTGAGGTAAAATAGAATAATCAGCCAAGGTTCCTGTTCCTGGTCACTATTCACTGGTCCCTGCTCAAAGTACCTATGTGTGTATATGTTTGTGTGTGTATGTGTAGATGGCTAAGGTTGAGTTTGGTTGTAATAATAATTGCCCCCTTCCCCTCCTCCAGATTCAGTCACTGTCCAGGCTCACTAGGGTTGCCAACTCTTATTAGACGTATTCCTGGATGTTTCAACACGCGACACTTGCCTGCCGTTTGCAAAAGCTATTGAATTCACCTCAGCCGAAACTGAGGCCTAAAAAGCTCAGAGCTGCATTAAGAATGCTCGAGGCTCAGGGCGGCAATTACATTTGGGGCCCCTCCGCGCCTCCGCATGCTTCCCCTCCAGTCCATTGAAACACAAATGTGTAGTAAGATGCATGAAGAAGTAGGATCTTTGAAATTTTACACAGTGCATTAATAATAAAGCAAATCAGCAGTAGTAGAAGAGTTAGAAAGAATGACCCTGGGTACGGTTGAAGAGACAGGTTTTGAACTTGGAGATAGATAGCCAGGCTGAGGGGTTTGGGGAGAAATTACATTAAAAACAATGAGTCAAAATCATTTCCAGTGTATTTCTAAAACAGTGCTGCTAAACTACCTGGGTCCATTTTTTTTCTTAATAAACCTCTTTCAGCAGGAAAGACTCATTATCAGGTGACGATCAGCCCCTGAACAGATCGTCACTTTCGGTCTTTAGCTTCTCTCATGTTGCCATGTTTGTGAAACAGGGTGGGTGGGGCATTCTGGGAGTTATAGTTCTGTGCTTCTTGAGATCTACCACCACGAATGCCAGAAACAATTAAAGAACTACAACGCTCAGGATACACAGTGCCCATATGCACAGGAGGGTCAGTTATCGCCATGGCAACGACTAGAGACTTCACTTCCCTATTTTCTCCTGGATTACTCTAGCAGTTCCTGGGAGATTAATCTTGCATTACTGGAGACTCCAGGACAATCCGGGAGGGTTGGTAACACTAAGGCTCACACGTGGAGAATTGCTGTTTGGGCGAAGTATGGGAGGGCACCATGACATGTTGAGACTGAACCCATAAAGAGGGAGGAGTCCTTTTGGGAGAAATGATTAACTGGAGAAAATTGGTGAGAGGAACTTTGAATTTGATCACTGGTTTATTTAATTAGGTAAACTGCATTTGTAAACTCTCAGTGGAATGACACCACAGCTGTGCTTCAACATGATTGTGTTTACTACCCTGGCATGTCAAAAAGGTGCAACTACTGTTAGAAACAACCAGGGATTGCTGAAACAGTCTGTGAGAAAACACTGCCTTTAAAATGAGCAATTGAATGACAAATCATATTATATTGGTTCTTCAATGACTGAAGCAATGTTCTTACAGTAAACTGAAATGGGAACCATTTCTGTAAACTGAAATGGGAACCATTTCTGTTTCACCAGATTCATCACAACAATCAGGAATGCATCTTTTTGGTTGAACTTGAACTAAAGGTCCTTTAAAGGTTCTTTGAAATCAGTTATTTCTGGCTTACCAATGAGTAAATTCTGATCAAAAGCACTGAACCTTCCTGCTGTCATCACTTTGTTGGCTGTGCATGCTGAATGATAAAGGATACCAAAGAAAATGCAAGTAGCTTGAGTATGTTACTATAAAGGTGTTCTAAGTGCAACCTTTTGAGATTGACCAATATCCTTTTTTTGTTGTAGTTTCTTCCCCTCCACCACACAGGCACACAGCTGGGCTAGGATTCTCCACTGTTGTCTCTCATTGCCTATCCATTTGACATTTGAGATGGTATGACGAGGATGCTGTTGTTATCTGTTGCTATAGTAACAGTTTAGTCTATTCGATGCCGTTCCCTTTAGTGAGTTGGTTTGCTAAATAACACTGAGCTTTACCACTACATTGCGCATCTGAAAAGAAAGCAAAGGAAATACTCTTGAGCACATGTTCTTTTTAAATTTAACTTTTGAAATGACCAGTTTCCAATAATATTTACAACTGTGCATTCTGACACTTGGATCTAAAACAGCTTTGTCAGCACTCTTCAGGGGGAGGGGTTGAGTTTTCTGAATATTAATAATTTTTCTAGTTTCAGATTATTTTAAAGCTTATTCCTCTCCCAGTTGAGTGTATCCAATGAGTAGTTAACTCTCACAAAGCAGGAAGTTTCCAGGTTCAATTCCCAGCCCGCGATGAATTAGCTGTTCATAGCTGGAGCAGCTATCGGGGTGCTACATTTGACCTCAGTACCCTTGGCTAGTGATGGGGATAGAACATCCAAGATTCCTGCTCCTGATTGCAACCCAACCAAAACTTCTGGAAGTGTGCAAAGAAGCTCAGCTTTGATGCCCTGTGTAATAGAGTTTTCCCCAGTGGCACTGGCCCGCAAAACACAGTGGGCAGCTGGGAGTTGTTTCTACCTCTGCCTGCCCTAGGTCTGTTGAAAAGTTGACAAGGTGGGAGGTGGAAAGCCTAGGCCTGCACCTGGGGAGGGGATGGGGAGAAAATTGGCAAGACAAGAGGAGGAAATAAAAGTACATTCCTGGAATTTTTTTTCTTTTTCTCTGCTCAGTTCCTTAATGTTCCAAAAATATTGTAAACAATTTTACAACACCAAGTTATAGTCCAGCAATTTTATTTTAAATTCACAAGCTTTCGGAGATTTTCTCCTTCCTCAGGCAAATGTTTCAAGATTCCAAAAATATGGATGTGGCTCCCAATGACTCAACTTGATAAACTTACTAATCCATGCAGGGAGACTCTTAACCCTGCTTTTATAACATTAATTAACTAATGTTTTTGAAGTTCTACAGGTTTGTTTTACTTTATCGCTCAGTCATCTTCAAGAATGGATTGATTAATGGATTTGGACTTCTCCACTAACTTGAGATGGTCCATATAGTGACCTGCTTGATAAACCATGAAACTCACCCATAGTTACCCTGTCCCGATGAGTCCAGCATTGTTACCCTAGATATAACAGGCCACCCCATCTCTATTTTGAAATGCACCAAAGCTTGTCGTTTTAGATCATTGGAATGCCTTCTTGCCTTATTGAAAAAGTCAATCTTACTAACTATCACCACCTTAAAGACCAAAGTGCCACAAATTCTAGTTGTTCAGTTCGGTGAATGGGTTGACAGATCCATAGAATATCTATTGTAGATTTTTGTAGCGTACTCTGCAAGCCACACAATTATTGAAGAAGCTGAAATATACTCCTCCGTTGTTCAAATTATTTCTTGGCTGCTAATTTCAAGTAACTTCCTTAATAAATATACCTAACAGAATGACAATTCTTTGGAAAGATAAATCCCCAGCCACTCAAACAGATTTAATTGTTGTATAGTGTGCAGTAGAAATTCTATGGCAGCATTCCCATTAGTTTCTGTGAAGCCTCTTGAGTACAGCCTAAATAAAGAAATCCCCCATTACTGACTCAATCACTGAAATATTACAAGAACAAAATTATTTATTGTGTAACTTGTTCAGCAACTGCCAGGTTTTTGGAACTAAGTGGATAATTTTATGCGTTTTTGTGTTTGAGATGGGGGTACAGGGAAAAGGGGAGAGGAAGAGTATGTAATAGCTGTATAGTTCAAAACTGGGCATCCATGAGGCGCTGTGGGCCATCAGCAGCAGCAGAATTGTAGTCCAGCACAATCTGTAACCTCATGGCCAGGCATATTCCTCACTCTACCATTACCAACAAGCCAGGGGATCAACCCTGGTTCAATGAGGAGTGTAGAAGAGCATGCCAGGAGCAGCACCAGGCATACCTAAAAATGAGGTGCCAACCTGGTGAAGCTACAACTCAGGACTACATGCATGCTAAACAGCGGAAGCAACATGCTATAGACAGAGCTAAGCGATTCCACAACCAGTGGATCAGATCAAAGCTCTGCCACATCCAGTCGTGAATGGTGGTGAACAATTAAACAACTAACGGGAGGAGAAGGCTCTGTAAACATCCCCATCCTCAATGATGGCGGAGTCCAGCACGTGAGTGCAAAAGACAAGGCTGAAGCGTTTGCAACCATCTTCAGCCAGAAGTGCCGAGTGGATGATCCATCTCGGCCTCCTCCCGGTATCCCCACCATCACAGAAGCCAGTCTTCAGCCAATTCGATTCACTCCACGTGATATCAAGAAACGGCTGAGTGCACTGGATACTTCAAAGGCTATGGGCCCCGACAACATCCCGGCTGTAGTGCTGAAGACTTGTGCTCCAGAACTAGCCGCGCCTCTAGCCGAACTGTTCCAGCTACAACACTGGCATCTACCTGACAATGTGAAAAATTGCCCAGGTATGTCCTGTCCACAAAAAGCAGGACAAATCCAATCCAGCCAATTACTGCCCATCAGTCTACTCTCAATCATCAGCAAAGTGATGGAAGGTGTCGTCGACAGTGCTATCAAACAACACTTATTCACCAATAACCTGCTCACCGATGCTCAGTTTGGGTTCCGCCAGGACCACTCAGCTCCAGACCTCATTACAGCCTTGGCCCAAACATGGACAAAAGAGCTGAATTCCAGAGGTGAGGTGAAAGTGACTGCCCTTGACATCAAGGCAGCATTTGACCGAGTGTGGCATCAAGGAGCCCTATTAAAATTGAAGTCAATGGGAATCAGGGGGAAAACTCTCCAGTGGCTGGAGTCATACCTAGCACAAAGGAAGATGGTAGTGGTTGTTGGAGGTCAATCATGTTAGCCTCAGGACATTGCTGCAGGAGTTCCTCAGGGCAGTGTCCTAGGTCCAACCATCTTCAGCTGCTATATCAATGACCTTCCCTCCATCATAAGGTTAGAAATGGGATGTTCGCTGATGATTGCACAGTGTGCAGTTCCATTTGCAACCCCTCAGATAATGAAGCAGTCCGTGCCCGCATGCAGCAAGACCTGGACAACATCCAGGCTTGGGCTGATAAGTGGCAGGTATCATTCATGCCAGACAAGTGCCAGGAAATGACCATCTCCAACAAGAGAGAGTCTAACCATCTCCCCTTGACATTCAATGGCATTACCATTGCCAAATCCCCCACAATCAACATCCTGGGGGTCACCATTGACCAGAAACTTAACTGGACCAGCCACATAAATACTGTGGCTACAAGCGCAGGTCAGAGGCTGGGTATTCTGTGGTGAGTGACTCACCTCCTGACTGCCCCACCCCCCCCAAAACCTTTCCACCATCTAGAAGGCACAAGTCAGGAGTGTGATGGAATATTCTCCACTTGCCTGGATGAGTGCAGCCCCAACAACACTCAAGAAGCTCAACACCATCCAGGACAAAGCAGCCCGCTTGATTGGCACCCCATCCACCACCCTAAACATTCACTCCCTTCACCACCGGCGCACTGTAGCTGCAGTGTGTACCATCCACAGGTTGCACTGCAGCAACTCGCCAAGGCTTCTTCGACAGCACCTCCCAAACCCGCGACTTCTACCACCTAGAAGGACAAGGGCAGCAGGCACATGGGAACAACACCACCTGCACGTTCCCCTCCAAGTCACACACCATCCCGACTTGGAAATATATCGCCGTTCCTTCATCGTCGTTGGGTCAAAATCCTGGAACTCCCTTCCTAACAGCACTGTGGGAGAACCTTCACCACACAGACTGCAGCGGTTCAAGAAGAGGGCAATTAGGGATGGGCAATAAATGCTGGCCTTGCCAGCGACGCCCACATCCCATGAACAAATTTTAAAAAGGCAGTTTTTATTACTTCATTCCCTTGCTGGGGAAGAACAATACCTGAATTTTGTACCAACACCCTTTCACCACACACAATTGGACCAGTTGATATCCTGAACTCACCACGTTGAAATATCTAGATAAACTCCTGTATTCAAAACAGCACTGTCCAAGATATTTTAACCTTTTTGTAAATACAGGGAGTGATGAAATTGAGGAAGATACTTTAGGTTATGGCGCACCTTGTTGAAAATCTAAAGCGAGCTATCAGAAAATGCCGGGCTAATGAAAGGATTGGATTCATTTTTCTACGTGTTTGGTAAAAGGTTTCAGACAGTTACTTAACTGCTCCAGGACAACCGTTTCTTTTGACTGACTTTATTACAATTAAAACCTCTGTGAGAGAGTGTAAGGGAACCTTCCCTATGCTGTCAGAATTCTAAAATGCTATTTGTTAATAGTGAACTCACTCTCCGAAGTGTGACAACTGCATTATCGGTATCTTGCCAGCCAGTTATTGACTTGTGATCTAGCCTGGAAAGTGTATATATAATTAGAATTACCCCAGATATTGTTGCGGAGCAGAAGGTGGCCTATTGTAAAATGACAACATCTTGGTTCTGATAGCACTCTCGCTTCTGAGTCAGAAGGTCTTGGATACAAGAACCACTCCAGAGACTTGAGCACATAATCTAGGCTGACACTTCAGTGGAGAACTGAGTTGTCTGCCCTCTCAGGTGGACATAAATGATCCCATGTCACTATTCAAAGAAGATCAGGGGAGTTCATCTGATGCCCTGGCCAATATTTATTCCTTAACTAACATCACAAAAACAGATGATGTGCTTATTAATCTCACTGCTATTTGTGGGACCTTGCTGTATACAAAGTGCCTGCCACATTTCCCTACGTTACAACAGTGACTACACTTCATAGATACTTCATTGGCTATGAAGTGCTTTGGGATGTCTTGAAATTGTGAAAGGCACTATATAAATGCAACTAGTTTCTATTAAATAATCTAGAGTTAACATGCTGTCATTTAGCTCAAGTACATGTATTCAAAACCAGACAGATGGGGTGAAAGTCTTCTGTCAGCGGAAAGAATTCGAAGTGAAATTGATGCAGGCAACCTGAGCTCACTTCCCACTGTACACAAGTTCACAGTGGGAAGTGGCAAGTAACATTCGCGCCAGATAAGTGCCAGGCAATGACCATCTCCAACAAGAGAGAGTCTAACCACCTCCCCTTGACATTCAACGGCATTACCATCACCGAATCCCCCACCATCAACATCCTGGGGGTCACCATTGACCAGAAACTTAACTGGACCAGCCATATAAATACTGTGGCTACGAGAGCAGGTCAGAGGCTGGGTATTCTGCGGCGAGTGACTCACCTCCTGACTCCCCAAAGCCTTTCCACCATCTACAAGGCACAAGTCAGGAGTGTGATGGAATACTCTCCACTTGCCTGGATGAGTGCAGCTCCAACAACACTCAAGAAGCTCGACACCATCCAAGATAAAGCAGCCCGCTTGATTGGCACCCCATCCACCACCCTAAACATTCACTCCCTTCACCACCGGCGCACTGTGGCTGCAGTGTGCACCATCCACAGGATGCACTGCAGCAACTCGCCAAGGCTTCTTCGACAGCACCTCCCAAACCCGCGACCTCTACCACCTAGAAGGACAAGGGCAGCAGGCGCATGGGAACAACACCACCTGCACGTTCCCCTCCAAGTCACACACCATCCCGACTTGGAAATATATCGCCGTTCCTTCATTGTCGCTGGGTCAAAATCCTGGAACTCCCTTCCTAACAGCACTGTGGGAGAACCGTCACCACACGGACTGCAGCGGTTCAAGAAGGCGGCTCACCATCACCTTCTCGAGGGCAATTAGGGATGGGCAATAAATGCCGGCCTTGCCAGCGACGCCCATATCCTGTGAACGAATAAAAAAAAAAGTATAAAACTGCCCAGAATTTATCATTAAAATGACAATCTCTCTTAGAGAGGCTGCAAGTGTGGCTGGTCTGGAAAACAAAATTGTTACCCTGGGTTAGTTTAATGAATTTGTAGTTAAGTGCATCATTGGGGCAAGTTCTTTCTGTGCTTCCAGGAACCACTATCAAGATTGAATTAGTGAGATATTTGGCCTGCCTTACTGCGGTTGTCTCTGGCTGTCGTAGTTCATGTATTATAAAAATTCTGGAATAAGCTGATTCATTCTATAACTGCAAATCAATTCAGTTACAACACAATAGAGCACACATTTGATTTTATTTTATTTGATGAACTTTGTGTTCATCAAGGTAGTAACAAATGCCAGTGTGCAATCTCAAGCAATCCTAAATTAGTGTAGCATTGCTAAGGATAGATTAGAGTTTCACATATAATGAATATGAAAGAAACTTTTGTTACTGTGCCATTCCCCTGCGTGAGAGTCATTCTCCTTCATGCTGAGTTGCAAACAGAGGCGGCTTGCCAAGTGAAGGAAGTGACTGCCTCACCTGGAATCCCGCACAGACTTCCTGTCGTAAAGTTACAGGTATTTAATCTTAGACCAGCCTCCCAGTTTTCTTTTCCTGACTTACAGTTGTCAGGTGGATTTATTGTTCGCTAGACTTTACACAACCCTGAGCAGCAGCATTTTGCCAAACACTCTGGTAATACTCCAGTTAGTTTTTTCTACAAAGTTTTAGTTGCTTTTTTAAAGTTCAATCCTGGATGTAAAGTTTAAAAGAAAACAACCGTTGAAACTGCAGTTAGAAAAAGATAATATACAGCTTATATGGTTGGTGGTGGGAGTCCACAGGAAGGGTCCATTGCCATGATAACATGATGGCTTGGTTAGGTATGTATAGCTGTGCCTCACCTGTCAAAAAGGCCACCATCTGCCACTGATTATAATGCACAACTAAGGGAAGGATTGCAAAGTGTGGCTTTTCTCCAGATTAAATACAGGATTGGTGTACTGGCATTAGGTACCCTAAAGGAAGTGAATAGCCTTTGTGAAGCTGTCAGTAGAAGTGAGATAGGACACTATTCCATCATCCATACTGTGTACCTCAGTGAGCTCCCACTGTGTTTCCAGAATATGAACGATACAAGGGAAGCCATGTGGAATACCTCTCCTTAAATATGTTTACACAGGGCTCCAGTCAGTCGTCTGTATTTCAGTGGTTAAATCTGGTGTAGCCTCTGTGATTTAATCTGGTTACAAAATAAATTTTGCACCTAGTAAAGTATCATTTTAAAAGGCCCAGCCACCATGCCTTAAATTCTTGTTGCAACTTACTGAATGTGTGAGTTATATGTATGGGTTGGTTTTGAAAGTTTTTTTTTCAGATGAAGAATTAAATGGACCACAGTATCTCTACAGTATTATGTTAAATCTGTAAACAGAAAGTTTGAAATCCTTTGTGAATGCAGAATTTAGTACATATGATTAAACAATAGGATGTTATTTGCAGAGCAGCCTGTGTAGGACTGTACCTTATTAAAATTTGTGCTGAAAACATTTGGACAAAACTGAGAAATGCCCATCTCTATTCATTACAACATGATTTAACAAAAAAGATGTCTGCCTCCCACCCACAATGACACAATGTGCAGGTGGTTGTGCCATGATGAGTATGATGTGCTTTTTCCCACCGAGAACAGGCTCTGCGTTCACCGCATATTTCTATAGGCTCTTAATGTGATGAAATTAAATCATTTCTAGTGTGTGGATATAAATGTATCTTGTCTAAGTAACCAATATTCATATGCCGGCTTTGACGGTGAGTTTTGGTAGGCTATTCAAATGTAACGGGCGTCACAACCGGCCCTGTGCTCTCTTCCTCTGACTTCCCACATATGTGCACTTCCAGCAGAGGTCACTGGATAGCAATCAGGAGTAGGAACCCTGGGTTTTCTCTTCCTAACTCATGGACAATAAAACCAATTGTAGGTCCCCTACCACTGACTCACCACAGATCATGGATGGAAGCTGGGATCTTCCTGGTGTGTATTGTTCAGCTACTCACTGGACTGGATAAACCAGCTTAGCACTAAAATACTAAAGATAAAAAGGATCTTTTTATTTCAAACCTTTTTTTAAAATTCTTTAACCACTGGCACTAACTGGCTTTCTCTCCTCCTGCCGTGAAAGCACTAGCTCATGCTGGGTTTGCAATGATAAGTACAGGTGAGGGAGGCAACTCCGCCTCTCTAGTTCACCCTTCCATAGAAACCTCTTGTCTCACCTTTATTACATCTAATGCCTCTTGAATGATTCCATAGATTTTGCTTCCACTACCCTATCCTAGCAAGAGGACCATTCCTACTCATTAATCACTCTTTGTATGAAAAAGTGCTTCCTGACAGTGGACCTGAACTTAACCTTCAAACTGGATTTTGCCTGTGTCCGCTTCTGCCACAATCATGGTTTAACTTAATATCTTGTATAGCTATAAACAATCTTGTCTTCATCATCTTTCAAGGCTGAGGAGTCCAAGTTTTTCTAACTTTGCTTCATAATTTAGTCCTCTGACACTGTTTCTTTTCTTCCCGGGCTTGGATGTTTTCCCTGTGCTTTTGTGACCAGAATAAAGTGTGGTATTCATCTGTGACTGGCCTCAGCTTTGTATTCTGTATTAACAATATAGCTCTTTGCTTTGTTAATTTCTGCTCTGCCATGACAGGATATGGTGTGTAGGATCTATGATCACTCCCAAATCAGCCTGTCCACTAGCTAGTTGACACCATTCATTGAGTATGTATCTCCTCATTTTTGTCTTCCAATGTCTAACATTTTTCACTTATTGCTACTGAATTTCATCTGCAGTAATCCTGCCCACTTCCAAATTTTGCCCAGCTCTTTCTATCGTGCCTGACATAATTCTCCTAACACCTGCTGATTCCACTCTTTTAGCTAATTACTCATCCACCTCCTAGGATACCTACGAAGAAAGATCAATTACTTTAAGCTCATGTAGCAGTCTTTCATTTGGGACTTTATTGAAGGATTGCGAGTCCACTGGTACCAGCAGCCCAATGGCACCTTCCATAAGTGTCCAGCCCCCATGTATGAGCCTGAATAACAAGCACCGACAGGTTGTGTTGATTAAACTTGGGTTCTCCTGATGTGTATGGTTTATGGCTACCATGACATTGTCTTTACCCACTAGGCCATTGGGACAGTGTGCCTTCAAATAGTTAATAAATAATTGTACTCCCTTTGGTATAATGATCAGGGAAAAATGTGTTTGAAATGACTTCATGTGTTTGTTACAGTCTAGCTAATCTGAATTAAGCCTTGTCAGTTCTTTAATGTTTGAAAGCCTTCTTTAAAATCTTGAGAGTTATTTAACTTTGACGATTGCAAACAATATTTGGAGCAGAAGGTATTTGTTCTTCTGTGATATTACCATAGAAAATTTGTTTAGGAAGCCATGCAATTACATCAATAATTATCTATTGATAGCTTTCATATCAATAGTCCCAAGTGATTTAACAGCTTTGTACTTTATCACATGCAGGCTGTTCAATGTTTAGTTTGTGACATGATTTGCAAATAAGCTATTTATGGACCTAAACAATGTTAGTTCTGTATTGTTATCTGGGAAGGGCTCATCTGTGTTACAACTTTCAGCGTAGTACAGTTTCAGTTGTGTAAGGTGCTCTGTATTTATTAGTGGGTTCTGGTCATGCACAATGGAGCATAATAGGAACTGGCTCCAGCAGGTTCAGGGTGACACATACTACAGAGCTACAAGAAAGGGCCATTAATCATCAAGGGCATAACTTTGGTCTGAACAATGCCGGGGTATTACCGGCTTGGTAAATGGCTTCTTTCCACATTGCGGATTACAGACAAAAGATTTTATTAAGCCCTGTCATAAGGGGAGGAGGGAGGGTTTGGGGACAGTTGCAAACAATACTGCACATCCTACATACCAGTACTTCTAATAATGTTTTAGCTCAGATAGATTATGATTTTGAGAAATATTTAGAAACATCACAGCTATATAGAGGTATTCAGGTACAGTATCTGTCAGTAACATAGATGGTGCAATAGAGAAGAAATCCCATTGTGCGTTACCCCTCAAATTAATGGATATAACACAGCAGACTTATTTTTTAGCCTTGTTGCTGTGATTCTCTTCTTCTGGTAAATAAGAGACAGCTGAAATAGAACTCAAACTAGCATGCTTGTAACTTTCAGTGCTGTAGTTTATAGTGTATTAAGTCCATCTGTGTGTGGCACTTACTTCAGAAACAAATTATAAATAGTTATCGTCTTTGATTTTGATGTTATACATTATCACTGAAAAAATGAACTCCAGAATTTTCAGGTTTCTCTTACTGTAATAATGCATATTCCATGAGTTTTGATTTGATGTACAAGCCTAAATTGGGCAGAAGTTCTAAACTGGTGTGCAGCTCCTATTGTGTAGAGTAGGGACTCTAGTCAATCTGAGAACTGAGGCCGATGTGCTTAATTACTTGTTGCTACACTAACTATTGTCTCAGGTCAGATAAAAAGAAAAAAAATTACTAATGCTGGATATCCAAAGTTTAAAAAAAATGTTAGAAATTCACAGCAGGTCGATCAGAATGTGAAAAAAAGAAAAGACAGGTTAATATTTCAGGCATACAGTCTTCATGAGAACTGGGAACAGCCAGTTCTGACTGAGAATCTACATCCAAAACAAAAACCAACTTTTAAATCTTCTGAGTATTTCTGTTTTTATTTTTTATTGTCTCAGGCTAGTGTTCTCCCTGTATTTACAGGCAAAAAAAAACCTTTAAATTCCATGCAGAAAATTACTTAAATGTAACTGTGTAACTTTATAGTAACTGTGAAACTTTGTAACCCTGGCTGCTCCATTCAAGTGATAGTCTGGTAACCCTTAAGAGAGATGCCTGATCAGTTTATGTCATTACATTGTTTTATGGTTGATGCTTTCAAATCAAAGTGCACTTTATTTGGATTCTATATCACTTGGACGTAATCCAGTGACTCACTTTCCTCATTATAAACCATTAACCAGCTTGTCCGTTTGGAAATCCATATTAAAGTGCATACAAGTATAATCACAATGCGGTGTTTAATTAATGACTTCAATATTTACTCAGTAAATAATAGGCATTGATGTGGTTTGCGTGTGAGCCAAGGGCATTCACGCCTTTTGATTACTATATTCAATGCAAAAATTCCTTAGAAGATGTTGCTTTTTCAGTGTAAAAATGAGTTCAAATTTATTTCACTGGATTGGGGGATTTCTTGTTTTCCATCATAAGAGACTCCAGTGCCTATTTTCTTCACACCCCCCACCTTGCCTGGGTGCAAGTCAAGCAGAGCATATCCAAAATGTGCTCCACCTGAACCTGCCTGTATTTCCAGGTTTAAGTTATAATGTATATTCTCCGAAAGCTTGTGAATTTAAAATAAAATTGCTGGACTATAACTTGGTGTTGTAAAATTGTTTACAATATTCCATGAATGGTGTTGAAATAGCTACGGATGAAATTGAAGGAGACCCCAGAGTCTAGGTAGGCTCAACGCTCAATATGCTCAGTGTGCCCAATCAGTGCAGAGTAGCAACCAACAAAGTCATTAAAATGTTGAACTACATCGACAAAACAGTAGAATACATCAGGAAGCTGTGATCAAACTGTCCAGTCCTCTGGTTCGACTGCACCTTGAGTACTGAGTCCAGTTCTGGGTCGCTCAGACACAAAGGAGACATTCATGTGCTGGAGGAAGTGCAGAGAAGAGTCTCAAAGTTAATTCCTAGTGTCAAAGATTTGAGTTATGAGGAAAGACTGGAGAACCATGGGGTTTAGAATGTTACCAGGGCTCCAAGGGTTATATTATGAGGAGAGATTACATAAACTAGGGTTGTATTCTCTGGAATATGGAAGGTTAAGGGGTGATTTGTTTGAGGTTTACAGGATTTTGAAAGGAATTGATCGGGTAGACAGAGAGAAACTTTTTCCGTTGGTGGGGGAGTCTAGGACAAGGGGACATAACCTTAAAATCAGAGCCAGGCCATTCAGGAGAGAAGTTAGGAAACACGTCTTCGCACAAAAGGTGATAGAAGTGTGGAACTCTCTCCCACAAAAAGCAGTTGATGCTAGCTCAGTTAATAATTTTAAATCTGAGATCGATAGATTTTTGCTAGCCAAGGATATTAAGGGATAGGGAGCCAAGGTGGGTGGATGGAGTTAGGATACAGATCAGCCATGATCTCACTGAATGGCGGAACAGACTCGAGGGGCTGAATGTCCTACTCCTGTTCCTATGTTTTCAGGAGGTATCTGAGAGGTGATCTTATAAAGATTTATAAAATAATTAAGAGAATAGAAAAGGTAAATCCAGAATATTAGGACACGAATACATAGATTCAAACCAGTAAAAGTTAAATTTAGGACTGATTTTCATAAATTATCCCTTAAACAGAGAGGTCGACATATGGAATGGACTTCCAGGAAGAGTGGTGGAGGTGAAAACTCTGGAATCTTGCAAGAAACAATTGGATGCTGAAATGCGGAGGACTTTAGGGTCTTTCTGGACGGATGAGCTAAGATGGGCTGAATGGTCTTCCTCATCTGTAACTATCTTGTAATTATCCTGGGCCCAACCTTCCCCCAGAGCAGGCTTACTCTTTGGAAGAGGCCCACGCCCAGAAGTGGGAGTGGAAAGTTAA
The DNA here is from genome assembly GCF_035084215.1 of Heptranchias perlo. Classification (NCBI taxonomy): domain Eukaryota; kingdom Metazoa; phylum Chordata; class Chondrichthyes; order Hexanchiformes; family Hexanchidae; genus Heptranchias; species Heptranchias perlo. The sequence goes on along the minus strand of NC_090341.1, from coordinate 26,460,265 downwards.
TTTGGCTTTAGGGTCTTCTGGCTATGGTCCAATAGACTCCCTGCTGGCCCTACGAAACTTTCCTCTGACCTACTACAAAAGTTTGCACCTAGAATGGGACTGGGCATAAGGAGTAAAGCTTGCAGTTAACGTTTCAGGTCGATGACCTTTTGTCAAGAAGTTAACTCTGTTTCTTTCTCCACAGATGCTGCCTGACTTGCTGAGTATTTCTAGCAATTTCTGATTTTATTTCAGATTTCCAGCATCTGCAATATTTTGCTTTTGAGTAAGGTTCACTTTCAGTGGGTACCCCTACAATTGGGTTTTCACCAAGCAGCGATCAAGGAAAATGAGACACGAGGTGTTGTGATGTCCCTCCTGCCTCAATAGCATTGGATCACCTTGATTTTACTTCTTGATAGATCTGATTTTGTAGCTTATAGCCTGAGATAAATGGTCTGTAACAGTATTGTCGATCAGTTAGAGAGACCAGGAGAGTACAAGATGTTTCATACTATTTCCAATGCACTTAGCAGCCTAAGAAGTTTATTGTTCACCTTGGGCATGCTACACTCATTGTACATAAGATTATGCTTTGGTTTATGGGATGCAAGGGTACATAAGATTATGCTTTGGTTTATGGAAGCATACTTTTGCACTGGGCAAAACATACCTGTTTTGGTGAATTGTAACATGGAGAACATGTCCAAATTGTACCATGGACATTAACTTCTCACCATGTTCTCTTCCACTGGAAAGTATAGAATTCTGTCCCTATGAAGATACATGAAAGAATAAAACAGTAGCTGTTCCGTGGACTTCCCCAGCACTCGTAGTGTTAGTGAATTGGATCAACTTCAGTAAAAATTTGACTACAAAATATTGTTACAGCATAACAAGGGCTATTCTAAAAGCTACCACTAGAGATTAAAAGTGGTTACATTTTGGAAAATTGAGAATTTTTTAAACTGAGGAATGGCTGAAATTAGAAGTGGATTTATTTTAACTTTTATACCCTTTTTCCCCTCCCTCCCCCAGAATTTTATTGGAAGTTTTAAAATAATCAAAACTGTCTTTCTTCCACTGCAAGCATCCAGAAGTACAGAAGCATTATTGTGGTATTGCAGTCTGCTGAAGTTTCTTGTGATCTTTCCATAATAAGCTGCTCATGATGTACATAAGCATAGGAGGACAGTATTCACAAGCATCTACTTCATTAGACATTGCTTCATAGTAATGTGATGGGACAGTTTCTTTGAGCATAGTTTTAGATAAGTAAAAATTGATTCCATGTATTTTTGGCACCATTTTTTGGATGTGCACCTGACCGTACAGGATCCTATAAAAATGAAAGCAACTTTTTGACATGTTGGTCTGTGATGGGGGTCTTAGTTACCTGTTACAGGTAACTAAGACACTCATGTGACTATATACACTCATTTAGAAGAGAATTGGGATTGTGAATGTGATCAGCAGCAATATCTATATGGATTTAGCTGGACAAAGTGCACCAGGCATAAGTGGGACTTGCCCTACAACAATGTAGCAAATGTACCACAGTGAGAGTAACACTGCTGAATTATGCTTTGTGTCCTAGCTTCATACCACTATATATAGTAATGGTTTCAGTATCTGGCAGCTCAGTTATGAAGGAATGTGCCTTTCAGATAGAATAATATTTAGAGCTGTACATTTCTAATATGTTCTGGTTTAATGCAATTTGTGGGATTGGGCGCATCATCTGCTCACTGACAACATGCCACATCTTTCTAGAACATTTAGGGTTGTTCTATACAGGCTGTTCTGACAGTCACAGTCATTATTGCTGCCATGTCTCTACCAAATCGAGGAGATCTGCCATCTGGAGCTGGTCCTCTCCTCCTGAAGGCAACATTCCAAACCATGTAGAGGTTCTGCACCTCTAAACATCCAGGTTGGAGAGAGGAAGACAGTATGGTGACACTGAAGTATTACATTTGAGCTTATTGTTGCCTCCAGAGTCACATAGCTCCTCTCTATTCTTTCTCTGGTTCCTCTTTAGTCTTTCCCCAAGCCTGACACAACTCTCATTTCAGCTGAGATTCTCCTCCATGATCCCACTGTGTTCGCTGCTGGCTTTTCCTTCCCCACCAACTGCATGTAAGGCCTATGGCCCCAGAGGATTTCCCTCCCGTCTGCCACGCTTATGCCACGTCCTGGGGTTTCCATGGAGAAGGTGATGGTAGACTCCAGGAAGCGATGGTGACAGTGATCCCACTGCAGCACCATCGATATTTCCCTCTTCACATTGATGGGCTCTCTCTTGGCAGCATGAATCCCATTAGGAGTCTGCCGTGCATCGATAATGATCCCTGACCTAGGGAAATGGATTGGGGTTGTGGCAGAATTGGAGGGGTGGGGTGGGCGGAAGTCATACCCCACCAGAACTCTGCCCCAAAGAGGATAATTCTAGCCGTCATATGCAAAAAGCATCAAATAACCATCACAAATCTGGTTGCAGCTTGATAAAATAGACTTGATCTATGATAAATTCATGGTAGAATCCCTGTAGTAGGCTTTATATGTCCAGTTACACAGGTTGGAGCGAGTAAGCTAGTATGGTGACACTGAAGTATTACATTGGAGCTTACAGTTGCCTCCAGAGTCACAGCAGGTCTGTATTTATAGGCATTGAGTCCAGAATGTAAATGGGATGTGACTCATCATTTGTTTAGTGTAGTCTGTATTGCTAACTTTTACTGGAATATAGAACCAGCCCTAAATACTTGAAAGGTTTTAAGACTGATAATGTGTTGTTTTTGGTGGGAACATGAAGCTTCACTTATATAACAACAATCACTGCACTCCAAAAGTAAGTAATTGTTTGCATTTGAGACATTTGACGTGGTAAGATGCTATATAGACGCAAGTATCACTGTGGCAAACAATGTAAAACAGATGAACTCTGTGCCTCCAATGGTGCTCAGGATCCAAATTTTTGTGAGTTGCAAAAGAGAAAACTAGAGATTTGGAAAAGTTCCCTTATGTACTAGTTCTCTGATGGGGACCAGCAGTAAAAGGGGGAGAGTGGTACTTGAAGGTCACAGGTCCCTGTTGAGGCGCTGCTCCCCCATACCTTCAGCTATATAGTTGGAGAGGATGTCAGAGCCACTACAAACTTTGTTAGGTATCAAAGATGAAACTGAAATGCAATTCCTTATTGCTGAAGTCCTGATAAATTTATTTACAGTTTATCCTCCAAGTAGATTTACACAAGCAGGACTTTTATGTGATGGATAATCAATTAAAGTAGTCTTACATTCATTCAAAACATCCAGCTCTATTGTGTTGAATGGTTATCTTATGGAAACAGCAGTTTTTAGAGACTGACTTGTTGGAAGTTAGTTTGAAGCTAGTGAAACGTTAGAAGCCTCCGGGCTAGAGATGATGAGTCATGCATCAAGATTCTCCCACGCCCAACCTGATAGACAGTTCTGACAAAAGGTCATCAAACTGAAATGCTAACTCGGTTTCTTTCTCCACAGATGCTCCCTGACTTGCTGAGTATTTCTGTTTTTATTTCAGATTTCCAGCATTCGCAGTATTTTACTCTCCATTAAAGTCAATGGAGTTTAATATTGGGCAGAGTGTAAAATCAGCATTCCACCCGATCCCATGGGTTTCCAGACAGGCAAGTTAGGTTAAAATGATCCCCTTAGTCTCTGTGCTTGTCATGGTTTGAATTTATAGATGAATCCAGTATTTTTTGGGTGTGTGAGAGCAAAATATTTATCCGTGATCTGCCAGAACATGTTGATGCCTCCTTCAGGTTAAGTTGCTTACTAGGCAACTGGCAAAATACTTCAGTAGAGGAGATGCCGTGATAGTCATTTGGTTGCCTCAAACATCATAACAAACAAGCCATTGAAACCATAAATGTTACAAACAAAAATATACAACTTTATGAAAAGACAGACAAGAAAAGACTGGCTGGTCCATCGAGCCTGTCCCAAACAGTCATGACACAACTAAGCATCGTAACTCCCAGTGTTCCGTCCCAGCAGCAGCATGTAATCTCCTGGGAGAAGCAAAAAGACAGATTTTTTAAAAATCTCATAGGCACAGTCAAGGGAAAAAAAATTAGGAAATTCCTGGACCAACCTACCTAAGGGACCAAAACGACTTTAGGAAATTACAGTGACCATGAGGTGCAAATCCAACATTCCATCTACCTTTTGTATGCAGAGATATTAGCCAAAGTAAGGAATTTGTCCAGCTCCTTTTTGAACAGCTGCAACAAACCCGCAATCAATACACAAGCTGGTCGTCTATTCCAAGTGTCGATAACCCTCTTCGAAAAAAAAATTCCTGACATCTAACCTAGTTCTATGTTTACACAGCTTATACACATGACCCCTTGTTTTCCCTAACCTAGTTCAAATAGCCTGCCCAAACAGACACCGTGTAGTCCCTTCATCGTTCTAAATATTTCAATTAAATCACCCTGAAAATCTACGCTTTTTAAGAGTAAAAAGAGCCATTTTTCTGAGGCTATTGTGATAACTAAGGGCTTTTAAAATGGAAATCACTTTAGTTGGCCTTCTTTGAACCTTTTCCAGGGCCGCTATATCACCCATCATGAGGACCGAAAACGGAACACAATATTCCAGATGAGGCCTAACCAGGGTCTTGTACAAGGGCACAATGGTTCCTTTTTGTTTTATAGCGTACTTGCTACACATCCTAGTACTCCATTTGCATTTGCAATAGCCTCTCGGCACTGATCGTGCACCTTCAGAGACTTGTACTATAATCCCTTGGTTTAGTGGTAGCACTCTCGCCTTTGACTCAGAAGGTTGTGGGTTCAAGTCCCTTTTCAGAGACATAATCTCGACTGACACTCCAGTGCAGTACCGAGGAAGTGCTGCACTGTTGGATGTGCCGTCTTTCAGATGAGATGTTAAACCGAGGCCCCGTCTGGTCTCTCAGTGGATGCAAAAGATCCCATGGCACTATGCAGGGGAGTTCTTACTGATGTCCTGGCCAATATTTATCCATCAAGCTATATCACTAAAACAGATGATCTGGTCATTATCTCATTGCTTTGTGTAAAGTGGCTGCCATGTTTCCTACATTACAACAATGCTACAGTTCAAAAGTACTTCTTTAGCTGTAAAGCATTTTGGGACTGCCTGAGGTTGTGAGAGGTGCTATATAAATGCAAATTCTTTCTTTTCTTTCTTTAGGTCCCTTCCCCAATCCACAGAATTTAATTCTGTACCAAGCTCGGTATACACATATTTGGTGTTAGCCCTGCCCATGTGCATGACACTATATTTATCTACATTAAATGATATCTGCCAGATGTGGGCTCATTTCCCCCATCACACTTAGGTTAGATTGTAGTCTTTTTCTCTCATTGAGGGCCCTGACACTAGCAGAAATCTTTGTGTTATCCAGGAACATGTAAACAGTATCCACAACACCTTTGTCTAGATCATTAATGTGATCATGAGGAGCATCAGTCCTAACACGGATCCCTGTGGGACTCCACTCGTAGCCGGTCTTCATTAATAACAACCCTCTGTCTGCATGAATTAAGCCAGTTCCCTATTAAATCCAGGATCTGCCCTCCTCTCCCTCACAGGACTCTATCTTTTGAGGTATACTAATGTGGGCCACCTTGACAAAAGCTTTCTGAAAATTATGGCTACTCAGGTTTTTGTGGTTTATAAATAAATCTTTAAGTCAGCTCTTTCAGGAGAGGAGTGAAGGAGGAAGCTGTGGGATTTAACAGAAGTGTTGAGAAATATAAGCAAATTCAGGGATTTTTGTCAATGTATTTGAAACCCTTTGTTTTAGTGTGTATTGTTGCTTCTATGGACTGGTAACTGACGCATTCCAGTGATAGTCAACATACAGTGTCACTGACACATTCCTAAGATTCTTTGTTGTTCTGTGAGATGTGGTGCCAAGCCAACTGTGAATTTATCAGGATTAGTACATTTACATATTTAGTTAAGCTACTGTGCATTTTGTTTGTGCAGTATTTGTAAGAGCATATAATGGTACATTAAGTTTCTTGGCATGCTTACACATATTCTGATAGCATTACACATTGAGGGAATGGAATCATTTACATTAAAAGCATTTTTCTGTCGTTGGTGATATAGATATGTATATATTTTTAAATTGTGGTAAATATGTTATAAATTTTTTGGAACACTTTTAAATGGGACAAGGCAGAGCTTCATATTCAGAGGAAATGTGTGGTCTGATGAATGGTGCTAATTACACCGTTTTATCTAGTTTCAGATAAAACCAGTGTTCCACTCTGTATTTTAATACTATAATTATAATGGTATGTTGTATGATTGCAGCTATCCTTGTTGGCATTCGGAGCTGTGCACAGGGAGTGCCATTTTTAAAGGGTGGTTCAGGTATTTGTTCTCAGGGATACCTACTTGGCGTAAATTCACAATTCTAGTCAGCATAAAGCTCACTTAAATTCAACATTTATTCTAATAAAATTGAATAGGACTCACCAACTTACATCAGAGGTGTGATGAACCGAATGCTGCCCCAGGTATCTAGTATAATTGGAGCCTGACACTCCTGGCCTGACTCAAGCAGCTGTTTTCTGCACACCTATATTCAGATCACTGATGAGCAGGCTTTGATGAATGCAGCTGCTTCCTAATGGTAATCAGTACTTGTCCTGGGACTTGTTGGCAGTAAATGTAATCATTGTCAGTTCCCTATGAATGAAGGAATATTAGGACAAAAAAAGAGAGAGAGTCTCATAGTCACGTACCAACTGTTGTAATTGATTGTGGCCACTGATTTTTGCACCTTCCTTCCTGAACATATTTTAATCCTGCCCTTCGTTAATGCATCTTGGAGTTCACTCATGGTGTGTAATGTTATTTTTGATACTTCTGATTATCCAGAGAGAGTACCCTCCTCTTTTATATTTATTTACAGGATTAGTCTTGCATTTAGTGCACTTCACACTTTAAATCTGTCCATAGTATGAAAAAGGGGTCATGCGTTTTTGATTGGCTCAATAACCATCTGACAGGAATAGCTATCAGTGGCCATATTACTTCATCACCTCTCCTGGTTTATATACCCCAATAAATAACATTTATTATAAAATAAACATAATCAAAATTCAAGAATTCTGAAAAGTAAATACTACATTAAAAATGCAGTTACCTATTCCACATTAATAAACATTCGCCTCTGCAGGCCTCTCCTTTCTCAGCAGCCTCACCCATGTCTTCTGCTCAATTCTTTGAACTCCTATTCTTCTCACTCCTCACTACCCTGCTGAGCCTGTGCCCCCTAATGTTCTTATGATGTCTCTGAACGCATGACGTTCATTCCCCATCTCTGCCCATGTGACCTCTTGACCCCTCTGTGAATGCCTGGCCTTACTGTTGCCGATTCATGCTGCCTTTGCCGTGGGTTTCCCATTACCTCTAGTTCCTGTAAGCAACATTTGGGAGAGTGCTCTAAGATCAAATGGCGCTGACAGCATAGAATTATAGAATGATGCAGCACAGAAGGAGACCATTCAGCCCATTGTGCCTGTGCCGGCCCTTTGAAAGAGCTATCCATTTAGTCGCACTCCCGTGCTCTTTCTCCATAGCCTTGCAAATTTTTCCACTTCAGGTATTTGCCTAATTCCCTTTTGAAAGTTATTATTGAATCTGCTTCCACCATCCTTTGAGGCAGTGCATTCCAGATCATAACAACTTGCTGCATAAAAATTTTTTTCCTCATGTCGCCTCTGGTTCTTTTGCCAATTACCTTAAATCTGTGTCCTCTGTTTATCAATCCTTCTGCCACAGGCAACAGTTTCTCGTTATTTACTCTAGCAAAACCCTTCATGATGATTTTGAACACCTCTATCAAATCTCCCCTTAACCTTACCTGCTCTAAGGAAAACAATCCCGGATTCTCTAGTCTCTCCACGTAACTGAAGTCTTTCACCCCTGGTACCATTCTAGTAAATCTCCGCTGCACCCTCTCTAAGGCCTTGACGTCCTCCCTAAAGTGTGGTGCCCAGAATTGAACGCACTACTCCAGCTGAGGCCTAACCGGTGATTTATAGAGGTTTAGCATAACTTCCTTGCTTTTGTACTCTATGCCTCTGTTTATAAAGCCATGGATCCTGTATGCCTTTTAACAGCCTTCTTAACTTGTCCTGCCACCTTCAAAGACTTACACCCACAGGTCTCTCTGTTCCTGCACTCCTTTTAAAATTGTATCATTTAGTTTATATTGCCTCTCCTCATTCTTCCTACCAAAATGCATCATCTCACACTTCTCTGTGTTAAATTTCATCAGTTTGTCTATGTCCTCCTGAAGTCTGTTACTATCCTCCTCACTGTTTACTACGTTTCTGAGTTTCATGACATCTGCAAACTTTGAAATTATGCCCTGTATACCCAAGTCCAGGTTATTAATATATATCAAAAAGAGCAGTGGTCCCAACACCGACCCCTGGGGGACACCACCACACGCTTGTCTCCGGTATGAAAAACAACCGTTCACCACTACTCTCTGCTTTCTGTCCCTCAGCCAATTTTGTATCCACGCAGCAACCGCCTCTTTAACCCCATGGGCTTCAATTTTGTTAACAAGTCTATTATGTGGTACTTTATCAAATGCCTTTTGAAAGCCCATATACACAATATCAACTGCACCACCCTCATCAACCCTCTCTGTTACCTCATCAAAGAACTCAATCAAGTTAGTCAAACACGATTTGCCCATAACCAACCCATGCTGGCTTTCATTTATTAACCCAAATGTTTGTTTTACCCATAGATTTCAGCCCCTTTTATTTCAATAGTGGTATATTCTGGATTGGAGTATTCTGTTCCTTTTACATTGCATTTCTTCACTTAAAAAATGTAGTTGAGGCAATTTATTTCCATGCGTCAGTCCTGGGAGGGAATTTGTGGAACAGTTTGTGGAGTTTGTTATTTAAAGAGAAATGGTATGGAAAAAGTTACTCAAACTTAAGGTCGATAAATGACCAGCGCCTGATGGTTTACAAGTGAGGATCCCGAGGGAAGCGATGGAAGAAACAGTGAAGGCTCTGACTATAATTTTCCAAAATTCTGTTGGAAGGAAAATTGTGCCAGATAGATGGCAAATGTAACTCCTCAAAAAAGATGAGGAGAAGCCAGGAATTATAAGGCAGTTAGTCTTACTTCATTTGTTGATAAACTAGTAGAGGTGTAATTAATCTTGGGCAGATAGTGAGTTGATGGTATGTTTAACGCCCTGTCCGATTTTCTTTTCTATTGATGTGGAAAAAATCGGGCCGAGTGTAAAACAGGCCGCCAATTCACTATCGCTCATTTTACACTACCGCCCGAAACCAATTTCACCCCCGTAGAGCCTATAAGACAGGATGAAATTACTAAGCACTTGGAGAAATGTGAGTTAATCATGTCAAGTCAATGAGGATTTCTAAAAGCCAGGTCTTGCTTGGCCAACCTTGTAGAATTCTTTGAAGAAATAACAAGGAGGCTAGATAAAAGAAAGGCAGTGGGTGTGGTTTAATGTGGATTTTCAAAAAAAATGTAATAACGTACCACATAAGAGACATGGCAAAGATAATGGCACGTGGAATTAGGGGGAATGTGGTCATATAGATATAGATGGCTGGAGGGCAGAAAGGAAAAGGTAGGGGTAAAAAGAAGCTTCTCAGACTGGGAAGATGCAGTGAGTGGTATTCCATAGTGGTCCATTGTCTGGCCACTCTTATTTATGCTGCACATAAACGATATGGACTTAAAAATTGAAGGAACAATATTGAAATTTGCTGATACCCAAATTGGGTGGTTTTGAAAATTGTGACAATCCCTGATATAAGCAAATGTTGAGTGTGTTTGTCATATTTGAAGGAATAAATTATGTACAAAACATTCAGTACAGGGTGTAACTTAGCCAAGCTGTAAAATGCATTATCTGTCCCAGAGGTAGAGTGCGGTTTGCAGAACCAACCCACAAACTCTAAGCTCCATACAAGCGTGCAGAAAACAGAAGTACAGCGAATCTTGTTTTGAGAACGTCATGCTTAGATTACTTTGTTGGGCAAATCTGCATGTTTATATTATCTCGCTCTAATGTAGAAACAATGAAATAAATGTGAGTGTTTGTCTAGTGCATTGAAATATTGTCACATGCCAGAATGGATCTGAGAAAATTGACTTATAATTTTTATGCTTTGTTTTAAATACAAGGTCTCATAATGGTCAATTTATTTTGCCAAATTAGCTAATCACAGCTGCCCAGTTAGAACAAATATTGTGGCCATCTGTAAACCATGATAATCTGCTGAAGCATTAAGTTTACTTCTTAACTCAAAATTGATGCTCTTTTGCTATGATGATGGTGTTCTCGTGTCACCACTCCTGCGCTGGGTGTATTTGTAAGATGATTTAATATTAAATTGCATGAACCATTCCTGAGTACTGATGACTACTTTTTCTGTCTGCAGTTTCTTACTTCCAGGGTGTGACTCCAGCATACTTATCTCTGAAATTTAGTTTATACCAAGACTCCTATACACAGAGGAATTGCTCTGTTTTAACTTAATCCCACAAATGTGTTACAGACCAGAGCCTAGGCATTCATCATGCCTTTTTTAAAAGCAGTAGTTGCAAAAGGATTTTCAGGCTGTTTGTATGACTGGTTAAGCGTAAATACTTTTTGTATTTGGTGGCTAGCAAATTAGGAATATGAAAATTTCTCCAAAAAAAAAATCATCTTTGCCGTGATGTGAAAATTTGTTTTCTCCGTATTGAACTACATTTTGCGTTACTCTAAATTTCCATGTAGGAAGGTTCCACAAAACTTGTTCTTTCCATTAATGTACCACAGTCCAGATTTTCTTTAAGATTGTATTTTACTGAAACTATGTAGTAATGGACTTCACAATTTTCTGATTCTCGGCACTTCCTTCATTCCTTCATGTGTGTCTGGTGACCTGGAGTTGGATTACATTACATGGAACACATCAGTTACAAGGGTGTAAAGTATCTTTCTGATTCACACTAATGAGCAGTAATCAACAAGGCAAATAGAATGCTGAACTATATTGCCAAATCTGTACATTGCAAGGTGGAAATGTTATGCTATAGCAGTACAGTGCTCCAGTCAGACCACACCTTGAGTAATGTGCACTGTTTTGGTCACAAGCTGCTTTTATATTGGTGTCAGTGGGGTGTTTGAGATACTGGTTCCAGGAATGCAGGTCTGGCACAACCAGCAGCAACCCTAACGTAAACCTGTCAGACTGGTTAAGGCTGGCACCCTGGATGGCGCAGCAAAAAAAAAGGTCTTTTTGATGCTGGCTTTAGATTTACATTGGATTTTCCACAGGTTGTTTAGGACCCATGCTTTAGGAAACATCCCAGTGACACCATTATAAAGCAGCTACTGAGGCACAAGAGAGATGTTCAAGCTCTGGAGATGGTGCAGAGAAGAGTAACAAATCGTATCCCTCTGAACTATGGGGAAAGAGTGGATAAACTTGGGACCTTTCAACCTTGAAAGGAAGCAACTAAAAGTGAGGTCAGAGGTATATAAGTTAGTAAACAGTATAGAAAAGGTAAATCTCAAGTGTAGCAGTGAAAACAGGACAAGGACCAAGATAAAATGATGAAAGGCAAATTGGGGCCTTATTGAGCAAGGCTTTTCTTCACAGAAAGACTGGCCAATACGTAGAATGGACTTCTGGGGAGTGGGGACAAAAACCCTGATATCATTTGAAAAAGCAATGGAAGCTGTGATGGGCAACAGTATGGTCTATCTGGATGGATGGTGAAATTAGATCCTGGTAAGTTCTACTTTTGGGTATAGAATTTGAGGATTAGAGGATATAGATTAAAGTGAAGGGCGTCAAGGGAAAGTAGGAAATTTAGGCATAATTTTTTCTAGAAAGAGGGTGATGGAAAAGTGGAATAAGATTACAAGCAGGAATGGCGGAATAAAAAACCTCGGCAGGGTTTAAAAAAAAGACTATATGAACAGTAAAGAGGACACAAAGGATCCAAAAGTTCAGCGACCAGTTAGGACGTAGAGTTGGCAAATCACCAGCGTGGGACTGCAATTTGGGACAGAACCTTGATCCGCTGGGTTTCCCCCTCCCGTGTAAAATTTGGGCCAAATTCTGGTCACAGTTGGAGTGGGTGAGTATTCTGCTGTTCTTTCCTCATACATCCAGGTCTACTTTGAGGACCAAATTGGGAAAGTTCCTGGGTACACTGGGAATTTATCCATTGCTCTCTTCCTAAGCCCAACACAACTCATGCCAGCTGAGAGCTAGCACAAGTTCCATTGTGGGCCTAGTAGAGGCCCTGAATGCGCAAGAGTAAGATAATTGATCCCAGATCAATATGCCAGCTTGCTCCCTTAGGAGCAGAAGAAAATATGTTTATCTTATTTCTTCACCCCGTTCCAAACTTCACGGACCCTCTTTTGAAATGGCTGGATGCCATGCCCAAGTTGTGCCAATTTTCTCACTTTTGATTTGTGCATTTCCTATCCCTTCAGTTCTGATTTGATGTTGTTTTACTTTGAGCTAATCACCAAAATATAACATAAAAATGTGGTTGAAAAGTGTGATAGAGAAATTGTAATGGAAAAAGTGTTGCAGGAAAATGTTACAGGAAGTCATTTTTACACCCATGTGCATGGCAATATACCTCTGCTGAGCCTGTGTAGGGGTGGACCACCTGCCCCCATTATGGAAAAGACCCCATCTCTGTGATTTGGGACAGGGTCTACATCAATGGCCACGGGCAGTCAGAAGTCCTGGAATTGTGGGGTCCGGGTCATTACTTCTAGAATCAGATAAGGAATCTGATAGGGAGGCTGGAAGAATTGGCTACATGATCCAAAGGTCTTCCTCTGCCCAAAAGTTTACTCTGTAACTGTGTGTCCATGTTTTGGAAGTGGTGCTGGTCCTAGTGTTAGAACTGAGGTGTCAGGAAAGATTACACAAACTTGGACTCTTCAGCCTTAAAAAGTGAATGAGAGTAGAATAGAAAAGGTTAACCCAGAGCACTGTTTCAAGTTAAACCGTGACTGCAGGACATGGGGACATAAGTACAAAGCAGTAAAAAGCAGGTTGAAGACTGACATCAGGAAGCAATTCTTTACACAAGAAGTGGTTATTACTTGGAACAGGCTTCTGATTAGGGAAGTGGAGACAAAACATCTGGAATCATTCAAAAGGCACTTGGATGCTGTGTTGGTGGAGCCATAGGTTTCTATGGAAGGATGTGTTAGATGGGCCAAACAACCTATCTCAGCTGTACTATTTGCGATTTTTGTGAATTTTATTGTCTCATTGTCCAAAATAATATAAATTACAAATTGTTTATCTAAGCAGTTGGACTGAAAATCAAATTACAGTCAATCTTTTTTCTCAGAGGTTCAGGCCCCTTCACCAGTTGTAATGCATCTTCATTCAGAACCAGATCTAAGTTTCTTGTGGTTTGACATTAATAAGTGGAATGCTAACTTGTGAGGCCACTACGCACCTTCACTGAACCCCTGGCTCAACCTCTGCTGGCTTATGGTTGACTCGCCACTCCTCCTCAGCCCTCAGATTCCAATGGACAACCTCCAACAGACACACTGCCCCTCAAACAGATCCTGGATCCACTGTCTCCAAACCTGGGCACTGGTTCATGGACACTCCAAGCTGACTCCACACTGTCTACAGGTCAATTTCATCCCATCACAGGATCTCAAGACTTTAACTTTGGACTCTTTCATATCAGCTCCTCCCTATCCTCTGTTTATGAACAGAACATGGCTCTCCTAATCTCTGTCATGTCTATGTAACCTGAATTTTCCCTGTGTGCATTTGCATTTACATTTTGGCTGCCGCTTCAGACTTGAGTCCATTACTTCTGTCTCTCTTTTCGTCTTGGATCCTGTGAGGCCCTTCTCTCCAGTCTCCTCCCCTTCCTGTTACCCAATCATGCCACTGGGTACTTAGCCACCACCAATCCCAATTCCAACTCATCACTACTCCTCTGCCTTCCCACTCTCCTGCCGCCGTCCCAGGCTTGAGTGCCGTTTGAATAAGCCCATGGCTATCCTCTGTGCCTCTCTTGGCATTCTCTGAAGGGCCCTTCAAGGCACCCGTCGCTGCCTTCTTTCATGCAGAAAGCCCAACTGCCACATCCTCTCCCACTGACCTTCCCGACTATTCATCCCATCCACCATTGCCCTGTAGTGACCTGCCTGCAGATCAACAATCACCACCTCTTTGCATTTCCCTTTAAAATGTCAGTTCACTCATGAACAAGGCCCTTGCCATCCATGACCTTATTGTAGATGAAAAGGCACCATCTGAACTTGCTGTAGTTCTTTTCAGTAGCTTTCAACCAAGGCTGTGATGAACATTACATTTGTGAGAGAGAACTCACATGGAACCCTCTCTTACCTATTTAACTTGGTATAGGTAGTGCAAAGCAGGGAACTGGGGGCCACAGGCCTACTCCTCAATTATATATCTGTCTTTACTTTGATGTTTAAGCAAAGTTGAACATCAAACAAATTCTTCTGAAAAGGTCAGGCAGTTGAAATATTAACCATTTCTAACAACTAACTAGATAATGTGTGAACAGTAGTCTCCCGGACAGTTTGCTTTTGACACCTGACAGCAATTGAAAATCACATCTTGTCCAGTTCTCACGAAGCTGTCATTACTTTTAAACAATGTACAATCTGATCCTCTGGAACAAAGAGGCCTTGATGGTTCAATCATTAGAGATAATGTGTATATATCTGGACATAAATATTGGCCACTGCCTGACACAGAGACAAAGGAACAGTCTTTTTAAGATACAGCTGGCGGAGGCCAATTTCTAAATCACATTTAGCCTGTCTGTTTACAGTCACATAAAAAATATAATACAGAAATTTCCCTATTTTCACACCAGAAGAAATCACTGCTTCAATCAAAATGGTTTTCTATTTGACCATATTTCCTTTTAACCATGAAGTTCTGATGACATCATGCATCTGGGAAGTGAGAAATCTGGTGATGTAGTGACAGCACAATGCATGTGTGAATGTTTGTATATGTGGATAACAGATAAGACAAGGCATGTCTGATTATCAGATAACACAATGCACATGTGAGTATTTGTTTGTAAATGATGACCATATTTTCATGGATACCAGAGAACTTAGGCCCAGGAAAGTTCTCCTGTCAGGTACATTATTCGATGACTAGCAGGCACGGTTTAAGGATAAAGGTGTCAAAAAAAAAGATATTTAGGCAAACAAATTTCAGTAAGATGGTGATTAGAAATATGGATTTTTTTTAAACCAGTGAGGATGCTTGACCAGAAAACCATGGCAGGCATTAAAAAAGGACTCAAAAAGAATTTCCTATTAGTAAGTACGATTCAGAGCTATTAGTTCTAGAAGCACTGTAAGGAACCTGATGGGAAGTGTGGAAGAATAGGCTAGATGGACCAGTGGTCTTCTGCCCAAAACATTCCTATTTTACTATGCAACTCCAGAATTTAGCTAAGCTGAAAGATGTATCTTCCTTCGCCCTGAATGGGTTCCTGTAAAAATTTCAGGTGATGATCATCTCTGCCAATTGATTTTACTAGTTACAGCCCAAAGCTCTTCTCATTACTAAATGTCCCCTGTACATTTCTGCAGGTGGTGTTGCCAGGTTTTCCAGCTGTCTGGCGTCTACATACAAAGATATTAAAATAGCCTATAAGGAAAACTAACATTTTTTGTTTGTGTGAAAGTTTGTTAATGCTTCCATTGTAGTCAAACAAATAAAGATCAGATTATTTGACTAACGACTGTGGGAAGCAGCATCTGCAAGCCTGCAGTGACTGGTAGTCTCGTGCTGGATACGGTTTCATGGGCCTGGCTGCCCTTTAGTACCTCGACCGAGTGAGCATACTTTGAGTAAGCCTAGACAAACAACAACAACAACAACTTGCATTTGTGTAGCGCCTTTAATGTAAAAAAAATGCTGCAAGGCACTTCATGGAGACGTATGGGAACAATGGACACCCGAGCCAAAGAAGGAGATATTAGGAGGGATGAGCAAAAGCTTGGTCGAAGATGTGGGATTTAAGGAGGGTCTTAAAGGAGGAGAGGCAGGTGGAGGGGTTTAGTCAGGGGCCTTGACAACTGAAGGTACTGCTGTCGATTGTTGGGCAGAGGAAAGGGGGGTGAGGGCGGTGAATGCACATGAGGCCAGAGTCAGAGGAATGGGGGTGGGGAGGGCTGGAGGAGATTACATAGATAGAGAGGGGTGAGTCTATAAAGGGATTTAAACACAGGGATGAGAATTTTAACTTTAGGGTGTTGGGGGACCAGGGGCCATTGTAGGTCAGTGAGGACAGGGGTGATGGGTGATTGAGATTTGGTGTGGGATAGGATATGGGCAGCAGATTTTGGATGAGCTCAAGTTTATGGAGGGTAGAGGATGGGAGGCCAGCCAGGAGAGCATCGGAATGGTTGAGTGTGGAGCTGACAAAGACATCGATGAGGGTTTCAGCAGCAGAAGGAATGAGGTAGGACTGAGGCGGCAATGCTATGGCAGTGCAAGTAGGGGGTCTTTGTGATGGAGTGGATATGAAACTCAGCTTAGGGTCGAATAAAGTGCCGAGGTTGTGAACAGCATGGTTTAGCCTGTAACAGTGGCTGGGAAGAAGGGGGGAATTGATGGCAATTGGTGGCAACAGAACAGAGTTTGTGACAGGCACAAAGACAACGGCTTCAGTCTTACTAATATTTAAACAATGAGGTTGGCAGACTATTCGACCGTGGGAGCATTATGTCAAACCCACATGTTCTACTCATCCAACATTCATAGACCTGCATTTTCCAGGAACTGGGTAATAATCAGGAGCTGAAAGCCTGGCTAAAAGCCAAGGGCTGCTGAGGCCAACTATACCACCTGAACTGAGATTAGCTTACTCGGCACGGATTAAGGATTGTATTTAGGACCTTCTTAGTGTGTGTGTGTGTGTGTGTGTGTGTGTTGTGTGGCTCAGTTGATGTTGGACAGTTCATTTACCAATTCAACAATCCGGAAACAAACTAACATGGACCATTAGTTAGATAATTGTGATTTTTTTTTTGTTTTTTTTCCCCCCACAAAGAGTATGCTGTGCATCTGTCTCATGGGTCAGGAGAGCTGGTTAGACTAGCCCTCTCATCCACGTGGTTATTCTCAATACCTGATTCCTCAGTTGGATCCAAGTGTATTTGAAGGCCATTCCCAGTTGAGGCGACTGTATTCTCTTTCCTTACCGTGTTTACGAGGCACTCCTATGACGTAGCTGTCAGAGCCTCTTTCCTTTCTCCCACCTCCCCATGAGCCTTCGTCTACTGAAACTTGCAGCTACCTTCTGTCCAGTCACAATCACCCAATACTAAATCAGTATTTTTGCTCAGCAAGAAAATCACCTTTCCAAAGTTGAACAAGCCTGAATTCAAAATCCTAATGGAAAAATCCAAGCATTTTTGAAAAGATGGATTATTTTTTTAAATCAGTTAAATATTAAAGTAGTCTTTATAAAAAATAATAAAGGTGTTTTGATACAAGAAGCAGAGAAATCTTATTGGAAAAAGACATTTCATAAACAGAATTCTAGTACACAGAGATGCCAGAAAAATAAATCTTGAAATAGGAATTCTAAATTAAACCCATTGATCCTAAACACTGACAGAATACAGGGGCACACTTCAATCAGCTTTTAACATTCACAGCACTTACAAAAAATATCCTGTGCATGGTTTGGCACTCCCCTTTTCCTCTAGGTGCTGCCAGTTAAAATTTCATTTGTAGCTAGCGGTCTGTGAATAAGCTAGATATGACTGAATGAAAGGATGTATTGCCATTAAGTTCTATTTTGTAGCAAATCAAAGCAATATGATCTTCAAATCTAGCACCTCAGCTAACTGGTCTCTATCCCATGAAAATCTCTGATGTCAGTAATATTTTTCAGCTTCGCTGAGCATTTTGAGTCTATTGTGGTCCTAACATTAAAAAAGTAAGTCCTGTTGGGGGTTGGCAGTTCAGTTTAGCTGCTACATTGCATCAGAATTTTTATACTGACAGACATTCTTCAATGGCAGATGCTCAGTAATCCTGCCGTCAACTCACTTTCTAATATTAGACATGCGGCCTCTCCAAATGGCACTCAGGATCCAACTTTTCTTTGGGTCCAAGAGTGAAGATCTTTGGATCCAAAGTGAATGGCCGGCAAGAGAGTCGGGTAGACAGCGAAAAATATGGGCAGCGAAAGACCAATGGCTGGCAAAGCACTTGGAGGGTGGCGGGGATCAGTGAAGCATACGGGTGACGCAGATGAGGGAGTCGTGAACGTGCTTGATGTTATTTATTGTCTATCTTGTCTTTGTTCATGTCATGTTTGGGATGCACCACCAGGTGGACAAAGAAAGGCTTTTAAATTTAAATTTAAAAATACTAGATCCCAGGTGGTGTTGCTCAGGGCTGCACCAGAGCTCCAGAAAGCAGCAATGGGCCACGGCAGGAGTGGAACCAACAGTATTGGAGCCAAGTTCGAGCTCAAGCTGCTGACAAAGATTAGGGTTCAAGGAGCAAAACTTAATAATCCATTTCGAATGGGAGTTGGGCAATTTAATGAGTAAATTGAATTAAATGTGCAAAAAGTCACAGATACATAAAAATCTACATTTTACGTGTTCTCTTTCACATAATCTAAAGCACATAAACCTGATTATGCACACAAAGAAAAGGCTAAGGGCCAAGCAAAAACTCAGGGGTGGCAGGTGGAGAATTCCCAATATCCAGCATTTATCAATAAAAATTCAGTTTGATTTCTGCCACTCTGTTGATGGTACATAGTATTTAAAAAGTGATTTCATTTGAGAATAGGAAAAAAAACATAGAATCCAAGATGAGAATGAAAAATTTGTTACAAATTGTTTCAAGAAAATCACATTCATATGGTGTAGTTTAATAAGATACAAATTGACTGGACTTGGGCTTCATGTTCTATAAAGGAGCATCACAACAAAGGCCTACATTAAAATACGTGGCTCATTACTTTGTATCATAACCTACTCGACAAATTTCCATTTGTAGCTTTTCATTTTCACCATAAAAACAGTTGGAAATGATGTTCCTCGTAGTGAACCTAACATTGTTTTCCCTAACAGCTAAGAAAAGCAAGTTTGTTTAACTAATATCTCTGCTTTTTACAACAGAATTAACCCTTTGAATTAAACCCTTAATGCCATTTATGTTGCAAGCTGGACTGGCCTGGGAATTGACATGGCAATGGTTCTGGGAGTCTGCATTATGACAAAAGTACGCAGATGGGCAGAACCAGCACTATGCATTTAATAGCCCCAAAAAATGAAGTGCCGAACCCACTGGTAGATCTCAAGACCCATGAAAATCTGGATCTGAGATGTCGGTGGAATTGTGGAGTTGCTGCCTTTATATTTGGGAGTGTAGTCAACAGTGGGAGAACAGCCCATCTGCCATTGACTGCTCTGCCTTAAGTAACAGTACCTTAAAAATGTACACTGTGTAGAGACATCAAGGGCTCGATTTTCGGACCCACGAGCCGGCGGGTTTGTGGCGGGGGGTTCCGAAAATCGGGGATTCCCGGGCGGCGGGTCCGGAGCCCGGCTCCAACCCACCCACTTCCGGGTTCCCCAGTGACGCGCTTACATGCGCGCGCAGCCCCCACGAGCGGGATGCCACTTAAGGTAATTATTTTGATATTTCAGGTTGTTAGCAGACCTGATTGACTTGATGTTTTAGGAGGGGTGGGATTTTAATTTCAACTGAGACTGTTTCCCATACTGGGGGAAACACTCCCAGTTGAAATGGACGTGTTGTAGCCATCAGCCTGTGGCAGCTGCAAAGGTCCATTTGACAGGTGGTGGGGGGAGACCCTCACTCATTGCAGGAGGCCACTCTGTCACTTTGGACAAAGTTTGGCCTCCACCACCCTCCTCCGAACAATAAAATGCACAAACTTGCACATTTACCCCGGTGTCCAGACACATTTACCTACCTTGCGGACCCTCTCAAACGTACATCTTCCGGATGGGGGCCGCTGTAGCTGCAGTCATGACCTCCTCGGAGGACGAACAGCCTCGCCGGCCACGCCGTCCACCTCTGACACGTGGAGCTCCACAACACAGTGCTGTGACACATCCACCTGCACAGCAGGAGGGAGGGCAACCACAGAGAGAGATGCGTCGCAGAAGGCACTACCCTCGCCACAGGGTCTACAGACCAAGGCTCAGCTTCCTGGACCTCTCTGAGCAGCAGAGCACACAGAGGCTCAGAGTCACTCGACATGTAGTCGTGGACATCTGCAACCTCCTTCATGCTGAGCTGCTCCTGGCTGGCCCGAGCACCATCTTCTTACCTGTTGCTGTCAAAGTCACCACTGCCCTCAACAGCTTCTCCTTCACATCCTTCCAGGGTGCCACCGGGGACATCGCCGGCGTCTCTCAGTCGTCTGCACAAAAGAGCCCTGCAAATACACCTACACCCACTCTGCAGTGACACAATGGTTGGCATTAGTTGTGGGTCTTCATAGTGATCCTCAGGAAAGGGCATTATTGCACAAACCAGACAAGAATGGCCAAGATGTGGCAGTAGTGGTGACAATATAATATGTAATGTAAGTTGATCAGAAATCAAATATAAGTAAAAACCATGACAAACCCTCAAACACCCTTGTGCATCCCCTTCATGCTCACAACACATTTGCCTTACACTTCCTACTGCACATATGTGATGCATGCCCTGTGGCTGCAGCACAGGTAGTGGTTGAGGCTGACCATGAAAGAGATGCATGAGAGGATGAGTATGAGATAGAGCCATGAGATTGTATGAGGATTGGGTTGAGTGGTAGTGGTGGGATGAGTACTGGCGAGGTGAGTAAGTGCAGGTAAGATGAGGATGAGCTTCAAGTGGGTGTGAGGAGTGATGTGATAGAGTAGTGTTGGCAGTGCAGAAGGAGATGTGGGGTGGGGGCGGTGATGTGGCAGACGGAGTGTAGGGGAATGAGTAAGTGTACTCACTTCGGCTGACCTACTTAGGTCATTGTAGCGCATCCTGAACTGTATGCAGGTGCGTGATATATTGGTGGTGCAGGTGACCTCCTCTGCCACCTCAAGCCAGGCCTCCGTGGTGGCAGAGGCAGGCCACTTCCTCCCGTCCGCCTGGGAGAAGATCTCTGTCCTCACCCTCCTCCTCACCCCATCCAGTAAGAGCTGGAGTGAGGCATCATCAAACCTGGGAGCAGCCTTCCCCCTGGGCTGCTCCAGGCTGTAATTTTGCCTATTTTCTGCAGCATCAGTCAGTGGAGGACTGCCCCTTTAAATAGGGCTCCTCCAGCTGACAGGCTATGATGCGCCTGCGCAGTCCGCCCGCTGTGCAGCTTTCCAGCGCGAAACCCGGAAGCAAAGTTAAGTACCTTCAATCAAGCTGCGATTGCGTGCAGAGCACCCCGATTTCACTGGGCGTGTTACCCACGCGCCCAGTCGACCTCCCCGCTGCCAACCAGCCTCCCTCCTAATATCGGGCCCCAAGTTTGTTTTGTTCAAAATATTGGAGCTGAATCATTTTTATAATTGCTGTGTCTTTAAACACCTCAAATTGGTGGGGAAAGGTTTGCAAAGGGTTACTTTAAATAAACTTCAAATTCATTTGCGTCTTTTCCAGAAGAATATTCCAAGTAAGACATATTTAATAAAGGAACACTCTATATACTCCTGGCATAAATTTGTGACTTTCTGTATCAAAACTCTAGACTAAACTCATTAACTCTGCCAGCACTCTGAGATTAACATGTCTATAATAGTTTATAATCTAATCAGTTTGTTGGAAAGAAACATTTTTGGATTAACAAAGTTGCCACAATATATTGTGTTTGTATTTGGTAACTATACTTTTTTACTGTAGATGCTTGTATAAAAAAGAGAAAAACTATTAATCCCAATTTTAAAAGGTCAGAAAAGTGTGTTTGGAGATATTCAAGATGGCATGGTTTTAAAGTTATTATTGTAAGTACTGCTGCACAGTTTACTGTAAGTAAACACATCCTTAAAGAAGCCTGAAGCTGTGCTAGGGGGTAGATGACTATAGGCAACATTTTAACAAATCTTGCACTAATAATGACCAATTCTGTTCTTATAATATTATTCTAATATTAAAACATCACAGTTTGATTTCATGACAGGAGGGTTTGTTTTCATCTATGTTACAATAACAAATAGTATTGAAACAATGTCTTATGCTTCGCCTTTTGGCCTCACTCAGGGACCCTGAATGTAAAGCTGCACTTGAATTATTCTAAATAAAAGATTTTTAGACCCCTCAGCTTTATTAAATAAGATCTGTTCATGTTGAGCCAATTTAGTTCTCTGTTAATTGATCTGTTTCTGTGGAGTTTAAAGTGACATCAGTTTGTTTTCTTAGATATACTATTTGCTCTAAAACCACATAGCTAATAATTTAAGTTTAGAACTAACTGAATATTTCTACTTGGCACCAAACAACAACTGAATATCCTCCAGTCCTTCTTTGATGCTGCTCTGTATACTTTGCAATCCAGTTGACATTGACCTCTCCAGATGGTCCCCCAAGACCTACAGTCCTTCATTCAATACCTGAACATTAAGTTGATTGGCTTGCCTGGATCTCTTATGAAATGGGGGAAGGGTTGCAGATGCTCCTGCAGCTGCCATTTTCTCCAGGTTGCCCTGCAAAGAGTGAAATCCCTTTCAGATGTTGGTGCACAGCAGGTTAGTAGACCCCACTGCTATCTCAGTAATTTGCCATATATCTTGGGAGAGGCCACACAGAACCTGTATTCGTCTGATGCTCTGCTACTATTCTTATCTTCACAACTGGACCATTGAAATCATCATCCATTTACTCTGCAGCCTGGGGCTGACTTGTCTTACGCCTCCAGTCGCCTACATTGGCGACTGTTTCCACATCTGCATCCTCTGGCTTCTTTGTGCTCTGTGCCTCACCACGTGTCAATTCCTCATCTATGCTATCTGTATCCTCTCGAGTGGGTGTCTTGGGGCTACCTTGTGCAAGGCAGAGGGTGAATGGCGGTGGGGGGATGGGGTTTGGGGGTGAGTGGTCAGCAGTATTTCCCGAGATAGAGGGGACTGCAAGCTCTTGCTTTTCAGCAACCTTCTTCACTTTGTTCTGGCTTGCAGCCTCTGGAGGAGAAAAACAGGACTGTTAACTTTGGTGCTCTTGTGCAACATTCTATCTTAATCAGTTACTTTGTAGATCTCTTGTGGGGAAAGTGCTAGCTGGTGAAAAGATTAAAGAACATAGGAACAGGAGTCGGCCATTCAGCCCCTCGAGCCTGTTCCACCATTCAGTTAGATAACGGCTAATCTATATCTTTGCAGTGTCAGTCGTGGCTCAGTGGGTAGCACTCTTGCCTCTGAGGTAGAAGGTTGTGGGTTCAAGTCCCACTTCAGAGACTTGAGCACAGAAATCTTGGCTGACGTTCCAGTGAAGTGCTGCACTGTCCCTGTCCTACAGCAGAGCCTGGTCTCCAATCATCTTGGATTTCCCTGCCATTGGGCCAAGACTTTGCTCTGCTGGGACTGTGGTGGTTGGTGTGCAACAACCATCCCATGTTAAAAGAATCCATGCACAGGCATCTTCTACCAAGTCATCCTTGACCCTGAGGGACTGCCAGAGAGAGAGAATCTGTATCTTAATTCCATCTAGCCACCTTCATTCTGTTACCCTTGCCTAGCAAAAATCTTATCGATTTCAGTTTTGGCATTTTCAATTCACCTCAACAGCTTTTTGGGGAAGAGAGTTCCAGATTTCCACTACCCTTTGTCTGAAGAAGTGCTTTCTGATATCAACCCTGAAAAGCCTAGCTCTAATTTTAAGGTTATGCCCCCTTGTTCTGGACTCTCCAAACAGAGGAAATAGTTTCTCTCCATCTACCATGTCAAATCCTTTAATCATCTTCGACACTTCAATTAGATCACCCCTTAAACTTCTACACTCAAGGGAATACAAGCATAGTCCATGCAACCTGTCCTCATAATTTAACCCTTTTAGCTCCAGTATCATTCTGGTGAATCTGTGCTGCACCCCCTCCAAAGCCAATATATCCCCCCTGAGGTGCGGTGCCCAGTACTGAATGCAGTACTCCAGATGGGGTTTAACAAGAGCTCTGTACAGCTGTAACATAACTTCCAACCCTTTGTATTCCAGCCCTCTTGAGATAAAGGCCAACATTCCATTAGCCTTTTTAATTATTTTTTGCACTTGTCCACTAGCTTTTAGTATTTGGACCCCGAAATCTCTCTGCTCATCCACAGTTTCTAGTTTCTCACCATTTAGAAAATACTCTGATCTATCTTTCTTAGGTCCAAAGTGGATGACCTCATGCTTTCCTACGTTGAATTCCATCTGCCACAGTTTTGCCCACTCACTTAAGTCTATCAGTGTCCCTTTGCAACTATCTGCTCCCATCTGCATTATTTACTGTGCCACCTAACTTGGTGTCATCAGCAAACTTATATATACGGCTCTCTATTCCTTCATCCAAGTTATTTATAAATATAGTGAAAAGCTGTGGCCCCAGTACAGATCCCTGGGGACACCACTAGTCACATCCTGCCAATTTGAGTACATACCCATTATCCCTATTCTCCGTCTCCTACCTCCGAACCAATTCCCTATCCAAGCCAATAGGTTGCCTCCAATTCCATGCGCTCTCATTTTTGTTAACAGTCTAAGTGGAACCTTGTTGAATGCCTTTTGGAAATCCATATAAATAACATCCATAGACACTCCCTTATCTACCACGTTAGTTACCTCCTCAAAAAAGTCAACTCGTTTCATTAGACATGCTTTACCCGTTACAAATCCACGCTGGCTCTCTCGGATCAGCTCATATTTGTCCAAATGCTCAGTCACTCTATCCCTATTAACAGATTCTAGTAATTTCCCCACAACTGACATTACACTAATAGGCCTATAATTTCCTAATTTATCTCTCTTACCCTTCTTAAATAGTGGAGTGACATTGGAAATTTTTCAATCCAAGGGGACAATTCCTTAAGGACCCTGAATACATAGAAACATTAAATAGAAAAAGTATACATTCTCAAGAGCCCACTGAATGCATAGTGACTCACACGTATTCATCCCCAACTGCCAGGCTAGATTGAAGCCAATTATTGCCATGGCTATCTGTTCATATGCTGTCAAATACCGGATTTTGGCATGTTCTCCTCC
The DNA here is from genome assembly GCF_035084215.1 of Heptranchias perlo. NCBI lineage: Eukaryota > Metazoa > Chordata > Chondrichthyes > Hexanchiformes > Hexanchidae > Heptranchias > Heptranchias perlo. Next base: position 26,434,971 of record NC_090341.1, on the reverse strand, counting down.
AGTTCCCTGGTGCTCCCTGGCATTTTGAGCTGTCTTTTCCTGCAGGAGGAGTGTATAGTGTTCATTGGAAGTGGCAGTTTCCTGATCCTGCAGTCACAATCAGTCAGGATTTCTGGAATGGATGATAGTAATAGTAGGTGAAAGGGATCAAGGACCAAGGATGAGACCACAATGTGCTAGCATGTATTACAGGATGTGAGACAATTGACGTGAGTGCAGCCAAGTAACTTTGCTTCTGGGACAAGGGACATGATGCCATGCGATACCTGAAAGGGTAATGCTTGACTATTATGCTGGGGAGTACCCATTTGTTTCTTGGTGATATAGTTATCTGCCCAGTTATTCATCTGAAAACACTTTTACCTTTACTGACCTAGTGATGTCATTAAACCTCTTCTGACAGTGGGGTTATGGAGGTTCTTCTTACAGCCATAGCCACCTCCTTCCTTGTAGCCTGTGCTGCCTCATGTAATAGCTTCTTCCCTCGTACATCAACTATTACATCCCTCCATTCTGTAATTTGGGCCAGCAGCATTTCCACATCAATCTGTGTAAAGTTAGATGATCGCCTTTTGCCTTCTTTAGCACCAGCCATTTCAGTGCCTCTTCCATGATCTTTCTCAGCCCTCTATCTGTATTGAGCCCTTTAAATGCGGTAGTGGTGCCTTTGCTCTGCTCCCTTTCTGAATTTTTCGGGCTCTCCTAGTGTATCTGGCCCCTGCTGGCAGGACTTCTGCCCTTGTTCCAACTGCATTATTTAAATTAGATGACCTGGGAATTTCTGCTGGAGTCAGCTTCCTCTAATATCGGTTGGCATTAGTCCTATTCCGCTGCACTTGCATCGTCACATTGGGAACTCAGGAATTTCCAGGCCCATGGGCTTTGTGGTAACCACCAGAAGGTATTAACTTTCATGTTTCCAGTATACCATGTAAAAGGTTTAATTGCAGTGAGAAAAACTGAATACATCTGTAGCCACTTGCTGGAGGAGAGCTGCAGGTTTTTCCAGTGTTTTTCAAATTGCATTTGTTTCATTTGTTATCATTCCCTTTTTTGGCTCATCTGTCAAGCAGAAATCCAGAGGACATCCTTCTGATTCTGCTTCTTTCTCTAGATCATGTTTTGTAGAATTGTTCTGGTGTCCAAGTTAGGGATGGTAATGCTGGAGAATGTGTTTCCTTTACAACTAGTGACTATATTGAGGGTTCACAGGTCAAATTGCAGCACAGACCTCTCTCTGTGGAAGGATGCATCTTGACCACCATCCACAACCTGGCATCCCCGATTGTTGCCTTTCCATTTGTAATGTCAACTATCTGTCTAATATTGATGAGTGAGATTGACAGTAATTATTTAATTAACACTGAGTTGGAAACTGGCTTTTGCAGGCTGTGGGCTGCTCTCCCCTGGAAACTTGTCTGCAAGACTGTCACATGCTCCTCACAGTGTATCTATAATAAGCCATCTGATTTGACTGGTTATTAGTGAGGAGGCTGTAGGTGTTCAACTGTTCTCCACGTTGAAGACAAGTAGTAAAGCAGCTGCATGTACTGAAAATGAGGTGACAGTAAAGGTGCTGCACTAATCTCATGAAAATTATTATCCATTGTTGCTTATCTGCTATGACTCAGTTGTATATGAAAAATAAAAATGTTAAATTGTACGATAATGCCACATGCTGGAGCACCACTACCCGTGGGATAGTGAGATGAAGCTAATGTTATCTTTCTCACCTACAGCTGAGTTCTGTATCTGAGTTTTGCTGCTGTGGGGTGTGCTGAGCAAAGATTGGTGATTCCCCATAAGAGGATGGAAAATTGGAGGGGGAGTCACTCTCCGGGCTTCTCATTCGCATGTCTATTCAGCAAGCTCAGAAAGGCAATTGTGGTGGCCTGGGAAAGATTGGGCTACACTGGGGAGAAAATTGAAGGATTTCACACCCTCTCAAATAATTGCCTGGGGATCCTCCACTCATGAATACCCAGTAGTTCAGTGCCTTTCTCCTGCCTACACTACCATGACAGTCCCCCACTAAGTGAATTTAAGGAACATTGTGTGGTGAGCAAAGCTGGTACAAACTGTACCAAGTTACTATAGCATAGAATTCTAACACCACATCTGTTCCTTTAATTGGTCCACTGGGCAGAGGAAAGCTCCCCTTTTTACTTTGATGTGATTTTTGCTTAAAAGAAAAAAAATTCTGCCTGCCAGTTTTCATAAGTTTCTGATCAGTGTATCTGTTGAAAATATAGAACTGTATTAATTTCGAGCTGTGTCTTTCCAATGTTTTGGAGTTTGCAAAGGTTTGCTGGAAATGTACCTTTTTGCTAAAGAAATCTCCAGGAAGGTGCTTGTTATTTGTGGGCCTGAGAATTAGGAGAGGGAAAGAAATGTCAATAGTGCTCAAAACAAAACAAAAAATCAAAGTATATCCATGTAGCAAGGAAGTGTTCTTTATTATCTTGCATTTTGATTATTTTTCAGTCTCCTACCCCAAACTACTTCATATCAGCCACACAGCTTCCTCCCCTCTGCTCGGTGGTGTACCTACTGACCCAGCTGAAAGTTGGCACAGCAGACTGTCTAGCAGTCAAGTACAAATGGCTGCCAAAGCTGGGATTGGAACTGGATCTCTCACTCCTACCAATACCACAAGACAACTTTGGGATAAAACTTGCTCAATGTTGCAGAAAAAAAAAATCATACTTTTCTCCCCTGTTTCCTCATGAAAAAAGAGCTAGTGCATTGTCACCAGGTGGCTGTCAGTAATGAAAAGTAGTGGGAAAACTTGTACATTCGGGCTCGTGAACGTACAGTTTATAGGAAAAGTTCTGTCAGCAACCAAAGAATATGCCTTAAAAAGTAAAGTGGTTCACTGAATAATAAACCACAGGGTTGTATCTTATCATACAACCTGCAGTCTTGGCATAAGGTGACAACAAATGGCAAAGCCCATAAACCACCTGAGGTTGCAGGTAATATGTTCTTGATTTGGTTTTAAAAATAAGCTCATGTCTCTTGATTTTTGTGATACACAGTATACTGACACAATCCAAATGTGACAAAGTCCCATCAAGTTGTTTTGTTCTCTTGTGCGAAGATGGTTGGTTTGAATTAAGTCATGAAATGAGGAATAAACATTGCAAATCACTTATTTATTTTTAAACATAGTCTATGGAAACAAGTCCAAGGACATGAGGAGAGATTTTCTGGGGTTCTTCCCATCTTCCATGAGACTGTAGCTGAATCTCTAGTTTGTTACTATTTAAATGTGGGTTAGAACATCAATAAAAACAGGAGACTAAGATTCTCACTTTCACTTCTGTGGTTACAGGTTTGATTTTAAAAACATCTGGAGCCATAATTTCATCCCTGTTGATGGATTTCATCTGTCCGTATCCAAGGTGTTAGGGAGCTGTCCAACTCAGGGAAGAGCGGAAGTTCTTTAATCTAAAAGATGTGGTTCCCAGAGGCAACCACACATCATGTTACAGTCAGTTACCATCGGGTGTTCTGCAACCTATTGACCTGCTCAAGTGGCTGGAAAAATATGTAAAACAAAACTATTGGGTGAAGAGGTTAGAGGTAGGTGAAGAGGGCAAAATAAACATTCACATTGTAGATTGTGCAAGTTACTATAAATAAGTATTACTGCAAAAAAAAATGACAAGAAACAAACTTATGCACGACTAATGTTTGCTAATATTATAATATTCACAACGCACTCACTAATTCAGAATGCTAAAACACTGCTGTGAATTTACAGCTTCAAAGAATAAGAATCATGTATGTGTGCAGTGGATAGAGAACTGAAGGGTAATGTGTGCGATCAGGCTCAGAGCTCAAAGCACAACTCCTATTTGTGTGGCTCTTTTTCTTGGTCCAAATATATTTGGAGCTGGTATGTCACACCATTTTCTACATCTGCTTTTACTTGACAGGATATTGCAATAACAATGGACCAAGTGAACCTAAAGTGGGAACAGTGATGTTGTGGTTATGTTACTGGGCTAGTAATCCAGAGGCAAGGACTAAAAATCCAGAGAACGTGAGTTCAAATCAGTTTGAGAATTTGAATTCAGTTTTTCTGAAAATAAAAATTGGTATCAATAATAGTGACCATGAAACTGTCGCATTGTCGTGGAAACCCAACTCTTAACTGCTCTCTGATGTGGCCTAACAAACCAATGAGTTGTATCAAACTGCTGCAAAGAATAACAAGAATCACATACGTGGACCACAGCGGTTCGAGAAGAGGGTCCACCACACTTTCTCGGCAATAAATGTCTGCCTTGCCAGCGACGCGCACATCCAGAGAATTAACTTTAAAAAAAAATGAACAATGTCCTCAAGCTTCAGATAAACTACACCAACTATTCAGACTTTGCTCTCACGGTTTGTGATGTTATCCAAGTTCTTCTCACTCTGACTTGTAGCTCTGGCTTATTAGTCCTTTATTTTATATCAAGGAACTAAATGGTACTAAATCATAAAATAAGGCCAATTAGGCTTTTTCCAGTATTCCTTCCCCCTTAGGCCATGGGTTCAAGTCAGACACAGTTGATTTTTTTAGTTGATGAGTAGTTGAAAGCTGCATGTAGCTTCAGGATGTTCTGGATGAACTAGTTCGGTAAGTCCAGAAATTACATAACACTAAAATTCTAGTTGTTATGAAAACAGTTGCTATTGTTTCTGTTATGTTGTGAAAACAAAGGAGCCAAAGATGGATCATATTTTGAGGAATTTTCTCTTGCAGAAACCGCTTTCAGTCAGCAGGAAAGTTAATAGGAAGGAGTGTCAGAGTAGATGTGCTTTCCTACTCCATCCAGTCATAGCTGACTATGCCATCGCACTTATAATTCGAGATAGCATTAGTATTTAAAAATGAATGGGCTAATCAAGGGCAGCCAGCACACATTTGTTAAAGTTATGTTGTGTTTGACAAATTTAATAGTGGGTTTTGAAGTAATGACCAATTGGCTAGAAAAGGGAATGCAGTGGATGTGGCATATTTGGATTTTTAGAATGTGTTTAAGTGTCTCAAGAGGCTTGTTACAGAAATTCAGGTGCATGGTATAAGATGAAAAGTAGTAAACATGGATAGGAACTTGGCTGATGGACAGGAAAGAATAGATGAGGGTTAATAGGATTTGCTTAAATTGGAGAAGGGCTAGAAATATGTACCCCAGGGTCAGTGCGAGGTTCATATTTGTGTTGATGTATAGATGATTAGGGGTTGGGCATAAAAAGCATACTGTTGAAATTTGTCGATGGCACAAAATTAGGGAGGAGTGTTGAAAAATAATGAGGAGGACTACAAAATATTTCAGGAGGACATAATTTAGTGGAATGGGCAGGCAGGTGGCCGAATGCAATTTAATATGGGTAAATGTGAGGTAATCCAGTTTGGCTGGAGAAACAACAGGAGTATACACTCACTGTTGGGTGCAGTTGAACGGAGACCAAGGGATTCAAATATATAATTCTCGAAGTGCAAATGCGGGTAGATAAAGCCATAAAAAAGGCGTTAGTATTTTGGGTTTTATAAATAAAAGCATCGAGTACAAGAGCAAATACAAGCTAATAAATTTGTGCAAGGCAACTAAACTGTGTTTAGTTTTGGGCGCCCCATTATAGAAAGGACATTAAAGCCATAGAGAACATACAGTATAGATTCACCACAATGGGAAACTCGAATTATGAGGACAGATTTGATCTGCTTGGACTATTTCCACTGGAAAAGAGAAGGCTAAGAGGAGATTTATAAGAGGTTTTTAAAATTATAATGGGTTTTGACATTATGGGTTTTATAATGGCCCTTTCCGAGAGCCATGAAAAACAAAATCTACCAGTTGGCTTTTGGGGATTAAAAAAAAATCCCCAGTAATAAAGCAGCTTTAATTTTAATACAGCAGGAAGTTCTTCTCATGTTGTCAGAAGGGATGATTTGAAGCATATGGCTTCTCTGCTGGATGCCACCTACGCTGAAGATTATAAGGTGTGATTTTGTATTACAGACCTCTACAAGCCAACATACATACACATGTAGACCAAAATAAAACTAATAATTAATATTTAGAAAAAATAATCGCTTAAAATAGTTGTCCTCATATGCGAACCAAGAGAAGCCAATGTTTTAAAATCTGGAGTTGGCCAAGTTTTTATTTTTTTATGTACATCGGACTGCTGTGTTTGAACAAAATACAGAGGAATTGGAATAGAGCTAAGCACAAACATTCTTTTACTTGAATTTTGGATTCTCAGTTCTGATGGTACAGAGTCATTGGAGTACCACACAATGTGAACAGAAAGATAAAAGGCCAGGATTTGCAATGACCAGGCTGAGGACAAGTCCATGTCATGTATGTGAGTTGAAGATGTTTTAATAAATCTGTAATATATTAAAATTCTTACATAAGTTGTGTTCTCCATTGAAACCTGCTATGTAAACATTTCCGATGGGAATTCCAATGATAAAATATCAACACTTACCTGTTGGACTTACCTGTAGCTATTGCCCATCATACCGGTAGGTGGCTCTCTAATGGGAGTTACAATGTTAAATGCCAACTCTGACCTGTAATGATTACCTGACATGCTTCTTGGTGGTGTTGTATTATCTTTTACCCATAAATTACTCAAAATGGTTTTTGAGAAACAAGTTGCCCAACATTTTTTCTCATTAACTAAATTTTCTGTTGTCCCAAAATCAGGCTCTGAATAAAATAAAATAATATATTTTTTACAATAACATGATTAAATTTATCCACTGATTGCCTGTCTGTTGTGTCTTTTTGAGATTGGGTTTGATATTTTTGCCCAGAACTGTAACTTTGTTAGCTGATTGTGCAGTCTAAGCATGTACCCATTTTCTCAGGGCGCATCGTTTAGTCAGCTGAACTGCTTGAATATTTTTCTTAATGTTTTTCAAAATTATTTGGAGAAAAATTATAGGACAAATTTAAAGCTTTATTCCGGTAAATTTTTTTGAGTTTTCTCATGAGAGGTTATTTGGATACACATGTCAGTGTGTGAGATTTTTTAAATTTGTTCTTGGGATGTGGGCGACATTGGCAAGACAATATTTATTGCCCAGCCCTGGTTGCCCAGAGGGTATTTAAGAGTCAACCACAGAGTGTGGGATTGGAGTTACGTGTAGACCAGACCAGGAAGGACATTAGTGAAGCAGTTGGGTTTTTATGACAATCTGGCAATTCCAATGGTCATTTTCTGGCGTTAGCCCACAAATAACCAGATTTATTGAATTCAATTTCACAACTTGCCATGGTGGGATTTGAACTGATGGTCTCTCAGTTACTAGTCCAGTACCATAACCACTAGGATAGCATGAAGAAAAATGTCATAGTTATACAACTGTTGGCGCTTTTGTTTTATGTTCCGTTAACTTCAGAAAGCATATTAAGCTGTCTTTCCTCATTCTGATTTGAATTCATTTTTAAAAAATGCAAGTTGAATTTTGAAACAAACAGAAACCATCTAGCACTTTTTGTTGATGGTTAGAAACTAAACATTTTAATTATAAACGCTTGTGAGTCAGAGACAGAAAGCAATGCACAGATAGAGAGGCAGGCAACCTGAGTGTCTTTCCTTATCCTGGTTGCAGTTCCTTTTTTAAAAAAAACAAAAACAGAAGAAAGTTGAGTTTTGAAATCAAACAAAGCCTCTTTGAGAGAAATGGCCAGGAAAGGGGAGGAAGAAAATAGGTTGAGGATAAGGAAGATGGCACCTCTGGCCTCTTGCCAACCATCCTTTGTGATGAATGAGTGGAAGTGAAGAGGAAATGGATGGAGGATTAAAGGTGAAGTGAGTCACAGCAGAGCAAGAAGGAGGAGAGGATACAGATGTTGGACCGATAGTTAGAAGGAGAAAAGATAGGAATAGTGATGGGAGTGAGTGAGTAGTTGGGAAGGAAGACAGGGTAGCGGTAAGCTGGAGAGTAGGAGGTTGCAATGAGAGCAGAGAGGGTTGGGGGAAACATGAGTAATGGGGGAGAGGATGAGAAGAGAATTGGCGAGTGTACATTTTCCTCACCAGAAAATATAGTATGCAGCCATTAATGGCTCCTTTCCCCACCACCCCCAACCAACCAACCACCTCTCACCAAAAGAAAAGAGAGAAAAGCAAAGAAAACAGAGAGAAAAGCAGAAAGAAGAGTTAAGGAGTGAGAAGCAGGAGAGAAGAGTATGAGAGAGTAACAGCAACTGAAGGGCAACAAAAATAAATAAAAGAGAAACCATATTCTCCAACTTACCATGTGCAATGCCATGGGACAACCAATAGTATATAATTCAAAAACAGACATGGTGAAATGCTATTTGACCTGATCAGTGCTGTGTGGGAAGTAGAGGCAAAAACCAATGATCTTGAACAACAACAACAACTTGCATTTATATAACGCCTCTAACATAGTAAAACGTTCCAAGGCGCTTCACAGGAACGTTATCAAGAAAATTTGACACCGAGCCACATAAGGAGATATTAGGACAGGTGATTAAAAGCTTGGTCAAAGATGTAGGTTTTAAAGAGCATCTTAAAGGAGGAGAGAGAGGTAGAGAGGTGGAGAGGTTTATGGAGGGAATTCCAGAACTTAGGGCCCAGGCAGCTGAAGGCACGGCCGCCACTGGTGGAGCGCAAGGGGCAAAAATTGGAGGAGCATAGAAATCTCGGAGGGTTGTAGGGCTGGAGGAGGCTACAGAGATAGGGAGGGGCGAGGCCATGGAGGGATTTGAAAACAAGGATGAGAATTTTAAAATCGAGACGTTCCTGGACCAGTAGCCAATGTAGGTCAGCGAGCACTGGGGTGATGGATGAACAGAATTTGGTGCGAGTTAGGATACGGGCAGCAGAGTTTTGGATGAGCTCAAGCTTATGGAGGGTGGAAGATGGGAGGCTGGCCAGGAGAGCATTGGAATAGTCCAGTCCAATCACTGCATTCCATTCACATAATCAGTAAACCATTGCACCTGTGTGACACCAATATTAAACCTGTTGAGTCCTGTTTAATAACACACTGGTTATTAGTTTGTTATGTTATTGCCAAATGGAAAATCTAGGCCAAAATGCTTATTTGTACCTTCTAGTATACTAGATGTATTTATAGTGCATTGCTGTCAGTGTGGCATTTTGTGTGAGTGAATTATTGCATACATTAATACATGAAAGTACTGGACAAAACTAAAAAGCTGTGGCTGTTTGGATAATATTGTTGTCTAAGCAGTGAGGAAAGTAGCATTTTGGTGAACTGTCGTCAATTATGTTGATTTTTCTTCCGGTTACCAGTAGCTTGCAGTTAAAATACTTTCATTTACCCTCTGTCCAATGTAAGATTCTGGGCTATAAATTGGGCCACGTAGCACCTGTTTTGGTAAAGGCGTTTGCACATGTGCAGATAATCAACTCCGGCAGCATGTAAAGTAAGGAGAACATGCATTAGATCGGTGTGCAATGCTGATTTAAAGGGACAGATACGATTTAGGAACTCAACGCTCCAACCAGCGCACTGTTTTAAACCACGCACAGCTGAACAGGTCGTAGATGACCCGGAGGACCCCCCACCAGTGCTGTTTAAATGGATCATGCAGGTGTTGCAGGTTAGTTGCTGGATTATTGCTTCTGGTACAATTGGACGTGTTTATTGAAGCTATACTTGGAGAAAGTTGCAATATTATGTAGAGAGTGGTCTGGCAGGGCCTGCATTACTGTTGGTGGTATTTACAACAGTGTGCTGAACAAGATTTTTGGCAACCGTGGGTGACATGCTCGGGTTCCCACTGGGCATTGAACACAACTGGGAGCATGCAGAGAGGCCACGCAGAGCAGGTCAAGCTGCGAGGAGAGGGAGAAGGAGAAGGAGAAGGAGAAGGAGGTGCAGGGCACTGAGCAGGAGGCCATAATCCAATGAATGCCTTCAGGAACCATTCTCTTACCTCAACCTGAGCGAAAATCAGTGCATCCGACGGCTGCAGTTCACGAAAGAGGTTGTGATGGAGATATGTCAAGAGGCACAACTGCAGCCTCAGAGCAGGGCAAGACAGCATTGCCTGTGGCTGTGAAGGTAACCGTGGCGCTGAACTTTTACGGCTCTGGATCCTTTCAGGCCGTTGCTGGCGATATGTGAAACATCTCGCAATTTGCAGTGCACCGCTGGATAAGGGAGGTCACTAAGGCACTGTACAAGCCGCGCAACAGATTCATGGGGCTCCATTTTAGCACCCAAAAATCGGGGAATCCCGGAGCGGGTCGGGAGCCCGGCTCCAACCCGCCCACTTCCGGGATTCCCCGATTTTTGGGTGCAGCCCCCGCTGGTGGGACTCCCGCAGGCAATTAAAGCCGGCGGGGTGCCACTTGAGAGTATTTATCATGTCATTTCAGGTCATTAACAGACCTGATTAAGGGAATATGTCAGGAGGGGTGGGATTTTAGAAACAACTGGGACTGTTTCCCGTACTGGGGGAAACACTCCCAGTTGAAATGGACGTGTTGCAGCTATCAGCCTGTGGCAGCTGCAAAGGTCCATTTGACAGGTGGGGTGGGGAGACCCTCACTCATTGCAGGAGGCCACTCTGTCACTTGGGACAAAGTTTGGCCTCCACCACCCTCCTCCTGACAATCAAATTTACCAACTTTCACACTTACCCCGGTGTCCAGAGACATGTACCTACCTTGCGGACCCCCTCAGATGTACATCTTCCGGATGGGGGCCGCCGTAGCTGCAGTCATGACCTCCTCGGAGGTTGAACAGCATCACCAGCCTCGCCGTCCACCTGTGACACGTGGAGCTCCACAACACAGTGCTGTGACACATCCACCTGCACAGCAGGAGGGAGGGCAACCGCAGAGAGAGATGCGTCGCAGAGGGCACTACCCTCGCCACAGGGTCTACAGACCGAGGCTCAGCTTCCTGGACCTCTCTGAGCAGCAGTCCACACGGAGGCTCAGAGTCACTCGACATGTAGTCGTGGACATCTGCAGCCTCCTTGATGCCGAGCTCCTCCCGGCTGGCCCGAGCACCATCTTCTTACCTGTCGCTGTCAACGTCACCACTGCCCTCAACAAATTCTCCTCCGCACCCTTCCAGGGTGCCACCGGGGACATCGCTGACGTCTCTCAGTCGTCTGCACAAAAGAGCCCTGTAAATATACTTACACCCACTTTGCAGTGACATAATGGGTGGCATCAGGTGTGGGTCTTCATTGTGATCCTCAGGAAAGGGTGTTATTGCACAAACCAGACAAGATTCGCAAAGACGTGGCAGTAGTGGTGCCAATATAATATGTGATGTGAGTTGGTCAGAAATTAAATAGAAGTAAAATCCATGACAAACCCTCAAATGCCCTTGTGCATCCCCTTCATGCTCACGACACGTTTGCCTTACACTTCCTACTGCACATATGTGATGCATGTCCTGAGGCTGCAGCACATGTAGTGGCAGGTTGAGTGAGGCTGACTGTGAAAGAGATGCATGAGAGGGTGAGTATGAGATAGAGCCATGAGATTGTATGAGGATTGGGTTGAGTGGTAGTGGCGGGATGAGTACTGGCGAGGTGAGTGGGTGCAGGTAAGATGAGGATGAGGTTTGAGTGGGTCTGAGGGGTGATGTGACAGAGTAGTGTTGGCAGTGCAGAAGGAGATGTGGGGTGGGGGCGGTGATGTGGCAGACGGAGTGTAGGGGAATGAGTAAGTGTACTCACTTTGGCTGACCTACTGAGGTCATTGCAGCGCCTCCTGCACTGTATGCAGGTGGGTGATATGTTGGTGATGCAGGTGACCCCCTCTGCCACCTCGAGCCAGGCCTTCCTGGTGGCAGAGGCAGGCCGCTTCCTCCCGCCCGCCGGGGGGGAAGATCTCTGTCCTCCCCCTCCTCCTCACCCCATCTAATGATACCTGGAGTGAGGTATCATTAAACTGGGAGCAGCCTTCCCCCTGGGCTGCTCCATGCTGTAATTTTTCCTATTTGTTGCAGCGTCAGTCAGTGGAGGACTGCCCCTTTAAATAGAGCTCCTCCAGCTGACAGACCTTACTGCGCATGCGCAGTCCGCCCGCCGCGCAGATCAGCAGTGGGGAACCCGGAAGACCAGGTAAGTGGATCCAATTAGGCTGCGATCGCACAGGGGGCAGACTGATTTCGCTGGGCGCATTACCCACGCGGCCAATAGCCCCCCCGCCGCGAACCCGCAGCCCTGGTAATATCGAGGCCATAATGTTTCCGCTTGACAGAGAGAAGCAGAATGAGCGAACATGAGGATTTGCTCGCATTGCAGGCTTCCCCATGGTGCAGGGTGCCATTGATTGCACACGTATTGCCATATGTGCTCCACATCTCAACTCGGCCATCTTCATGAACAAAAAAGGGTTCCACTCCCTCAATGTGCAGCTGGTGTACGACCACATGCAGTACCTAGCAGGAATCTTTATTCAACACCTTGCACATTGGATCATAGCTGAGCCTGTTTGATGTTTGGTGTGAAATTCCCAGAGATTCTGGCTGAGACTCTGCAATCTGGAGCTCTTTAATACAGATTGTGTACTGCAAACGTTGCAGTTGCATGATGAAAGTGTTACTGCCCAAAATTTGTTGGGTTATTTGACTTACTCGTGGTTGAATGAGTTGAAGTATGCTCTGTGCAAATAAAGAACTCCACTTGATGATACAATTCATAACTCAGCAAAAAAAATGATGGATTGAGATGCTTAATTTTTGTAGATTGCTTTTATTTTTGTAAATGCGTGAGGCCTGTCCATACATACTGTTCATTTTTCATTTTAACATAATCTGGTTAGCAAACTCAAGGTTTTGAGAGTCATTATTAATCCCTTCAGTCTTCAGCGCTTTCCACTTTATTCACAAGAAGCTGATTTAAGTCTCTGTCTACTTTTCCCCCTCATTTTATTCCTTCTTCATCAACATTTACCAATATTATGCTTCAAATGGAATGGCAAGCAGATCCCTCCGTCAGCCTATTTACTTGACTTTGCGAAGTTTTTTTTGCTGTAGAATAAGACTGGCTTTAATATGATGACTTATGAAATGTTTTATTCTCTGATAAACCCTTGAACAGATTCCACTGAAATTTGAATGGACTGAAATTAATTTCCTGTTCCTGTGATACTGTCCATTGCCCAAAGGTGCCACACTGCTATAAAGCAGTCATTTCTTTTATAAACCATTCAGATTGTTTTGAAGAAAAAAAAATGGCCCATTTTCAAGCCATCTGTGTTGGCAACTTGGAGAAATTACCAGTTCAGTAAACTTAACAGTTGGAAACCAGAGAAAAAGGGTGGATATTGTTTTTTAAATTGAAAAACTAAAGAACTTTGATGTTGCCAGTTAATGATGTGAACAAGACTTCCACTGTCAAACCACTGTTTGCTCAGCTGGCTGGACAAGTATTTCTACATTATGTATCCTGCCTGAGAATGTATTATTAAATGGATTTTCTGATATATTTTTATTTCTTATTTCATTCTTCTTTCTTTCTCTTTATGTCTCCTTTAATGCTAAGCATTCCTTTCTATACCAGTATTGTATTTCTGGTTAGATGGACCACAGAATCTGTCATGATTTCAGACACCTGGAGAAATCTATATTGATGAGAAAATAATGTGGAGATGCCGGTGATGGACTGGGGTTGACAATTGTAAACAATTTTACAACACCAAGTTATAGTCCAGCAATTTTATTTTAAATTCACAAGCTTTCGGAGATTTTCTCCTTCCTCAGGCAAATGTTTCAAGAGCTCCTTGAAGCCTACGCATTTATACATATTGAACAATACATGGTGTTTACAGACTGCCCCTGCAACTGCCCGTTGCCAAGGCAATCACCGTGTTCAGACAGAGAGGTGTTACCTGCAGAACCCCCGAATACACATTCAACAAAAAAACAAACAGGGAAAAAAAACAGTTTTTTTTTCTCTGTTTTTTTTCCCTGTTTGTTTTTTTGTTGAATGTGTATTCGGGGGTTCTGCAGGTAACACCTCTCTGTCTGAACACGGTGATTGCCTTGGCAACGGGCAGTTGCAGGGGCAGTCTGTAAACACCATGTATTGTTCAATATGTATAAATGCGTAGGCTTCAAGGAGCTCTTGAAACATTTGCCTGAGGAAGGAGAAAATCTCCGAAAGCTTGTGAATTTAAAATAAAATTGCTGGACTATAACTTGGTGTTGTAAAATTGTTTACAGATGAGAAAATACACACAGATTTGGATCTGGTTCCCAAATATGGATTTGCATATTTTGGTTCTAAACATAGAAAAATAGAAAATAGGAGCAGGATTAGGCCATTCGGCCCTTTGAGCCTGCTCCGCCATTCAATATGATCATGGCTGATCCTTTATCTCAGTACCATATTCCCGCTCTCTCCCCATACCTCTTGATGCCTTTTGTGTCTAGAAATCTATCTAGCTCCTTCTTAAATATATTCAGTGACTTGGCCTCCACAGCCTTCTGTGGTAGAGAATTCCACAGGTCCACCATCCTCTGAGTGAAGAAATTTCTCCTCATCTCAGTCCTAAATGTCCTACCCCGTATCCTGAGACTGTGACCCCTCGTTCTGGCTCCCCCAGCCAGGGGAAACATCCTCCCTGCATCCAGTCTGTCTAGCCCTGTCAGAATTTTATATGTTTCAATGAGATCCCCTCTCATTCTTCTAAACTCGAGTGAATACAGGCCGAGTCGACCCAATCTCTCCATACAACAGTCCTACCATCCCACGAATCAGTCTGGTGCACCTTCGCTACACTCCCTCTATGGCAAGTATATCCTTTCTTAGGTAAGGAGACCAAAACTGCACACAATACTCCAAATGTGGTCTCACCAAGGCCCTGTATAACTGCAGTAAGACATCCTTGCACCTGTACTCAAATCCTGTAGCAATGAAGGCCAACATACCATTTGCCTTTCTAACTGCTTGCTTTACCTGCATGTTTGCTTTCAGTCACTGGTGTACAAGGACACCCAAGTCCCTTTGTACATCAACATTTCCCAATCTATTACCATTTAAACAATACTCTGCCTTTCTGTTTTTCCTTCCGAACTGGATAACTTAACATTTATCCACATTATACTGCATCTGCTATGTATTTGCCCACTCACTCAACTTGTCTAAATCGCTTTGAAGCCTCTTTGCATCCTCCTCACAACTTACGATCCCACCTAGTTTTATGTCATCAGCAAACTTGGAAATATTACATTTGGTTCCCTCATCCAAATCATTGATATATATTGTGAATAGCTGCGGCCCAAGCACTGATCCCTGCGGTACCCCACTAGTCAC
Source organism: Heptranchias perlo (assembly GCF_035084215.1). Classification (NCBI taxonomy): domain Eukaryota; kingdom Metazoa; phylum Chordata; class Chondrichthyes; order Hexanchiformes; family Hexanchidae; genus Heptranchias; species Heptranchias perlo. The sequence goes on along the minus strand of NC_090341.1, from coordinate 26,419,675 downwards.
CGCCTATCACCCCAAAAAAGACCCATTTATTCCTACTCTCTGTTTCCTCTCTGTCAACCAATTCTCAATCCATGCCAATATGGGTATGATCTTGTGGCCATTACAGAAACATGGCTGCAGGGTGACAACGACTGGGAATTAAATATGCCAGGGTATTTAACAATCAGGAAGGACAGGCAGGAAGGAAGGGGAGGTGGGGTGGCTATGTTAATAAAGGAAGGAATCACTGTAATACAGAGAAATGATATTGGGACAAAGCATCAAGATAATGAAACAGTTTGGGTGGAGATAAGGAATAATAAGGGAAAAAAAACACTAGTGGGCGTAGTATATAGGCCTCCTAATAGTTGCAACTCTGCTGGAAGAAGTATTAATCAGGAGATAGTCGGGGCATGTAATAAGGGAACAGCCATAATTATGGGGGATTTTAATTATCATATTAACTGGACAAATCAAATTGGGCAGAGCAGCCTTGAGGACGAGTTCATTGAGTGCATCAGGGATGGATTTCTTGAGCAGTATGTAACTGATCCTACAAGGGGGCAGGCAACCTTGGACCTGGTCCTGTGTAATGAGTCAGGATTAATTAATAATGTCCTAGTTAAGGATCCCCTTGGAACGAGCGACCACAACATGGTTGAATTCCATATCCAATTAGAGGGTGAGAAGGTTGATTCTCAAACAAGCGTACTGAGCTTGAATAAAGGAGACTATGATGGTATGAGAGCGGAATTGATTAAAGTGGACTGGGAAAATAGATTAAAGGGTAAGACGGTACATGAGCAGTGGTGTTCATTTAGGGAGTTATTTTACAACTTTCAAAATAAATATATTCCACTGAGGAAAAAAGGGTGTAAAAGAAATGACAGCCATCCGTGGCTAAGTAAAGAAATCAAGGATAGTATCCGACTAAAAACAAGGACATATAAGGTAGCCAAACTTAGTGGGAGGATAGAAGATTGGGAATTCTTCAAAAGACAGCAAAAAGTAACTAAAGGATTGATTAAGAAAGGGAAGTTAGATTATGAAAAGAAATTAGCAAAAAATATAAAAACAGATAGCAAGAGTTTCTATAGTTATATAAAAAGAAAAAGGGTGGCTAAGGCAAACATAGGTCCCTTAGAGGATGAGACCGGGAAATTAATGGTGGGAAACATGGAGATGGCAAAAATGCTGAACAAATATTTTGTTTCAGTCTTTACAGTAGAGGGCACTAAGAATATCCCAACACTGGACAAACAGGGGACTCTCGGGGGGGAGGAGCTAAATACGATTAAAATCACTCAGGAGATGGTACTCAGTAAAATAATGGGACTCAAGGCGGATAAATCCCCTGGACCTGATGGCTTCCATCCTAGGGTCTTGAGGGAAGTGGCAGTAGGGATTGTGGATGCTTTGGTGATAGTTTTCCAAAATTCCCTGGACTCAGGAGAGGTCCCGGCAGATTGGAAAACTGCTAATGTAACACCGTTATTTAAAAAGGGTAGTAGGCAGAAGGCTGGAAATTATAGGCCAGTTAGCTTAACATCTGTGGTGGGTAAAATTTTGGAGTCTATTATTAAGGAGACAGTAACGGAACATTTAGATAAGCATAATTTAATAGGACAAAGTCAGCATGGCTTTATGAAGGGGAAGTCATGTCTGACAAATTTGCTTGAGTTCTTCGAGGATATAACGTATAGGGTGGATAAAGGGGAACCAGTGGACGTAGTGTATTTAGACTTCCAGAAGGCATTCGACAAGGTGCCACATAAAAGATTATTACTTAAGATAAAAAATCACGGGATTGGGGGTAATATTCTGGCATGGGTGGAGGATTGGTTATCGAACAGGAAGCAGAGAGTGGGATAAATGGTTCATTTTCGGACTGGCAACCAGTAACCAGTGGTGTTCCACAGGGGTCGGTGCTGGGTCCCCAACTCTTTACAATCTATATTAACGATTTGGAGGAGGGGACCGAGTGCAACATATCAAAATTTGCAGATGATACAAAGATGGGAGGGAAAGTAGAGAGTGAGGAGGACATAAAAAACCTGCAAGGGGATATAGACAGGCTGGGTGAGTGGGCGGAGATTTGGCAGATGCAATATAATATTGGAAAATGTGAGGTTATGCACTTTGGCAGGAAAAATCAGAGAGCAAGTTATTTTCTTAATGGCGAGAGACTGGAAAGTACTGCAGTACAAAGGGATCTGGGGGTCCTAGTGCAAGAAAATCAAAAAGTTGGTATGCAGGTGCAGCAGGTGATCAAGAAAGCCAACGGAATGTTGGCTTTTATTGCTAGGGGGATAGAATATAAAAACAAGGAGGTATTGCTGCAGTTATATGAGGTATTGGTGAGACCGCACCTGGAATACTGCATACAGTTTTGGTCTCCATACTTAAGAAAAGACATACTTGCTCTCGAGGCAGTACAAAGAAGGTTCACTCGGTTAATCCCGGGGATGAGGGGGCGGACATATGAGGAGAGGTTGAGTAGATTGGGACTCTACTCATTGGAGTTCAGAAGAATGAGAGGCGATCTTATTGAAACATATAAGATTGTGAAGGGTCTTGATCGGGTGGATGCAGTAAGGATGTTCCCAAAGATGGGTGAAACTAGAACTAGGGGGCATAATCTTAGAATAAGGGGCTGCTCTTTCAAAACTGAGATGAGGAGAAACTTCTTCACTCAGAGGGTGGTCGGTCTGTGGAATTTGCTGCCCCAGGAAGCTGTGGAAGCTACATCATTAGATAAATTTAAAACAGAAATAGACAGTTTCCTAGAAGTAAAGGGAATTAGGGGTTATGGGGAGCGGGCAGGAAATTGGACATGAAGCTGAGTTCGGATCGGTCAATGCCCTGTGGGTGGTGGAGAGGGCCCAGGGGCTATGTGGCCGGGTCCTGCTCCGACTTCTTGTGTTCTTTAGATTTGTGGTTGGGATCAGATCAGCCATGATCTTATTGAATGGCGGAGCAGGCTCGAGGGGCCGATTGGCCTACTCCTGCTCCAATTTCTTATGTTCTTATGTTCTTATGTTCTAATATATTACTGCCAATCCCACATGCTTTAATTTTGCACACTAACCTCTTATGTGGGACTTTATCAAAGGCCTTCTGAAAATCCAAATAAACCACATCCACTGGTTCTCCCTTATCTATTCTACCAGTTACATCCTCAAAAATGATTTCCCTTTCATAAATCCATGTTGACTTCATTTTCTGGCAACTTTATATGACTCCTCTTTGGATCTAATACTATCCTTAATTTCTTTTGTTAGCCATGGTTGGGCCACTTTTCCTTTTGTGTTTTTGCACCAGAAAGGAATATATAATTGTTGTGATTCATGCATTCGTTCTTTAAATGTTAGCCATTGCCTATCCACCATCATACCTTCGTAGTTTCCTTTGTTTAGATTTAGGTCCCTAGTTTCGGATTGGACTACTTCACTTTCCATCTTAATGAAGAATTCTATCATGTTATGGTCACTCTTCCCTAAAGGACCCCGCACAACAAGATTATTAATTAACCCCTTCTCATTGCACAATACCTAATCTAGGATAGCCTGTTCCCTGGTTGGCTCCTCAACGTACTGGTCTAAAAAAAATCTCGTACACACTCCAGGAATTCATCCTCCACAGTATTATTGCTAATTTGGTTTGGCCAGTCTATATGTAGACTAAAGTTACCCATGATTACTGTAGTACCCTTGTTACATGCATCTCTAATATCCTGTTTGATGCCATCCCCCACATTACCACTGGGTGCTTCTTAACTCCACCCAGACTGATTCTACATCTTGATTTTCTGAGCCAATATCCTTTCTCACTATTGCTCTGATTTCATTCTTTACTAACAACGCCACCCCACCTCCTTTTCCTTTTTGCCAGTCCTTCCTAAATACCGAATGCCCTTGGATATTCAGCTCCCAGCCTTGGCCACCCTGCAGCCATGTCTCTGTAATTGCAATTATATTGTATCTGTTTACATCTATTTGCGCTATTAATTCATCCAGCTTATCACGAATGCTTTGTGCGTTCAGATACAGTGCCTATAGATTTGTCTTTTTAATATTTTTAGACATCTTTACAATTTTTTGTACTATGGCTCTATTTGTCTTATTACCATTTTTTCTTACCCGGACCTATTTGTTGTCTTTTGTTTATACGCTCTGTCCCTTCCTGACACAATCTGGTTATCCTCAACCCAATCACTTTCCTGCACTGCTTCCTTGTCTTTTCTCTTTAGCATTCTAGATTTCTCTCCACTGGGACTCTTCCCCCCCCCCCCTTTATTTAGTTTAAAGCCCTATCTACCTCCCTAATTATTTGATTCGCTAGAACGCTGGTCCCAGCATGGTTCAGGTGTAGTCCGTCCCAACGGAACAGCTATCTCTTTCTCCAGTACTGATGCCAGTGCCCCACAAATTGAAACCCACTTCTCCCACATCAATCTTTGAGCCATGCATTCATCTCCCTGATCCTATTGACCCTATGCCAATTTGCTCGTGGCTCAGGTAATAATCCAGAGATTATTACCTTTGTGGTTCTGCTTTTTAATGTAGTCCCTAACTGCTCAAACTCTCTCAGCAGAACCTTTTTCTTAATCCTACGTATGTCGTTGGTACCTATGTGGACCACGACAACTGGATCTTCCCCCTCCCACTCCAAGTTCTTCTCCAGCCCGGAGCAGATGTCCTTAACCCTGGCACCGGGTAGGCAACATAGCCTTCGGGACTCATGGTCCTGGCTGCAGAGAACAGTGCCTATCCCCCTAACTATACTGTCGCCTACTACAACCACCTTCCTCTTTACTCCCTCTACTCGAACAGCTTCCCATACCACGGTGCCATGGTCAGTTTGCTCGTCCTCCCTGCAGTCCCTGCACTTGTCCACAAGGGTTGCAAGAACCTCAAATCTATTGGCAAAGTGCAGGGACTGAGGCTCCTGCAATACTACCTCCTGGACCCCCGTATGTACCTCACTCGCAGTCACACCCTCTGTCCCTGACCACGTGTCAATTCTAAGGTATTTAATCTAAGGGGATGTGGCTGCCTCTTGGAGCAAAAGTCCAGGTAGCTTTCTCCCTCCCTGATGTCTCGCAATGTCCGCAACTCGGAGCCGAAGTTCCTCGAGCCGCAGACACTTACCGCTGGTGTAGTCGCCCGGGACAAAAATGTCCACAAGCTCCCACATAATGCAGCAGCAACACATCTCCTGTTCTCCCACTATTTTATTTATTTAATTAATTAGTTTAATGTTAATCAAATTATTTACCTCGTTTAATTTATTAGATTAATTAAATTAAGTTTAGTTTTCAAAATTTAGTTATATGCTACATGTTAACTTAAAACTTAGCCCACAGTCACTACCAATCACTAACCTGTCACGTCACACTGCAGTTTTCTCTTGTTGCAGGTCTGCTGCTGCTTTAATCCCTGTTCTCGGTCTGCTGCTGCTCAGGTCCGCCACCGCTCCGCGGAAAAAGTTAGGAAGAGCAGGGCAAAGCAGCACCTCCTTCCCCCACTTCACCGAACTCCCACACTCACCAAACTCTCAAGTTGCTCACTCCGTGCCCGCTCCACTCAGTGCTGGTTGCACTCACAGGCCCCTGTATTTCTACTGTTTGTGACTCCGATGAGTCAGCCCTGCTCTGCTACTGTTTCAGGAACCAGTTTAACCCAGCTAACCAATTAACTAACTACAGCAGCTCTCCGGTGGGAGAGCTTGCTTGTTTGTCTCTGCTTAAGCCTGACAGAAACTTAAAAATTTAAAGTTTAAAATTGAACTTAAACAGTTGATCTTCCTTAAAAGTTAATAGCAATTAACACTAGAATGTGGTTTTGATATATTTTGATATAGTTTGTTTTCTTTTATGAATTAACTATGAATATGGATGCAGTCACTTGAACTTTTTACGGCAAATTAGTCGCTACATCTAGGAAAATTAACCCGTAAGGTGATGGATTTTGAAGCTCAATTAGTGAAAGTGGAGGTGAAGGGTTAAATTGGGTTCTGAGTACAATTGGAGCTGCCTTCTGCTTAAGCTAGTGTGCAGCTCACATAGATTGCTTCCATGTGTAACATCTATAAAATGTCAAAATGGCTGGGATTCAAATAGTAAATAGTTTCTCCCCCCCCCCCCCTCCCAATTTTCTCTCTCGCTCTCCTGAATGCATTGACTAATACTGTGGTAGGATTCCATTAGTATTGGGGATTGGAGAGTTCCAGTACTCACTCAAGTGGCCATTATTCATGTATGAATTTGGTCTGTAAATGTTTCTGGGCTATTTAATCACTGTACACTATCACAGATAACCCCGATCCTGCCCTCATCCAGTATCGCCCGTACGCAGTTTCCAGCAGAAGCCACTAATAACGGCGTGTGGAATGCCTGGCATGTGGTGAGATATATCATCCTTATTGTTGCCCCATCTGAGATCAGCGAACACAGCACAGACTAGGGGTTGTACCTGGTGCATCCAATGGTACATTTATCCAATTGGAGCGCAAATGACTACATTGTTAAATCTTACAGTTGGAAAAGTATATAATTCATCAAAGTGTAAAATGTAGAGAAGTGGTGAGATCTGGTTCCTGTGGCTCCCACAAGTTGCATGCTTTAGCACAGAACATCCATTCCCGAAGAATGAGATTTGCTTTGTCTGTTGCAGACATATCGTCGGTAGCACATCACTTAGAAATCTGACTTCCTGAAGTACTAAACAGTGTGTCCATCTCGTCCCCTGGGTGATGTGCACTGACAAAATCATTACACATATGGTTAGTGCATTTGAGCTTCAGCCACTAAAACCACGAGCAGGATCTATGATGTAACTTGTCTGCTTTCCTGCCCAAAAGGGCATTTCCAGATGAAACTGGGTGTTCCTATTTGGATCACTTATATTTTAGATTTCACGTTGAAACCACATTTACACCTGCAGAAACTGAAATCACTGAATCATTGAACTATTTATCCAATTCATTATTTTAGATATTACAGTTTCTCATAGAAACAGATTGAAATAAACTTGCATTTCTATAGTGCTTTTAATGTGGAGAAACGTCCCAAGGCATTTCACAGAGGTGTAACCAGACAAAAATGGACACAGAGCCAAAGAAGAAGTTGTTAGGAGCTTGGTCAGAAGTGGGTTTTAAGGAGGATCTTAAAGGAGGAAGAGGGATGTGGCGAAGCGGAGGGGTTTAGGGTGGGAGTTACTGAGGGTCAGGCCTAGACAGCTGAAGGCATGGCCGCCAGTGGTGGAACAAAAGGAGAGGGGATGCATAAGAGGCCAGAGTCGGAGGAATGCAGAGTTCTGGGGTGGGGGCATTATAAGGATGGAAGAAGTTAGAGATAAGGAGGGGTGAGACCATAAAAAGATTAAATATGAGGATGAGAATTTTAAATTGTAGGCATTGTAGATCAGTAAGAATGGGATGCTGAGTGAGCAGGTTAGGATATGGAGAACAGAGGTTTGGATGACCTGAAATTTATGGAGGGTGGAAGATGGGAGGCCCAGCCAAGAGAGCATTGGTATAGTCAGTCTGAATGTGACAAAGGCATGGGTGAGAGTTTCAGCAGCAGAGGTGGGCAATGTTACATAGGTAGAACTAGGTGTTTTTTGTGATGCAGAGGATATGGGGTTGGAAGCTCAGCTCTAGATCGAATAGGAAGCCAAGGTTGTGAACAGTCTGGTTCAACCTTCGACAGCGGTTGGGGAGGGGGATGGAATCGGTGGATTTTGTGGTGGGGGCCGAAGATGATGGCTTCAGCCTTACAAAAGTTTAATTGGAGGAAACTTCAGAACTACCTGATGTAGCTTGACAGAGCCACAAAAGAATGAGTTTCCTAGATAATCGGCACAGTTTTCATCAGTCAGATGCAGCGTTACCACTTGAATTTCAGTAAAGTGCAATAACGGACATGTGAAATTTCATAGTGCCCAATGGAACAGTGAAAAGAGTGAGCAATACATTGATAGATTTCTATGTGTAGATATATAAAACTGTAAACTGTCAACAGCAGTTATTTCAGAAACCAAGCTGGGCTGATGAAACACTAACCACTGGCTGCACAGCCAGTTGTAGCGATTCAACTGCCATACTGGGTTCTTCATGGGTCTGTATGTCGCTGGTAGAATGCTATATTTAGCAACTGGAGCTCTGGGGGAGCTGATTTAATGATAGATGCTGGAATGACTTGCAGGGTTATAATCTTGTGAAGTCATGTTAAAAATACCAAATTAATTTGAATAATTTTAAAACAAAAAACCTGATGCAGACATATATTTAATGAATACATTAGGACAAAACTGGCCCAGTATTGAGGTCAGCCAGGTGCAGTTTAAAATAGTTTAAAATATGGACATTGAGGTGCTTTATCCTAGATGTTCCTTTAAAATCAACAGAACATGGGGTAGAAGCGAGTGGTTTATGAAAAATTAAACCAATCCTATCCCAGCAGTGTGAAATGTTCTGGTCGTATTTACCTGTTATTGATAATTATAGACCAAACACACTTAGAAAACCTGAGCTTACCAGAGCCTGAGCTAAGCAAAGCTTGGTGTGCAAAGCAAACCTGTGGTGATTGAGCTATTGTTAGGATTACGTCCTGCATTGAGCTCAGCAAAGTTACTCTTAGGCTGCACTGACACCGTGACTATAACATCGATGCAAAGTGGTTTTACTGTGTGCTGCCCCTAAAGTTGTAGTATAAATCTGGAATCTTGCCCTGACCTGACTCTGGAGTGTGGCTCCTTGAAGGAAGTAGTCTACAACTTTGCACTAACACTAAGAAGCAAGACTGCTTTGCACTGCTGGTAAGTTACAGTTGTACTTTAAGAGCAGCCTTAAAAATACAGGAAACCCAATTACAACTTTTTGTTTCTATTGGTTCAACACACCACTGAAATTGATATAGGTAAGATAATTATAGGTGATACATTGATCTTTAGGACTGACAGTCTGATGAATAGGAGTAATTTTGTGGTGAAGCCTTTTCTTTTAGACTTCATTTTAAAAGGGCTAGAATGTAAGAAAATGCATATTGCCAATTTTATCTTTCTCTTGTTAGAAATGTGAGCTGGAGTAGGCCAATCTGAAAAGAAGTTTTAGAAAAGACAGTCTGAATAATAAGCTCTACTCATCTCCTACCGGCAGGGGGCAGAGTGAGCCAAAAGAATGTCTTGTCCCCTGGTAAATGCAATTGAACCAATGTGTTACATGATCACTTTGAAGATTAAACAAAGCAGTGTCTTATTACAGTAAAGTAGATATTTCCTTCTTATATGAGTGTAATGAAAAATAAAACAAATTATGATACAGACTGAAAGGGGATACAATTTATCAGCAAAATGCAAATGAAAACTATGTAAATCTGTAAATGTGCCTTTTTGATCCTTTCAGTTTAATTAGTTACTGTATTAGCTAATGGCAGTGTTTATCCCAAGATAGTTTTGAATGCATCAGTTTGGCACATGATCCAGTGTTACCAAGGTATTCAGTTGCCGGGTTGATAGACTAGTTTTGGCTTGCTCACAGGCAGCTGCTGACAGATGAAGCCTGATGTTTCTCGACTCATTCTGCACTTTGTCAGCAGTGGTCCCAAAAATATCTCAACACCAGGTTGCTTATCACAGTTTGACCTCGTGTTTGTGGCTGAAGAACGATTTTACAGTACCACTATTCCCAACTAACCTGAATTTTCTTTAGAATACTTGTAATAAGCATACAAGAAATATTGTTTTCTTTCAGCCTCAGATTTTGAAGTAATATCTAAATTAATTTTTGGGAACATAATGGTAGCTGTGATTGAATGTACCTGTGTTGCTGCTTTAGACCAAAAGGCCTAAGTGTACTAATTAAGAATCAGCACCTGTCCAGCCGCTATTTAGTTACAGTATTACTGTGTTACATTAAGAAATGTTTTCCCCCCACAGAGCTGTATTAAAATGTAGCAGGCTCAAGGGGCCATGTGGCCTACCCCTGCTCCTATTTCTTATGTTCTTATGTATCGTGAATCCAGATGTTAAAAATGTACTTTGTGCTGGAAAGTACATACTGCATGATAAGAACACCCTGTTAGAAAGAAAATGTCCTCTCAATCACATTGGCCCTATTAAAGGGAGAATTTTACTATCTGGAGCCCTTTTTAAAAATTGAACCACTACAAATAACTTCAATGTCCTTTTTCCTGTTTCTGCCTTTTTCTTTCAAGTTACTTCAACTACTTTAACCTTCAGACTTGTGTCTAACATTCTGGAATCCTCTTCCAATACCCCTCTGCTTTGCCAGATCTCTCCCCAGCTTCTGAAGCCTCATCAAACCTCATCTCTCCACCCATGCCTTCAGTCACCTGCCTTAACTCTTCTCCCAGCTTTTGTTCTATATCCACTCCTGCTGTGAAGCACCGTGGGACATTTCATAACGTTAAAGCTGCTTCATAAGTGGTTGTTTTTGTCATCATCATCGGTCAAATAAAGCAAATAGAATAAAAAAACTCCTTCTATCTGATTTTGGAGGGGTCTTTATTCTCTTTGAGCACTCGAGTGTGGTCAGGGAAATTATTTGAGAAAATGTTATTTCTAATTACATTCCTTGTTAGCGGGGAAATTATATGTACTGACTAAGTAAATGTAGAGCACCCTCCAAATATTTAGTACTCGGAGCATTAAAAGTAAAGATCTATGTTCGGTGCCTGGTTGAATGAGGATCATGGAATCATAGAAAGTTACGGCACAGAAGGAGGCCATTAGGCCCATCATGTCTGTGCTGGCCAAAAAAGAGCTATCCAGCTTAATCACACTTTCCAGCACTTGGTCCGTAGCCCTGTAGGTTACGGCACTTCAAGTGCACATCCAAGTACTTTTTAAATGAGTTGAGGGTTTCTGCCTCTCCCACCCTTTCAGGCAGTGAGTTTCAGACCCCCACCACCCTCTGGGTGAAAATATTTCTCCTCAGCTCCCCTCTAGTCCTTCTACCAATTACTTTAAATCTATACCCCCTCGTTGCTGATCCCTCTGCTAAGGGAAATAGGTCCTCCCTACCCACTCTATCTAGTCCTGTCATAATTTTATATACCTCAATTAAATCTCCCCTCAGCCTCCTTTGTTCCAAAGAAAACAACCCCAGCCTATCCAATCTTTTCTCATAGCTAAAATTCTCCAGCCTTGGCAACATCCTTATAAATCTCCTCTGTACCCTCTCTAATGCAATCACATCTTCCCTGTAATGTGGTGACCAGAACTGTGCGCATTACTCAAGCTGTGGCCTATGCCTTGGCTAATAAAAGAAAGTATTCCGTATGCCTTTTTAACCACCTTTTCTATCTGTCCTGCTACCTTCAGGGATCTATGGACATGCACTCCAAGGTCCCTTTGTTCCTCTACACCTCTCAGTGTCCTCCCATTTATTGTGTACTCCTTTGCCTTGTTTGCCCTCCCTGAATGCATTACCTCACACTTCTCCAAATTGAATTCTATTTGCCACTTTTATGCCCACCTGACTAGTCCATTGATATCTTCCTGCAGTCTACAGCTTTCCTCTTCACTATCAACTACACGGCCAATTTTTGTATCATCTGCAAACTTCTTGATCAAGCCTCCCCACATTCAAGTCCAAATCATTAATATATACCACAAAAAGCAAGGGACCTAGTACTGAGCCTTGCAGAACCCCACTGGAAACAGCCTTCTAGTCACAAAATCACCCGTCAATCATTACCCTTTGCTTCCTGTCATTGAGCCAATATTGGACCCAATTAGTCACTTTCCCTTGGATCCCATGGGCTTTAACTTTTTTGACCAGTCTGCCATGTGGGCCCTTGTCAAAAGCCTTGCTAAAATCCATGTACACTACATCAAACGCGTTACCTTCATCGACCTTCCATGTTACCTCCTCAAAAAATTCAACCAAGTTAGTCAGACGCGGCCTTCCCTTAACAAATCCATGCTGACTGTCCTTGATTAACCTGTGCCTTTCTAAATGACGATTTATGCTGTCCCTCAGAATTGATTCCAATAATTCGCTCACCACCGAGGTTAGACTGACTGGCCTGTAATTACTCGGTCTATCTCTTTCTCCTTTTCTAAACAACGGTACAATGTTAGCAGTCCTCCAATCCTCCGGCACCATGCCTGTAGCCAGGGAGGATTGGAAAATGATGGTCAGAGCCGCCTCTATTTCCTCCCTTGCTTCTCTTAACATCCTGGGATATATTTGATCTGGGCCTGGCAATTTATCTACTTTCAAAGATGCTAATCCCCTTAACACTTCCTCTCTCACTATGTTTATCCCATCCAATATTTCACACTCCTCCACCTCGGCTACAAACTCTGCATCGTCCCCTTCTTTTGTGAATTGTAAACAATTTTACAACACCAAGTTATAGTCCAACAAATTTATTTTTAATTCCACAAGCTTTCGGAGGCTTCCTCCTTCGTCAGGTGAACGGTATGGAAATGACATTTTCGAATCCTTCGCATTTTAAAATCCCAGAACAATGCCTGGTGATTACTGCCCGTTGCCAAGGCAATCACAGTGAGCAGACAGAAAGGTGTCACCTAAAAAGGCCACCGAATATACAAACCCCCAAAAAAAAGAGAGAGAGAGAGAGAAAAAAGACAGTCAATGACCCGTTATATTAAAAACAGATAACATTTGTTCGCTGGTGGGGTTACGTGTAGCGTGACATGAACCCAAGATCCCGGTTGAGGCCGTCCTCATGGGTGCGGAACTTGGCTATCAATTTCTGCTCGACGATTTTGCGTTGTCGTGTGTCTCGAAGGCCGCCTTGGAGTATGCTTACCCGAAGGTCGGTGGCTGAATGTCCATGACTGCTGAAGTGTTCCCCGACAGGGAGAGAACCCTCCTGTTTGACGATTGTTGCGCGGTGTCCGTTCATCCGTTGTCGCAGCGTCTGCATGGCCTCGCCAATGTGCCATGCTCCGGGGCATCCTTTCCTGCAACGTATGAGGTAGACAACGTTGGCCGAGTCACAGGAGTATGAACCGTGCACCTGGTGGGTGGTGCCCTCTCGTGTGATGGTGGTATCTGTGTCGATGATCTGGCATGTCTTGCAGAGGTTACCGTGGCAGGGTTGTGTGGTGTCGTGGACGCTGTTCTCCTGAAGGCTTGGTAATTTGCTGCGAACGATGGTTTGTTTGAGGTCGGGTGGCTGTTTGAAGGCGAGTAGTGGAGGTGTGGGGATGGCCATAGCGAGGTGTTCATCATCATTGATGACATGTTGAAGGCTGCGGAGAACATGGCGTAGTTTCTCCGCTCCGGGGAAGTACTGGACGACGAAGGGTACTCTGTTGGTTGCGTCCCGTGTTAGTCTTCTGAGGAGGTCTACGCGATTTTTCGCTGTGGCCCGTCGGAACTGTCGATCGATGAGTCGAGCATCATATCCTGTTCTTACTAGGGCGTCTTTCAGCATCTGTAGGTGTCCATCGCGTTCCTCCTCGTCTGAGCAGACCCTGTGTATTCGCAGGGCCTGTCCATAGGGGATGGCCTCTTTGACGTGGTTAGGGTGGAAGCTGGAAAAGTGGAGCACCGTGAGGTTGTCCGTGGGCTTGCGGTAGAGTGAGGTGCTGAGGTGCCCGTCTTTGATGGGCACCTCAGCACCTCACTTTTGTGAAGACAGATGCAAAGTATTCATTAAGAAGTTATCCAAGTTATACTTATGGTTTTTTTTAGAGCTTTCTCTCTCTCACAGGACACATTAACACTTACACTACTCGATTCCATGCAAGGTAGGTATAGTTGAGGAAGGCTATTCAGTCTAATTTAGCTCATTCATCCAGAAAACTAACAGTCTCCCTTTCATCACCATCCATTTCAACCAGCTGTTTTTTTTTAATGATTCCAGAGTTTTTCCCTGTACTGCCCTGCCCATAAGTCCATTGCAACTGTTAATAATTCTTTCTGAAGATAAGATTCCCAAACATCTCATATCCCTTTTTCTTTATTTTAACCTGTGGGCCACTGAGTTTCTAGAGCTGTATCTGGTGCTCTGCTTGCCTCTTGGCCCCAGCTGTGTCTAACAGAGTGTTATCCCGAGGCCTGGCCCTGCTGCACCACAAGCGCCTCTTTTATACATCTGGCATTTTCCTGGGACTTGGTACTGTAGTACATAGGACATCTATGTTAATTGTATCCATGTGATTTATATCAATTAGTGTTAATTGTATTCAGGTGGTGCATATCAATTGGGAACTCTCGTATCCATTTATAGGAGAGCTGATCTAGCGTGTGGTGTGGGTGTAATGTGGATCTCTGTGAATAAAGATTTGGAAGCAACTGAAGACCAGGTTCTAGTATTCTATCCTTCACCTCCTGGCTATCCAGTTTATTACAATTTACATTTTACAGGAGAACGGGAAAAGAATGGCAACTTCAGAATTTTTAATCTTAATAATTTCAAAAGTATTGAATTCCTTGTGATATCAGAAACATGATGTCTGTGTGAAATGGATACATTTAATAGGAATGGTTGGATAAAGGGAACATTTTTACGAGGTGTGGATTTAATTACCTACACATGTATATTGTCATGGTTTGACTACTGGACTGAAGGAATAGTTTGTAGCAGGACTCCTGCTTTAGCAGCACGATTGTTAGTTAGTACTGAAATAAATCTGTCATTGGATTAACAGATATAAGTTCTTTAAATGAAAGCAATACTTTTCTACTTGTACATATGGCAAGTCTGATGCACAAATCACACCTTAATGTACTATTATGTTCCCAAAAAGTACTAGAGAGCACCTTGATTACCGGTGCAATTTGTACTGGTAAATGAATGGCCTCCGTATAAGAGACAGTGTGTAGTTGCCACTAAATGTTCACAGTAAGTGAGTCTGTAGAATGAGTTAAACTTGTGGTCCTAATAACTTGATTGCTATACAGTACACAAGTAGTGAGAACAGCACTAACTATTGTAACTGGCCATGCTGGACCACTCCTAATATGAAATCCATTTACCTTGTTCCCAATGTTACTGTGATAATGGTGCAAAAACACATGATAACAAATGAGGATGGGCAGGGAGGCATGGGAGGATAGTCATAACGATGGTATGAATACAAACATCCAATGTTGCAAAAATATACCAGTCATTTATTGGGGGGGGTCCCAAAAACTCCTTCCGTGTGAGACAGCAATTTACATTAACTTCCTCTCATCTCGTATACTGTACTCAGTGCTCAAAGTGTGATTATTTCTACCTTGGGGAGACCAAATGCATATTATTGACTCTTTTGTCAAACACCTCCATTCTGTCTGCAAGTGTGACTCTGAGCTCCCTGTGGCTATTACTCTCTTTCCCATTCCTACTCTGACCTCCCTGTCTTTGATGTGGAGATGCCGGGAGTCCTTTCGGGATCTTGTCTGCTTTCTTGCAGCTCTGTAAAAACTTGATGTCTGTGTCTATATGCGCGATCTTCTTGGATATCCTTTCCACTGTGAGCCGGCAGTTTTTTGCCCTCTCTTTGGCCTCTTACACTGTCTTTGGCCTCTTACACTGTTCTAAAAAAGCTCAAAACAAGCTTCAGAAACAGTGTATCACTTTTCTTCTGATACTCTGCAGCCTTATGATCCGAACATTGACTTCAGTAACTTTAGACCTTCGCTATATCCTCCATTCTCTTTACAAGAGATTGCTAGTGACGGGGGTGGGTCTGGCGACAGGTTGGCATTTGGGTAGCGATCCCTTTATCAGAGCATGGTACTGGTGGGGGTGGAGGCCCCGCTCTCAGTACTGGGCCTACCTGGCGCACCTACTGTATTTTACCATCACTTACTGTTTTAAATTTACACTTAACCTGCAAGCTTCCTGCATTCTCCATCTCTCCCCTTTTCTTGCTTTTCCTTGGGTTAGCCTCTCCCCTCTCTGCCTTAGCTATTAAATATATTCTCTGTTTCTTTAATCTCTTTAATTTCTTTAATGCCTCTCTCCGTTGCCTAATCAGAGATGATTTGTTACGTTGTAAAGAAAGAATGACTTGAATTTGTATAGTGCTTTTCACAACCTCTGGATGTCCCAAAGCGTTTTACAGCCAATTAAGTATTTTTGAAGTGTAGTCACTGCTGTAATGTAGACCTGGGGCAGCCAATTTGCACACAGCAAGCTCCCACAAACAGCAAAGTAATCATGACCAGATAATCTGTTTTTTAGTGATGTTGGATGAGGGATAAATATTGGCCAGGACATCAGGGAGAACTCCCCTGCTCTTCTTCGAAATGGTGCCATGAGATTTTAGAAAGGTTTAACGTCTCATCTGAAAAAATGGCAGCTCCAACAGGCAGCATTCCCTCAATACTGCACTGGAGTGTCAACCTAGATTTTGTGCTCAAGTCTCTGAAGTGGAGCTTGTACCCACAACCTCTGACTCAGAGGCGAGAGTGCTTCCACTGAACCATGGCTGAAACCTAAATCTAACAGTCATTCCATCGTTACCTCCTCTCTGTGTTTGCCTGTTTTACCTTCCCCCACCCTCTTTTTTTTGATCCTATCAATATGCTTATTCATCTTTCACTATTCAGTTATAAAGACGGGCTCAGCCAAAAATGCTGACCTGACTCTTCTCTGTACAGATGCTGACTGACCAGCCCTGTGCTTCCAGCTTTTTTGTTGTTTTTGTTTATGATTTCCAACATTTTGCTTTTAATTTATTGGGGGAGTGTTTAACATTCTCATCCTTGTGTTCAATCCCTCCATGGCCTTGCCTTTCCCTATCTGTAACCTCCTCCAGCCCTTCAACCCTCCGAGAACTCTGCGGTCCTCCAATTCTGGCCTCTTGTGCATCCCCGATTTCTTTCGCCCCATCATTGGCAGCTGTCTAGTCCCTAAGCTCTGGAATTTCCTCCCTAAACCTCTCTGCCTTTCTACCTTACTCCCCTCCTTTAAGATGCTCCTTAAAACCTACCTCTTTGACCAAGCATTTGGTCATCTGTCCTAATATCTCCTTATGTAGCTTGGTGACAAATTTTGTCTGAAAGTGCTCCTGTGAAGTGCCTTGAGACAATTTACTATGTTAAAGATGTTATATAAGTGCAGGTTGTTGTTGTTGTTGAGGGGTTGGCCGCTGCTCAGGCAGGGCTAGATTGCCCAAGGAAGGTACCATTTGAAAAGAATACACAGCTGAAACAACAATTTTCATTAAGAAGCATCAGCCAAAAATTATTGGAACATGGGGGTAATGTGCACAGGATATTATAGTGATTAACAGAGCACTAGTCTATAAATCTATTCTCAGCACAAATAACAGGAGCACAATTGGAATGGAGATTTGGACAATTGTTGCACAATTTCCTTCCCTTACCGTACTGTACAGCCACTAATAAGGAGCTCGGTGGATTATGTTTGCATCCTTTAAACAAACTTTACTAATAATCTCCAACTTGTACAATTTAAGCATCCATTGATAGCAGCTGGGATGTTGTTTTCAGTTGGGACCACAATGGGCTTTTTTTTTGCAGGGATTTGCTAATAGAAAGAAATGGAGGAATGGGAAGGTTTTATTTGCCACAGATGTTCCCATTGAGATGCTTTTATTGTACCAAAGAAAGTGCTTGCGATCAGTTTAGATTTTCTACATTGGCTCCCATACAAAACACTCAGAAAGCCTGTCATAACCGTTCTGTTATAGCTTGTGAGCATAGTGTATTGGTAATTGTGACCTCATCATTTTTGGGAAAATTTACCATGTAACAGAATGGGAAATGGAGCAATTGTGTTTTCAGTGTGTACGCTCCAAATGATTGCTTGTGGGTGTTACTACATAGACTGTCTGGAGTCTTCACAGCAACAAAAAAGGCCTCTACAGAAATATGGAGGAAAGTACTTACAGGGGTGCACCTTTTCATTGGAGTCAATGGGGACAAGAGACTTGTTGCAGTGCTCTGTTGCCATGACATCCCTAGTATTCTGTCATTCCAGTTCGAGGATGCTGCATGTAACTGATCTGTTTTTCAATAGTCAACAGCTGCTAGACAGATGTTAACTGCTAAAATGATAATTATGTTTTAGAAAGGGCTTGATTAGGAAAGAGATTGTAAAGGTAGATTAATGGGCAGGAATCTTTAATGAAACTGAATATCGTAAAGCTCAATTGGCGTAAATATACTGCTGTTATGCTTGATATATGCTGCTTTTGATACTCATATAAATCTGCATATGTAGATTACTGTTTGTAGATATCACAGAATTGGAAGTGTGAAAGAGTCACAGTCTCTTTATATGCAAAGTTACCTGGGGTGCACTTCATTGAAATGAGATATTTCTCACTCTAGATCAAAATGGAGTAGCTGTCTTAGGTGTGAACTGCAAGACTAAAAGTGTGATTGATATTCAGTGACTTCCTGCTTCGCTTAACAATAAACCTCTGGTTCCATTACATAGAACATTTATGCAGTAGCCACTCGTGAGGAAGAACGTTGAAGTATCTTCCAGTTTCTAAACATAGGAATTTAGCAGTTAAAATTGTATTTGTGCTGTATTGGTCATGATGCAGCAAATGTTTCTGCATGTTTATCCTCCAGGAAGACAGAAGATTGAGAGGCTGGGACACATTGGAGAAAGGGGAATGCTGCCGCATTTCCTTGCGGGCTTAGTGGTGGGGTTTATATAGACGCCATTCCAAAAAAAATTAAATCCAGTGAGTTTGAAACATTTCTGAATTTTCCTTCTAATATCCTTCATTTGGAATATTTTGACAAGCTTACCTGACAGTTTAGCATAAGAACATTAAAAATTGGAGCAGGAGTAGGCCATACGGCCCCTCGAGCCTGCTCTGTCATTCAGTAAGATCATGGCTGATCTTCGACCTCACCTCCACTTTCCTGCCCAATCCCCATATCCCTTGATTCCCTTAGAGTCCAAAAATCTATCGATCTCTGTCTTGAATATACTCAATGACTCAGCATCCACAGCCCTCGGGTAGAGAATTCCAAAGATTCGCAACCCTCATCTCAGTCCTAAATGGCCGACCACTTATCCTGAGACTATGCCCCCTAGTTCTAGACTCTCCAGCCAGGGGAAACAGCCTCTCAGCATCTACTCTGTCAAGCCCTCTCAGGATCTTATATGTTTCAATGAGATCACCTCATTCTTCTAAGCTCCAGAGAGTATAGGCCATTTTACTCAGTCTCTCCTCATGGGACAACCCTCTCATCCCAGGAATTAATCTAGTGAACCTTTGTTGCACTGCCTCTAAGGCAAGTATATCCTTCCTTAGGTAAGGAGATCAAAACTGTACACAGTACTCCAGACGTGGTCTCACAAAAGCCCTGTACAATTGCAGCAAGACTTCCTTACTCTTGTACTCCAACCTCTTTTCAATAAAGGCCTACATATCATTTGCTTTCCTAATTGCTTGCTGTACCTGCATGTTAACTTTCTGTGTTTCATGTACAAGGACACCCAAATCCCTCTGAACACCAATATTTAATAGTTTCTCACCATTTAAAAAATATTCTGTTTTTCTATTCTTCCTACCAAAGTGAATAATCTCACATTTCCCCACACTACACTCCATCTGACACCTTCTTGCCCATTCACTTAACCTGTCGATATCCCTTTGCAGACTCTTTGCTTTGGTTCCCCTTTATCCACCCTGCTAGTTACATCCTCAAAAAACTCTAATAAATTTGTCAAACACGATTTTCCTTTCATTAAGTTTAATCTTCAGCTTTTTCCAGTTCTGACGAATGGTCATCGACCTGAAACGTTAGCTCTGTTTCTTTCTCCACAGGTGCTGCCTGACTTGTTGAGTATTTCCAGCATTTTCTGTTTTTATTCCCCTTCATAAAACCACGTTGTCTCTGTCTAATCATGTTATGATTTTCTAAGTGCCCCATTACCACATCCTTAATAATAGATTCCAGCATTTTCCCGACTAGCAAATTTATCTAGTGAGTTGCTGAGCCATACAGACTAAGCAGGTTCTAGGTTCAATCTCTAGGTTGTTACCTGACTTCAGTTGAGGTGGTGGGGGACCACTTCAAATGGCCTCAGTGTCCCTTGAGTAAGACAAAGCAAATCAGCCAGGGTTCCTGCTCCTGATTGCTATCCAGTGACCACTGCTTATGGATATTGGGTAAGGACAGGATTGGACTTGACAGGTGATGCCTCTCACAATTGAATAGCCTGCGGATGCTCAATTTGTAGAGAGTCCTATTGTGTTGCACTGTTGATGATCTTTATAAGAATGTAATTTGAAAGATGGTGATACTAGGCTCGGGGTTTATTTAACAAATTAAACCTTTAGCGATTTGAAAGGGCAATTATTGAATGAATGTAAAGGTTCTAATCTGGAATAGGGCATGTGAAGCTTACAAAGAGTAAGAGATGCCTGTTTCTGCACTGTATTAGTAAATTGATGGATAGGTTAAGGGCCTACTATATATTTTAAAAGTTGCAGGGCGGGCATTGTAGGAGTGGGCAGGACTCTTTGTGGATTAGTGCTCATTTACAAGCGAACAAGATCCCACTTTTCTAAAGTTTTTAGTGGTGTTTCACGTTGGCAAGTTCAAGGATAAACTGCAGTTATTTTAATTACTGTTGCAAGATTTACCCCTCCCTTAAACTAACATTATTAATCTCCCCAGCATCTGGCTGCAGCCTGAAAATGAAATTTAGCTTATGCTTTGTGTTATAGTCAATTTGATCTTGCCACTCTAATGTACTTAAAATGTTACTTCATTCTGTTTTATGTTAAAGAATAAAATTAAAACTCTGTTATATGTATCTCTAATATAATAAAACCATTGTAAACAATTTTACAACACCAAGTTATAGTCCAACAAATTTATTTTAAATTCCACAAACTTTCGGAGGCTTCCTTGGAGGAAGGAGGAAGCCTCCGAAAGCTTGTGGAATTTAAAATAAATTTGTTGGACTATAACTTGGTGTTGTAAAATTGTTTACAATTGTCAACCCCAGTCCATCACCGGCATCTCCACATCATAATAAAACCAGTACATGCATTTCCTATCTGTCCCATCATATTTCTCTTTTTTTTTCAAAAAATATACTTTAATCATAAAATTTGCAGCAATACATACAATACAGTTGTCATATCACATTCCAAATGTACACAATACAGATTTTACAATTTGCAGGTTACATCAAGTACAGTTCAATGAACACATTGGACATAATTACAGTTAATGACACTCTAGGGTACCTCATTGCAATACACTCAATACACATTTTTGATAACAGGTACGTTAGATTCTTTCCAGGTTCATTACAGATTCATAAGAACATAAGAAATAGGAGCAGGAGTAGGCCAATCGGCCCCTCGAGCCTGCTCCGCCATTCAATAAGATCATGGCTGATCTGATCCTAACCTCAAATCTAAATTCATGTCCAATTTCCTGCCCGCTCCCCGTAACCCCTAATTCCCTTTACTTCTAGGAAACTGTCGATTTCTGTTTTAAATTTATTTAATGATGTAGCTTCCACAGCTTCCTGGGGCAGCAAATTCCACAGACCTACTACCCTCTGAGTGAAGAAGTTTCTCCTCATCTCAGTTTTGAAAGAGCAGCCCCTTATTCTAAGATTATGCCCCCTAGTTCTAGTTTCACCCATCCTTGGGAACATCCTTACCGCATCCACCCGGTCAAGCCCCTTCACAATCTTATATGTTTCAATAAGATCGCCTCTCATTCTTCTGAACTCCAATGAGTAGAGTCCCAATCTACTCAACCTCTCCTCATATGTCCACCCCCTCATCCCCTCATTCATTACAGTTACATTACATCAGTTAGAATTTTACATTCTGCCCAAGGGGGTTTTTCCCTGATTGCAGCCCCTCGGTATTTCTCGATCACACTTGATAAGTGTTAATTACTGCCAATCAACCTCTCTGGTACTGAAAATGAACTATTACAAGTGTGGAGTCTCACTCTTTCAGGTTTTAATTGTTGGAGATTTTAAAAGTGTAAAATGTTAAAGTTATTTTTTTACTTTATCTTTCTGTCTTTTTTTCTCTCTTAATCTAATCTTTCTTACTCTATTTCTCTTTCTGTACCTGATTTGACATTAAATTCACCCACTGTAATTTACATTTCCTTTTCAGTCCTTGCGCTGTTAATTTCACAATCCTTCAATCTGATTGGTTAAGGAGATACCCAGTTGCTTGCCTTGTTCACTCAGGTCCCAGATGCCCGGTCTCCCTCGCTGCGACATAATCAGCTCGCACTTTCAGCAATTTGCCACAAAAAAATTTAAAAACCTAAACATGCAGGAGCAAGTTTAACTAACGGCAGACACTGTTGGATGCCCCGCCACAGCAAATTATGACCCAAAGTCTATTGTGGTGTGCTGCCTACAGTGCTAAGTGTAACTGTACATCTCCATTATTTGCTGGAAGTAGATAACGTATTGGGCAGAATTAGAGAAATGTAGAGAACCACTTTTTTTTTGCTCTGCTCTCAAAAATAAATACCAGCCTGGAAACTTGTAATGTTTTTTATTCAGTAATTCTACTATGGTTAATAAACAGGTCACACACTATCTAATGGCAGCAACTCAACATAGCAGAGATGAAGCTTTATTGGCAGACTTTTTGAATTCAGACACTTAAAAAATGTTCAATATAGGCCGGTTTCACTTCCAATAAAAGGAAAATGTTCACATTGCAGAAATAGATTAATCGCGTGATATTCATGAACATTTCAGCTCCGCCAGTGAAGTGTTTGATCGCCATTCAGATCCCAACCTTAACTGGCATACCAATATGATTACATTCAATGTGTGAGTTTAACTCACATTCTCGACCAGACTATTAGATGGAATCACTTATGATGGCAAATCCTTTCATTTATCTTGCCTGTAGTGCATGGTCACTGACGGCCAATTCAGAATAACATTGTGCAGGTATGTATAATCCAATCTGTGCCAACTAAACAAGGGCCGAGTGAAGATGGGAGGATAGCATGAGTAAAAATATTTAAAATATATATCTTTTTAAGGTTGCCTGGAATTTTTTTTTTCTTTTCCTTTTTTGTTTCTTTTTCCTATCTCTCTTAATCCAATCTTTCTTTCCTTCTCTTTATTTCTCTTTCTGTACCTTGAATTCATCCATCTTCTCAATCCTTCCACAACCATTAAATCTCACTGGTTAAGGAGGTACCCTGTTGGTTGCCTTGTTCACTCATGTCCCAGATGCCCTGTTTCCTCCTCTGCGCCGTTATCAGCTCGCACTTTCAGCAACTTTGCGGGCAAAATTTTTTTGAGCTGAAGGTTGCAGGGGCAAGGCTAACTATTGCCAGCCGCTGATGGATGCCTTGCTACAGCAAAACCTGGTTCTATGTCTCATCGTAACTCTTGTCATTTGCATGTGGCGGCTACTGGGAGGGCAGGGAAGATTCAGAGCGTGCTGAAGAAGCTCCCACTCTAAATGTGCAGCTCATTCCCTAACTGTGCAGCTCATGTGCGATGACAGGCACAGCTGCTTACACGTGAATTCACGACCTGATGTCATGACGCTTTTTATACGTTGTCAGTCCGGTGCCTCAGCTCTATGTCAACAGGAGGAGCAAGGACCAGGAAGGCTGCTGGGTGACAAGGGATACTCGTACTCCATGGTTCATGATGCCTCTTTGTAGGACCAGTGCTACAGAGGAGTGCTACAGTGAAGCACACGTGGAGATAAGGATAAGAATTGAGCAAGTCATTGTGATGGTCAAAGGAAGGTTCTGGGTAGGCCTGGGGTTGTTTTGCAGTAAGCACCCAAATTGTGGTAACAACTTTGCAATCATGAAAGATAGATGTCCCAGAGGATGCCCAGAGCCTGATGATGACTCTACTGATGCTATAGACCCAGCCCTTGAAAAATAGGAAGTAGATGTGGTAGCAACAGCTGCTAGAGACCGGAGAGACAGACTCATTTAGCACACCTTCACAGATGAATAGAGTACCATTATTTGGAAGTCTCAGTCCATCAAAGATTTACCTCCTCTCACCAACCTCTCTACGATCTAAGTAAAATCTTTGCTCCCCACAGCTAGCCCTAACATCCTAATCCTTAGCATCAACAACAGCACATTCTCTGTTCCCCGATATCATACAAGACACCCAAACACCAAGCAATCCTTACATCAAGTATTTTGGTGACTTATTGCAACAATTTACTAACATATAATTTGGTTCTGTCATCATGCACACACCTTGTAACTACACGAGCTTTACTCTGCCATGTTTGAACATTTTGTGTAGCCTGGGGTCTGAGATGTAGATGGCTACTGCAAAATCTTATGAGCCTCTCGGGTTGGAGGTGGCCCTTCGCTCAGAGTCCCCAAGTCCTGGGGTCGACACGGGATGGGCTGACTCTTATGGGCTCGTTGGCAGTCTGATCCTGCAAAGATAAAGGCTTCTGTGGGGAGCTGATGGAATGCTGCTCTCATAATGGAAAGCAGTCTCTGAGGCACACACACTAGCTACACTACTGGTAAATAGATTGTGGTTACTAGTGATCAGAGGGGGAAGGGACCCAAGAGAATCAGAAATATCTCTAAATCTGAGAGAGTCAACCGAATATCCTTAAGTTCTTTCAAAATGCTGCCCTGTATCCTTTGCAATCCAGTTCAATGCTCCTACATTAAGTTGACTGACTTGCCTGGATTTCTCATGCAGTGGGGGAGGTTTGCGGACAATCCTGCAGTTGCCTCTTTCTGCACACTGCCCTGCAATAAGTTGATTCCCTCTTGGTTGTTGGTGCACCCCAGGGCATTGGACCCCACTACTATCCCAGCCATCTGCTGCACATCTTAGGCGAGGCCATACAGAACCTCCATACTTGTCTAATACTCTGTTAGAATCCTTCTCTTCATGGCAGGACTCCTGAAATAGGAACAGGGGTAAACCATTCAGCCCCTTGAGCCTGTTCTGCCATTCAGTTAGATCATGGCTGATCTGTATCTTAACTCCATCTACTCGCCTTGGTTATGTAACCCTTAATACCCTTGCCTAACAAAAATCTATCAATCTCAGTTTTGAAATTTTCAATTGACCTATCCTCAACAGTTTTTTGGGGGAGAGAGTTCCAGATCACTCCTGAACAGTCTAGCTCTAATTTTAAGGTTATGTCCCCTTATTCTGGACTCTCCCACCAGAGGAAATAGTTTCTCTCTATCTACCCTATCAAATCCTTTAATCATCTCAATTAGATCACCCCTTAATCTTCTATACTTGAGGAAATACAACCCTATTCTATGCAACCTGTCGTCATAATTTAACCCTTTCAGCCCCGGTATCATTCTGGTGGCCTTAAAGCATCATTCATTTACTGTGCAGCCCAGGGCTAACGTGACTTGCGTCTTTACTTGACTATATCAGACTCACTTTCGCATCTGCATCTTCTGGCTTTCTTCAGCTCATGGTCTCACCACGTGTTAATTCCTCTTCTACACTATCTGTACGCTCTCGAGTGGGTGTGTCTGGGCTGTTGAATGTAAGGCAGGGGATAAATGATTGGATGGATGAGTGGTTGCCAGTATTGCCTGAGGTAGATTGGACTGCAAGGTCTTGTTCTTCAGCAATATTCTCCGCTTCTTCCTGACTTGCAGGCTCTGGAGGAGGCCTGAAACATTAACTCTGTTTCTTTCTCCACAGATGCTGCCTGATCTGCTTGAGTGTTTGCAGCTATTAAACTCTGATTGATCTGAGTCTCTATTCAGATAACAACAATCAGACTTTGTGGCCTTAAGGTGACACAGATCCACATTAGCAGCATTACATGGTACAACAGTTCTGACCTTATAAAATAGCATATTATCCAACTTATCATGAGCAATGCCATAGGAGATCCACTAGAGTTTTGAATCTGTCATATTTCTGATGTAATACTTCAAAGTGTGTTAACAAAAGAGAATGGAAGACAGTCATTTCATACTGGTTTCTTGTAACCATCAGCCAGAATCTTACAAGCACCTGCCAAACTGCAAATTTTTCTTCACCAACAGCAACTTCAAGATCTCCTATTTACAGCAATTTGACATTGTGGCCTTAAAGAGTTAAAGATCTTACTAGAAAACATTATGCGTTATATAATAAAGCATTCCTGTTGTTGTCAAGTTGCAAAACACCTGACTTACTGTTGGCAATGCCATGGAAGGTTTGTTCGTAATTGATTATTGGGGTGGGGGAGGGAGGAGTGTGGTGGGTAATTACACTCTCCTTTTCACCTCTGGAATTTGGGTTCAAATCTCCCCTCTCTGCTGGCTGTAAAGGTCCTACATGTAACAAGGTTGGGCAGACTGAACCCAGCTCCTAGAGAGCATTGGCCCACAAGTCAGCACTTAATTTGGCACTAAGTGGTATTAAATTATGAGCACAAGGAAAGCTGGTATAGTAAGTGTAGGTGCAGTGATGCTGTAAAGGATAAAGGGAGTTTTACTCTGCCATACCTAACATAACACAGATTTTTGGAGTAGAAAAGAGTCCTATACCCCATTATTGGCCTCCTTCAGCTTGATGTGCACCAAAAAAGTAGCCTTAAAACTAAGTATTGAATTTAGTTATACCTGTTATTATACATTACAGGGCCTTCCTTTAATGAAGGGCCAATGGTTTGTTTCAAGGTAACTTTCAGCTATCAACTAACGCTTCAAATAAGACTCCTTTTTGGAGAGGCCAGTTGGTGTCTTCAAAAGGCTAATAAAGCCTTCATTGTGATGATTAAGTCCATTGGTTGAGGATCTTCTACAAGTGCCCTGCCTGTTCAAAAGTATATCTAAATTACACCAGAAACTGCTGTCAAAAATCTGACATATTTGTGGGTAACCATGGGCTTAACTTTGATTCTCAAAAATCATCAGAATTAGCTTGAAAATGGATGTATTCTACTGAGACGGTGAGTGGATTCCAGTCAGCTGAAAATGGTATTAAACAGTGCACAAGACTCCTGCATTCTGAGGGAATTATACTCATGAAAATGTCTTTATGAATCTTTATTTTAGTGGCAGAGAACTCATTTTTTGGCAGATTTTGGCACACTTACCAGTTATTAACAAGCCTTGATTATGCCTGAGAGAAGAACAACATTCTTAATAAGGCAGAAAAAGGTTATCCCAAAAAGGAGGGCTTTTATTCCCATTAAGCAATGGGGAGGATTTAAGGTTGTGTCTTTGTGCAACACAGAGCAAGTCTATGAAATGGAGAACTCACCTGCTTCAATCACGCTTGGGTACAATTGGCTTGTAATGTGGCAATTGGCAGGTATGAGAGATCCCAGACTAACATACAGGAACACAGTGCATCCAATACACTCTTTTAGTAGAGAAAGCTTTAATATACTACAGCACATTTTACATCTTACCAGAATAGTCTACTCCAATCAGGAATTCAGTGCTATGGAAATGAATGGGACAGACCTGTACCTGGAGTAAACTTGCTCTTATCCAAATTGCTGTTAAGTGCAGTAGCCTAACAAACTGAATTGAGCACATAATCTAGGCAGACACTTCAGTGCAGTACTGACGGAGTCCTGCATTGTCGGCAATGCCACCTCTCAGGTGAGATGTTAAACTGAGGCCCCGTCTGCCCCCTCAGGTGGACATAAAGGACCTCATGATACTATTCGAAGAAGAGCAGGGGAGTTCTCCCGGTGTCCTGGCCGACATTTATCCCGCAACCAACAGCTAAAACAGATGATCTGGTCATTTATCTCATTGCTGTTTGTGGGACATACCACCAGACCGTGTGACTGGTGTTGTGGGTTTGACACAGTTATAGAAACTGCCTGATTTTCCTACCCATTGAAAGGACGTGCAGTGCCAGTTTTACGCTGCAGCAGGAAGTTGAAAATTACCCCTCACTGTGTCCTGTCAGGCTTATTTTATTGGATGCTGAGTGTTGTTTGGTAAAACGGAAATACTGCACACCTTCTCAGAAATCATACTGGGCCAGAACTTGCACAGAGTGGCGTGGCAACACTCGCCACAGCTCCTGCGAATTAAATTAATAAATGTACTTACTGCGGGCTCTGTGGCGTCGACTTGCTTGATTTTGAATTTTTTAAAAATTGTGCGCTATCAACTTAGCCTCTGAGCAGCGTAAGTTGATGCACATGGAACAGTCTGTGAGAGGAGAAGACACAGTCACAAAATCTGTCAGGAAGAGAAGTCACACCTACAAGCAGGCGAGCAGACTTCATTCATTTAAAGTTAGCATTCTGGAAGTCATTGTAAATAAAAATTTTAATTTTTTTTGTAAAAAGCCAAAAAAATAATTGAATTAAATTAAAGCGACAGAAGAGAAAAGTAACATTTTTTTTTAAATTTTAAATTTTTTTTTAAGTGACTAAATTCAAAAACTACTAAAATAAGGAATAATATGAGACTCCACATATTTAAAATTCAATTTTTAGTTGTATGGCAGTCATTAAGACTAACCACGCTTTTAAAACTTAATTTAGACCTGGTATTTTAAGCGTACGTGTTTGGTGGCGTAATTAGTTACTTTCCAGCAGGGCAGATGAGCAAGTTTACGATTTTTCAGTGATTTCAATGATTGCAGCATGCAACGGCCCTTTAAGTTGCAGCTGTCAAATCACCGGTGAACCGACAGGAGCAAGTTCACGATTTCTGCATTTTTTAGCGTGCATGTGCAAACGCGGGAACTTGCTCCTTCAATTCGCCATTAAAAACGGAGAGCGCAGTTGAGCTCCTCCGTTATTTCGGGAGTAAGTTCTGCCCCATTGTTCAAGTCGGCAGTGTTACTCTTAATGCAACCTGGCAGCTACTTGAAGTTAACCTCCCAATTGTCTTGACCTTTGTAGATGTGCAGCTCCACACGTCAGTAGGCCTCAATTTACCTTCGATATTCTTTTTCAGGGGAGAGAAAAAGAGTGAGGCAGAGAGTATATTTAATAAAAGATAAAATGTAACAGTTTAAGAAAAATAATAAGCAGTTATGAGTTGTTCATGACAGGTCTGCGAGAGTGACCCTTGAACAAGACACCGCCTAGAGTTGTGACCCTTGACCTAAAGTTAATGAGAACCCATGCAGCAGAACAGAAGAACTTTTCAGAAAATAAATCACTGGGTTTTTGTAAAGAAATGTCTCTGTTTAGAGTGAGGGTGCATAAATATCGGATAGTTAGACTGGAGTTGTGAGATGGATTATTTGTTCAGATTTCTGCGCAGCGTCCGTTGGGACCTTCTGATTTTAATTGGTTGTCAAGTGTATTTCCTCATTTTATATGGAATTTTTTTTACCAAATATCCCATGTGTGATTTTCAAAAAGTGATGATATTCTTTCTCCCCAGCTCAGCTTATCATGTTTTAATTGATATTTTTAGTGCTTATCAAGATAAGGGAAAGTGAACACTTTTCCACATTTAATGCCCAGCACGAGCCATTTCCAGATCGGTATTCTTTCTATTTTCTGTCATTTTTTCCCTTTCTTCTCTCCTCCTTTCCCCTTTTAAGAACATAAGAACATAAGAAATAGAAGCAGGAGTAGGCCATACAGACCCTTGAGCCCACTCTGCCATTCAATAAGATCATGGCTGATCTTCGATCTCAACTCCACTTTCCTGCCCGATCCCCATTCTCTCTCCTCCCTTCCAACACAGAAAATAGGAGCAAGAGTAGGCCCTTCGGACCTGCTCCGCCATTCAAAATGATCATGGCTGATCGTCTAACTCAGTACCCTCTTCCCGCTTTGTCCCCATATCCCTTGATCCCTTTCGCATTAAGAAATATATCTATCTCTTTCTTGAATACATCTAATGACTTGGCCTCCACTGCCTTCTGTGGTAGAGAATTCCACAGGTTCACCACCCTCTGAGTGAAGAAATTTCTCCTCATCTCGGTTCAAAATGGGTACGGTAGCATAGCGGTTATGTTACTGGACTAGTAATCTAGAGGCCTGGACTAAAATCCAGAGTCATGAGTTCCAATCCCGCCACGGCAGCTGGCGAATTTAAATTCAATTAATTAAATAAAAATCTGGAATTAAAATACTAGTATCAGTAATGATGGCCATGAAACAACCGGATTGTCGTAAAAACCCATCTGGTTCACTAATGTCCTTTAGGGAAGGAAACCTGCCGTCCTTACCCGGTCTGGCCTATATGTGACTCCAGACCCACAGCAATGTGGTTGATTCTTAATTGCCCTCTGAAATGACCGAGCAAGCCACTCAGTTGTAAAATCTCGCTACGAAAAGTCATAACAAGAATAAAACCGGACGGACCACTAGGCACCGGACACGACAACGGCAAACCAAGCCCAGTCGACCCTGCAAGGTCCTCCTTACTAACATCTGGGGACTTGTGCCAAAATTGGGAGAGCTGTCCCACAGACTAGTCAAGCAACAGGCTGACATAGCTATGCTCACAGAATCATACCTTTCAGCCAACGTCCCAGACTCTTCCATCACCATCCCTGGGTATGTCCTGTCCCACCGGCAGGACAGACCCACCAGAGGTGGCGGTACAGTGATATACAGTCAGGAGGGAGTGGCCCTGGGAGTCCTCAACATTGACTCTGGACCCCATGAAATCTCATGGCATTAGGTCAAACATGGGCAAGGAAACCTCCTGCTGATTACCACCTACCGTCCTCCCTCAGCTGATGAATCAGTCCTCCTCCATGTTGAACACCACTTGGAGGAAGCACTGAGGGTAGCAAGGGCACAGAACGTACTCTGGGTGGGGGACTTCAATGTCCATCACCAAGAGTGGCTCGGTAGCACCATTGCTGGCCGAGTCCTGAAGGACATACCTTCTAGAATGGGCCTGCGGCAGGTGGTGAGCGAACCAACACGAGGGAAAAACTTACTTGACCTCGTCCTCACCAATCTACCTGTCGCAAATGCATCTGTCCATGACAGTATTGGTAGGAGTGACCACCGCACAGTCCTCGTGGAGATGAAGTCCCGTCTTCGCACTGAGGACACCATCCAAGGTGTTGTGTGGCACTATCACCGTGCTAAATGGGATAGATTCAGAACAGATCTAGCAGCTCAAAACTGGGTATCCATGAGGCGCTGTGGGCCATCAGCAGCAGCAAAATTGTATTTCAGCACAATCTGTAACCTCATGGTCCGGCATATTCCTCACTGTACCATTACCAACAAGCCAGGGGATCAACCCTGGTTCAATGAGGAGTGTAGAAGAGCATGCCAGGAGCAGCACCAGGCGTACCTAAAAATGAGGTGCCAACCTGGGGAAGCTACAACTCAGGACTACATGCATGCTAAACAGCAGAAGCAACGTGCTATAGACAGAGCTAAGCGATTCCACAACCAACGGATCAGATCAAAGCTCTGCAGTCCCGCCACATCCAGTCGTGAATGATGGTGGACAATTAAACAACTAACGGGAGGAGGAGGCTCTGCAAACATCCCCATCCTCAATGATGGCGGAGTCCAGCACGTGAGTGCAAAAGACAAGGCTGAAACGTTTGCGACCATCTTCAGCCAGAAGTGCCGAGTGGATGATCCATCTCGGCCTCCTCCCGATATCCCCACCATCACGGAAGCCAGTCTTCGGCCAATTTGATTCACTCCACGTGATATCAAGAAATGGCTGAGTGCACTGGATAAAGCAAAGGCTATGGGCCCCGACAACATCCCGGCTGTAGTGCTGAAGACTTGTGCTCCAGAACTAGCTGCGCCTCTAGCCAAGCTGTTCCAGTACAGCTACAACACTGGCATCTACCCGACAACATGGAAAATTGCCCAGGTATGTCCTGTCCACAAAAAGCAGGACAAATCCAATCCGGCCAATTACCGCCCCATCAGTCTACTCTCAATCATCAGCAAAGTGATGGAAGCTGTCGTCGACAGTGCTATCAAGCGGCACTTACTCACCAATAACCTGCTCACCGATGTTCAGTTTGGGTTCCGCCAGGACCACTCGGCTCCAGACCTCATTACAGCCTTGGTCCAAACATGGACAAAAGAGCTGAATTCCAGAGGTGAGGTGAGAGTGACTGCCCTTGACATCAAGGCAGCATTTGACCGAGTGTGGCACCAAGGAGCCCTAGTAAAATTGAAGTCAATGGGAATCGGGGGGAAAACTCTCCAGTGGCTGGAGTCATACCTGGCACAAAGGAAGATGGTAGTGGTTGTTGGAGGCCAATCATCTCAGCCCCAGGACATTGCTGCAGGAGTTCCTCAGGGCAGTGTCCTAGGCCCAACCATCTTCAGCTGCTTCATCAATGACCTTCCCTCCATCATAAGGTTAGAAATGGGGATGTTCGCTGATGACTGTACAGTGTTCAGTTCCATTCACAACCCCTCAAATAATGAATCTTACAACACCAGGTTATAGTCCAACAAATTTATTTTAAAATCACAAGCTTTCCACATCATGGCCTCAAATAATGAAGCAGTCCGAGTCTGCATGCAGCAAGACCTGGACAACATCCAGGCTTGGGCTCATAAGTGGCAAGTAACATTCGCGCCAGATAAGTGCCAGGCAATGACCATCTCCAACAAGAAAGAGTCGAACCACCTCCCTTTGACATTCAACGGCATTACCATCGCCGAATCCCCCACCATCAACATCCTGGGGGTCACCATTGACCAGAAACTTAACTGGACCAGCCATGTAAATACTGTGGCTACGAGAGCAGGTCAGAGGCTGGGTATTCTGTGGCGAGTTACTCACCTCCTGACTCCCCAAAGCCTTTCCACCATCTACAAGGCACAAGTCAGGAGTGTGATGGAATACTCTCCACTTGCTTGGATGAGTGCAGCTCCAACAATACTCGAGAAGCTCGATACCATCCAAGATAAAGCAGCCCGCTTGATTGGCACCCCATCCACCACCCTAAACATTCACTCCCTTCACCACCGGCGCACTGTGGCTGCAGTGTGTACCATCCACAGGATACACTGCAGCAACTCGCCAAGGCTTCTTCGACAGCACCTCCCAAACCCACGACCTCTACCACCTAGAAGGACAAGAGCAGCAGGCACATGGGAACAACACCACCTGCACGTTCCCTTCCAAGTCACACACCATCCCGACTTGGAAATATATCGCCGTTCCTTCATTGTCGCTGGGTCAAAATCCTGGAACTCCCTTCCTAATAGCACTGTGGGAGAACCGTCACCACACGGACTGCAGCGGTTCAAGATGGTGGCTCACCACCACCTTCTCGAGGGCAATTAGGGACGGGCAATAAATGCCAGCCTCGCCAGCGACGCCCACATCCCGTGAACGAATAAAAAAAAATGGCATACCCCGTATCCTGAGACTGTGACCCCTGGTCCTGGACTCCCCAGCCATCAGGAACATCCTCCCTGCATCTAGTCTGTCTAGTCCTGTTAGAATTGTATATGTTTCGATGAGATCACCTCTCATTCTTCTAAACGCTAGTGAATATAGGCCTAGTCGACCCAATCTCTCCTCATACGTCAGTCCTGCCGTCCCAGGAATCAGTCTGGTAAACCTTTGTTGCAATCTCTCCATGGCAAGGGCATCCTTCCTCAGATAAGTAGACCAAAACTGCACACAATACTCCAGATGTGGTCTCACCAAGGACCTGTATAACTGCAGTAAGACATTCGTGCTCCTGTACTCAAATCCTCTTGCAATGAAGGCCAACATACCATTCGCGTTCCCTTCCTCCTCTCCTCTTCCACGCCTTCTTTCTCATCCTCCTCCCTGGTTTGAGGATAAAAAGGGGCCTTGCACCCAGCAGATAGAGGAAACTTTGCTCCTATCAATGTGGACAGGAGGTTAGAGGTAAAAGACAATGCACTTGTCCATTGTATTATCCAATATTCCCATGTCCATTTGCGGGAGGGAAGATAATATGAAATCAGATATGTTGAAGATTATGTTACTTTGGTGGGATTTAGGGATTTGGTTACTGTTCCATTTACATTGCTGGCGATGACTTTTGTTGAGAAAAAAGTATTTTTATTTCCTGAAGTGTTTCTATAGCTTTTTTTTGCTGCAGTTTCAAATATATGTAGGTTACCCGAGATAGAGAATAGTTAGAAATCAGCAACTTTTGCTCTGACTTTCACTCTAGATTTTAATGTTGTTGTCTGGGAGAAGCCTTGCTGCAGGCTATGTGATTGACTTGGTAAATGCGATTGTTGTGGTAATGAAAAATAAATTAATTATGTATCGTTCACTATGTAGGAAAAGTGGAAGAAAACTGTTGTGCACTGGAGTTCAGACATGACTTACTTGTACTTCCAATGTCAAGGCACTGTCAACAGGCTGCAGTGTAGGGTAATCTAGCAACAAGGGCACATGCTGTATCTGCAGATCTAATGGAACCAAATTACTCAGCTCCAGACATTGTGAAATGACATAGGTGGTGGCTGGTCAGGATGGAACACCATTTCTAATACTAAACTCTCAACATGTCTAATACTGATCCATCATGCTAATTACAGAACAAGATAGAGTATTCAACATTTTGGGAAAAAAGCCTTTTTGTTTTTCTGTGTTCTTGATTTAAGTTGATTTATAACTGCTGCCGGAGGCATTTAATAAAAAAATTACAATGGGATATGTGTTGGTGCAGTTGTACAGTTTCTCTGCACGGCATTTGCAAATAGACACATTAACACTAAGTGTGTTGGCATAGTAATGCTTAATGGTGTAACACAATTCAAGATCAGGTGCCTTGTTAACAGTAGCCACTGGCAGGGGGCATGGGGCAGAGGGGCTGTCATACCTGTGTGACATTGCACACTCGCAATATATTTTGGGTAGTGGGTGGAGTGCAAGTGAATCTGGATCTCTGATGGTCCACTTTCAAATTCCCACTGGAGTAATGGAGGGGGTTCTGTCTCATATAACATATTGTTTTTCTGCATTCAGAGTTGGAAAAATTACATTTTTAACCCTCCACATCCAAACTTTGAAGTTATTCAAATGCTTAACTCTAGTGTGTTAACTGAACATTGATGTTTTCATTTTTCGTTTTGATTTTGCAACTTTTGGGGCACAATTTCACATGCCTTCTTGATAGATTGTGCTTTTCAGGATGTGTGATTGATACTTTTTAGGGTCCGGTGTAACACAAAAGAAAATAATATAGAAATTGGTAACTTGCATTCCCTTCTAGTGAGAAAATGGTGTGTGTATTGGAACCTTAAGAGAGAAAATAGATACTTTAAAAAAATAAATTCAGGAATAAAAACAAGCACTAAAGTTAGAGGAACAATATTTGTAGCATGTTGGTGCTCCAGTGTGATCTGCAATGGAACAGTAGGACATAACTACAATAAGTCCAGATAGGCCATCCTGGGACAAAGCTATACAGAGGACAAACACTTGCCAACAGGAAGGGATGGATCATCAGAGGCAGAGTCATCCAGTTTCTCATGCCTTCAAAAATTAAACCGTATAGAAATGAAATGGATGCCTGGGAGCAAGTTCATTCCTCATTGTAAAGTTCTTATTTTGAATTTGTTTCAGAAATCTTCTTAATCCAAACTTCAGTGAAAAGGAAACACTTTATTAAGGTTTCAAATCAGCATTCTAAACAGTTGGTCCAGCATGCAAAGGATTGCTGGGCAGGGTCTGTCCAACGCCTTGGCTATGTTTAGATCTTTAGTGCCAGTTATGATGGAGTGTAATGGTGTAGTGCGGTGTGACAATGCGGTGTCCTCAGGTTTGTTAGAAACTTCCTGTGTTCAGTGGAGGCCATTAGGGATGGTGTACACCATCCATTGAAATTTATCGATTGTTGTCTGAGTCACATGGTTTTTACTTTTAGTTTGGATATACAGCCTGCTTTTCATTAGCAGGGCTCTCCCTTTAGGGCATTGAACATTGACATTGTACATAACATGATACTTACTGAAGTAAGGAGTATCCATAAATGTATATACTCTATCTCATTGTACTCACCATATTGTAGGGAATTGTACAATTAAAAGTCCTATATCAGCACATGAAAACTTCGTTAGGTCATCAGAATTAAATTTATTTCTATAATTTTCTATGTGATTAAATGATAATAAAAGCTATCCAATATAAGGAAATGTCTCTGATAATCCCTCATAGCAAGGTCCATGACTGTGAGAACCGAGTGTCAGGAGTATGTCTGAGGTACCATCCCATATGCAAGTGGCAGATCCTTAAACACACTATATAATGAAACATGAGTATCGTGGAACTTGCTTGATTGCCTTAGGAAATCAGAGAGCAATTTCCAGAGTTTTACCTGAAACTAGCCATTTTTTTCTCTTTTTTTTGTTCCTTCCCCCACTCTCCTCAGGAGTTAGCATTATTAACTGCTGGGGAGGGTGGTGCACAAGCTTGTACCATCTGGATGATGGAGTGAGCATTAATGGGCTTGATAGTCTTTTCTTGTTCTTTTGTACAAAGAATGTCCAATAGTGTTGCTTGAGCAATTTTCAGCAGATCTCGATTCTCTACGGAATAGTGCCGTCAGCATCATTATGATATCAGAGCAGTGCATAATGTTCTGGACAGTGTTGCGGGCAGAACCATTGGAGATGAAATCAGATTCAGTAATGTAATGGACTTACTGTGGGGGCTGCAGGCTATTAAAGCACTTGGAATAAACAGTGTTCCTTGCGCTCTCAATCAGAAATTGCCCATTTAGTGTGGGTGCTTCCACTATACTGTATGGTAAGGGCTTACAAACAACACATTGGTGGTACGTTATTAGTCATCCACCTTAAAATCACCTACTGCTGTCTTATGAATAGGAGTGATTGCCATATATGGTCTGTCAAGTTCCTCTGCCAGTGAACTCAATGTCAAATCAAGTGCAGAAAGTGAAATAAGAGGGTAAGAAAGATTGAATTAAGAGACAGAGATAGAAGAGACAGAAAGAAAAAGCTAAGAAAAATAATGTAATTTTTTTTAATGTCCAACAATAATTAAAATCTGAAGGATTGAGACTCCACACTTGTAAAAGTTAATTTTCAGTGCCAGAGAGGTTGTTTGGCAGTAATTAAGACTTACCACACTGTTGCAAGGGTACTTAGACTTGAAATGACTTGACTTAACTTTTTTTGGCGAGTTTAGACCATATCTATCAGATAAATACAGGAACTTCACGCCGTTCAATGGGGGAGCCAGACAGCAAGATGCCGTTTTCGTGCAGCTTTTGGAGGAGCATCATATCTTGGCCAGCAACTTCCAGATTTCCATGTTTAACTGTGTGTGTGCGATCACCAGAAGTTACTGTCTGATTTGCACATAAATAATAGTGAGTGCTCTTAGCCTCACCGTTGTTTTTACAGCAAAATCCGGCCCATGATCAAATGTTCAGTCCCACACTCCTGCTGTAATTCTCTTACTAGCTAGCAGTGTCCCGATTCGATATATTTAACCACTGAATACACTTTCACAGTTGATATGTATGGCAGAGGGTGTTTGATTCTGGGGATACCCTATATGTACGTCCAACTCCTGAACATAATTTTTTTAAGTTGACAATTGAAACAGTTTGTTTTTTGCAAAGTATGATAAGTGATCTCAAAGTATTAGCCTCCTTGGAAACTGCATATGTGGAGGTAAACAATAATCTGTCATTTTCAATAACTCGCAGTTAGCTTTCAGGTTTTTGGACAATTTTCCTAAGTAACTTCCTCTCAGAAGAATATGTTCCTTTTGAACTGGAACCTGCCTGTATGTCCATGTATCTGTGGAGATAAATTTAAAGATGAAAGAAAAAACTTGCATGTATATAGCACTGTTCATGACCGTAGGACGTCCCAAAGTGCTTCACAATGAATTAAGCACTTTTGAAGTGTATAGGGAAATGTGGCAGCCAATCTGCACACAGCAAGGTCCCACAAACAGCAATGAGATAAACGATCAATTTAAATGGTTTTAGTATTGTTGGTTCAGGGTTAAATGTTGGCCAAGACACTCGGGGGAACTCCCTGTTCTCCCTCCTCTTCCTCCTCCTCCCATCCTCTTTTCCCCTCCCTTCCTTTCCCTCTTACCATCCCCACCCCTCCTCTTTCTTTCCCCTTCTTCCCTTCCCTCACTCCAGTGGCGTAGCTCGGAATGGAGATTTGGGTGGACCCCAACTTATGGTGGACGGCCAATGACCAATGGCCTGACATCAGAGCGAATCATTTATATTCCAAATGATTTCAAACAATTAAAATCCTGAGTACATTAAATATCATCCCCGTGCATCCATTTTCCATGTTTTAACTAGACAAAAAATAGATTCTACATAAATCTGCAGCAAATGTAATTAAAGAAGCCAAACAAGCAGCATTACCAAACCAGCAGGAACAAAGTAATTTAATTTTTTACCAATTACCCATGACTTAAATGAAAGTCAGTCAATTACTTACATTGCCAATGTATATTTAAAATAAAGTGGAGATTTATAATCCATCAAACTTATTTACATGATTCATTTAGGCTTTGCGGCAAGTCACAGTGAAGGTGCTGTGAGACCATTGACATCACATTGACCCAATCTGAATGACCAGTTGGCGCAGCTTGTATGAGACTAACGTGTAGTGAGTTGTATTGTGACGCCATGGAGGGGGAGGATATAAAAGGCGGCGTGGAAGAATTCTCGGCTATAACTAACCCTGAACCTGGACGTTGGATTCCATGCTATTCACAAGTTGACTTCATCCCACCACAGACCCTCAAACTTTAACTTTGGATTGTTTCATATTTACTCCTCTCTCTCCTTTGCTTACAACCGCGACAGGTCTTACCTAATCACTACCATGTCTATATCACTCAAATCCTCTTTTTGTCCATTTGTGTGTGTGGTTTGGATACCACTCCGAACCTGAGCCCATTACTTTTTTCCTCTGCACCTCTTAGACTATTCTCTCTTCACCTCATGTCACCCAGCCATACTACCTCTCATTTCACCGCTCTCTGATTATTCATCCGAACACATCACTACTCCTATGCCTTCCTACTCTCTTGCCATGTCCCGTGCTTGAATGCCCCTTTAATAAGTCCATGGCTGTCCTCTGTGTCTCTCTCCTGACATTC
Source organism: Heptranchias perlo (assembly GCF_035084215.1). Lineage (NCBI taxonomy): Eukaryota > Metazoa > Chordata > Chondrichthyes > Hexanchiformes > Hexanchidae > Heptranchias > Heptranchias perlo. The sequence goes on along the minus strand of NC_090341.1, from coordinate 26,380,750 downwards.
TCCAAAGGGCCCATTAAGGCACTTCCTTATGAGCAGCAACCCCAACTGCCCCATCTTCCTCTCTCACCGATCAACCCGCCCACTAGGGTTAATCTCAACAACCTCCTTCCCATCTCAGTCACAGCACCCATCACTACCCACTAGCAGATCAACAGTCACTGCCTCACTCTCTGCATTTCCTTCTGGAATGTCCATTCACTCATGAAAGAGGCTCTTGCCATCCATAACTTTATTATAGATGATTTATAGATGATTGTATGGACATCCTGGCTTTGATTGAAATTTGGCCTACAGGTGGCGACACCTTGCCCCTTACCAGCCCTCTCCACCTGGCTATACTTTCAAGTGCTGTGTACGGTTTTAGTCTCCTTATCTAAGGAAGGATATACTTGCTTTAGAGGGGGTGCAACGCAGGTTCACTAGATTGATTTGTGGAATGAGAAGGTTGTCCCTTGAGGAGAGATTGAGTAGAATGGGCCTATACTCTGGAGTTTAGAAAAATGAGAGGTGATCTCATTGAAACATACAAGATTCTGAGGGGGCTGAGAGGGTAGATGTTGAGAGGTTGTTTCCCCTAGCTGGAGAGTCTAGAACTAGGGGGCATAGTCTCAGGATAAGGGGTCGACCATTTAAGACTGAGATGAGAAAGAATTTCTTCACTCAGGGAGTTGCGAATCTTTGGAATTCTCTACCCTAGAGGGCTGTGGATGCTGAGTTGTTGAATATGTTCAAGGCTGAGATAGATAGATTTTTGAACTCTAGGGGAATCAAGAGATATGGGGATCGGGTAGGAAAGTGGAGTTGAGGTTGAAGATCAGCCATGAATGGTGGAGCAGGCTCGAGGGGCTGTATGGCATACTCTTGCTCCTATTTCTTATGTTATTATGTTCTTATGTTCAATTCCATTCGCAACCCCTCAGATAATCAAGCAGTCCGTGCCCACATGCAGCAAGACCTGAACAACATCCAGGCTCGAGCTGAAAAGTGGCAAGTAACATTCATGCCAGGCAATGACCATCTCCAACAAGAGAGAGTCTAAACACCTCCCCTTGACATTCAACGGCATTACCATCACCGAATCCCCCACCATCAACATCCTGGGGGTCACCATTGACCAGAAACTTAACTGGTCCAGTCACATAAATACTGTGGCTACAAGAGCAGGTCAGAGGCTGGGTATTCTGTGGTGAGTGACTCACCTCCTGACTCCCCAAAGCCCTTCCACCATCTACAAGGCACAAGTCAGGAGTGTGGTGGAATACTCTCCACTTGCCTGGATGAGTGCAGCTCCAACAACACTCAAGAAGCTCGACACCATCCAGGACAAAGCAGCCCGCTTGATTGGCACCCCATCCACCACCCTAAACATTCACTCCCTTCACCACCAGGGCATCATGGCTGCAGGGTGTACCATCTACAGGATGCACTGCAGCAACTCGCCAAGGCTTCTTCAACAGCACCTCCCAAACCCACGACCTCTACCACCTAGAAGGACAAGGGCAGCAGGTACATGGGAACAACACCACCTGCACGTTCCCCTCCAAGTCACACACCATCCCTACTTGGAAATATATCGCCATTCCTTCATCGTCGCTGGGTCAAAATCCTGGAACTCCCTACCTAGTAGCACTGTGGGAGAACCTTCACCACACGGACTGCAGCTGTTCAAGAAGGCGGCTCATCACTACCTTCTCGAGGGCAATTAGGGATGGGCAATAAATGCTGGCCTTGCCAGCGACGCCCACATCCCATTAATTAATTTAAAAAATGTACCTGCCTCACCCAAACAGCTGTAGTGGTGGCGTGGCCCTTAGCATTATGTCAAATCTTGCTGTCTTTGTCTCATTCCTCTTGTAGCACCTCATCGTGTTCCATCTTTCTGGCAGGTGAGCGGACAGTCCTTCAGTCAAATGGAAATGAGGCACAGGAGTTAAAAAGGCCTGGGTCTGACACTGGCGCAGCCATGTGAGCTTGATGCTCAACCTACATCTGCCTCCAGGCCGCACTTGCACCGTGTTAAAGTTGGGGCTCGTGGCTACTTGTTAGAGGAGTTATAATGGAGTTGGAGGGAGGAAGTTCTGAGTAGGGTATCCCAGTGATCCATTTTAGGGTGTTATTTTAAATTTGGATTCAGAAGCTCAGTGCAAACTGCTTCAATTTGCAGGCGGCACCAAATTAAGAGGGGCAGTTGAATCTCAAGAGGCAGCTTAGGAATTACAAAATGAGTCCACCAAAAAATATAAATGTGGAACAATGGCAGGTGAAATTTAATATGATCATGTATAGTATTAAACATGGAAGAAAAATGGATAATATAAGTATTCAAAATGGGTGATTTCACTATTTGACGAACGGTATCGATACAGTTAAGACTGAAGTTGAACAAGTTCTAGGACTTCGATAGACTAAGCACTCAACATGTCCAACCACTATGCAGCAGCAATTGACAATGCAAATGGAATGCTGAACTATATAACCAAAACTGTAGAGTACAAGTCGGGTGAAGTCATACTCAAACAATATAGTTCTCTGGTCATAGCACACCTTGTGCACTGCATCCAGTTCTGGTCAAAGCAACCACTCAGGCCCGAGAGGCGGTTCAGAGATGTGCTATGCAACTGATCCCTAGTGTGAGAGGACTCAACTACAGGTGAAACTTCAGCTTTTCAGCGGTATATATCATTTAGTAAACAGAATAAAAAAAGAGATCCAGAATACTACTACAAATGAAAGGGACACAGGATCAGACTTGTAAAAGACAAACTTAGGGTTGTTGTCAAGAAATTTTGCTTCGCACAAAGAGATCAACGCATGGAATGGACTTATTGGTAGGAGAGTGGAATAAATACATCCTAGAATGATTTAAGAAGTAGTGGAATGCCATGATAGGAAAACTTTAGGGAATTTCTGGATTCGGAGCTAAGATGTGCTGTATAGCTGCTTTCATCAATATCTATCTTATGATCTTAAGGAGTCTACAAACATGAAAATCAGTGTTCTTCTCCACTTTATAAAATAATTCCCACATTAAATGACAAAATTTTTTATCTAATCCCAGGTTTTCTGCTAAAGGAAATAAGATGCTTTCTATTGTATTTGTCATCCCATCCAGGACTGTTTATGGATTTTAAATCTGTTATCTGATGTTTGGAAAATGCTCTGACTGTAAACATTATATTCTCTTTTTCTTTTCCAGGTCTACCTTACGGAAAGGTAGCACCTCCTCCCTGCTTTCTGCAGTCAGTGGCTGGAATTTCAAGGGGGTAAGTGCATCATGACTTTGACTACACTTTTATCCTAGAGGCTGGATATGGGGTGGGACACTATATAAATACAAGTCTTTACCACATCTTTCAAAAATGTCTCAAAAGTGCTCCACATACAATGAATTAGTTTGAAATACATTGACTGTTATGCAAGCTAACATTGCAGCCATCTTTCACACAGCAAGATGCAACAATGAAATGAATGAGCGGTTAATCTGGTTTTGGTGGTGTTGATTGAGGGGGGGAAATGTTGTCCAGGACATTGCCCTTCAAATAGTGCCACAGAATCCTTAACCTGCACTTGAACCAGTGGAACAGGTAGACCTTAGTTTAATATCTCATTTGACAGCATACCCTTCTGTTCCTTTCTCCCTCTTGTGCTTATTTAGCTTCTCTTAAATGCATCTGTGCTATTTGTATCAGTTACTCCTTGTGGTAGCACGTTCCACATTCTTACCACTCTTTGGGATAAAGAAGTTTCTCCTGAATTCCCTATTGGATTTATTGGTGACTATCTTATATTTATGACCCCTAGTTGTGGATTCCCCTACTAGTGGAAACATTTTCTCTACATCTACCTTATCAAACCCTTTCATTATCTTAAGGACCTCTATCAGGTCACCCCTCAGTCTTCTCTTTTCTAGAGAAAAGAGCTCCAGCCTCTTCAGCCTTTCCTGTTTAGTATATGCTCTCAGTTCTTGTATCATCCTTGTGAATCTTTTTTGCACTTTCACCAGTGCCTCTATATCCTTTTTATAATATGGAGACCAGAACTGTTCTCAGTACTGCAAGTGTGGTCTAACCGAGATTCTATACAAGTTTAACATAACTTCTCTGCTTTTCAATTCTATCCCTCTAGAAAAGAACCCCAGTGCTTGTTTTTTTTTACAGCCTTATTAACCTTCGTTGTTACTTTGTGATTTATGTATCTCTACCCCAAGATCCCTTTCCTCCTCTACTCCATTTAGACTCTTATTAGCCAAGCAGTATGTAGCCTCATTATTCTTCCTACCAAATTCCAGTATTCTCTCAGTACTGCATTGGCCCAGATCAGGAGTATTCAAGTTTTATGTCTTTGCAGATTGCTTAGATGTATACCGTACAGCCACAAAGCCATGTATAAAGTTTAAATCCACGTTTCCATTCATTTGTCTATATCATGTTGCTGATATTAACAGGTCTTTGATGTTCCGATTTAGGATTTCCCCACCAATGAGACAATAGCGCTAAGAACAGTTTTTCCCCAAACTTCCAGGCCACACCAGAGAGTAAGCAATATAAGCACAAAAAGCACAATAGGACTTAGTTGTCTGGGCTTAGAGGGCCAGATAGCCAGGGATCAAGGAGTTGCACATGGCCTATGGGCAGTAGCTTTGGCATCCCTGGCCTAAATTATGCGCTCAAGTCCTGGAATGAGGCTTGAACCCACAATCTTCTGACTTAGAGATAAGTGCTACCAAATAACACATAAAATTAAGGCACGTTTTACAAAATTTAAATCCAATTGTAAAAATATTTTCATATTGTTTTATTTATCTCCACCCACTTCCCAAGTACCTCAATAGGAACAATCTTCAGAATCTACATATAGACAATAATAATCCCCTGTTTTAGTGAGATAATCTCGTGTTTCTATTTTCCATTGCTCCATAATTTACAGCCCTACAACTGAAGTGAAAATTTGAGGAATTCACTTCCATTTTACATTTAAAGAATGATTTTCCACGAGGTGCCCCAATGGCTCTGTTTATAAATGCATCACCCCGTACGCTATTGAGTCAAACAGACCAGGAATGGTCCCAGTTCACTCCATTGTCTGTGCTCAGCTAGCTGATATTAATTGGTACAACAGCAAGGATGATACAATTGATCGTAACATCCATGGGCTATGGAGGGGAGAAATTAATCAGGCTTCCTACACCTGACTATTGTAAACAATTTTACAACACCAAGTTATAGTCCAGCAATTTTATTTTAAATTCACAAGCTTTCGGAGGTTACCTCCTTCCTCAGGTGAACGATGTGGAAATGAAATTCTCGAAATGAAATCGCATTTATAATTCACAGAACAATGCTTGGTGATTACAGACAGTTTTTTCAACTGCCCGTTGCCAAGGCAATCAGTGTGCAGACAGACAGGTGTTACCTGCCAGGTCTCAGAATATACAAATCACCAAAAAAAACAACAAACAAAAAAAAACAGAGATAGAGAGGTAGAAACATAGAAAAGACAGCAACTGACCCGTTATATTAAAAACAGATAACATTTGTTCGCTGGTGGGGTAACGTGTAGCGTGACATGAACCCAAGATCCCGGTTGAGGCCGTCCTCATGGGTGCGGAACTTGGCTATCAATTTCTGCTCGACGATTTTGCGTTGTCGTGTGTCTCGAAGGCCGCCTTGGAGTACGCTTACCCGAAGGTCGGTGGATGAATGTCCATGACTGCTGAAGTGTTCCCCGACTGGGAGGGAACCCTCCTGTTTGGCGATTGTTGCGCGGTGTCCGTTCATCCGTTGTCGCAGCGTCTGCATGGTCTCGCCAATGTACCATGCTCTGGGGCATCCTTTCCTGCACCGTATGAGGTAGACAACGTTGGCCGAGTCACAGGAGTATGAACCATGCACCTGGTGGGTGGTGTCCTCTCGTGTGATGGTGGTATCTGTGTCGATGATCCGGCATGTCTTGCAGAGGTTACCGCGGCAGGGTTGTGTGGTGTCGTGGACGCTGTTCTCTTGAAAGCTAGGTAATTTGCTGCGAACGATGGTCTGTTTGAGTTTGGGTGGCTGTTTAAAGGCGAGTAGTGGAGGTGTGGGGATGGCCATAGCGAGGTGTTCGTCGTCATTGATGACATGTTGAAGGCTGTGGAGAACATGGCGTAGTTTCTCCGCTCCGGGGAAGTACTGGACGACAAAGGGGACTCTGTTGGTTGCGTCCCGTGTTAGTCTCCTGAGGAGGTCTATGCGATTTTTTGCTGTGGCCCGTCGGAACTGTCGATCGATGAGTCGAGCGTCATATCCCGTTCTTACTAGGGCGTCTTTCAGCGTCTGTAGGTGTCCATCACGTTCCTCCTCGTCTGAGCAGACCCTGTGTATTCGCAGGGCCTGTCCATAGGGGATGGCCCCTTTGACGTGGTTAGGGTGGAAGCTGGAAAAGTGGAGCATCGTGAGGTTGTCCGTGGGCTTGCGGTAGAGTGAGGTGCTGAGGTGCCCGTCTTTGATGGAGATTCGTGTGTCCAAGAAAGAAACTGATTCTGAGGAGTAGTCCATGGTGAGCTTGATGGTGGGATGGAACTTGTTGATGTTATCGTGTAGTCTCTTTAGTGATTCCTTGCCGTGGGTCCATAGAAAGAAAATGTCGTCGATGTATCTGGTGTATAGTGTTGGTTGGAGGTCTTGTGCAGTGAAGAAGTCCTGCTCGAACTTGTGCATGAAAATGTTGGCATATTGGGGTGCGAATTTGGTCCCCATGGCTGTTCCGTGTGTTTGGGTAAAGAACTGGTTATCGAAGGTGAAGACATTGTGATCCAGGATGAAGCGGATGAGTTGTAGGATGGCGTCCGGAGATTGGCTGTTGTTGGTGTTGAGTATTGATGCTGTCGCAGCGATGCCGTCATCGTGGGGGATACTGGTGTATAGTGCCGAGACGTCCATCGTGGTGATAAGTGTTCCTGGTTCAACTGGTCTGTGGGTACTGAGTTTTTGTAGGAAGTCTGTAGTGTCGCGACAGAAGCTGGGGGTTCCCTGTACGATGGGTTTCAGGATGCCCTCGATGTATCCAGAGAGGTTCTCACACAGGGTTCCGTTGCCTGATACGATAGGACGTCCGGGTGTGTTGGCTTTGTGTATCTTTGGGAGGCAGTAGAAGTCTCCCATGCGGGGAGTACGTGGGATGAGAGTGCGTAGGATGCTTTGAAGGTCTGGATCGAAGGTCTTGATCAGTTTGTTGAGCTGGTGGGTGTGTTCTTTGGTCGGATCTGCGGGTAACCGTCTGTAGTGTTCCTGGTTGTCCAGTTGTCGGTATGCTTCTTTGCAATAGTCCGTTCTGTTCTGTATGACTATGGCTCCTCCTTTGTCCGCTGGTTTGATGACGATGTTGCGGTTGGTCTTGAGAGCGTTGATGGCGTTGCGTTGTGCTCGGGTGACATTCTGGACTGTCTTCTGAGTGCGGCTGATGAATCTGGCATTGACGCATTTCCTGACAGCTTGAGCATACATGTCCAGCTGAGGGCAGCGACCCTCCGGAGGAGTCCAGTTTGACTCTTTCCTCTTCGGTTGCTGTACCGCGGATCCCTCTGTCTGCTGTTCCGGATCGTCGATTGTCTCACTGACTATACAGTGACCTGTGCTAGAAAGTAGGCACCTGTGAACATCCAATGAGGGCAGATATCTACTAAATGTACCTCTAAATGAGTTGACATCTTCAGGAAAGTTTGCATGGATAGAGATTAATAAGCTCATGATTGGACATGTTTCTGAGGCTCCCCAAAGTCAAATAGTCTATCAACCAATTATCTAGATTCACACATGAAAAATGACCACCCTGGTGAGGTACCAGAGGGCGGCCAGTATTCTGTAAGAGTCACTGCCTTCAGGAGGGGAGGGGAGAAAATTGAGATAAAAATATTTTAGAAAAGATTGTTCTCATTCCATTCTGTAATCTTATACTGTGTAGTTTAATGTTTCAGCATTCTTGCAGAGGGATACAAAGGAGTGGGAACAAGCAGAGTTAATGTTTCTGTGTCAATGTGTTTTTAAGCTGCAGTTTCTCCCATTGTAATTATTTGCTTGCCATTTCAAAATGTCACATTGAATCTAAATGAGTCATCCAGTTATTTTTGTGCACTCTTGTCCAGTCAAGCTGGATATTATATTACAAAGAATTTTTAAAATGCAAATAATTATACTGCTAGATATAAAAATTAAGAGAACAAGCTTTATTTCACAAATTCAAAGGAGAATTTTATTTCACAAATGATAAAACAATACTAGGCTTAGCCTGTGATGCCTATAAATTACAAAAGCTTGTATCTTGCACTCATTGATTCCCCAGCTCCGGCTTCAAGAAGAAATTCTGCAAGGTAGTCTGTGATTCCATCCCATTTATATTGTGGGATGAATTCCTCAGCACTGTAGAGCAGGCAAACAATTAAACTAGTGCAAGCAGAAGCTGCTTTATTTTCTGACCATTGGTCCCCCATCCCCCACCCTCCAACCCACCCCCCCTTCCCAATCTCTGGCTAATGAGCAAGAAGGTACACTAGATTGATTTCTGAGATGAGAGGGTTGTCCTATGAGGAGAGTTTAAGTAGAATGGGCCTATAATCTCTGGAAGTTAGAAGAATGAGAGGTGATTTCATCGAAACGTATAAAATTCTTAGAGGGCTTGACAGGGTAGATGCTGAGAGGCTGTTTCCCCTGGCTGGAGAGTCCAGAACTAGGGGGCATAGTCTCAGCATAAGGGATCAGCCATTTAGGACTGAGATGAGGAAACATTTCTTCACTCAGAGGGTTGTGAATCTTTAGAATTCTCTACCCCACAGGGCTGTGGATGCTCAGTCATTGAGTGTATTCAAGACTCAGATCAATAGATTTTTGGACTCTAATGGAATCAAGGGATATGGAGATAGGGCAGGAAATTGGAGTTGAGGTCGAAGATCAGCCATGATCTGATTGAATGACGGAGCAGCCTCAACGGGCCGTATGGCCTACTCCTTCTTCTATTTCTTATGTTGCTTATGTAAACCACATTACATATATTTATGGGCAGGTTGAGCAGTCAGCTCACCATAGACCAGAAAAGATGGTGGCTTCTTCCTCCACCAGCAGCATTTATATTTGCTATGAGCATTCCCTATTCATTTGACAATTTAGTGGCTTCGCTTATATTATGAGGAGAGTTTAAGTATATAACATATATACTTAAACTCTCCTCATAGGACAACCCTCTCATCTCAGAAATCAATCTAGTGAACCTTCTTGCTCATTAGCCAGAGATTGGGAAGGGGGGGTGGGTTGGAGGGTGGGGGATGGGGGACCAATGGTCAGAAAATAAAGCAGCTTCTGCTTGCACTAGTTTAATTGTTTGCCTGCTCTACAGTGCTGAGGAATTCATCCCACAATATAAATGGGATGGAATCACAGACTACCTTGCAGAATTTCTTCTTGAAGCCGGAGCCGGGGAATGAATGAGTGCAAGATACAAGCTTTTGTAATTTATAGGCATCACAGGCTAAGCCTAGTATTGTTTTATCATTTGTGAAATAAAATTCTCCTTTGAATTTGTGAAATAAAGCTTGTTCTCTTAATTTTTATATCTAGCAGTATAATTATTTGCATTTTAAAAATTCTTTGTAATATAATATCCAGCTTGACTGGACAAGAGTGCACAAAAATAACTGGATGACTCATTTAGATCTACAACAATAGATTGTATACACTTAGCTGCACTATGAAACTGTGAAAAATGGAGTGACATATGGTGAAATGTTTGTACTTTCAATGTAACACTGCTGCCACAATCTGTGGAAAGAAGAACATTGTGACAGGTGAATTGTAATCTTCATTCTGGTCTGCAGTTGTTTGCTGATATCCTAACTTAACTGTGTGTTCACATGTGAAAAGAACTTCAGCATAGTAAAACATTCTTCACATTGGAGTTAGTTGTAGAAGGATGGTCAGTTTGTAACTACAGTTGTCATTGAATTTGAATCCAACCCAGGGCTGTGTGACATAAGAAACATAAGAAATAGGAGCAGGAGTAGGCCGTACGGCCCCTCGAGCCTGCTCTGTCATTCAGTAAGATCATGGCTGATCTTCGACCTCAACTCCACTTTCCCGCCCGATCCCCATTTCCCTTGATTCCCTTAGAGTCCAAAAATCTATCGATCTCAGCCATGAATATACTCAACGACTGAGCATCCACAGCCCTCTGGGGTAGAGAATTCCAAAGATTCACAACCCTCTGAGTGAAGAAATTCCTCCTCATCTCAGTCCTAAAAGGCTGACCCCTTATCCTGAGACTATGCCCCATAGTTTTAGACTCTCCAGCAAGGGGAAACAGCCTCTCAGCATATACCCTGTCAAGTCCTCTCAGAATCTTATATGTTTCAACAAGATCACCTCTCATTCTTCTAAACTCCAGCGAGTATAGGCTCATTCTACTCAATCTCTCCTTTATAGGACAACCCTCTCATCCCAGGAATCAATCCAGTGAATCTTCGTTGCATTGCCTCTAAGGCAAGTATATCCTTCCTTAGGTAAGGAGACCAAAACTGTACACAATACTCCAGGTGTGGTCTCACCAAAGCTCTGTACAATTGCAACAAGACTTCCTTGCTCTTGTACTCCAACCCCTTTGCAATAAAGGCCAACATACCATTTGCCTTCCTAATTGCTTGCTGTACCTGCATGTTGACTTTCTGTGCTTTGTGTACAAGGACACCCAAATCTCTCTGAACACCAACATTTAACAGTTTCTCACCATTTAAAAAATATTCTGTTTTTCTATTCTTCCTACCAAAGTGAATAACCTCATATTTCCCCATATTATACTCCATCTGCCACCTTCTTGCCCACTCATTAACCTGTCTATATCCCTTTGCAGACTCTTTGTGTCCTCCTCACAGCTTACTTTCCCACCTAGCTTTGAATTATCAGCAAACTTGGATACGTTACACTCGGCCCCTTCATCTAAGTCATTAATATAGATTGTAATTAGCTGAGGCCCAAGCACTGATCCTTGCAGCACCCCATTAGTTACAGCCTGCCAACCTGAAAATGATCCGTTTATTCCTACTCTCTGTTTTCTGTCCGTCAACCAATCCTCCATCTATGCTAATATATTACCCCCAACCCCATGAGCCCTTATCTTGTGTAACAGCCTTTTGTATTGTACCTTATCGAAAGCCTTTTGAAAATCCACATATGCTACATCCACTGGTTTCCCTTTATCTACCCTGCTAGTTACAGCCTCAAAAAACTTTAATAGATTTGTCAAACATGATTTCCCATTCATAAAACCGTGTTGACTCTGCCTAATCATATTATGATTTTCTAAGTGCCCCATTACTACTTCCTTAATAATGGATTCCAGCATTTTCCCGACTATTGACGTCAGGCTAACTGGCCTGTGGTTCCCTGTTTTCTCTCTCCCTCCTTTCTTAAATAGCGGTGTTACATTTGCTACCTTCCAATCCATTGGGACCGTTCTAGAATCTAGGGAATTTTGGAAGATCACAACCAATGCATCCACTATCTCTGTAGCCACCTCTTTTAGAACCCAAGGATATAGCCCATCAGGTCCAGGGGATTTGTTGGCTTTTAGTCCCATTAATTTCTCCAGTACTTTTTCTTTACTAATATTATTTACTTTAAGTTCCTCGCTCCCATTAGACCCTTGGTTCCCCACTATTTCCAGTATGTTTTTTGTGTCCTCTACTGTGAAGACAGATACAAAATATTTGTTTAACATCTCTGCCCTATCCCCACATACTTGTAGAAGCTCTTACAATCTGTTTTTATATTTCTTGCTAGTTTACTCTCATATTCTATTTTCTTCCTCTTTATCAATTTTTTGGTCATCCTTTGCAGGTTTCTAAAACTCTCCCAATCTTCAGGCTTAATACTCTTCTTGGCAACATTATAAACCTCTTCTTTTAATCTAATACTATCCTTAACTTCTTTAGTTAGCCACAGATGGATCACTTTTCCTGTGGAGTTTTTATTCCTCAATGGAATGTATATTTGTTGAGAATTATGAAATATTTCTTTTAATGTTCACCATTGCTTATTTACCGTCATATCTTTTAATCTAATTTCCCAATCAACCTTAGCCAACTCGCCCCTCATACCTATGTAATTGGCTTTGTTTAAGTTTAAGACTCTAGTTTCGGACTTAAGTGAAATTCTATCATACTATGATCACTCTTCCCCAAAGGATCCCTTACTATGAGATTACTAATTAACCGTGTCTCATTACACATGACATTCACATGTGAGCAATTGGTGCCAAAGACACAGTGCAGCAGCAAGGAAATATAGATGCTGCTGGCGCCACATAAAAGGGAGTTTGTCTGTCCCCATCACCACACTGGTGCCCTTGAAAATCCTGTACTATTGCCAGCGAGGTTCTGAGGCACGCAGCTGCTTTGTGCATTGTTAAATGGAGCTTGTGCCACATGATGTGCTATTAACACATGATGGAAGTGGAATCAAATTCTGTCCTTGTCTTTGAAAAGTTACAAGTTAATTTTAATTCAAACTTGCAGACAGTTGATTTATGAAAATGAAAGCAGCATTTTCAGGGAAATTCTAGGGTTGAGTGTGACGTGATCTGTTTGAAGGTGCCATTGATAAGTGCGTTACTAATGCAGTATCGGGAGACGTCTCTGCTTGGACTGTGTCTAGGTGCGCAAATAAAAGAGACCAAGAGCAAATAACTTACTAAGAGACTGGTCTGCTGTGGTACTATGAAGGATATACCTGTATGTTTTCTGGGAAGTATGTGGTATCACACGATTTAGGCTTAACTGTTCCAGCTTTGGCACTGCTCCCACTCTGACACTCTTCGCATGTGGTGCTGCATTCTTTTAATCCCAGGCCCTTTAAAATGAGCAGAACCTCACAGCAAATGCTGCAACTGTGGAGTCACTGTGTGTGATGTGCCGCACAGATGCCAATGATTCAGCGCTTACTATGAAGTTGACAGTATTAAAGGCATTCTTACTGAGGGAATGCAGAAGCTGCTTCATTCATGACTTCATCTCTGCATGAGGAAAAATTACACTCAAAAACCTGGAAAATAAAATAAAGAAAATGTTTACTGCTTTTACTGGAAAGAAACTTTTGTATATAAAGGAAGAAGTGAGTTACGTCTTTTACCTGATATGTGAGGATGGCATAAAGACTCATCGTTTGACTTATCACTGGTTCAATGTCATCGCCACATGTTAGTTTTCCCACTCTTCGTTTTACTCATTACATAAGTACTGCCAGTTCCTCCACACTTGTGCAATATTTGCTACTTAGTGCTTTTGTCATTGCCGTGTTGATCTCTCCAACCGAATTAGATATCTGTAGAAGACTGTTGTGAAGAAGGCTCCTTACCTGAAACATTAACTTGTCTGTTCTCTCCATAACTGCTGACTGACCTGTATGTTCCCAGAGTTTTCTGCTTTTTATCTGAGGAAAACTCTTGTGTGTATGAGCAAAATCCTTCCTGCCCACTCTGTAAATTACAAGATAATAAAACTGCTGCTTTTTTCCTGATACCAGGGTCAATCGTCACCTACTGTCCCTATTCAGGTTAACTTTTCAAGCACTTACTCATACTGTGCAAGGTTCTCTTGTAGAATATAATCTATCATGGACCAGTATCTCATTTCCTTGATGCCAACCACTTTAGTCTTCTAAGAAATGCAGTGAAGTTTCAGTGAAAATATAATAGTCCAAATTCTTCAACTAGTCTACAGTCGCTTTCTTGTCCGGCTGCATCTGGCCCTGCCATTGTAATGTACCATGTGAAAGATTAGGTGGTTCATATGATTTAACGGGATGAGTGGCCAGTTTCTGTGCTTTTCTAATTTAATGATCTTTTTGACACAATTTGAAGTTGCATGACAACATTTTTGATCATAATGCCGCAGAAAGGAAAGATTGGCAGTGGTAACCAGTGGAGTGATCTTTGAATGTCAAATCTAAACAGGAACTTTTGAAAATAGTAAAAGATAAAAACAAACTGAAAACTGTATGGGGCCCAATTATCTGGCATCAAGAGTGTGTTGCGCTTGTCCAAGCAATGCTGCTATTTCATGTCCCAGATAATTAACATGTCCCATGGGCACTATCAATGAAGGCCCACCCCCTGGCTGAGCTGCAACAAGAAGGTCCCAGGCCATAAGATCATTCTGTGGGATTCAGGAAAACCTACCTTGGCTTCTTTTTTCTTGGAGCTGCCTCCAGGACCCCCATAGACCTTTTGGTCTGTGGGGGGGTCACAGCACTAGCCCCAACCCTTGGTTTCTTTGGGCACTCTGCCAATTGGGTGTTCAATTTAAATAAAAATAGACCAACATAAAGAAAAATGAGGCAGGAGGCCAGGTATGTCCCCTCCTGTTTCATTTACATCACTGCGTTGGGCCTGCAGTTTTGCTCCACCCTCAGTAAGCCTTGGGAATCCTGTGGCAATGTAAAAGGGCGGAACCTAGGAAAGTGAGTCTCCTCCCCTTTTTCCTTGATCTTTGCTTCCAGAAAATGGGCATTCCCTGGGAATGAAGGTCAAGAAAATTGTTTCATATGTGATGCGAAGAATTGGATTTTATCGAGTCTTATCTACTTTGTTTGGGATAGAACATTAACAGATGTTTTGGTTACAGCTGGTTTAATCACACCCATCAGTTATTGATTATAACAGATGTGATAAAATAAGAGCTTCCTGGATATAGTTACTGTTGGGATACTCGTATTATTACATGGGATTATATAGTAACACTTAATAATGCAAAAGTACTAAAACGTCCCAGTCCATCACTGTGTAATGCCACGTGTAATCAGATGAGTGGAGCGGCAGAGGGTTGCTGAAAGTCGGGCGATTAAACTAACTCCTGAGGACTATAAAGTGTAGAACCAGTTCTCCCTTTGCAGAATCAAATGAAAATATGAGCAATGTGCTCAACACTTTTATAGCCCATTTGGGGTGTTCAAAAACTTGTATAAGTGCTCAGATTCCTGAGTTACCACATTATCCGAACCCCATAACCGAGTTGGAACCTCTCCCCTTCCTACTTCTCTCAAACCAAATGATTTGAGTTAAATGCGCAAAACATTCTACAAACTATGTGCCAGAGGTTCAATTACAAGACAGTTATATAAGGCCAGAATTAAACTCGGAGCAGAAATCGGGCAGGTTGGGGCGGAGGCGAGTGGCAAACTGTCCTAACCTCAGCAGTGTGAGGCCTGGTTGATTTTAAGTCCTGAACCTCGTCTGCATGCCCCCGGCCAGTTGCCCACCCAAAACCGGCGGGAGTGGAATGTTAGACAATAGCAGTCCACCGGTAGGAACCAAAGGAGTAGTACCAAGCACTCATACACGGAGAGGGGTTTTCGGGAGGGCTCTCACAATTGGCCAGGGGTGGGGGAGGAAGGGTGGAGCCCAGGGCAGGAGAGGCCAAAACCTATCTTGTAGGGAGCAAAGGAGCACTCCTGCCCATCCTGGCCCCACAAGGTTTTTTTTTAAAAGTTAGCTGTTTGAGCCTCTTCTCGCCCTCCTATTCCTCTTCCCGCTAGCTTCACCTGGCAGGAAAGCCACTACATATTCTCCGCCATAGTCACTGGTTAAAGTAGCAAATCAGGCCCCGATGACATTTAAAGAAGGACCCCGCAGGCTTCTGGAAGGTGTCCTACCTGCATGCTCAGAACAGCAGGTTAAAACGGAGGACTGTCGGAAGGATGCGGGATGTTGGCAGTTAAGCCTCCTGGATGAGTTTAACTGCATGCCTGGTTTTCCCCGGACAGGCAGGGTTAAAATCGCCCAAATAGATTTTCTTTTGCTCCCTTCATGCATAACTCTTTTACTGTACTACACTTCAGAGCACTCATTTTATGTCTGCTTTAATGTATTATATACAAGGCTTATTTGAAACTATTTCTACCGTATCACATTTACAAGTAAAATTCTTCCTGTAACAAAATAGTTGTACTTTTCACTAAAGTTGATCTAACAGCTTGTAAACTGTGCTTAAAGGGTCTCCACAGTTTATAGCAAAATGAACGGTTCAAAATTTCTCTTTATAAGTAGAATTTTTTTCAAATTTCCTTGACATGTATATGGCTATTTAAATCTGTCTAATTCTAGATTTGGTACCTGTTTCTTTCTCTTACAGTTTTGCTCACTACCAGGGTGCTTGATGCTGGCAGACACTGGCACTGCACAGCTAATTTAAAGTACTCTGGTCAGGACTTCAGCCAACAGTAACAGAAAACACTAGGAAAGGTATCTCCTTTTCCTTCCACCTTAATTCTTGTTTCCGGTGCTCATAACAGATAACAAAACAAAATCTTGCTCCAATGGCTATGTAAAGAAATAATACTTAGATTGGTCTGTCGAAGATCTTGATGAAACTGATTGAAACATGGAAATCACAACCGAGAGGGAATTCATCATAGATACCAGGAGATTGGTTTCAGGCTGAATGCTGAGCTACAGAACAATAAAATAAAACCTCACAAATTTAGTGCTTTTGATTAAACAAAAACGTCAAAGCTAAATCTTGCTGTTTATTGTGAACTTTTGAAAACAAAAATATACTGTAAAACCATAAGAGACGTTTAACTTCAATATTTATGAATCACTCGTCAAAAAATGCCTAAAGCTCTGTGTATTTCTGTAATTGTATAAATTGTTGATGTCTACCACTGAGTGAATATGAGTCCGACAAACTGTAACAATTACAAGATTACTTTCCCACCTGGCACCAGCTAAACCTCAGCAATGTTTTGCATCTTACATGTTCACCTCCTTTAATGTTAAAAAAAAATAGTATTTTGATGGGAAAATCTAATTTATACCAAACTGCAACAGTGACATTTGTTTAAAACATCTGACAGATGTGTCTTTGGCTGCTGTGATTTTTAGGTCACAGAACTTCTAGTGCTCTCGAATTAAGTTTTAACTAAATTTCTCTCACCAGCACCAAGTCATCTCTTTGGGGGGAATTTTTGACTTCAGCGGGGGCGGAAAACTGGCAGTAGCAAATTGGCCGCCCACTGTACACCCCATTCGAGCTTCCTTTCCATTGACGTTAATGAAAAGAAAAAATTGGGCGGAGTGTGTAACATGCAGCCAATCCACTACCGCCAGTTTTCAAGCACCGCCAGAGTTGTAAATGTCCCATCTGACTTTTAAAAGTACACAGTCGGTTACATTTTTGCATCTCTTTGAGCTTCTCCAACATTGTTACTATAAAAGACACCAGTTGGTGACTCCTTACTACAAGGGAGATTCCATATTACAGCATTACTGCAGCGGTGCAGTGTGGATTTAGATTTTATAAAATATGCAGTGGTTGAGTTAATGATTTCCTGTACTTCTGACAGTAGTGCAGCTTGTTGGAGTGCCAATGCAGATGGAGTGAGGCAATGCATTCCACTGAAATCTTGATCTTAGCTCGCTGTTGCAAGAAGTCACTGAGTGGATGCCATTGATGGGTGAGAGACAAGAAAGGGAAAAAAAATCAAATTACTTAATTGCTCTTACCAGTCAGCAAAGAGCTGCACCAACGGTGGCCTGAGTGCAACTGGCTGTCCTGCCCTGTCAGAATGGTTCATGAGGGATTAGTAACATAAATAGGAATAACAACAACTTACATTTGTATAGCACCCTTAACATAGAACACATTGCACGGCACTTTACAGGGTGGGGAAAAATGATTTGTTAAAGGAATGGATATTGAACCATGGTGGGAGAGATTAGGAGAGGGTGAGTGAAAAGTTTGTTGAAAAGATGGATTTTTGCAAAGTCTCTTAAAGGTGGAGAGAGAAGAGGCAGGGAGGTGTTTAGGAAGGGAATTCCAAACAATAGGGCTGAGACGGCTGATGGCAATGCCACCAATGTTGGGGCAATGGGAGAGGAATTTACAAAGTCCGGAGTTGGAGGAATGAAGAGTGTGGAAGAGGATAAAAGTCCGGTGGAGGTTGCAGATATAGAGTAGGGTGAGAAATTTGAGAATAAGGATAAGAGTTTTAAATTCAATGCATTGAGGGACTGGGAGCCAATGTAAATCAGCAGGGATGGGGTAATAGGCAAAATTAACTTAGTACGGAACAGGATATGGATGGCTGCATTTTGGACAAGTTAGAGTTAATGGAGGGGAAGGATGGGAGGCCAATGATGATGCCATTAGAGAAATCAGGCCTAGAGGTGACAAAAGCATGGATAAGGCTTTCGGCAGTGGCAGGGTTAAGGGAGGGCCAGATGTAGGCAATGTTGTGGAGGTGAAAATAAGCAGCCTTGGTAACTGATAACTTGAAGGGTTTGTAGCTCAGCTCAGAGTTCTGCAAAGTCAGGCTCAGCCTAAGTGAATGGCTAGGGAGGGGCACAGAATCAGTGGCAAGGGAGCAGAGTTTGGTATATAAATGCAAGTTGTGTCAGGGAAAGAAAACAATGGCTTCCGTCTTCCTGATCAATTGGAGGAAATTGTGACTCATCGGTGTTGGACAGGCAGTCTGACAGCACAGAGCTGGCTGTGGGGTCAAGAGAATTGTTGGAGAGCTGGTTGTCATCAACATATATATGGAAGCTGACCCCATGCCTGCAGATGATGTCGCCAAGGGGCAGTATATAGATTACATAGAATTACATAGAATGTACAGCACAGAAACAGGCCATTCAGCCCAACTGGTCTATGCCAGTGTTTATGCTCCACACGAGCCTCCTCCTACCCCTCTTCATCTAACCCTATCAGCATAACCTTCTACTTCTTTCTTCCTCATGTGTTTATCTATCTTCTACTCAAATGCATCTATGCTATTCGCCTCTGCTACTCCTTGCGGTAGCGAGTTCCATATTCTTACCACTTACTGGGTAAAGAAGTTCCTCTTGAATTCCATATTGGATTTATTAATGACTCTTATATTTATGACCTCTAGTTTTGGATTCCCCCACAAGTGGAAACATCATCTCTACGTCTATCCTATCAAACCCTTTCATAATCTTAAAGACCTCTATCAGGTCACCCCTCACCCTAGAGAAAAGAGCCCCAGCCTGTTCAATCTTCCCTGATAGGTATAACCTCTCAGTTCTGGTATTATCCTTGTAAATCTTTTTTGATGAGGAAGAAGAGGAGGCTAAAGATAGATGCCCGGGAGTCTCCATAGGTAACAGAGTGGGATGATTGCTTAGGCTCATTGATTGCTTTCAGACAGATAGAAGTGGAACCACGCAAGGGCAGTCCCACAGAGCTGGACAGTGGAGGAGAGGTGATGGAGGAGGATAGCATGATCGACCATGCCAAGAGCTGTGGAAATATCGAGGAGGATAATGAGGATAAATGCACTATGGTCGCAGAAACAGAGGATTTGTGAATTTAGCTAGGGCAATCTCAATGTTATGAACAGGCCAGAAGTCAGGCTGAAGTTTTCAGACAGATGCGGCATGGAGATGGGAGGTGATAACATGTTCAAGGACCTTAGTGAGGAAAGGAAGGTTAGACTTGGGGCAGCAGCTGGAGAAGGATGGATGGGTCATGGTCGGTTTTTCTGAGGTGAGATGGCGGCAGTTTTGTAAGGGAGAGGGATAGTAGCTGAGGAAAGGGAGCCATTAACATTATCAGCCAGCATGGAGGCTAGGATTCAGGAGTTGAGTGCGATGCGGTTCGAGGGTGCAACAACAACAAAACCTTGCATTTATATAGCGCCTTTAATGTAGTAAAATGTCCCAAGGCGCTTTACAGGAGCGCTATCAAACAACATTTGACACCAGCAGCTGGATCTCATAGAAGAGATTGCTTGTAGACAGCCGGGGGAAATGGAAAGAAGGCATTGAGAGGAAAGCAAGGTAGCAGCACAGGCAGTTGCACAGATTGTATCACTCTCAGAGAAGAAGAAATCCTTGAACTTTTCGTGCTCGATATTGGAAATGAGAGTGGAGGTAGCAAGGGAAAGGGGATTGAGGAGACAGTTAGTCATAGGTAAGGGGAGCCATGTTTGTCCTTGCCCTCCAGGGTAAGTAAGAGGGAGAAGGAGGGGGGTGCAGGATAACAATGCTCATATAGATACTCCACAGATGCATGGATGCTCATCTTAAAAACATTGAGAAGCAATTGTATTTCTAAAGGCAGAAAGCTGAAGAGTTAAAGATGGCTACCTTAAATTTCTTTTGCCTTTGGAAAGCTTATATGAAGTGTCCAAAGAACCCAAACAGTGTGCAGGGTCATGGTGTAGTTACTTACATTATAAATGATTATACTTGCATTTTTTAATTTAACATGTTTGGTTTATTTGAACTATTAACCACTCATCCATCATTAGACTAATTCCTGGTTAGGATCAAGAATTTAGCTGGCAAATTGAAAGTGTTACCGCAGTCTTATGGTGTTTTTTAAGTAAATCACTTGGATGATTCCTATTATAAAGAAGGAAAGTCACATCTCTGGTCTGTGCCAGAGGAATCCATCTAAGCTGGGTGACAGCTAGGATGCTACAGTTAATCTTAGTGTCCCAGGGTAGGACCTATTGGCAATGGTTCCTGTTGTGGAATACCATTCCATGACCAATGGCAGTGTACATGGGTAGCTGTAATTGTTCTTTGGTTTCAACACGTTGAGAGATACTATATTCATAATATACAATCTACATGGTATAATATGCATGGTATCCTGTAGTAGTGAGTGAGAGCTACTGAGCAGCCGGGGTTGTGGAATACTGTTAGGGCGCTAAATTGGGCCATGTAGCACCCATTGTTTCGGCGCTACACGGCCCCTCCGACATCCAAGATGGCGTCTTGGATGCGCACGCACGTTTCCTGTGTGACGTGCACCAGACGCCATCTTGGTATAGGAGTTAGCGCATGCACTAATCCCGAACGCTGGAAGCATGTAAAGTAGGGAGAAAATGGCTGCAATCAGTGTGCAACGCTGAT
The DNA here is from genome assembly GCF_035084215.1 of Heptranchias perlo. Taxonomy (NCBI): domain Eukaryota; kingdom Metazoa; phylum Chordata; class Chondrichthyes; order Hexanchiformes; family Hexanchidae; genus Heptranchias; species Heptranchias perlo. Next base: position 26,359,852 of record NC_090341.1, on the reverse strand, counting down.
TTAAAGTGATACACACAATTTTGGACCTTAACGCTCAACTCAACGCACAGTCTTACCCTCGACCAGCTAAACGTTTCTTAGTGCCTGAAGGACCCCCCACCAGTGCTATTTAAACAGCCATGCAGGTGTTGCAAGTTAGTTGCTGGATTATTGCTTCTGGCTGCTGGAGGAAGTGTTTTTTAAAGCTCCCTATTCTTATTGAGAGTTCCTCCACTACTTTTGAGAGTGCTTTGGCAGGAATTGCCTTACAGGTCGGAAAGTTACAACCCTGGTGGAACAACATTCCTGCCAACCATGGGCGGTCTGCTAGGGCTCCCGTTGGGCATTGAGCATGACTGGGAGCATGCAGAGAGGCCACGCCCAGCAGGTCAAGCTGCGAGGAGATGGAGGACGAGAGGGTGCAGGGCACTGAGCAGGAGGCCCTACCCAATGAGGGCCTTCAGGGATCAATTCTCTTACCTCAACATGACCAAGGAGGATTGCATCCGACGCCTGAGGTTCACCAAGGAAGCCGTCACTGCGATCTGTAAACTGGTGCGGCCACAACTGTACCCTCAGAGCAGGGCGAGGACAGCATTGCCTGTGGCTGTGAAGGTCACCGTGGCACTGAATTCCTACGGCTCAGGAGCATTTCAGGCCTCTGCTGGCGACATTTGCAACATCTCGCAGTATGCAGTGCACTGCTGAAGAAGGGAGGTCACAGATGCACTGTACCACATGAGGAAGAGGTTCATCACTTTCCCTCTCGACAGAGACAGTCAGAACGAGCGAGCATGGGGGTTCGCCTGCATTGCTGGCTTCCCCATGGTGCAGGTTGCCATGGACTGCACACATATTGCCCTGCGTGCTCCGCATATCAACTCTGCTTTCTTCGTCAACTGAAAGGGCTTCCACTTCCTCAACGTGCAGCTGGTGTGCGACCACGCGCATTGCATCATGGAGGTCGATGCCCACTACCCTGGGAGCAGTCATGACACCTTTGTCATGCAGCAGTCCAATGTGCCAGCTATCTTTCATCTGACTCGGCAAGTCAAAGGCTGGCTACTGGGCGACAAGGGCTATCCCCTCACGCCGTGGCTCATGACACCGGTCAGGAACCCACGCACACGTGCACAGCAGGTCTATAATGAGAGCCATGCTGCCACACGCAACATCGTGGAGCACACCATAGGCCTCCTCAAACAATGCTTCCGCTGCCTAGACCAGTCTGGAGGAACTCTGCGGTACTCTCCTGAGTGGGTGGGCAGACTCGTGGTGGTCTGCTGCATGCTGCACAACCTCACCATCATGAGGGACCAGCCTTTGCCACCAATGACTGCAGAAGATCCTGAGCCAGAGGTGGAGGAGGAGGCTGGGGAGGAAGAGGCAGAGAAGCAGGACGAGGAAGAGGCTGAGGAGGGGGTGAGCTGGAAGAGGAGGTGGAGGAAGACGCAAGGTTGCAGCAGGAACCATACGCCTTGTCTGCAAGGGCTGTGCGTGCTCGCCTGATCCGTGCCCGCTATCAATAATTGGAACTACATCCCCCAACTCACCAACAGTCCTACATTCCCCACCTTTCCCCTCCCACAAGACAATCAAATCGCCCTCCATCAGATTAAACATTGGTGTCCGTCTCAGCTCATTGCATGAATAAAAACCATCACCAAATGCCAAATCAAACTCTAATTTATGGACTAATAAATGAAAATATGCGAACATAACAGAACTATTCACCCTTGGTGCTTTTACCTATCCTAGTGCTCCAACGAGGTGCTTCCCCAGTGGCTGGAGTATGGGTGGTGGAAGTCTGCTGGCTTTCAATGGAGGAATGTCCAGATGGCCTTGGAGGATGACCTCGAGCAGCTCTGGGCCTGGAGGGCCCGGCTTCAGACTGTATCATCTCAGCATGGGCTGTAGCAGTCCGGCCTGGTTGGCCGACAGGCAACAACAGGGGCACTGGCGGAGTGGCAGGGGTGGGAGCAGCAATGCTGTCGTCCTGAGAGAGGACAGCAGATCTGACTGCCATGGCTCCACTGCCACTCTTCCGGGGTGGCGCCTCAGCACTCCTGGTGATTGGTTAGAGAACAGATTGCTGGAGAGCTGTGATGCCCTGGAAGCCCCATTCCACAGTGGTCCCCAGAGCCATGATAGCAGTAGTCTGAGCTTCCAATGCAGCAGTCTGAGTAATAGTGCGGCTTCAGTGTCCTCCTCCTTCTCCTCCTCCTCCTCCTCAGGTGTCACCAAGTGTTCTTGGGTATCTGCAATGACAAAGGGAAACGGGTTGAGTTGTGGAGTGGGGAGAGGAGCAAGTAAGAGGTGCGTACTGGCAGCGTGTGCAGCACGTGAGTCAGAAAAGATTATGGGAGGAGGGAGATGTAGAAAAGGTGAAGGATCATTAGATATGCAGAGACCCCCTTGACCGGGACTTCCAGCGGGGCACGTTATAACGGCTGCAGCGACGGCCCGCCCAATAATCTGTAGCACCGTCTCCTCTAAGGGGGTGAGGACGTCTAGCCTCAGGTCCCTCCTGCTGCCGGGTGTTATATGCCACCTTCTCCTGCAAGACAGAGGAAAGTGTGTCAGTGAGTGTCCTGCAGGGTGTGAGGGTGATGTGCCTGTCATGGTCGAATAGCTGCCAGTTTGTGTGACTTGAGTGGTGGTTGTGTGGCCTGTGAGTGTGTTATTATGTGTGGGTGAGATGCAGCATTGCATATGGATGGCAGTGTTTGTTGGTGGGTGGGTGACGGGAGGTATCGTGCATGGAGTATTGGTGCAGTTGGTAGGATGTGCCACTTGACACTTGCATTCACTCACCTTGACCACTCGTGTCAAATCATTAAATTTCTTGCGGCACTGCATCCATGTGCGTGGTGCAATGCTCCTCGCATTCACCTCCTGTGCCACGGCCTGCCAATACCTACGCAGCTGTAGTCTAGACTGTCTCCGGCCACCCTGCGGGTACATGGCTGCCCTCCTCTGGTCCACACCTTCCACCAGGGCCTCCAGAGCATCGTCGGAGAATCTTGGTGCCCGCTCTCTTGCTGGTGCAGCTACTCGTGATGCCATTCTCCCTTCTCCTCCTTGGCTGGGTATCTGCCATTGGAAATGTGGCTGCACCTTTAAGTAGTGCAGGCAGCTGATGACATGCGCTGTCCACACCCCATTTCCAACTTCCTCATTCTCCGGGCAGCCTCTCAGCAGCGAGGGCTGCGCCTGCTGCACAGAGATTTCAGGGTAAGTAGCAGGCAGCTCGAAGTTCACGTGCTGCCTGCGTAGGGTCCGTTGGGTGCGGGGTGGCACGCTACCATCGCCCAGAACAGACCCTTATCCAATTTTTCACCCTTAGTGTGTTGTGTTTGGTTGTGTGACCAAGACCTTTACCCTATTTGGGTAGACAAGGACTAACCACCCTATCGGCTGATATAAAGATGGTTACACCGGCCATGGAAGGAGCATTCACGTTACGTCCTGTCAGACTGTTAATCAGTGTCTGAATCCTTTCACCAATTCACACTGTTCTCCAAGATTGTGAAGATACGAAAACAACAACCTTCATAGCCACAGAAGTGTCCAGATCGATGACTATAGCTGCAGGCACTCATGCAGTAGGTGGCAGTTCGTGATTTAGATTCTGAGTACAGCTACCTGAACCAGAGTGCAATGTGAAGATTTAATTGTGCAGTTCCTAATTTTAAAGGGTGAAGAATATGTTGGTGCCCACGGTTTCCAAGAAAGAAGAGAGTGGTCGCTGCGTCACCTTGTTTGCCCTCATCGGATTGCATACCAGTTTCTAAGCGCTCCCAGTACCCTCATCGGATTGCATACCAGTTTCTAAGCAGTCCCAGTACAGTACGTCTGTCTACACAGGATTTGCGCTGGAGAACAGCCAGTGACTATTTGAATAAGCCGGCCCATTAAATTTTGGCAGGGACAACACTGCAGAGCATCAACTGTTGCAAGTCCTGCCTCATTTGCGCAAATCCACCGCAATTCGTTGGTTGGTGTTTCGGGGCCATTTTGTCTAACTCACTTTGTAGTTCCTGAAATACAACTGCCCCTATTGGTTTGCTATTGTCTGCAATCTTGACCATTTTGCATTGAGCTTCTAAATCCAAGGCGTTAATGTAAATTAGAAATAGTACGATGATTTTCTGGATGTCACGCTGCACCTGTTGCCAATAAGAATAGATCTTCGGACACAGCAAGAAAATGTTAGGACTTCTGTGCTCTCAATCACAGCTTCTCCTAAACTATGCTCCACCTATGTTGGTGGACAGGAATATGGTATATCCATAGACTGGTTTTATGTTGCCATTTTAATTTGTTACAGGTTGAAATTATATAATGGGCTCAGATAGGATGATCCTCATGACTGAATAGCCCACTATGATCAGTGCCTAGGTTCACATCCCATACTCCAGAACAAGCCACCTTCTTTCACCAAAGGAGTGACAAAGAGAAAAAAAATCTGAAAAGTTGGGGGAAAATGCAGTCTTATTTTATAAAGAGCTAAGGGCAACTAACTAGTTTTAGATTTTATGGGGAGGAGCAGAACCTTCCAACTGAGAATCTTCAAATTCCCTTCAAAGGCACAAAACAGTCGAAGAATGGCTCGGGTTGACAGATTGCTGTGTGCTCAATATGGGAGGGTAAATTTTTGTAAATTTGTTGGCAATAGTCCAAAGAGTGGAACCCCACCTTGTTCAGCTTAATGTCTCACATAGAACATATATTACATTTAAATGTTTGTTTCTGATGAAAATTAATGATGCATGTTTGGGTAGGAAAGTTTTCTGGAAGACTTTCCCATTACAGTGTCTTCAGCAAAAAACTGAAATGCTGTCAGACATTATAGGAACATAGTTCCCCTGAAAATGAATACTGGAACACCTGTTGCAATCTGAGGGGAATAATTATGTGAAATGTACATTACAGACCCTATTAGTATTGCATTTACATTGATATGGAGGGCACTTTTGAATACTGAGCAAGCTTAATCCTGGATTTTAAATCTAGAAAGATATAGTTGCAGCCGGAAAGCACAATTAGATGTGCTTAATTTGATTTGGCAGCCACTTGAGTGATATGTTAAGGACAATAAACATGAGATCATATGCACGTTTTATCCTTAATTGGAAAAAACTTGATTCTGGACAGGTGCCGAGTACTAGTCAGTACAGAAAGGAAACTCAGGCTAGAGAGAGAGCGAATATTATACATTACCAGGTTTTGTCCTTTATCCATGAACTGCAATTTTCAAAAAAAAATTAATAACCATAACATTACATTGTAACAAACTCTCATAATAAAAACTAATAGGAGGTACGGTACGTAGCAGAGTCCCAAAAATGTGTTCTGAAAAATTATAAAATATTGCTTTGTTCTGAGACTTTGGGACTATCAAAGAATGACTTACCTTGCTCAGTGTGTATCTAGGCCTCAATCTGGTGTGCAGTGACGTACAGACTTTAGTTCACAAGAAAACAGCCTATGGCCTTATTGTTAACGATTGCATTGAGATTGTGGCTTTGACTGAAATTTGGCTCAGGGGTGACTACACCTTGTCCCTTCCTGAAGCCTCCTCTTCTGGCTATACTTTCCATCACCTGTCCTACACAAGCCACTGCAGTGGTGGTGTGGCCCTTATCACCAAATCACACCTTGATATCTTCCCCATTCCACTTTACCTTCTCCTCCTTCGAACACCTCACCTTGTTCCACCCCCTCACCTCTTCTTAAAAATCCTTGAATGCCTACCACCAACCAAGCTCCACACTGAGTTTCTCCCTGAGATATCCTCCCTCCTTATTTGCCTCAGCCTTTGCACTGAGCAACTCCACAATCTTGGTGATTTCAATCTCCATCTTGGTTCACCTTGCCTTCTATGCTCTGATTTCACTGTCCTCTTGCCCTCCCTAAACTTCTTTCTCCATATAAACTCAACTACCCATATTCACAGCCACTCGCTTGACCATGCCATTTCACGTGGCCTTTCTACTCCCTCAATCTCGATCAAAGACAAAGCCATCTCCAACCACTTCCCTATATCGCTTGCTACCCTCATCCCCAAATCCCCTTCCAACCCTGCTTCCTTCTGTGTCCCCCCTGGAGAAAACTCTCCACCAAGTCACTTACAACAGCACTTTTAAACTCCCAACTACCATGCTTTTCGCCTTCCATTCGCCATGATACTTCTATAGTTGTCGATCTACTCAGCTACTCCCTCAGCTCCACTTCTGATACCCATGTCCCCAGTAAAACTTTTATTCTCTCCCGTCCTGGATAGACCCTCTGGTATGACCCCCATCTTCACTCCCTCAAGTGCAAGGGCCGCAGACTTGAGCGTATCGGTCGCATAATTGGTTTAGCCGTCCATCACCAGATCTGGCTAGACCACATCAAGCACAACCACCTCATTCTCCTCTTCCAAACAGTCCACTACTCCAGGATCATCCTGGAGAGCAAAGATAACCCTTGGCTTCTTTTCTCCGCTACCAATGGTCTCCTTAAACCCCTTTCCCCTGCCTCCTCCACCCTCGCCTCCAACAACAGTGTGAGAAGCTCATTAAGACAATCTGCAGCTGCCTCTGCTGCTTCTCCCCTTCCCGAACCCTGATCCCGCTTCCTTCCCTAGTTTCTCTCCTATCTCCTTTCATACCCTCGCCGAGCTCATCTTGTCCACAAGACCCACCTCCTGCTCCATTGACAACAAATCCCACCAAACTGCTGACTACCCAACATCCCTTCCTGATCCCCATGCTAGCTTGCATTGTAAATGGTTCCCTCTTCTGAGATACTGTCCCTCTCCCATCCAAAACAGCCGTCATCACCCCCCACCTTAAAAGCTCCACCCCCGACCCTTCTGATTTTGCAAACTACTGCCCTATCTCCAACCTCCCTTACTTTTCAGAAGTCTTTGAACACGTTGCCTCATTCTAAATCTGTGCCCATCTTTCCCGCAACTCCTTGTTTGAACCTCTCCAATCAGATTTCCGCCCCGGCTACAACACTGAAACGGCCCAAATCAAAGTTACAAATGACATCCTCTGTGACTGTGACCATGGTGCATTTTTTCTGCTCATCCTCCTTGACCTCTGTGCAGTTTTTGGCGCAGTCAATCACACCATGCTCCTCCAACTCCTCTCCTCCATTGTCCAGTTCAGTGGGACTGCACTCATTTGGTTCTACTCTTACCTATCTAATCACAGCCAGAGAATCTCCAGCGATGGCTTCTTTTCTTGCCCCTTTACCATTACCAATGGAGTCCCCTAAGGATCTATGCGTGGCCCCGTCCTCTTCCTCATCTGTATGCTATCCACTGGCGACATGGGGTCAGCTTCCACATGTATGTGGACGACACACAGCTCTAACTCTCCATCACCTCTCTCAACACCTCCACAGGCGGAAAATGGGGGAAAGAGATCCAATTTAGGTGCCAGACTCCCACGCCTAAACAGCACCAGAATCATGTCCAACGCCCTATTGGTTTGGACGCTGTAGATGCGTCCCTACCGGTCGCCTAAAATAGGCGTTAGGCCCCTTCAATTTTCTAATTTCTAAAACACCTGTTTAGCGCCCAAACCAGAAATTGGCTTGTCCTGAACACAATAGGAATCTGGTTTCCTGTGCTTAGAATTACCTGATCTGTATCCGGCCTAACCAACTGTCCTTAAAGGAACCGCTGGAGACTGCCACCAAAAAGGTAAGTTTAAAATAAATATATTTGCCTTACTGTGGAGCCAGCAGGAACACATTAAAATTGTGGGCTGCTGCCAGCCAACGGTCAGCTCCCCTCCCAATTGCCTCACCCTCCAGGCTCACCATAGGCCCTTAGCCAGCTGATCTTACTACCCTACCCTGCCGTGAGTAGTGCCCGTAGCTTACCTGTACTATATTAAAGAGGCTGCAGACCAATTTTGTGTGGTCCTGCCGCTGGCCTCATTAGGCATGTGCTGCATCTGGATTGTACTCTGATTCGATCACAATCCAATTTCTAAATCCATACCCCATTGTCATTCTGTTCCGTGAAACTACAGAAGTTATGTTTATGGAATAACAACACCTGAATGAGTGTTTAGTTGGCTCTGATTTTTAATGAATTGTGTTGAGCTTTGTATAGTGGTTAGAGTAGTGTTAACTCCCACTGATCTGGGACCGAGCCACAGTTCCTTTCGTTTTATTCCTGATAAACCTCAGTTAATCGCAGCCTTTTTTTGTTGACTTTGTTGATAGTGTTCCTTTTCATTCAGACCTTGTGTATTGCCTAATCATCACCAATCTGAAGTACTCTCACACCTCCCTGCGTGCTACTCTTTAATGATCAACTTTGACAGTACTGGCAGTACTATACAAATCACAAATGGCAAAAGTAGTACGTCAGCAAAACAGAATTTATACGTAATATGTTCCAAATTCACACAGTAGCATGTGATCAGCTACTTTTTAAAAAAATTGGGTGTTTCCTATTTTTGGGGTATGTGTATTATAATTTCAACCCCATTATTGCTATTTTATGTATGTGTATATCCTCGATCATCAAGGCCAAGGATAACCGTGTTGGAAAATGGAATCTTTTTCAGTTTACATCAATTAAAATATCAAGGCCTTAAAACATTGGTATTGACATCAACTTCTTCAATGGCTCAGTGGATAAGTGCATTTCATGGTTGATGCTGAACCACGTGAATCAGGAAGATTTCTATATCTTAATTTTAAAAACTCTTGAGTTGAGCCACATTTTCTTTTGAGTTGTTGAATTTGACATTAACTTCAAGGGGATTATAGTTCAGTTCTAGCAAATTTAAGTGAGTAAACTCATCGCTGTTTAACTAGCATTAAAAGTCGCAGTTACATTTTCCATTGTCAAGCAATGTTATTCCGTTTGGATCAAATTTCTGAATTAGAAGCATTTTTACAGAATTTGCATTACTATTCTGTCATACCTAGTTCATGTAGTCCAATATTTCACTAATGCATATGCTGTATATTTACTCTAAACAATTCCTACTCCTGCCCGTCCAGAAAGAGCCTCAAAATTAGCTTTGCCAACTGTGGTTTAGATGATGAAACCTCCTGGAGGTTGTTCGACTGGGAGGGCCATTTGAAGGCGGGAGATGCATCTCCCGCCTTCAAATGGCTCTCCCAGTCGAACAGCCTTTTTTCCCGAATATTTTGATAACTAATAAACAAAAGTGTTTAAAGAAAATGAAAAAAACACATTTTTTGTTAATACCCCTTAGATTTTTCTCCCTGGTTGCTCATAGCAGTGTCCAGGAGATTCATTTTTAATCCCTGGAGACTCCAGGACAATCCTGGAGGGTTGGCAACCCTACTCGAAATGGGTGAAAATACAAAGGAAGATCCAGTCCTTCATGACAAAGTAGTGAAGATCTTGTTCTATGCATCTCAGCACGCTGATAACACCATTTGAAGTTGCCAAGAGAATTCAACATTTTTTTGCTTGGATTTCATTCTTTGTGTTAAATCTGAAGTTTAAATTTTCTTACACTAAATCAGCATTTATCTACAAAACTTTATGTCTCCAAGTTTTATTTTGTAGCAGGGAGAGTTGGGATTCACACAGCCTCATTGAATATCTACATCTATTGCTAGATTATGCTTGGGATCAGCAATTCAGGACACCACCCGCAATTAAGGACACCACCAACAAGAATATTTATAAGGCTCCTTGTGATAACTCAGCAGGTTTGTTCAGTGAGTAGCTCAGTGATACAGACCATGTCTGTGCTGAGTTAGCTGATCAGCATTGTAGCTTTAAGCGCGGAACAATTAGCCACAGCCATTAGGGTATTTGGCTAGGTTTCCCAGTTCTAATGGTATCCAGTGAAACCATGAGTGTGTGGATGTTGACTAAGGATAGGATGGGGCTTTGATGTAAAGTGCCCCCCCACCCCCCCCCCCCACCGAGCAGTCAACATTCATTGTTTATATTCCTACTTGAATGATATATACTCGGGTAGGGTACTGGAGCATACCCAGCCCCCATAAAGCCACAGAAACGGGTCAGTAAATTCAGAGAAAAACTGACTAGAAAGAAAAGTAAGAACACCTTGTCATAGGAAACAATATCCCCTTTCAGAGCTTAACCATGGACCGCAGATTTACTGAGTTTGGTGTGGTCTTAGGAATCCTAAGAATTAGTCTATATCCAATTCACAAACCAACACACCTAAGGAAAGTGAAGCTGGATTAGGCCCAAATTTATCTCTCTCTGTGCATTGCAAATCTGTTCAGTGAGCTTGATTAGAGAAACACATGTTAAAAGAAAACAAGTTGGGACTACCTCTAGTGTTTTAGTCAGCACATGACGTATATCAGAGGGGCATCGGTGCCATTTATACTTACAATTTCAATGTAAATCAGCTGCAAATATTCGAGAGAGAATGCATTATTCTTCATCCCATCAGTTTTGGTTCAATTTAAATCCCGAACCCCACAATTTTGAAGATTGGGTTCTGATATACTGTCTCACTCAATCTCTTAAAGGTTGTCATTTTAGGAATGCATAGGGAGTTTGGTCTAAATCAGAACATCCAGTACTTTTCTTTCCAATCTCTTCAAATTTCACTAGGGTTTGGTATGTACAAATATTTTTGATGAGTAACTTAATGCATTTCATTACTTGTGCTTTTTATTTGTTCTAGATAACTGTTCAAGCATTAAAAATATCTTTGGTATTTTTCATGTTGGAATGAGCATTGCGTTACACTAATTAATACCAATGTAAGAATGCTGCAATATGGAACTTTTGTGCACACCAGACTCTTCATTAGGCATTAAAATCTAACAGTGTAGCTATGGTGTACAAAGGCTGTTAGAAAATGATTTATTTATTTTCCATTGTTAAAATTTGGCCCTCTCAAAAGTTTTCCACATTGAGCGATTTTTGAAGGGTGGCATGTCTGTTATTTGAAGTTATGGAAAATTGCTGGCCAAAAATGTTTTTTTTTCCACCAACAAGAAATCATAATAGTTTGATAAACTAATGCTGGCAAGAATTGTTCCTATTCTTATTTGTAGCACTTCCTGTTGTTTCACATGTTTGGCTGCTGCTGACAGACATGCACCAACTGCTGACAGTCTTTTTATGTCATCTGTTCATTTCTCCATTTAAGCTAAATTTTCAAAAAAAAAAGCGTAATGTTTTAGGGTCATTGCTTTGTGACCATCATGTTTCCACCCTCCTGTAAGCAGTGTTTCCCCCGCCCAAATAGTTATTCTTGTCCCTTTGCTTAATTTGTAGACTTCATTGCGTTGGATGTTTCCTGTCAACCTGTTTCCTCCAGGGTTCAAAAGCCTCACTTTGTACAAAACCGGTATGAGGTCTTGTGGAAAAGATGATGAATACCATGTACCATAAGTGGCAGCTGCACCCAGAGTAAAGGAGTTCCCTAACATTACAGATTTTTTCCAAAAATACCACGGTGTAATAAAAAAATAAAAAACTAGGTACACCGTAAATTGTCATTGATGGTTAACTCGTGAAGTGCTGAAGCAAGTTTAACAGCGAAGATCTTCTAGAATATCAGGGATTGTCATGAAAATGAGCTTATTGCTCCACAACAGAAATAGAATCTCCCAGTCATTTTTCAATGACTAAAAAAATTAAGAAAGAAAGCAGATTGCTGGAAATCACAGAAAACGGTCAGCCAAAATTATATAATTTTATTCTATATATGCATAGTGCATGTGTCTGTGGCATCATCCTGAAATGCACGAGTAAATCAAAAAGCATAGAATGAAACAAGATTCCACGACCCCCCCCCCCCACACCTTCCCAGGTACTAGTGGGAATTTTTCTAAACCATTCAAAGAATGTTACCTTTCCAACTGGGTTTATTTTGGATTACTGACCAACTGGGCTTTTTTTAAATTTCACTAAAGGCCATCTATTAATCTAACTCTTGAGTGGATAATTCAGCCAGAGTGTTTAGAGGTTGTGCCACAGTTCACTGGAAGAATCTAAAATGTACAAGGTCATCAGGAGCACCAGAATAAATGAAGGTACATTTAACTTAATTTTTGATGAGGTTAAAGCTAAGAATGATCAGTCTATAGTAACATTTAACAATCAGTTTTAACTCAGTAATGCTATTTTCATGCTATTATTTTCATGCCAAATTTACACTGACAGTGAAGTAAGGTAGTGGTGAAAGTTATATAAAACAGCCATTACTCCAATTTGGATGCATCATCTCAATTTATCTCACCCAAGTAGGCAGCTTTGGTGGAGCTGGAACAGCATTAACTCCAGTCTGATGAGGTGAAGCCAAAACAGATCCAGTGTCCATCACAGCATCGTGATGTTCATTGAAAGCTTCCTCCATCTATTTATCAAGTTGTGCTCTGAATTTTGGAAGAAAGCAGAGTGCCCACTGTGTGTGATGTGGAGATGCCGGTGATGGACTGGGGTGGACAAATGTAAGGAGTCTTACAACACCAGGTTATAGTCCAACAGCTTTATTTGGAATCACAAGCTTTCGGAGCTTTCCTCCTTCGTCAGGTGACGAAGGAGGAAAGCTCCGAAAGCTTGTGATTCCAAATAAAGCTGTTGGACTATAACCTGTAGTTGTAAGGCTCCTTACATTTGCCCACTGTGTGTAACAAGGGAAACCTGGTTATTGCAAGTGAGGCAGAGTTACTTAATGTGCTTCATTCACGCTGGACTAGTACATATAACACAGGCATTTGTTTCTACAGTTAGGCCCTGTGCTATATATTTTTTCAAAAAATAAACTATATAGAACTCATTGTGAACAGACTTTTACAGTGGATTTGTGCCGTCAACCTTTGCTGCCAATGGTACAATACATGTATAACCTGCAGTAATACAGCTTCTGCCTTCTAGGTATGCTTAGTACTGCAACAACAGGTGGGCACTGTCGTGAAGGCATGTTGAAAGTTGGGCATGTGAAATATTTACGGTAAATGTTAACATTTATAGAGTAAATAAGGAGAAACTGTTTCCAGTGGCAGAAGGGTCAGTAACCAGAGGACACAGATTTAAGGTAATTGGCAAAGGAACCAGAGGCAACATGAGGAAAAACAAATTTACGCAGCGACTTGTTATGATCTGGAATGCACTGCCTGAAAGGATGGTGGAAGCAAGTTCAATAATAACTTTCAAAACGGAATTGGATAAATACTTGAAGTGGATAAATTTGCAGGGCTATGGGGAAAGAGCAAGGGAGTGGGACTAATTGGATAGCTTTTTCAAAGACCAGCACAGCTACGATGGGCCGAATGGCCTCCTTCTATGCTGTATTATGATTCTATGATTACCATATCATCCTGTATATGATCAGTTCCACATCTATATGTGTGACCATCTGTCATATTACCATCTCCCCCATCGTGTACACACACAACAGAACTTTTACTGCCATAATTTCACATTGTTTGTCAATAATCTGGACTATTAAGAGTTCCATAACTATAATGCTATACCAACACCCCTCCCATTATGGCAACTTCTCAGAATTATTCGAATAAAATACATTGTACAAAAGGTTCCAAAGGAATCACATTGGCCTCTTTCATGAAATGACCATGGCAAGGTTTGATCCCACTAAAGCGCTCTTATAACAGCATATCCAGTGTCTGTGTTAAAATCTTTCTGTATTATAAGCGCAGATGGAGAACCCTATTATCACTGCAAATCTTTCAGATAATCTTCAGGCTATTTCCCTATGGTCTGTTTTATTGCTCTGCATATTATTATCCTACAGCCATTCTTCTACATACTGAATAGTATGACTTGTGCTGTTTTTATTCAGCATAGGTAATTTTGGGTTTGACCAGATTACATATACTGTGGTCACTGTCGTTTAGAGTTAAAGGAAAGTTAATCAGTTAAATGTCTGTATGAATATATGGTGCTATAATTATAATGAGCTCATAACTCTATATAAGTGCTCCTAAATGTATTACCTTCTGACATTGTGCATGCAGGAATATTATCATTAAGAGGAAATAAATGCCAGGAAACAACAGAAATAAAAATAAACACATAGATTGAAAGTGAAGCTGTCACTGGGAGCCTGGGAAAGGGGGGAGTTGGGGGGGGGGTGGGGTTTGGTGAGGGGAGAAGAGGACAAAAGGGATGGTCTGTGATAGGGTGAAGGGCAGGAGTGATTAAATGACAAAAGGGATAATGGTCAAGGGTACCCACAGTGGCCGTTGGCCAAGAGCAAAGCTGTAACAATACTAAAGTGTTGAAAGAGGAAGCACTGCTGTTGGTCTGGGACCACTGACAGTACCGCCTGAACCCATCCAGGTTTAGTCACTCAACATGACACCGTTAGGAAAATTGGGCGGTGAGTTGTTGAAGCAGCACCCGGTGGTGGAGGAGATTATTGAAGAAAAGCTTAAATGGGCTTGGATTCATTTTGAGGAACAATTTTACCAAAGTAAAATATTATTAAGAGAGTCACAAGATTAGATTGGGCAGGAAATTGCTCCAAGCAGCAAACGAACGCCACTTGCTGCTCCATAGATTTATACTCACCCACAAACTTACTTTTTTTTTATTCGTTCACGGGATGTGGGTGTCGCTGGCGAGGCTGGCATTTATTGCCCATCCCTAATTGCCCTTGAGAAGGTGGCGGTGAGCCGCCTTCTTGAACCGCTGCAGTCCGTGTGGTGACGGTTCTCCCACAGTGCTGTTAGGAAGGGAGTTCCAGGATTTTGACCCAGCGACAATGAAGGAACGGCGATATATTTCCAAGTCGGGATGGTGTGTGACTTGGAGGGGAACGTGCAGGTGGTGTTGTTCCCATGTGCCTGCTGCTCTTGTCCTTCTAGATGGTAGAGGTCGTGGGTTTGGGAGGTGCTGTCGAAGAAGCCTTGGCGAGTTGCTGCATTGCATCCTGTGGATGGTACACACTGCAGCCACAGTGCGCCGGTGGTGAAGGGAGTGAATGTTTAGGGTGGTGGATGGGGTGCCAATCAAGCGGGCTGCTTTATCTTGGATGGTGTCGAGCTTCTTGAGTGTTGTTAGAGCTGCACTCATCCAAGCAAGTGGAGAGTATTCCATCACACTCCTGACTTGTGCCTTGTAGATGGTGGAAAGGCTTTGGGGAGTCAGGAGGTGAGTCACTCGCCGCAGAATACCCAGCCTCTGACCTGCTCTCGTAACCACAGTATTTATATGGCTGGTCCAGTTAAGTTTCTGGTCAAAGTTTCTGCGGGAACATCCTCTAATGCGAACCTGAAAAGAGTCCAGCGTTAACTCCCGCGAACCTAGGACCTATGTTGCCGACAAGAGGATCACTCCCTCCCCTCGACCAATCGGATTGCAACATTGTTGACAAGCCGTGAAGAGCCAAAACCTTGAAGTGCAAGTTACAACAATAAAATCAATTGTCAAAACGGTTAGAGACAGCGAAATAAAGAGAGGATAAGAAATATCGAATTAAAAGACAAATTAAAGAGGCAGAAAGAAAAAGTAAAAAAATAAAATTTGAATTTATTTTTAAATGTCCAACAACTATTAAAATCACAATAAATTAGACTCCACATTTTTAAAATTTAATTTTTAGTCCCAGAGAGGTTGTTTGGCAGTCATCTAGACTTAATACGCTGTTAAAACTTAGTTTAGACCTGAGATAACTGAGCATACCTGTTTTGTGGTGAGATTAGTTAATTTCCAGCTGGGCAAGAGAGCAAGTTGGTGCCGGTCTATTGATTCCATTGATTGCGGCCGGCGAGGTCCCTTTCAGCTGTCAGATCGCCGACGAACCAGGAAGAGCAAGTTCCAGATTTCCGCCTTTGACTGCACATGTGCGGTCGCCGGACTTGCTCTTTCATTTTGCCACTAATATTGGTGAGTGCAGTTAGGCTCACCATTATTTTAAAAGCAATTTCTGGCCCAGTGAGTCTATTTTTTCCCCTCATTGATTTTATCCCCTAACTTCCTCTTCTAAAGACACTGATTGCTTTCTGGGGTATGGCTCCTTAGGCAATGGTTGCCCTTAGAAGTGGCCAACATTCAAGTTTGAGTCCAACAATGAATGTCAAGCAACCATAAAGGCATCCCAGTTGTGCCTAACCCTGTCCCCTGCCCATGTGCACACCTGCATACGTCCAGCAGAAGTCACTGGATAGTGATCAGGCATTGGATCCCTGACTGATTTTCTCCTCCCTAACCTAAGGGAATAAAGCCTGGTCAAAATCTAGGTATATATTAACGACATTTCTCCTGTTTTCCGAGTCAATAATGTCTTCAAAAATGTGCTAACCAGTTAGCTAAATTTGACCTCCTCTTCCTGCATCCATGCTGACTGTCCTTTAACAAGTTCTGTTTATCCAGAATTTAGTTCTCTCAAAATCATTCAACTGATGTTAAATTTACTGGACTGAAAAAATACAAAGGAGGTTTCTCAGTTCCTAATTCAAATTTTGATAGTAATTGTAGATATTTTGGCTATAAATGGAACCAACATATGCCGGTTGTTTGTTGAGTTATGACAAGTGTTTATTGGAAGCTGAAGATAGAAAGGGTTACAGCTCTGAATGTTTGGACTAAAAATTGGGTCCCAGATGCCCTTTGGTCCTGTTAAGTTAGAACTTTTATTTCTTTCACTGATGATTTCTCATACCATTTTTGGAGAAGCTATTTTGAAGATTAAGTCTATTCTTTCCACATCTAATTAATGAACCTGTGGTGAATAGCATTTAAGGATAGGCTAGATAAGTACATGAGGGAGAAAGGAATAGAAGGATTTGCTGATAGGGTTAGATGAAGTAGGGAGGGAGGAGGCTCAAATGGAGCATAAACACTGGCATAGACCAGTTGGGCCCAATGGCCTGTTTCTGTGCTATAAATTTTATGTAATTCTATGTAATTGTAAATATAATTAGTACCTGTGCTTATATTTACATTACAAGCTGGATAATTAACTTCTATTTTCTTTTATTTATTTGATCTTTGGATGAGGCTGCTCTAGTAGCTGTTGCTTTGCTCCATTTCCTTTGCTTGATGTTCCTCTTACTGGTGGGTTTACAATTAAAACCTCTTTACTATAGGTTTAAGAAAGTTGCCAGACGATTCTAAGTCCAGCGTATATTTATAAACTAATAACCAAACTTGTTTGTTTTAATTTACTTACTAAATGCATTAGAAAAATTGTTAACAGGCAAAGACTAGAACAAATACGGAACTGTTTCCTACTTCAGGTCAGAGCTTTCACAGGATTAACATAGGCAGATTTTGCTGAAAAATTGCAATATCTTTTCTGTTTTCTTGTTCGACAAATTGTTTAATTCTACCCTCACATCATATTTTATCCTATCCTGTAACCCCTTGTCAATCACTAGAGGGTCTGACCAGCTGTTGAAGGTTGTTGAGCATGCTCTGTGCATGTGTTGAAATATGCAAGCAAAAAGTTCTGCCTGTTGATAGTCATGTGAGCATGCAGTACAACCAACCTTCGGACTGGTCACTGTGCAGTTTGGTACAGTAAAACTGTATATATTTATTGCTCAAGTTTCTCAATAGCTTTCTAACATTGAATAGACATTTCCCAGGAGGTTTGCAGTATAGAAGATAATGGAAGGAAATTCAGGGACAATGGGATTGGTGTGTTCCAAGCGTTTTGCCACAAAGAAATGGTCCACTCCCTATACATAGTCCAGGATGTTGGGGATAACAATGGACGTAGCCAAAGAACCCTGATTCTGACGAACGTGATTGGAAGGCAAAACTGAAATAAAAAAGCAGAAAATGATGGAAATACACAGCAGGTCAGCGAGCATCTGTGAAGGAAAAAGAAAATTTATGATGTCTTGAGTATGTCCCCTTCATCTGAACACTGCCTGTTTTAGCACCTCAGTCCATTAATGGAAGACTGGATTAGACTGAGATTTCCAGACTGAGTTATGTTATTGTTTTTACTTGAATCATGAGGCAATGTGTCTTTCCTCAGCATAGTTCCAAACCTCTAACCACAAAGGAATAATCTATTCTCTACACATGGCCTAGGATACTCGGGATAACAATGGATGTAACAAAGACATCCCAACTAGATTTGCCGACCTTCCAGGATTGGCCTGGAGTCTCCAGGGAATGAAGATTAATCTCCATGACACTGCTCCGAGCAACGCTGGAGAAAAATCAAAGGGGCATTAAAAAAATTGTTAACAGGCAAAGACTAGAACAAATACGGAACTGTTTCCTACAGGCGTTTCTGCGGACGCAACCGAGACTCCAGGATGGTATGTTGCCTCCCTGGTGCAAGGGTCAAGGATGTCTCGGAGCGGCTGCAGGACATTCTGGAGGGGGAGGGTGAACAGCCAGTTGTCGTGGTGCATATAGGCACCAACGATATAGGTAAAAAACAGGATGAGGTCCTACAAGCTGAATTTAGGGAGTTAGGAGTTAAACTAAAGAGTAGGACCTCAAGGGTAGTAATCTCAGGATTGCTACCAGTGCTACGGGCTAGTCAGAGTAGGAATGACAGGATAGCTAGGATGAATACGTGGCTTGAGAGATGGTGCAAGAGGGAGGGATTCAAATTCCTGGGACATTGGGACCGGTTGTGGGGGAGGTGGGACCAGTACAAATTGGATGGTCTGCATCTGGGCAGGACTGGAACCAATGTCCTAGGGGGGGTGTTTGCTAGTGCTGTTGGGGAGGGTTTAAACTAATATGGCAGGGGGATGGGAACCGATGCAGGAAGTCAGTGGGAAATAAAGTGGTGACAGAAGCATAAGGCAGTAAGGGAGAGTGTACAGAACATGACCGGACAGATGGTCTGAGAAAGCAGGGCAAAGACCAAGGGAAGTCTAGATTAAACTGCATTTATTTCAATGCAAGAAGTCTGATGGGCAAGGCAGATGAACTCAGGGCATGGATGGGTACATGGGACTGGGATGTTATAGCTATTACTGAAACATGGCTAAGGGAGGGGCAGGACTGGCAGCTCAATGTTCCAGGGTACAGATGCTATAGGAAAGATAGAGCAGGAGGTAAGAGAGGAGGGGGAGTTGCGTTCTTGATTAGGGAGAACATCACGGCAGTAGTGAGAGGGGATATGTCCGAGGGTTCGCCCACTGAGTCTATATGGGTAGAACTGAAAAATAAGAAGGGAGAGATCACTTTGATAGGATTGTACTACAGACCCCCAAATAGTCAACGGGAAATCGAAGAGCAAATATGTAAGGAGATTACAGACAGCTGCAAGAAAAATAGGGTGGTAATAGTAGGGGACTTTAACTTTCCCAACATTGACTGGGACAGCCATAGCATTAGGGGCTTGGATGGAAAGAAATTTGTTGAGTGTATTCAGGAGGAATTTCTCATTCAGTATGTGGATGGCCTGACTAGAGAGGGGGCAAAACTTGACCTCCTCTTGGGAAATAAGGAAGGGCAGGTGACAGAAGTGTTAGTGAGGGATCACTTTGGGACCAGTGATCATAATTCCATTAGTTTTAAGATAGCTATGGAGAAGGATATGTCTGGCCCAAAAGTTAAAATTCTAAATTGGGGAAAGGCCAATTTTGATGGTATTAGACAGGAACTTTCAGAAGTTGATTGGGAGAGTCTGTTAGCAGACAAAGGGACGTCTGGTAAGTGGGAGGCTTTCAAAAGTGTGTTAACCAGGGTTCAGGGTAAGCACATTCCTTATAAAGTGAAGGGCAAGGCTGGTAGAAGTAGGGAACCTTGGATGACTCGGGAGATTGAGGCCCTAGTCAAAAAGAAGAAGGAGGCATATGACATGCATAGGCAGCTGGGATCAAGTGGATCCCTTGAAGAGTATAGAGATTGCCGGAGTAGAGTTAAGAGAGAAACCAGGAGGGCAAAAAGGGGACATGAGATTGCTTTGGCAGATAAGGCAAAGGAGAATCCAAAGAGCTTCTACAAATACATAAAGAGCAAAAGAGTAACTAGGGAGAGAGTAGGGCCTCTTAAGGATCAACAAGGTCATCTATGTGCGGAACCACAAGAGATGGGTGAGATCCTGATTGAATATTTCACATCGGTATTTACGGTTGAGAAAGGCATGGATGTTAGGGAACTTGGGGAAATAAATAGTGATGTCTTGAGGAGTGTACATATTACAGAGAGGGACGTGCTGGAAGTTTTAACGCGCATCAAGGTAGATAAATCTCCGGGACCTGATGAAATGTATCCCAGGACGATATGGGAGGTTAGGGAGGAAATTGCGGGTCCCCTAGCAGAGATATTTGAATCATCCACCGCTACAGGTGAGGTGCCTGAAGATCGGAGGGTAGCAAATGTTGTGCCTTTGTTTAAGAAGGGCGGCAGGGAAAAGCCTGGGAACTACAGACATCTGTAGTGGATAAGTTGTTAGAGGGTATTCTGAGGGACAGGATCTACAGGCATTTGGAGAGGCAGGGACTAATTAGAAACAGTCAGCATGGTTTTGTGAGAGGAAAATCATGTCTCACGAATTTGATTGAGTTTTTTGAAGGGGTAACCAAGAAGATAGATGAGGGCTGTGCAGTAGACGTGGTCTACATGGACTTCAGCAAAGCCTTTGACAAGGTACCGCATGGTAGGTTGTTACATAAGGTTAAATCTCACGGGATCCAAGGTGAGGTAGCCAATTGGATACAAAATTGGCTTGATGACAGAAGACAGAGGGTGGTTGTAGAGGGTTGTTTTTCAAACTGGATGCCTGTGTCCAGCGGTGTGCCTCAGGGATCGGTGCTGGGTCCGCTGTTATTTGTTATTTATATTAATGATTTGGATGAGAATTTAGGAGGCATGGTTAGTAAGTTTGCAGATGACACCAAGATTGGTGGCATTGTGGACAATGAAGAAGGTTATCTAGGATTGCAACGGGATCTTGATAAATTGGGCCAGTGGGCCGATGAATGGCAGATGGAGTTTAATTTAGATAAATGTGAGGTGATGCATTTTGGTAGATCGAATCAGGCCAGGACCTACTCCGTTAATGGTAGGGCGTTGGGGAGAGTTATAGAACAAAGAGATCTAGGAGTACAGGTTCATAGCTCCTTGAAAGTGGAGTCACAGGTGGATAGGGTGGTGAAGAAGGCATTCGGCATGCTTGGTTTCATTGGTCAGAACATTGAATGCAGGAGTTGGGATGTCTTGTTGAAGTTGTACAGGGCATTAGTGAGGCCACACTTGGAGTACTGTGTACAGTTCTGGTCACCCTATTATAGAAAGGATATGATTAAACTAGAAAGAGTGCAGAAAAGATTTACTAGGATGCTACCGGGACTTGATGGTTTGACTTACAGGGAGAGGTTAGACAGACTGGGACTTTTTTCCCTGGAGAGTAGGAGGTTAAGGGGTGATCTTATAGAAGTCTATAAAATAATGAGGGGCATAGATAAGGTAGATAGCCAAAATCTTTTCCCAAAGGTAGGGGAGTCTATAACGAGGGGGCATCGATTTCAGGTGAGAGGGGAGAGATACAAAAGGGTCCAGAGGGGCAATTTTTTCACTCAAAGGGTGGTGAGTGTCTGGAACGAGCTGCCAGAGGCAGTAGTAGAGGCGGGTACAATTTTGTCTTTTAAAAAGCATTTGGACAGTTACATGGGTAAGATGGGTATAGAGGGATATGGGCCAAGTGCAGGAAATTGGGACTAGCTTAGTGGTATAAACTGGGCGACATGGATATGTTGGGCCGAAGGGCCTGTTTCCATGTTGTAACTTCTATGATTCTATGATTCTACCTCTTTATTAGTTATAAAAATATTGGAGATGGAGAAAAAAGGCTGTTTGACTGACAGTCAAGAATCATCCAATTGCTAACAGAGTCTTATTGCTTTCCACTTGGCATGGGAAGGCAGTGCGTCGTGAGGATAGATATTTTGAGCAACCAATGGTGGGAACATGGGTGTGGGGCAGTTAGAGGCAGGAGATCATGTGATGAAACCTCCAGGAATACATTCGACCAGAGTTGGCAACCCTAATGTCCCCAACATGAAAGTGATTGGAGGGCAAATGTTAAAGCTGCCTGTTCTCTTTCTGTTGATGACTGACTGGATTAGGCTAAGATTTGTTTCTTTATCACCTGGATTACTACATCTGGGATTGATCCCAGTTTGTGAGTCTTGCTTCTAAGTTTGACTTAATTGTTTAAAAAAATTGTTAGCACAATTTTAGAACCATCATTTTTCCTTAGAAAATTTGAAGCAAGTGTTTTCTGAACTGAAGAAAATAAAGGTTTACGATAATTTACCTTTGCCCCGAAAAGTTTACATCAAACCAAGACATAGTTGGCTACCATGAGCTGTGTGGCATCTTCACTTCCAGGACATGAAGTCAAATACACGTTTCATAAGAAAATTCTATTCAATTAGATTTTTTTAGTAAATGGATTTTTATTAAGGATGCAAAGTACTAAATTCAAACCTTTAAAAAATGCAAACTTGGATAGATCAGGACTTTATAATGTCGTAAAACAAAAACTGATCCTACAAGGAAAACACATACTATGTTCTGCTTTTTATGTTGGTTTAGAACGTCCACTAAATCATGGAAGGATTTTCTGAACAGAAACATCCAATGTCAAGCTTACACCAAATTGCTTCACTTGTTAGTTAGTGGACAAGAGTGGTCCAAAAGCATGACTTTCCTGTAGCAATTGAATAACCAGTAATCCAGGAATCAATGCCTTGAGAGGAAATGATGCACCTACAGCAGGAACACACATGCAGTACAAAAATTGTTTTATAAACCTTGGAAAATAAATCTATTTATTTCAAGTATATTTATTTCCGTGGCCGTATAGAAGTACCGTTTATCGAGAAAAATAAGCAGGATTAGATGCTCATTACATATGGTATTATACTTAAAAAATTACCCCTTATTCAAACCCTACCAACACAAATTATGTTTGCTTCAGCCTCAGCTTCCTTTCAGTTGTCAAGAATCAAGACTTAGGGGATTTCAAACTGGCTACGGTGTTTTATAGAGGCCTGTCTAGCAAGAACAAAGGATACAGCAACTTTAAGGAAGGATATTCATTATTTTCTCCACAGAAATAGCATTTACGCAATTAAAGTGCACCTGGCAGGCCACAGAAATTACATTACTGGCTTCTGCAGTCCATCTGCACGCTGGCTGTATAGACACAGATAACGATAGATGCAAAAGGCTCCTGTCTCACTTCCTGTTGTTCCGGCTGCTTTGGGAGGAGTGCAACCAAAGGAAAAGCTAGGGGCAACTTGGGCTGTTAGTAAGCTCTAAACTTCAAGGAATTAGAGAATCTTCAGGTTTCTTTCGCTGGTGAGAACATACACAAGTACCTCATGGTGTGGTGTTGCTTCTTCGTGCATCAGGTAAGAAGTGCAGAATGGTTTTGCTGCTATTTAATATTGGGTAGCTGCAAATATCATCAGTTAAGAAGTTGAGCCTGCAAATAGAATGAAATAAGTTGTATTATGTAAGGTAGGTCTTGAATTTAAAGAAATTATTTTCCAAAATATTTATACCTTATATAAAACCATTAAAAATTATAAGCTAAGATCACTATACTCACTCTGGTTCTTCAGGCTGTGTTGATCAATGGATGTACATGTTAATCAGTTGTCTTTGACTTTATGAAGCTGCAGTGCGTATTAGTGTTAGAAATGCACGAAAGGTTTATGTAGCCTGCTGTTTGTACCTTCTAGGTTGAATGATGCTGTTGTGTAAAATTGCATCATATACAGGGTCAATAATGAACATATTTTGGCAAAGAACAGTAACAAATGGAGGAAATTGTTACAAATAGTCTGAAATAAGTTGCAGCCTTCAATCGGAATAGTACGTTGCTTGAAAACAGGAACTCATTTGCGGTCTTGCATATTGCAGCACCTTCTGTGGTTTAACCCTTTTGAGTAGTGAGTTTGCTCAGCTTTCAGTCTGTTAAATTTGAGCATTTGTGGTGGATTGAGCATTTGTGGCAGGTTTGCTTGTAAAAGTAGCAGTTCTGTAACATCCTATGATTTTGTCCTGTTCAACATCTTTCTGTTAGTTGGAACCTATTGCATATCAAGACAGTGGTAAATTGCAGAATTAGCCATATCAGATGCAGTACTGCTCTGACAGCAGTGAATAGGTGGAAAAAGAGAAGTGATGTTCAAGTCTGACTGGGATCCACGGGTTAAGGGCGACTGGTGCTGCGGTCAATATTAGGGCCTCAGTTTGTTGTCAGCTGCTTTAATTATGCTGAAGCTACAGGGATGTGAATAGACCTATCAGTTCATCAGTTTAACCACAACAAAAGATCCACTGCTACAGTGCAACATGAGTCCTCCAGCCCTGAGATTAGTATTTTGTACTGTTTTTGTGCTAATACCCAGACTGACTGTGTTAAGCTGGCAATCCACATCCCAGCCCCAGAATTGGTAGGGTAAGAATTTCCTGAAAACTTGTGCTGAAACAATGGCGTAAGTACAATGTAATGTTGATTTTCAGCACAAAATGTGGAGATGCCGGTGATGGACTGGGGTTGACAATTGTAAACAATTTTACAACACCAAGTTATAGTCCAACTATTTAATTTGAAAATCACAAGCTTTCGGAGGCTTCCTCCTTCATATTCACCTGAGGAAGGAGGAAGCCTCCGAAAGCTTGTGATTTTCAAATTAAATAGTTGGACTATAACTTGGTGTTGTAAAATTGTTTACAATTCAGCACAAAAGATCAGGGAAATTCAGGTGTAAGTGACTTCTGACCGTTTTCACACTACGACTGAGTTTCCTTGATCTTTTGCCACTGCTCCTTAACATAACTCCCACCCCCATCCACAAAAGACTGGAGAACATGGGTTTCCTGCATTTCCGCCCGTTCAGAACAGGCTGTAAACTTACGCCGAAGAATTTAAGTGCAGCAGGACCCAGAGTCATATTTCTGATGTTTTATGGTGATTTTAAGTACTTTTTTAAAAAAATCTTCTCACTCAGACATATGTTGTATTTTGTGATTCTTTGAAGCATTTTTACGGCATCAGAATGAGTTGCAATAAAAATTGAAAAGCTTCCATGATTGCATTTTTAAAAACATTTACATAAATAATTGTTTGATGGCTTCAAACTATAATTTTCACACGTAAGAGGGACTCAAAGAAGAAATATGGCATAAGTTCCGTGCATTCCTCGGGCCCGATCGTTTCTGCTGATTTCTGCTTGTTTTATGACGGATTTTACGTTCCAGTATATGCTGATGAGATTCTCAGGAAAATTCAGCACAAGTTGCAGAAGTCAAGATCGGGGTAAATTTCGGTGTAAATTTTGGCGTAATTTGCTGATTGTGCCGTTGCAGAAAATTCTGGGGTGTAGAGTTTACAAGTTTATACTGCTTCACATATGATTAAAATCCAATCGCTGAGGCATGCAATAAGGGCACTGGTGACTTTCACTGTACTTCTAACCTTTGGTGTGACATCCTGCGAGAAGGCAGGGAGGGGGCGAAGGGAATCAGAGTTTCACTGCTGTATATTACCCAGTCTCATTCCAGAATGATACCCAGTCTCACTCCAGTATAGTACCCAATCTCAATGCAGTATAATATCCAGTCTTATTGCAGTATAACACCCAGTCTCAGTCCAGTATAATACCCAATCTCACTGGAGTATAAAACCCGGATTCACCCCCATATAATACCCAGTCTCACTCCAATGTAATACCCAGTCTCATTGTAGTATAATACCCAGTCTCATTGTAGTATAATACCCAGTCTCACTGGAGAATAATACCCAGTCTCACTGGAGTATAAAACCCGGATTCACCCCCATATAATACCCAGTCTCACACCAATGTAATACCCAGTCTCATTGTAGTATAATACCCAGTCTCACTGGAGTATAATACCCAGTCTCACTGGAGTATAATACCCAGTCTCACTGGAGTATAATACCCAGTCTCATTGTAGTATAATACCCAGTCTCACTGGAGTATAATACCCAGTCTCACTGGAGAATAATACCCAGTCTCACTGGAGTATAATACCCAGTCTCACTGGAGTATAATACCCAGTCTCACTGGAGAATAATACCCAGTCTCACTGGAGTATAAAACCCGGATTCACCCCCATATAATACCCAGTCTCACACCAATGTAATACCCAGTCTCATTGTAGTATAATACCCAGTCTCACTGGAGTATAATACCCAGTCTCACTGGAGTATAATACCCAGTCTCATTGTAGTATAATACCCAGTCTCACTGGAGTATAATACCCAGTCTCACTGGAGTATAATACCCAGTCTCACTGGAGAATAATACCCAGTCTCATTGCAGTATAATACCCAGTCTCACTGGAGTATAATACCCAGTCTCATTGTAGTATAATACCCAGTCTCACTGGAGAATAATACCCAGTCTCATTGTAGTATAATACCCACTCTCACTGGAGTATAATACCCAGTCTCACTGGAGTATAATACCCAGTCTCACTGGAGAATAATACCCAGTCTCATTGTAGTATAATACCCAGTCTCATTGTAGTATAATACCCAGTCTCATTGTAGTATAATACCCAGTCTCACTGGAGTATAATACCCAGTCTCATTGCAGTATAATACCCAGTCTCACTGGAGAATAATACCCAGTCTCACTGGAGAATAATACCCAGTCTCACTGGAGAATAATACCCAGTCTCATTGTAATATAATACCCAGTCTCATTGTAATATAATACCCAGTCTCACTGGAGTATAATACCCAGTCTCACTGGAGTATAATACCCAGTCTCACTGGAGAATAATACCCAGTCTCATTGTAGTATAATACCCAGTTTCATTGTAGTATAATACCCAGTCTCACTGGAGTATAATACCCAGTCTCATTGTAGTATAATACCCAGTCTCACTGAAATATAATACCCAGTCTCATTGTAGTATAATACCCAGTCTCACTGGAGTATAATACCCAGTCTCACTGGAGTATAATACCCAGTCTCACTGGAGAATAATACCCAGTCTCATTGTAGTATAATACCCAGTCTCATTGTAATATAATACCCAGTCTCACTGGAGTATAATACCCAGTCTCATTGTAGTATAATACCCAGTCTCATTGGAGTATAATACCCAGTCTCACTGGAGTATAATACCCAGTCTCACTGGAGTATAATACCCAGTCTCACTGGAGTATAATACCCAGTCTCACTGGAGTATAATACCCAGTCTCACTGGAGAATAATACCCAGTCTCATTGTAGTATAATACCCAGTCTCACTGGAGTATAATACCCAGTCTCATTGTAGTATAATACCCAGTCTCATTGTAGTATAATACCCAGTCTCACTGGAGTATAATACCCAGTCTCACTGGAGTATAATACCCAGTCTCACTGGAGTATAATACCCAGTCTCACTGGAGTATAATATCCAGTCTCACTGGAGTATAATACCCAGTCTCATTGTAGTATAATACCCAGTCTCACTGTAGTATAATACCCAGTCTCACTGGAGTATAATACCCAGTCTCACTGGAGTATAATACCCAGTCTCATTGTCGTATAATACCCAGTCTCATTGTAATATAATACCCAGTCTCACTGGAGTATAATACCCAGTCTCACTGGAGTATAATACCCAGTCTCATTGTAGTATAATACCCAGTCTCACTGGAGAATAATACCCAGTCTCACTGGAGTATAATACCCAGTCTCATTGTAGTATAATACCCAGTCTCACTGGAGTATAATACCCAGTCTCATTGTAGTATAATACCCAGTCTCATTGGAGTATAATACCCAGTCTCACTGGAGTATAATACCCAGTCTCACTGGAGTATAATACCCAGTCTCACTGGAGTATAATACCCAGTCTCATTGTAGTATAATACCCAGTCTCACTGGAGTATAATACCCAGTCTGACTGTAGTATAATACCCAGTCTCATTGTAGTATAATACCCAGTCTCATTGCAGTATAATACCCAGTCTCACTGGAGTATAATACCCAGTCTCACTGGAGTATAATACCCAGTCTCATTGTAGTATAATACCCAGTCTCATTGCAGTATAATACCCAGTCTCACTGGAGTATAATACCCAGTCTCATTGTAGTATAATACCCAGTCTCACTGGAGAATAATACCCAGTCTCATTGTAGTATAATACCCAGTCTCACTGGAGTATAATACCCAGTCTCACTGGAGTATAATACCCAGTCTCACTGGAGTAGAATACCCAGTCTCATTGTAGTATAATACCCAGTCTCATTGTAGTATAATACCCAGTCTCACTGGAGTATAATACCCAGTCTCACTGGAGTATAATACCCAGTCTCACTGGAGTATAATATCCAGTCTCACTGGAGTATAATACCCAGTCTCATTGTAGTATAATACCCAGTCTCATTGTAGTATAATACCCAGTCTCACTGGAGTATAATACCCAGTCTCACTGGAGTATAATACCCAGTCTCATTGTGGTATAATACCCAGTCTCATTGTGGTATAATACCCAGTCTCATTGTAGTATAATACCCAGTCTCACTGGAGTATAATACCCAGTCTCATTGTAGTATAATACCCAGTCTCACTGGAGTAAAATACCCAGTCTCATTGTAGTATAATACCCAGTCTCATTGTAGTATAATACCCAGTCTCACTGGAGTATAATACCCAGTCTCATTGTAGTATAATACCCAGTCTCACTGGAGTATAATACCCAGTCTCATTGTAGTATAATACCCAGTCTCACTGGAGTATAATACCCAGTCTCACTGGAGTATAATACCCAGTCTCATTGTAGTATAATACCCAGTCTCATTGTAGTATAATACCCAGTCTCACTGGAGTATAATACCCAGTCTCACTGGAGTATAATACCCAGTCTCACTGTGGTATAATACCCAGTCTCATTGTAGTATAATACCCAGTCTCACTGGAGTATAATACCCAGTCTCACTGGAGTATAATACCCAGTCTCATTGTAGTATAATACCCAGTCTCATTGTAGTATGATACCCAGTCTCATTGTAGTATAATACCCAGTCTCACTGGAGTATAATACCCAGTCTCACTGTGGTATAATACCCAGTCTCAATGGAGTATAATACCCAGTCTCACTGGAGTATAATACCCAGTCTCACTGTGGTATAATACCCAGTCTCAATGGAGTATAATACCCAGTCTCAATGGAGTATAATACCCAGTCTCACTGGAGTATAATACCCAGTCTCACTGGAGTACAATACCCAGTCTCACTGGAGTATAATATCCAGTCTCACTGGAGTATAATACCCAGTCTCATTGTAGTATAATACCCAGTCTCACTGTAGTATAATACCCAGTCTCACTGGAGTATAATACCCAGTCTCACTGGAGTATAATACCCAGTCTCATTGTCGTATAATACCCAGTCTCATTGTAGTATAATACCCAGTCTCATTGTAGTGTAATACCCAGTCTCACTGGATTATAATACCCAGTCTCATTGTGGTATAATACCCAGTCTCACTGGAGTATAATACCCAGTCTCACTGGAGAATAATACCCAGTCTCACTGGAGAATAATACCCAGTCTCACTGGAGAATAATACCCTGTCTCACTGGAGTATAATACCCAGTCTCATTGTAGTATAATACCCAGTCTCATTGTAGTATAATACCCAGTCTCACTGGAGTATAATACCCAGTCTCACTGGAGTATAATACCCAGTCTCACTGGAGTATAATACCCAGTCTCATTGTGGTATAATACCCAGTCTCACTGTAGTATAATACCCAGTCTCACTGGAGTATAATACCCAGTCTCACTGGAGTATAATACCCAGTCTCATTGTCGTATAATACCCAGTCTCATTGTAATATAATACCCAGTCTCACTGGAGTATAATACCCAGTCTCACTGGAGTATAATACCCAGTCTCATTGTAGTATAATACCCAGTCTCACTGGAGAATAATACCCAGTCTCACTGGAGTATAATACCCAGTCTCACTGGAGTATAATACCCAGTCTCACTGGAGTATAATACCCAGTCTCATTGTAGTATAATACCCAGTCTCACTGGAGAATAATACCCAGTCTCATTGTAGTATAATACCCAGTCTCACTGGAGTATAATACCCAGTCTCACTGGAGTATAATACCCAGTCTCACTGGAGTAGAATACCCAGTCTCATTGTAGTATAATACCCAGTCTCACTGGAGTATAATACCCAGTCTCACTGGAGTATAATACCCAGTCTCACTGGAGTATAATATCCAGTCTCACTGGAGTATAATACCCAGTCTCATTGTAGTATAATACCCAGTCTCATTGTAGTATAATACCCAGTCTCACTGTAGTATAATACCCAGTCTCACTGGAGTATAATACCCAGTCTCATTGTGGTATAATACCCAGTCTCATTGTGGTATAATACCCAGTCTCATTGTAGTATAATACCCAGTCTCACTGGAGTATAATACCCAGTCTCATTGTAGTATAATACCCAGTCTCACTGGAGTAAAATACCCAGTCTCATTGTAGTATAATACCCAGTCTCATTGTAGTATAATACCCAGTCTCACTGGAGTATAATACCCAGTCTCATTGTAGTATAATACCCAGTCTCACTGGAGTATAATACCCAGTCTCATTGTAGTATAATACCCAGTCTCACTGGAGTATAATACCCAGTCTCACTGGAGTATAATACCCAGTCTCATTGTAGTATAATACCCAGTCTCATTGTAGTATAATACCCAGTCTCACTGGAGTATAATACCCAGTCTCACTGGAGTATAATACCCAGTCTCACTGTGGTATAATACCCAGTCTCATTGTAGTATAATACCCAGTCTCACTGGAGTATAATACCCAGTCTCATTGTAGTATAATACCCAGTCTCATTGTAGTATGATACCCAGTCTCATTGTAGTATAATACCCAGTCTCACTGGAGTATAATACCCAGTCTCACTGTGGTATAATACCCAGTCTCAATGGAGTATAATACCCAGTCTCACTGGAGTATAATACCCAGTCTCACTGTGGTATAATACCCAGTCTCAATGGAGTATAATACGCAGTCTCAATGGAGTATAATACCCAGTCTCACTGGAGTATAATACCCAGTCTCACTGGAGTACAATACCCAGTCTCACTGGAGTATAATATCCAGTCTCACTGGAGTATAATACCCAGTCTCATTGTAGTATAATACCCAGTCTCACTGTCGTATAATACCCAGTCTCACTGGAGTATAATACCCAGTCTCACTGGAGTATAATACCCAGTCTCATTGTCGTATAATACCCAGTCTCATTGTAGTATAATACCCAGTCTCATTGTAGTGTAATACCCAGTCTCACTGGATTATAATACCCAGTCTCATTGTGGTATAATACCCAGTCTCACTGGAGTATAATACCCAGTCTCACTGGAGAATAATACCCAGTCTCACTGGAGAATAATACCCAGTCTCACTGGAGAATAATACCCTGTCTCACTGGAGTATAATACCCAGTCTCATTGTAGTATAATACCCAGTCTCATTGTAGTATAATACCCAGTCTCACTGGAGTATAATACCCAGTCTCACTGGAGTATAATACCCAGTCTCACTGGAGTATAATACCCAGTCTCATTGTGGTATAATACCCAGTCTCACTGTAGTATAATACCCAGTCTCACTGGAGTATAATACCCAGTCTCACTGGAGTATAATACCCAGTCTCATTGTCGTATAATACCCAGTCTCATTGTAATATAATACCCAGTCTCACTGGAGTATAATACCCAGTCTCACTGGAGTATAATACCCAGTCTCATTGTAGTATAATACCCAGTCTCACTGGAGTATAATACCCAGTCTCACTGGAGTATAATACCCAGTCTCATTGTAGTATAATACCCAGTCTCACTGGAGTATAATACCCAGTCTCATTGTAGTATAATACCCAGTCTCATTGTAGTATAATACCCAGTCTCACTGGAGTATAATACCCAGTCTCACTGGAGTATAATACCCAGTCTCACTGGAGTATAATACCCAGTCTCATTGTAGTATAATACCCAGTCTCACTGTAGTATAATACCCAGTCTCACTGTAGTATAATACCCAGTCTCATTGTAGTATAATACCCAGTCTCATTGCAGTATAATACCCAGTCTCACTGGAGTATAATACCCAGTCTCACTGGAGTATAATACCCAGTCTCATTGTAGTATAATACCCAGTCTCACTGGAGAATAATACCCAGTCTCACTGGAGTATAATACCCAGTCTCACTGGAGTATAATACCCAGTCTCACTGGAGTAGAATACCCAGTCTCATTGTAGTATAATACCCAGTCTCATTGTAGTATAATACCCAGTCTCACTGGAGTATAATACCCAGTCTCACTGGAGTATAATATCCAGTCTCACTGGAGTATTAACCCAGTCTCATTGTAGTATAATACCCAGTCTCATTGTAGTATAATACCCAGTCTCACTGGAGTATAATACCCAGTCTCACTGGAGTATAATACCCAGTCTCATTGTGGTATAATACCCAGTCTCACTGGAGTATAATACCCAGTCTCACTGGAGTATAATACCCAGTCTCATTGTAGTATAATACCCAGTCTCACTGGAGTAAAATACCCAGTCTCATTGTAGTATAATACCCAGTCTCATTGTAGTATAATACCCAGTCTCACTGGAGTATAATACCCAGTCTCATTGTAGTATAATACCCAGTCTCACTGGAGTATAATACCCAGTCTCACTGTAGTATAATACCCAGTCTCACTGTAGTATAATACCCAGTCTCATTGTAGTATAATACCCAGTCTCACTGGAGTATAATACCCAGTCTCACTGTAGTATAATACCCAGTCTCATTGTAGTATAATACCCAGTCTCATTGGAGTATAATACCCAGTCTCACTGGAGTATAATACCCAGTCTCGCTGTGGTATAATACCCAGTCTCACTGTAGTATAATACCCAGTCTCATTGGAGTATAATACCCAGTCTCACTGTAGTATAATACCCAGTCTCATTGTAGTATAATACCCAGTCTCATTGTAGTATAATACCCAGTCTCATTGTAGTATAATACCCAGTCTCACTGTGGTATAATACCCAGTCTCAATGGAGTATAATACCCAGTCTCAATGGAGTATAATACCCAGTCTCACTGTGGTATAATACCCAGTCTCAATGGAGTATAATACCCAGTCTCAATGGAGTATAATACCCAGTCTCAATGGAGTATAATACCCAGTCTCACTGGAGTACAATACCCAGTCTCACTGGAGTACAATATCCAGTCTCACTGGAGTATAATACCCAGTCTCACTGTAGTATAATACCCAGTCTCATTGTAGTATAATACCCAGTCTCACTGGAGTATAATACCCAGTCTCACTGTAGTATAATACCCAGTCTCATTGTAGTATAATACCCAGTCTCACTGGAGTATAATACCCAGTCTCATTGTAGTATAATACCCAGTCTCATTGTAGTATAATACCCAGTCTCATTGGAGTATAATACCCAGTCTCACTGGAGTATAATACCCAGTCTCACTGGAGTATAATACCCAGTCTCACTGGAGTATAATACCCAGTCTCACTGGAGTATAATACCCAGTCTCATTGTAGTATAATACCCAGTCTCATTGTAGTATAATACCCAGTCTCATTGTAGTATAATACCCAGTCTCACTGTAGTATAATACCCAGTCTCACTGGAGTATAATACCCAGTCTCACTGGAGTATAATACCCAGTCTCATTGTCATATAATACCCAGTCTCATTGTAATATAATACCCAGTCTCACTGGAGTATAATACCCAGTCTCACTGGAGTATAATACCCAGTCTCACTGGAGTAGAATACCCAGTCTCATTGTAGTATAATACCCAGTCTCATTGTAGTATAATACCCAGTCTCACTGGAGTATAATACCCAGTCTCACTGGAGTATAATACCCAGTCTCACTGGAGTATAATATCCAGTCTCACTGGAGTATAATACCCAGTCTCATTGTAGTATAATACCCAGTCTCATTGTAGTATAATACCCAGTCTCACTGGAGTATAATACCCAGTCTCACTGGAGTATAATACCCAGTCTCATTGTGGTATAATACCCAGTCTCATTGTAGTATAATACCCAGTCTCACTGGAGTATAATACCCAGTCTCATTGTAGTATAATACCCAGTCTCACTGGAGTAAAATACCCAGTCTCATTGTAGTATAATACCCAGTCTCATTGTAGTATAATACCCAGTCTCACTGGAGTATAATACCCAGTCTCATTGTAGTATAATACCCAGTCTCACTGGAGTATAATACCCAGTCTCACTGTAGTATAATACCCAGTCTCATTGTAGTATAATACCCAGTCTCACTGGAGTATAATACCCAGTCTCACTGTAGTATAATACCCAGTCTCATTGTAGTATAATACCCAGTCTCATTGTAGTATAATACCCAGTCTCATTGGAGTATAATACCCAGTCTCACTGGAGTATAATACCCAGTCTCACTGTGGTATAATACCCAGTCTCACTGTAGTATAATACCCAGTCTCATTGGAGTATAATACCCAGTCTCACTGTAGTATAATACCCAGTCTCATTGTAGTATAATACCCAGTCTCATTGTAGTATAATACCCAGTCTCATTGTAGTATAATACCCAGTCTCACTGTGGTATAATACCCAGTCTCAATGGAGTATAATACCCAGTCTCAATGGAGTATAATACCCAGTCTCACTGTGGTATAATACCCAGTCTCAATGGAGTATAATACCCAGTCTCAATGGAGTATAATACCCAGTCTCAATGGAGTATAATACCCAGTCTCACTGGAGTACAATACCCAGTCTCACTGGAGTACAATATCCAGTCTCACTGGAGTATAATACCCAGTCTCACTGTAGTATAATACCCAGTCTCACTGGAGTATAATACCCAGTCTCACTGGAGTATAATACCCAGTCTCACTGGAGTATAATACCCAGTCTCATTGTCGTATAATACCCAGTCTCATTGTCGTATAATACCCAGTCTCATTGTAGTATAATACCCAGTCTCACTGGAGTATAATACCCAGTCTCATTGTAGTATAATACCCAGTCTCACTGTAGTATAATACCCAGTCTCATTGTAGTATAATACCCAGTCTCACTGGAGTATAATACCCAGTCTCATTGTAGTATAATACCCAGTCTCATTGTAGTATAATACCCAGTCTCATTCTAGTATAATACCCAGTCTCATTGGAGTATAATACCCAGTCTCACTGGAGTATAATACCCAGTCTCACTGGAGTATAATACCCAGTCTCACTGGAGTATAATACCCAGTCTCACTGGAGTATAATACCCAGTCTCATTGTAGTATAATACCCAGTCTCATTGTAGTATAATACCCAGTCTCACTGTGGTATAATACCCAGTCTCACTGTGGTATAATACCCAGTCTCATTGGAGTATAATACCCAGTCTCATTGGAGTATAATACCCAGTCTCATTGTAGTATAATACCCAGTCTTATTGTAGTATGATACCCAGTCTCATTGTAGTATAATACCCAGTCTCACTGGAGTATAATACCCAGTCTCACTGTGGTATAATACCCAGTCTCAATGGAGTATAATACCCAGTCTCAATGGAGTATAATACCCAGTCTCACTGTGGTATAATACCCAGTCTCAATGGAGTATAATACCCAGTCTCAATGGAGTATAATACCCAGTCTCACTGGAGTATAATACCCAGTCTCACTGGAGTATAATACCCAGTCTCACTGGAGTATAATACCCAGTCTCACTGGAGTATAATACCCAGTCTCACTGGAGTATAATACCCAGTCTCACTGGAGTATAATACCCAGTCTCATTGTAGTATAATACCCAGTCTCATTGCAGTATAATACCCAGTCACACTGGAGTATAATACCCAGTCTCACTGGAGTATAATACCCAGTCTCATTGTAGTATAATACCCAGTCTCACTGGAGAATAATACCCAGTCTCATTGTAGTATAATACCCAGTCTCACTGTAGTATAATACCCAGTCTCACTGGAGAATAATACCCAGTCTCACTGGAGTAGAATACCCAGTCTCATTGTAGTATAATACCCAGTCTCATTGTAGTATAATACCCAGTCTCACTGGAGTATAATACCCAGTCTCACTGGAGTATAATACCCAGTCTCACTGGAGTATAATATCCAGTCTCACTGGAGTATAATACCCAGTCTCATTGTGGTATAATACCCAGTCTCATTGTAGTATAATATCCAGTCTCACTGGAGTATAATACCCAGTCTCACTGTAGTATAATACCCAGTCTCATTGTAGTATAATACCCAGTCTCACTGGAGTATAATACCCAGTCTCACTGGAGTATAATACCCAGTCTCATTGTCGTATAATACCCAGTCTCATTGTCGTATAATACCCAGTCTCATTGTAGTATAATACCCAGTCTCACTGGAGTATAATACCCAGTCTCACTGGAGTATAATACCCAGTCTCATTGTGGTATAATACCCAGTCTCATTGTAGTATAATACCCAGTCTCACTGTAGTATAATACCCAGTCTCATTGTAGTATAATACCCAGTCTCACTGGAGTATAATACCCAGTCTCATTGTAGTATAATACCCAGTCTCATTGTAGTATAATACCCAGTCTCACTGGAGTATAATACCCAGTCTCACTGGAGTATAATACCCAGTCTCACTGGAGTATAATACCCAGTCTCACTGGAGTATAATACCCAGTCTCATTGTAGTATAATACCCAGTCTCATTGTAGTATAATACCCAGTCTCATTGTAGTATAATACCCAGTCTCACTGTGGTATAATACCCAGTCTCATTGTAGTATAATACCCAGTCTCATTGTAGTATAATACCCAGTCTTATTGTAGTATGATACCCAGTCTCATTGTAGTATAATACCCAGTCTCACTGGAGTATAATACCCAGTCTCACTGTGGTATAATACCCAGTCTCAATGGAGTATAATACCCAGTCTCAATGGAGTATAATACCCAGTCTCACTGTGGTATAATACCCAGTCTCAATGGAGTATAATACCCAGTCTCAATGGAGTATAATACCCAGTCTCAATGGAGTATAATACCCAGTCTCACTGGAGTATAATACCCAGTCTCACTGGAGTATAATACCCAGTCTCACTGGAGTATAATACCCAGTCTCACTGGAGTATAATATCCAGTCTCACTGGAGTATAATACCCAGTCTCATTGTAGTATAATACCCAGTCTCATTGTAGTATAATACCCAGTCTCACTGTAGTATAATACCCAGTCTCACTGGAGTATAATACCCAGTCTCATTGTCGTATAATACCCAGTCTCATTGTAATATAATACCCAGTCTCACTGGAGTATAATACCCAGTCTCACTGGAGTATAATACCCAGTCTCATTGTAGTATAATACCCAGTCTCACTGGAGTATAATACCCAGTCTCACTGGAGTATAATACCCAGTCTCACTGGAGTATAATACCCAGTCTCACTGGAGTATAATACCCAGTCTCATTGTAGTATAATACCCAGTCTCATTGCAGTATAATACCCAGTCTCACTGGAGTATAATACCCAGTCTCACTGGAGTATAATACCCAGTCTCATTGTAGTATAATACCCAGTCTCACTGGAGAATAATACCCAGTCTCATTGTAGTATAATACCCAGTCTCACTGTAGTATAATACCCAGTCTCACTGGAGTATAATACCCAGTCTCACTGGAGTAGAATACCCAGTCTCATTGTAGTATAATACCCAGTCTCATTGTAGTATAATACCCAGTCTCACTGGAGTATAATACCCAGTCTCACTGGAGTATAATACCCAGTCTCACTGGAGTATAATATCCAGTCTCACTGGAGTATAATACCCAGTCTCATTGTGGTATAATACCCAGTCTCATTGTAGTATAATACCCAGTCTCACTGGAGTATAATACCCAGTCTCATTGTAGTATAATACCCAGTCTCACTGGAGTAAAATACCCAGTCTCATTGTAGTATAATACCCAGTCTCATTGTAGTATAATACCCAGTCTCACTGGAGTATAATACCCAGTCTCATTGTAGTATAATACCCAGTCTCACTGGAGTATAATACCCAGTCTCACTGGAGTATAATACCCAGTCTCACTGGAGTATAATACCCAGTCTCATTGTAGTATAATACCCAGTCTCATTGTAGTATAATACCCAGTCTCACTGGAGTATAATACCCAGTCTCACTGGAGTATAATACCCAGTCTCACTGTGGTATAATACCCAGTCTCATTGTAGTATAATACCCAGTCTCACTGGAGTATAATACCCAGTCTCATTGTAGTATAATACCCAGTCTCATTGTAGTATGATACCCAGTCTCATTGTAGTATAATACCCAGTCTCACTGGAGTATAATACCCAGTCTCACTGTGGTATAATACCCAGTCTCAATGGAGTATAATACCCAGTCTCACTGTGGTATAATACCCAGTCTCAATGGAGTATAATACCCAGTCTCAATGGAGTATAATACCCAGTCTCACTGGAGTATAATACCCAGTCTCACTGGAGTATAATACCCAGTCTCAATGGAGTATAATACCCAGTCTCATTCCATTATAATACCCAGTCTCACTCAAGTATAATCCCCAGTCTCACTCCAGTATAATACCCAGTCTCATTCCAATATAATACCCGGATTTACTCCAGTACAATACCCAGTTCTCATTCCAGTACAATACCCAGTTCTCATTCCTGTACAATACCCAGTTCTCATTCTTGTACAATACCCAGTTCTCATTCCAATACCCATATAATACCCAGATTCACTCCCATATAATACCTGGTCACATTCCAGTATAATACCCAGTCTCACTGCAGTATAATACCTGGATTCACTCTAGTCTAATACCCAGATTCACTCCTGTATAATGCCCAGTCTCATTCCAGTAAATACCCTGCCAGGATATTGGTGCAAAGGTTTATGCTTTGCTATGTTATAGCATGAAGGTTTACACTGAGCATGTTACGGTGTGACGGTTTACACTAGACCGTGTTACAAGGTAAATACTTTCACTGTGCCATATTACAGTGTGACTGCAACATGTTATGGGGTAAAAGTCTAAACTTGTACTTTCATAGCTAAAAATGTAAAATCAAACCCTCATGTTTTGAAATTGTTTTAAATAAATTATTTTTCTTCTTGGCTAATTTTACCAGTAACATAGTTGTCTAAATGGAAATTATTAGACAATGAGCTAAATCTTTTGCAATTATCCTGAAGATTTAGTGTCCATCAGAAAATATGGACTCTAAACAAGTGTGTGAAGAATTGTGGAATATCAGCTCTATGCTTGGGTTGAGTGCTATGTATACACTAAACCAAGCGACTGAATTATTCAATAAGCCTGTATGTGTTTCCATGCACACATGGGCAGACAGTAAGGTGCAGTGAGGAAATATCACTTTTACAGAAGTGAGTTTAGGTGCACTGCAATGAAAATGTTTGTCCCTGATCATGAGTTACACTTAGTTCTGAACCAGATTCCAATCCTGTGTTGAAACAAGTGTTGAACCTTTAACATTGTAACACTAAAGGATTGGAGGTTAGTACATTGGGACCCAAGTCCCAACTCATTGGAAATGGCTGATGCCTCTTCAGCACAGGTGTGATATCAGAACATGTGCAGTAGAGGCAAATTATTATACTTTATTGGGTGAGGTCAGCCAAGAGCTATTTTACTAGCCTCAAACCGAACGGCGGTCTAAAAGGTGAACTATCCATGTTGAGCAAAGACAATTGGCAGCTGTGCTTTTCGATTCTTTAAATCTTGAATTACAAGTAAGCGTAAATCAAGTTGAAATAAGAGCTTTAGAAATCCTAAATCTGAACACCAAAATCTGCTAATACAGGCAGCTTGTGATATATGCAAATTATTAGGAACATTTGTTTAAACCTTATGGTGGTCTCTAACACTCCGTGGCCCCCAAAGCAAAATGCTGGGGCATGCCTGTCATGTCTGAATCTTGTAGTATTTTGGAGATGTGATGTAACATAAAGTACTTTTGCTGTCTTTAGATGGTAAAAGGTTGTCCTGACATTGGAGCCTGTTGGCCAGATGCAATTGGAAAGGTCACATTATTGTGGTTTATGCCGTTTCCCTCTTCTGTCCTCAACTCTCCTGATTTGCTTCAAGTAAACACTTTAATTTTCATGAAGCCCATTCCTTTCCTTCATCAGATGCATTTCTACAAGAATTGAGCTCCAGTCTTTCACCTGCTTTCCCAACACCCCACCCCCACCACAATACAAGTAGTATTGACTTCAAGTGGTAGAGAGGGAAAGGGGGGTTGGATTTAGTTGTTAGCTTGAGATCCTTTATTTTTTTACAAAACTTTGGTTCCTTGCTAGTGTACAGTGGGTCTTTAGTAACTCGCCCTAGTGGCCATTGTTTGTGCATGAGCCTTGATGGTGAGTGTCAACGGGCTATTTGACTGTTGGTGGAGGGGAATCACAGACGAGGCCAAGACGGCCCTCAACTGACTTCCTCATAGCAGGGTCACTGGATAGTGATCAGGAGAAGGAACTTTCCCTAATCTGGGATGCTGATGTGAATTGTATTAACTCGACTGCCGTCTTGAATGAGATCAGCTAACTCAGCATAGACCAGTGATTGAACCTGAAACCTTCCTGATCTGTATCAAGAAAGAAATAGAAGTGTCAGGATAGAGAAAAGTCATTTGGCCCATCAAATCTCATCTTTTCAGTACCTTAACTTTCTCATTATAATAATCTCAATGTTTTTATCTCTACTACCAGGTCAATAGATTATTTTAGACATTTATTATTGTTCAATTAAAGAAGTTGTTGCTTCTCTGCACCCTCTTCAATACATGTTTATGCTTTTTGTGATATTATGACTGGAATTAAACACAGTACTCCAGTGGGGTCTGACCTTGGTTCTTGCTATATATCACAGCATATATCTCAGTTATTTGTGTAAATGTGGCTTTTTTCAGCCCACCTCAAGTGCTTCTGGGTGATTGATTCCTTGCTGTACCTTGACTGCATTCTGGCTTGGTCTGGCCTGGCCCAACCCAGGCCAGTGTGCTTTGAAACCTGCTCCAGCCTTGCCTCAAATGCTCCTGATGAGCCCCGACTGGGAGCAATGTCACGGGAGATCTGAATCTCACTGATTTTTTTGGCAATTTTTGCACCTTTTGTGCTGTTCTCAATCGCACTAAAAAAAAAGGAAAAGTTACTGATTATTTAAATATGCCATATTTTGTCACGTGGATATGCCGTTTTGAGTAACTTTCTATAGTGAATATATTAAAAACTAGCTCCTAATATACTAAAAGCTATTTTGTAGGGTAAGAAATAATTTAGAGTTGGCTCACTATAGCCAGTTTTGTGTTCTCTTGTATATTTGATTCAAATTCAAATGTGAACACATGCAACAACCTGTACTGAAGTATATTACATAAAGTGAAATGTAGCTAGTCTGGCAGTGATTGCACGCTCTGTACCAACATGTTTGCCTAGTTCAGTGATTACATAATTTCTCCTTTGAATCCATTTTCTTGGTATGTAACCTTAGTTCTGTGAAATTCCATCAATATAAACCTATCCATTTCCAAGCAACTGGTTGTTGGAAAGAACATATTACAAAACCCAAATCTTAATAACTCAAAAAGGCAAGTGTTTCTCACACTTTAGACATTAAATTTGTTTTCAAACTGCAAATAAAATGTTCTGCTCTTGATGCCGGGTAATGTGGAAATGGAAATGAAGGCTATGTCAATTCCGTAATTGGTGATAAATTGAAGAAATACAAGAGGAATGTTCAGAGGGACACAGACCATTGTAATATCAAAAAATAGAGAAAGCCAAAAAGGGTTATGATGGAGAGGGGGCTACCAACAAATCCAGTGTCATTAGATTATGTTTATGACATTATTTTCCAGTTACATTCAATGCTGCCATGCTACGGTTCAAATTATCTCCTTCCTCGACATTTAGGCCTATTTTGTAATTTTACATTCGACTGACTGCAGCTGTTTCAGACGTAGACTTGTTCTTTGTTTTAGTACAGCTGGAAACGTTGACCGTGAAGACGGGTAATGGAGATTTTCTCTGAAAAAGATTGACCTTGTACTCACCAAATATTGTCCTGGAAGTCAAAATGGCTTGAAAGAGATTTTCAGTTTCATCGAAGGCAATGCACATCTATGGTTAGATTAAAATGGCTGCCTTGTACTTGGATTTATTTCTAGGTTATGTCAAGGAATCAGTTTAGAGGCCTAGATTAACTCCAATATAATACAAGAGACATTCGAGAGAAAAAGTTTGATGTTTACTTTTGGCTTTTTGATTCCAATATCATTGGAAAAATTTGGAAAGTGAGCAATACTCTTCACATTTTATCAGCCTACATTCAATTGCTGGTGCAGCGGACACACTGGTGAAAGCTGCAATATATTATATGGAAAATATCAAGGCTGTCCACATGCACAACATTTACCATTTAAGTCAATGCTCAAGAAGAAAATGACTTGAACAGTTCATTTCCATTATTTGGCCAATTTAATGTGTGCAGCCCATTATATTTTTCTGTATAAACATTAGTTTCTCTCAAATTAGCCCACTTCTTAAATGTACTTTCCCACCTGCCTTTCTCAGCCCCACTTGTTTATATAGGAACTGTGGTGAAACTTGTGACTTTATTTTGTTTGACTGGGGGTGGGAAGGGAAGTTTTATTGAAATTCTCCTCGTGATCATCTTGGATCTGCAGTCTTTCCCATATAAACAAATAGGGCTGGGAGTTTAGCTCCAACCTTTTAATGAATTCTCTGTTACCAACTTATTTACAGCTAGTTACAGTCAGAGGCACCTGCTTAGGCTTAGCATTGGCGAGCAGGAATGAGGCACAGCACACACATGTTGTTATACCTCATGATTCTGACAGCCTGGTAAGTAATATCGCTCAAATTTTCTTTATCAGCAAGAATCCTGAGTTAATGACAAGTCAATGCAGTTTCCCTTTGAATTACAGATTTACCTATTCTTACCTTGAGTCAAGGGTCTGCTTCCCTGTCAAATGATCCCAAGCAAACGTATGCTGACTCCTTTTGTGAGTTGTGCAGATTTAGATTAACAGATCCCCTTAAGTCGACAGCTATGCACAATCATTTAGAGAGAAAGGCCCAAGCTCCCCAACTCCTAACTGCTCTTCAACTGCATAGCCATCCAGCCAGTCTATCAACTGTTTAAGTTCAATTGCTATCAACAGTTTAAGTTCAATTTTAAAGTTTACATTTTTAAGTTTCTGTCAGGCTTCAGCAGAGAGAGCTGCTGTAGTTAGTTAATTGGTTAGCTAGATTAAACTGGTTCCTGAAAGAGGAGCAGGCCTGACTCATCTGAGTCACAAACAGTAGAAATACAGGGGCCTGTTAGTGCAACCAGCACTGAGTCCAGCAGGCACAGAGTGAGACAGCTGAGAGGTTGGTGAGTGTGGGAGCTCGGTGAAGTGGGGGAAGGAGGTGCTGCTTTGCCTTGCTTTTCCTAACTTTTTCCGCAGAGCGGTGGCGGACCTGAGCAGCAGAAGATTGAGAGTGGGGAATAAAAGCAGCAGCAGACCTGCAACAAGAGACGTCACAGGTGAGGCAGGAGAGTCTGAGAGGTAAGCACAGTATAAAAGGAGAGACCGAGAGTGGGAGGAGAGTCTGAGAGGTGAA
The DNA here is from genome assembly GCF_035084215.1 of Heptranchias perlo. Classification (NCBI taxonomy): domain Eukaryota; kingdom Metazoa; phylum Chordata; class Chondrichthyes; order Hexanchiformes; family Hexanchidae; genus Heptranchias; species Heptranchias perlo. The sequence goes on along the minus strand of NC_090341.1, from coordinate 26,316,207 downwards.
TGCAGTGTAACTCTAAGGCAAGAGATGGCAGCAGAGCTCGCACCCGTGATATGCTCCTCCTGCACTATGTGGGAAGTCATGGACGCTACCAGTGTCCCTGGTGACCATGTATGCAGGAAGTGTGTCCAGCTGCAGCTACTGGCTAACCGCATTTCAGAGCTGGAGCTGCGGGTGGATTCGCTGTGGAGCATCCGTGATGCTGAGACTATCGTGGATAGCACGTTCAGTGAGGTGGTCACACCGCAGGTAAAGATTACGCAGGCAGAAAGGAAATGGGTGACCGCCAGGCAGAGTAAAAGGACTAGGCAGGTAGAGCAGGAGTCTCCTGGGGCCATCTCCCTCTCAAACAGATATACCACTTTGGATACTGTTGGGGGAGATGGCTTATCAGGAGAAAGCAGCAAGAGCCAAGTTCGTGGCACCACGGGTGGCTCTGCTGCACAGAAGGGGAGGAAGAAAAGTGGCAGGGCTGTAGTGATAGGGGATTCAATTGTAAGGAGAACAGATAGGCGTTTCTGCGGCCGCAAACATGACTCCAGGATGGTATGTTGCCTCCCTGGTGCCAGGGTCAAGGATGTCGCAGAGCGGCTACAGGGCATTCTGGAGGGGGAGGGTGAACAGCCAGTAGTCGTGGTCCATATCGGTACCAACGACATAGGTAAAAAAAAGGATGAGGTCCTGCAAGGTTAATTTATGGAGTTAGGAGATAAATTAAAAAGCAGGACTTCAAAGGTAGTGATCTTAGGATTATGATCAGGGCCACGTGCTAGTGAGTATTGGAACAGGAGAATAGACCGGATGAATGCGTGGCTACAGGGATGGTGTAGGAGGGAGGGATTTAGATTCCTGGGACATTGGGACTGGTTCTGGGGAAGGTGGGACCTGTACAAGCGGGACGGGTTACACCCGAGCAGGACCGGGACCAATGTCCTCGCGGGGGCGTTTGCTAGTGCTGTTGGGGAAGGTTTACACTAGAGTGGCAGGGGGATGGAAACCTGAGCGGGGAGTCAGAAGGGAGTAAAGTTGAGAACAGCAAGAGAGGGGAAGACCCAGGGGAAATTTACAATACAAATAGTACAAACAGTTGTTCAAGAACAAGTGAAAGGGAAAAGCGTAGAGCAGCAGAAAGAAAGTGTACTCTAGGCACTACAGATAAAGTGAAAACTAGAAGGCGTAAGGCGATTAACCCAGCATCAAAGCTGAAGTTCAGGCTAGGGTGTGTGGCCCAACTAAAAGTTCTATATACAAATGCACAGAGTATAAGGAATAAATTAAATGAATTACAGGTTCAAATTCAAATTGGAGGGTATGACATGATAGCTATTACTGAGACATGGCTGCAGGATGGTCAGGATTGGGAACTAAATATATCGGGTTATAAGGTCTACAGGAGAGATAGGGAAGATGAAGAGGGGGAGGAATAGCCTTAGCGATTAGAGATGAAATCACTTCAATGATAAAGGAGGATATAACGAGCGGTAAGCAGCCAACAGAGACCTTATGGGTTGAAATGAGAAATAGGAAAGGATCTAAGACTATAGTGGGAGTTGTATGTAGAACCCCTGGCAGCAGCTCTGAAGTGCTAGATTGTATAAATGCAGAGGTTAGACAAGCGTGTAACACAGGCATAGCAGTCTTAATGGGGGACTTTAACCTTCACATAGATTGGGAAAAGCAGACTAGCAACTGTCAGAAAGGTAGCGAATTTCTTGAGTGTGTTCGGGATAGTTTTCTTTTGCAGTATGTCCTAGAGGCAACAAGGGGGCAAGCCATACTAGAATTAGTAATGAGTAATGAACCAGATTTAGTTAACAGCTTAACTGCACGTGAACATCTATCCAATAGCTATCATAACATGATCGAGTTCAATGTAGTGTTTGAAAGGAAAAATAGTGAATCAGCTGCTAAGATTCTAGACTTGGGTAAGGCCAACTTCAATGGGATGAGACAGAGACTGTCCACAGTAAACTGGGCAAATCTGTTAATGGGTAAAATGACTGGTGATCACTGGGAAATGTTTAAAGAAACATTTAACGTGATACAGAATCGGTTTATACCCCTCAGGGGCAAGAACTCTACTTGCCAAAAAAAAACAGCCATGGACAACTAAAGAGGTAAGGGACAGTATAAGACATAAGGAAAGGACATACAAAAAGGCAAAAAATGGCACAGATCCTGTGAATGGGAAAGATACAAAGATACAAAGGGTCACAAAACAGATAGTAAGAGCTACAAAAAGAGAGTATGAAAAGAAACTTGCAAGGGATATCAAAACCAATACGAAGAACTTTTATAGTTACATTAGGAAAAAGAGGGTGGTCAGGAGCAGTGTTGGCCCCTTAAAAACTGAAAGTGGAGATATTGTCATTGACAATGGGGAAATGGCAGACATGTTGCGTCAGTATTTACAGTAGAAAAAGAGGACAGCATGCCGGAAATCCCAAGAAAACTAATATTGAATCGGGGACTGGGATTCGATAATATTAACATAAGTAAAGCAACAGTAATGAAGAAAACAATAGCACTAAAGAGTGACAAATCCCCAGGACAAGATGGTTTGCATCCCAGGGTTTTAAAGGAAGTAGGTGAGCACATTGCAGATGCCCTAACTATAATCTTTCAAAGTTCTCTAAATTCAGGAACTGTCCCTCTAGATTGGAAAATTGCACACGTCACTCCACTTTTTAAGAAAGGAGAGAGAGGGAAACCAGGGAATTATAGACCAGTTAGCCTAATATCTGTTGTGGGGAAAATGCTGGAGTCTATAATTAAGGATAGGGTGACTGAACACGTTGAGAATTTTCAGTTAATCAGAGAGCCAGCATGGATTTGTGAAAGGTAGGTCATGCCTGACAAACCTGATTGAATTTTTTGAAGAGGTGACTAAAGTAGTGGACAGGGGAATGTCAATGGATGTTATTTATATGGACTTCCAGAAGGCATTTGATAAGGTCCCACATAAGAGACTGTTAGCTAAGATAGAAGCCCATGGAATCGAGGGAAAAGTACGGACTTGGTTAGGAAGTTGGCTGAATGAAAGGCGACAGAGAGTAGGGATAATGGGTAGGTACTCATATTGGCAGGATGTGACTAGTGGAGTCCCGCAGGGATCTGTCTTGGGGCCTCAATTATTCACAATATTTATTAACGACTTAGATGAAGGCATGGAAAGTCTCATATCTAAGTTTGCCGATGACACAAAGATTGGTGGCATTGCAAGCAGTGTAGATGAAAACATAAAACTACAAAGCAATATTGATAGATTAGGTGAATGGGCAAAACTATGGCAAATGGAATTCAATGTAGACAAATGTGAGGTCATCCACTTTGGATCAAAAAAGGATAGAACAGGATACTAAATGGTAAAAAGTTAAAAACAGTGGATGTCCAAAGGGACTTAGGGGTTCAGGTACATAGATCATTGAAGTGTCATGAACAGGTGCAGAAAATAATCAAGAAGGCTAATGGAATGCTGGCCTTTATATCTAGAGGACTAGAGTACAAGGGGGCAGAAGTTATGCTGCAGCTTTACAAAACCCTGGTTAGACCGCACCTGGAGTACTGTAAGCAGTTCTGGGCACCGCACCTTCGAAGGACATATTGGCCTTGGAGGGAGTGCAGCGTAGGTTTACTAGAATGATACCTGGACTTCAAGGGTTAAATTATGAGAAGTTGGGGTTGTCTTCTCTGGAGTTTCGAAGGTTAAGGGATGATCTGATCGAAGTTTATAAGATAATAAGGGGAACAGATAGGGTGGATAGAGAGAAACTATTTCCGCTGGCTGGGGATTCTAGGAGTAGGGGGCACAGTCTAAAAATTAGAGCCAGACCTTTCAGGAGCAAGATTAGAAAACATTTCTACACACAAAGGGTGGTAGAAGTTTGGAACTCTCTTCCGCAAACGGCAATTGATACTAGCTCAATTGCTGAATTCAAATCTGAGATAGATAGCTTTTTGGCAACCAAAGGTATTAAGGGATATGGGCCAAAGGCAGGTATATGGAGTTAGATCACAGATCAGCCATGATCTTATCAAATAGCGGAGCAGGCACGAGGGGCTGAATGGCCTACTCCTGTTCCTATGTTCCTATGTTCCTATGTTTCTAGTGTGGCACAGGCAGTTATAAATGCTGGGTCTCGCAATTCCACGCTTTAGCAGCTGTATGTGAAGTCAATAATAAATGGAGCAAAAGGTCAATCAACATCCTCTTTCATATGGCGGGAGTACAGAGAGAAGGGCATGCTGGATGGCTGCTACAAGACCCAAAACAATAATCTGGTGATAGCTCAGGGTCTACAAGCTTGTGACAGATCTCATATTGGCAGTGCGATATACCCTTCTTTATCATTGGTTAAGTGTTAAAGTCTCTGAGGTAGAAACTAGATCTCATTGCGCTCATTTTACGGAAGAAAAATTTCGAGGACCCATGTGACCGAAGACATCCGACCCGATATTTGGTCGAGCCATTTTCCAGACATCCCTGGCGGACACCTAAAACACTTCTTAGACCCCTTACATATGTAAATGAAGGGCCTATTTTAGAACCCTCTCTGGGAAATTGAATAGCGATGAGTGGAGCAGGAGTTGAACCTCCTCTGCTCAGGATTCTTCAGCGGCTGGTACGTTCAAAAAAAAATTCAAAACTCATTCCTGTGGAACCAGAAGGAGCATAAGTACTGTCCCAAACTCCTCAGTACTCCCCCCAGACATTCATCTTAAAATGGATGAGCTGCCTGTGGATGCGCAACAGGCAGCAACAGCTCACCCAAATAATATTAATGAGGCCCGAGGCCTGAGGTCCAATTGAAGGCCGGCCTCAGGCCTTGTGCACGGCGCCCATTTCTGACCCCTAAATGGGCCTAAAGGAATTTCCACCCTTTGTGTTTTGCCCTTTTCTAACTGTTTACTTTCTACTTTTTTTATTTTTCAATCATGTGATGGAAAACCGTTCTCCACAATTTAAATTTTCTCCCCATCATTTCTCACCAAAAAAAATTACATAATCAAATTATAGCAAATAGATTCTGAAAATCAACTGCCTTGACAGTTTCTCGTTCACCTCTCTATATACCTCTAAAAATCAAGTTTCATATTGCCAGCACATTAAAAAGTCAGGAAGTAAGGTTTTTTAGACGGATAGTACAAGGAGTTATAAGATTTTTAAATCTATTACTCGTCGATCTTGTGACATTTCACACAGGGAGTCGAGGCTAAGTATCATCTTCGGATGAAGCAGAGTTGGAGGACAGGGGTAATTGCACCATGACGTGGTGATGTAATTCAGTCCCCACTTTAAGGTTATATAAAATGTATCCTTATTTTTGTATTTCCAAATATAAATTCGTATGTCCACATTTATAACGAAACTGCATTTATAAACTTCTTGTGCTGTAATTACACACTACTACCAGTGGTGCTGCAGCGCCTCCAGAAGGGGGGAGTGTATAATTACAGCATGACAAGTTTACATAGGCAATTTCCATTATAAATATGGACATAGGAATTTATAATGGAAAAAATTAACAGGAAGTGCACATAGATATAAGATTTTAAATATATTATAGATATGTAATTTTATACAATTAAAATGTTAAATGTAATGACATATCTTGCATATATTTTTAATTTCTAAATATCAGGTTCATTCTAGTTATGTGTATTGCAATTTTTTTCTAATTATTATATAATGAATTCTAGAAGCAGATGAGTTGCAGATTTATTTACTTATGTAACAACAGTACATGAAGGCACAATTTTATTTCATTATTTACCTGGATTTTCTGCACATTGACTATGAATAGGTGAAGAGCCAACTCTATTTACTTATGTTCAGGCTTTTTCTAATCTGTGAACAATTCCATGTGCAGTGCACTGGTAAGATGTTAAAAGTTTGAGCTGATTAAAATCGTACTGACCTAAAATTAGAACATTGTTTCAACCAGCTTTGTTAGATAAGAGACAAAATCAAATTAGTTTAAAATCACAAACTGGTTCAGCTGAATTGTTGGTACACCATCTTTGCTGTATTTCCATCCCCTTAAGACTGGAAGCGAACTCTCGTAGACTGGTTTTATCAGTTATTTGGTTAATGTAAGTAAAATATAAAGTCATTACGGTGTCATGTGTATTTGCTGTAGAGTCTGTTCCAGGGGAGAAGAATCACTTTGCCTTTGTGGTGTTATGATTTCAGCACATTGTTAATCTTTCTGAGCACCTGTGTGGGTCAGCACATCAGAAACACTTGGAAATGAATTGAATAGGTTCCTTCAGGTAACTCTGTTTCACTGATTCAGTAAGCTTTAGTCATTAATCAAAAGGGGCAGCAAGACAAAAACTAGGCAATATGGTTTGACATGCTTATGGATTGTATCCAGTAATGAGCCTTTATCTGATTAATTAGTGAGGAATACCATCAGTAACTTCATCTTGGAGGAAAGATATGTAAAATATGATTTCAGTTGTTGAACACCCGATCCACCTGAGTAGTATAGATTCATTACTAAGCTGCAGCTTTGCAAGCCTTCTAATCCCAGACCAGCAAGTATAAGGCAGATACTGACAAAGAGTTGATTAGGGAGGCTATAGAACTAGGCTGGGATCACAGAACCAAACTGCAAAATGAGAGATGAAAAGGCAAGTTTGGTGTTTCTACAGTACAATCAACAACAAGAACAACTTGCATTTATATAGCACATTTAACGCAATAAAACACAATGTGCTTCACAGGAGTATCATGAAATAAAATTTGACACCGAGCCACATAAGGAGATATTAGGACAGGTGACCAAAAGCTTGGTAAAAGAGGTAGGTTTTAAGGAATGTCTTAAATGAGGAGAAAGAGGTAGAGAGGTGGAGAGGTTTAGGGCAGGAATACCAGAGCTTAGGGCCTATGCAGCTGAAGGCTCGGCCGCCAATGGTGGAGCGATTAAAATTGGGGATGTGCAAGAGATCAGAATTGTAGGAGCGCAGAGATCTTGGAGGGTTGTAGAGCTGGAGGAGGTTACAGAGATAGGGAGGGGCGAAACCATGGAGGGATTTGAAAACAAGGATGAGAATTTTTTAATTGAGGCGTGGCCATTGAGCACAAACCTCAATATAAATTAATAATGTGCTCACTGAAGGCCTTTATGATGTAGTTGATTAGCATTCTGTCCTTTTACATGTGGGTCCTGTGTTTGAATCTCTAATGGTTTAAAAGACTGAATTTTCTCGACCTCTCTTAGGATGATTGCCTTTTCCAGGATTCAGTTTTCATTACATGGTGTTTTAGGAATCTTAACTTTATCCAAATAAATCTTTGAGCGTTACTTTTTTAAATTGCATTCTTACATATAGAAATTCTCGGGAAAATACCTCATTATATTAGTATTAAAAATATGTCAATCCCTTTACTGGGCTTTGTGTGTTGCTGCAGGGTCAAATTCTGAAGAACAGTGTTACTTCCAGGCAATAAATATACCTCCAAACTGTAGTGTGTACAATTCTGTTGAACCCTAAGATAATGAGAAGGAGAAGGATTTGCTGTTGGCAACAGAACATACTCAGGACTTCTGAACACAAGGGATATGCATTTCTGCCATGAATGCGTGACGGTGTTTTACTAATTGAAATAAAGTGATGACCAACGGAGTGGAGTGGGAGAATGGGAAGGGGATTTTCTGCATATTGCTTGCTGTATATCAAATATTTGGTAAAATATAAATGACTGAATCACAGAAGATAATCTTTTGAAATAGTTCTAGAAATAGAGCTTGGAGAAGCTGGGATTGTTCTCCTTAGAACAGAGGAGGTTAAGGGGAGACCTAATGCAAGTATTCAAAATTATGAGGGGTTTTGATGGAACCAGTAAGGAGAAACTGTTTCCTCTGGTAAGTAGATCAGTAACCAGAGGTCATAGACTTAAAATAATTGGCAAAAGAACTAGAGGGGAAAGGAGGAGAATTTTTTTCACAGTAGGTTGTTAAGATCTGGAACTCACTACCTGAAAGGGAAGTGGAATCTGATTCCATAGGAACTTTCAAAAGGCGACTGGACATGTACTTGAAGAGGGCTAATTTGCTATTGTGTGGGACTAAAGTGTACAGCTCTTTCAAAGAGCTGGCAAAGGCACGACGGGCCGAATGGCTGCCTCTGTATTGTAAGATTCTATGATTCTAAATATGCAGTATCAGCATCTGAAAGAAAAAGAAAGGTTAATGTTTTGGATGTGACCCTTCAAAACCCAGTTCTGATGAAGTACCCCACCTGAGACAACCTCTTTCCCTTTCAGATTCTGACCAACTTTCTGTGGATTCTCTGCATTTACTGCTTTTTTTTTCAAATTTATAGCATTTGCATTAAAAAAAAATCTTACATAAGATTTGAGTTTGCAACTTCTTCACTGGACAGATGCATTTTTCTCCCTGGTTAAGAACCCTAAAATATCAGGCAGAGCACTGGATGTTGCAACCAATGCACATTTGATTCCTCACCCTGCTGAATTTCTTATCTCCGCTGTATCACTATGGAAAGCCACTGAGAGGAAACCAGCCACCATGGTCTTTCCGCCTCTGCAATCTCAGTTTTATTTCAACTTAGATAGAGGGGAGGAAAATATTTTCTCTGCCAGCTATAAGAATATAATTATCTGGCTGGTTTATCTTGGGCTAATCCTTATCTGTATTCTCAAAAGCTGTATTTTGTGTATTTAACCTACAACCTGAGCTGAATTTTACTTAATGGTGAAATCTTAACATAAATTACCTCATTCCTCTTGGGTCAAATAATCAGAAATCCCATAATGTGACAACTGTCAATACAATACAACACAAAATATAATGTTTTAACCTGCACATTATCAGCACCACCCATCCTGGGAATTCACAATTGCTGTCTTGTTGGTCAATTGTATTAATGATGCATGTTATCCAAATAGCCTAGGAGATCCTGATGGATGCTTATAGATGGATTTCCCTGAACACACAGATGCCATGTAACAAGATTACAACAAAACAAAGAAAACCATTTCACAATTTAAATAAAACTGTATGTGATGGTCACTTAACAGAAATTCACCTTTTCTAATCAGCACATTTTATAAACTTGTATGTGGAGGTGCCAAACACCCTCAACAATTTCCAGTTAATCAAACATAGAAATGAGACACTTTGATCTTGGGATCAAAACAGCTCTTTGATATCTCATTTGGAAGCTTTTAATTGAAAATGGAGAACAAACCACATATTTGTAATAAAGCAGCTACGATGCCCTTCATTATTATCATGTGTGTGAAAACATTATCAAGTGTAATGGTGCTGTTGGTTTGTAATTGTACATTTTGTAACTTTAGTATAGATTCCCCACTCAATGAATTTATTATTAAAACCACCTGAGAGATAACGCTGTCATAGATGAAGTGCAGTGTGATCTATTTCCCAGAATGCAAAAGGGCTTGAAAGTGCAGACTGTTGTTAGATTTTCAATAAGTAAACTTACCCACAAAGATCCCCCAGAGGTCATCACTGACCCTTACAAATCTATTGGCATGGTGTTGTGGCAGTTTTAAGTGGAGGTTGTGCTCTGAGCTGTGTGAACAATTTTGTCAGAAAGTTTTTTGTTTATTTAAGGGATGGGAGGAGAGTGTCCTGACCTGATTCTGTCACGGTGTTGCACTCTTACCTTTTCTGTGTTTCTTGGATTTGTGCATAAATAGAATCCTGTTGCTGTGCAGAACAAAAAAAGGTTTCTGATTTGAACTGAATGTACCAGACCTGGCAAGTCTGTGTTATAAATGACTGTCAGATGTCAGTCAAGATTAGATTGTGTTCACATTTGTTGCAGAGATTGCTATCTACCTTTCCCAGATATGATGTTATTGGTAAATCTGCTGTTTAATTTTAGATATACGGTAGTGATTTGAATGCACTTTTGAATCCCGTCATTTCCTTCCTCTGCTCCGTCTCACCTTATTGTTTTTCTACCTTAATTCCATCCTGTGGCCAAGACGGTGGGCAACCTTGTCTGGTTTTCTGCCAATGCCACTCTCCAACAAGAGACTGGAAGTTGGAAAACGGCATCACAGGGCAACTTATAGTGATAACGTTTCTAGCTTCACAATGCCATCATTTCACTTATTGTGGAATATAAAGCAGGCCCAGATTCACTAGAGCTAGGATGATTGCTAAGAATCCCAAGTGGAAATGCATTGGTTCTTAACGACACAAAGAAATGCTCCCCCATTGTAGATTTAATGTGACACATAGTGTTTATTGGAGACATTGAGAGCTTATCTTCTGAATCCTAGGAAACCTCCTGCTGATTACCACCTACCGTCCTCCCTCAGCTGATGAATCAGTCCTCCTCCATGTTGAACACCACTTGGAGGAAGCACTGAGGGTAGCAAGGGCACAAAACATACTCTGGGTGGGGGACTTCAATGTCCATCACCAAGAGTGGCTCGGTAGCACCACTACTGACCGAGCTGGCCGAGTCCTGAAGGACATAGCTGCCAGACTGGGCCTGCGGCAGGTGGTGAGCGAACCAACACGAGGGAAAAACTTACTTGACCTTGTCCTCACCAATCTATCTGTCGCAAATGCATCTGTCCATGACAGTATTGGTAGGAGTGACCACCGCACAGTCCTCGTGGAGATGAAGTCCCGTCTTCGCACTGAGGACACCATCCAACGTGTTGTGTGGCACTATCACCGTGCTAAATGGGATAGATTCAGAATAGATCTAGCCGCTCAAAACTGGGCATCCATGAGGCATTGTGCGCCATCAGCAGCAGCAGAATTGTATTCCAGCACAATCTGTAACCTCATGGACCGGCATATTCCTCACTCTATCACTATCAACAAGCCAGGAGATCAACCCTGGTACAATGAGGAGTGTAGAAGAGCCTGCCAGGAGCAGCACCAGGCATACCTAAAAATGAGGTGCCAACCTGGTGAAACTACAACTCAGGACTACATGCGTGCTAAACAGCGGAAGCAACATGCTATAGACAGAGCTAAGCGATTCCACAACCAACGGATCAGATCAAAGCTCTGCAGTCCTGCCACATCCAATCGTGAATGGTGGTGGACAATTAAACAACTAACGGGAGGACGAGGCTCTGCAAACATCCCCATCCTCAATGATGGCGGAGTCCAGCACGTGAGTGCAAAAGACAAGGCTGAAGCGTTTGCGACCATCTTCAGTCAGAAGTGCCGAGTGGATGATCCATCTCGGCCTCCTCCCGATATCCTCAGCATCACAGAAGCCAGTCTTCAGCCAATTCGATTCACTCCACGTGACATCAAGAAACGGCTGAGTGCACTGGATACAGCAAAGGCTATGGGCCCCGACAACATCCCAGCTGTAGTGCTGAAGACTTGTGCTCCAGAACTAGCTGCGCCTCTAGCCAAGCTGTTCCAGTACAGCTACAACACTGGCATCCACCCGACAATGTGGAAAATTGCCCAGGTATGTCCTGTCCACAAAAAGCAGGACAAATCCAATCCAGCCAATTACCGTCCCATCAGTCTACTCTCAATCATCAGCAAAGTGATGGAAGGTGTCGTCGACAGTGCTATCAAGCGGCACTTACTCACCAATAACCTACTCACCGATGCTCAGTTTGGGTTCCGCCAGGACCACTCGGCTCCAGACCTCATTACAGCCTTGGTCCAAACATGGACAAAAGAGCTGAATTCCAGAGGTGAGGTGAGAGTGACTGCCCTTGACATCAAGGCAGCATTTGACCGAGTGTGGCACCAAGGAGCCCTAGTAAAATTGAAGTCAATGGGAATCAGGGGGAAAGCTCTCCAGTGGCTGGAGTCAAAGCTAGCGCAAAGGAAGATGGTAGTGGTTGTTGGAGGCCAATCATCTCAGCCCCAGGACATTGCTGCAGGAGTTCCTCAGGGCAGTGTCCTAGGCCCAACCATCTTCAGCTGCTTCATTAATGACCTTCCCTCCATCATAAGGTCAGAAATGGGGATGTTCGCTGATGATTGCACAGTGTTCAGTTCCATTCGCAACCCCTCAAATAATGAAGCAGTCCGAGCCCGCATGCAGCAAGACCTGGACAACATCCAGACTTGGGCTCATAAGTGGCAAGTAACATTCGCGCCAGGTAAGTGCCAGGCAATGACCATCTCCAACAAGAGAGAGTCTAACCACCTCCCCTTGACATTCAACGGCATTACCATCGCCGAATCCCCCACCATCAACATCCTGGGGGTCACCATTGACCAGAAACTTAACTGGACCAGCCACATAAATATTGTGGCTACGAGAGCAGGTCAGAGGCTGGGTATTCTGCGGTGAGTGACTCACCTCCTGACTCCCCAAAGTCTTTCCACCATCTACAAGGCACAAGTCAGGAGTGTGATGGAATACTCTCCACTTGCTTGGATGAGTGCAGCTCCAACAACACTCAAGAAGCTCAACACCATCCAAGATAAAGCAGCCCGCTTGATTGGCACCCCGTCCACCGCCCTAAACATTCACTCCCTTCACCACCGGCGTACTGTGGCTGCAGTGTGTACCATCCACAGGATGCACTGTAGCAACTCGCCAAGGCTTCTTCGACAGCACCTCCCAAACCCGCGACCTCTACCACCTAGAAGGACAAGAGCAGCAGGCACATGGGAACAACACCACCTGCACGTTCCCCTCCAAGTCACACACCATCCTGACTTGGAAATATATCGCCGTTCCTTCATCGTCGCTGGGTCAAAATCCTGGAACTCCCTTCCTAACAGCACTGTGGGAGAACCGTCACCACACGGACTGCAGCGGTTCAAGAAGGCGGTTCACCACCACCTTCTCAAGGGCAATTAGGGATGGGCAATAAATGCCGGCCTCGTCAGCGATGCCCACATCCCATGAACGAATAAAAAAAATCATATGATTTTACTTTAACATATCAGATGGATATTAATTTTGAAAGTAAAAATTGGAAGACATTGCATGTATGCTACACTCACATGGCTGACATTTGGGAAAATTACATCAGCAAATGCCAGGGAAAGAAAAAGCCGCAAAATCCAGAAAGAAGTGGAAATTATGCTGTGCATTATTATTGTACAAACATTTATATCAAGTATGTTATTTTGACAGATCAACCTGTTTATTTGAATCGAAAATAGATTAACCTGTTTATTTTAAACTGGTCAATTGAAACTGGTCAACGCATCCATTAAAGTACCGAACAAAGGAATTTGATACGAGTGTGTTGAGCATTTGTACAATTTGATTTTCTAGCTAATATTGCCATTATTTACCCAAAGCACTTCTTCCAGGTGAAGCAGTGGTTTAATTGTACTTATTTCAATTTAGTATACTGTATTCGCTGCTCACAATGCAGTCTCCCCTGCAATAGGGAGACCAAATGCAGATTGGGTGATCACTTTGCTGGACACCTCCGCTCAGTCCACAAGCGTGACCCTGACCTGCCGGTCGCTTGCCATTTTAATTCCCCGTCCCACTCCCACTCTGAACTATCTGACCTTGGCCTCTTACACTGTTACAATAAAGCTCAACGGAAGCTCGAGGAACAGTGCCTCATCTTTTGTTTCGGCACTTTACAACCTTCCGGACTCAACATTGATTTTGATATCTTTGGACCATAACCACTGCTCCCATTTTTTCAGTCAGCAGGTGCTGGTAATGGTTCTGCTGTTGCCATTTACAGCTCCTCTAGACCCATCTTTTGTTTCTTAACCTGTCCCATTATCACCCTCCTTGCCTTGCACCATCATCCCTTTTGTCATTTAATCACTCTTGCCCTATACTCTACCACAGACCTTCCCTTTTGTTCTTTCTTTCCTCCCCTCCCTCCTTCCCCCCCCCCACCTTTCCCTGGCTCTGTAGTTGCCTAAAAACTGTTAACTCTTTAACATCTTCCAGTTCTGACGAAAGGTCTTCGACCTGAAACATTAACTCTGTTTCTCCACAGATGCTGCCTGAATGCTGAGCTTTTTGCTGTTTTTATTGCTGTTAAACTGTCATCGTTTTAAAAAATAGTTTATTAAAATAATTTTCTTTACCTTTATGCACAGAGGAAAATATACCCCAAGAGTTTTTTAAAAAATATATTTAATATTAAGGTTGAGAGGTGGCGCAGAGTGCAGTAAAATTCACTTTTCGCAATGACTGCAACCCTCCCCCAGTCATTAATTATTTTTGAAGTGTAATCACGTTTGTGGGCAAATGCAGCAGCCAATTTATTGAGTGCTACCCTGAGCCAAGTGTCCAAAGTTTGTGGGTTCAAACTCCACTCCAGAGACTTGAGCAAATAATCTAGGCTGACACTTCAGTGCAGTACTGAGTGAGTATTGGAGGTGCTGTCTTTTGGAGGTCCCGCCTGCTCTCTTAGGTGGACGCAAGTTCTCTTGACGTCCTGCCCAATATTTATCCCTCATGATTATCTGGTTGTTTATTTCATTGCTGTGTGCAAATTGGCTGCTGCAGTTTCCTATATTACAATAGTGACTATTGTAGTACTTAAAAGTACTTAATTGGCTGTGAAGTGCTTTTGGATATCCTGAGGTCATGGAAGGCACTATATAAATTCAAGTTCTTTCTTCCTTTCTTTACCTTGTTTGGCTGACCCGATTTGTTCCATTTTTTATAGAAGAAGCGGAAGCAGAGAAAAAGAGATGAAGACTCACTAAGTCTGTGTAGCCTCGATGGAAGTGTAAGCAACATTTTAATTTTCCTGTAGATAATGCAAACCTCTTTACCTTGTGTATGACCAAACAAACAGAATGCTTAATTATATTACATATTGTAAGATGTCACACTAAGACTGCACAAGGCACAGAAAACAATTCATTGGGTAAATTTAATCACATTATTGTGAAATATATAATTTGTTTATGTTTCATTTTGTTTAAAACCTTATTTTGGACATTTCGGTTACTGAGAAAAGGTGGTGGAGAATTTTTTTTTTCAAAAAATGTTTAAAGTGAATTGTTTGGTTCATCTTTTTGTTTTTGTGGACTCTCCTGACCAGTTGCTCGTGCTTTGTTGTTTTCAGAAGTCCTGTGTAGTTTCTCATTGGAGTTTTTTGGCCACTTTACTTGTTTTTGATTCTTATGTTCCCTATCTCTTCAGTTCTGATTTGTTGCTATTTTACTTTGACCAAATCAACAAAATGTGACTTTCCAGCAAATGTGACAAACAGGAAGTGTGTACTAGAGGCAAGGTTTTGATATATTATAGAAATATTGGCCTCGATTTCCAATCATAACATCAATAGTAATATTCATTTTAAATGGGTTACTGAGTGCATTACGATTGGAAAACTAGGCTATACTCCTTGTGGCAAGATGTCTGACCTGTGCCAGGTGCCTCTTTTGGTAGCAAGTTTGAAATTGGGAACTTGAGTAGGGAATCATGGGAGCAAACATATTCCCTATTACTCTGAGATGCATTGCATTTCATCAATATGTATAAACTAACCTTGAGCCTTCTCGACTCGCATCAATGATGCTCTTCAAATGTAAGCTAAGGACACCCAGCTCTACTTCACCACCACCTCCCTCGACCCCTTCACTGTTTCTGATTTGTCACATTGCTTGTCCGACATCCAGTACTGGATGAGCAAACATTTCTTCCAACTAAATATTGGGAAGGCCAAAGCCATGGTCTTTGGTCTCCACTGTTAATTGTATCCATGTGATTTATATCAATTAGTGTTAATTGTATTCATGTAAGGAATCTTACAACACCAGGTTATAGTCCAACAATTTTATTTTAAAATCACAAGCTTTCGGAGATTATCTCCTTCGTCAGGTGAGTGAGTGAATAAGAGGTTCTCAAATCGCATATCTTACATTAGGCTGGGACACCATCACACCAATCAAAAGGTGTCGTTGGTGTTCAGACAGGTTAGCCACGGAAAACAGTAGGTCCCAGTATGCTGAATACACATTGTGTCAAATTACACAGACAGAGAGAAAGAGACCCAAAAGGCAGAGAGAGAGAGAGAGAATATTAAAAACAGATAACTTTTTTTCCCCTTGCTGGTGGGGTTACGTGTAGCGTGACATGAACCCAAGATCCCGGTTGAGGCCGTCCTCATGGGTGCGGAACTTGGCTAGTTGGATAGCCAAGTTCCCCACCCATGAGGACGGCCTCAACCGGGATCTTGGGTTCATGTCACGCTACACGTAACCCCACCAGCAAGGGGAAAAAAAGTTATCTGTTTTTAATATTCTCTCTCTCTCTGCCTTTTGGATCTCTTTCTCTCTGTCTGTGTAATTTGACACAATGTGTATTCAGCATACTGGGACCTACTGTTTTCCGTGGCTAACCTGTCTGAACACCAACAACACCTTTTGATTGGTGTGATGGTGTCCCAGCCTAATATAAGATATGCGATTTGAGTACCTCTTATTCACTCACTCACCTGACGAAGGGGATAATCTCCGAAAGCTTGTGATTTTAAAATAAAATTGTTGGACTATAACCTGGTGTTGTAAGATTCCTTACATTTGTCCACCCCAGTCCATCACCGGCATCTCCACTTAATTGTATTCAGGTGGTGTGTATCAATTGGAGCTCTCTTGTATCCATATATAAGAAAGCTTATCTAGGGTGTGGTGTGTGTAATGTGGAGCTCTGTGAATAAAGGCTTGGAAGCAACTGAAGACCAGGTTCTAGTATTCTATCCTTCACCACCGGGCTATCCAATTTAGAACACCCACCACAAACTCCAATCAATAGCCACTGACTCCATCCTTCTCCCTGGCGACTATCTGAGGCCGAACCAGACCGTTCGCAACCGTGGCATCCTATTTGACCCTGAGATGAGCTTCCAACCACATATCCGCTCTATCACCAAAACCTCCGTAACATCGCCCACCTCTGCCCCGCCTCAGCTCATCTGCTGCTGAAACCTTCATCCATACCTTTGTTACCTCTAGACTTGACTGTTCTAATGCTCTCCTGGTCGGCCTCCCACCTTCCACTCTCCGTAAACTTGAGCTCATCCAAAGCTCCGCTGCCCATATCCTAACTCGTACCAAGTCCCATTCACCCATCACCCCTGTGCTCACTGACCTACATTGGCTCATGGTCTGGGAATGCCTCGATTTTAAAATTCTCATCTTGTTTTCAAATCCCTTCATGGCCTCACCCTTCCCTATCTCTGTAATCTGCTCCAGCCCTACAACCCTCCGAGATCTCTGCGCTCCTCCGATTCTTGCCACTTGCACATCCCCAATTTTAATCGCTCCACCATTAACAGCCGTGCCTTCAGCTGCCTAGGCTCTAAGCTCTGGAATTACCTCCCGAAACCTCTCCGGATCTCTACATCTCTCTCCTCCTTTAAGACTCTCCTTAAAACCCACCTCTTTGACCAAGCCTATCCTAATATCTCCTTATGTTGATTGGTTTCCAAAATTGTTTGTAAATTGCTCCTGTAAAGCGCCTTGGGACTTTTTACTATGTTAAAGACGCTATACAAAAATGCAAGTTGTTGTTGTTAAAGCCAACACAGAACAGTCTGGTTGATTTACTTTACAATATTTTATCCTCCCAACAGTCTAACTGAGATTGGCAACACATTATGTGGGGAATCTTTGTGGGGGAGCGGGTGCGGGGGTATCCCATGTCCTCGATGCTCTGTGTCCTACTGGTGAATTTTTTTGAAATTGCATTTTCCTGAAATAGATCCTGAATTTACCTGGCCATCTTTGGCTGCTTTACTATTATGCAGCACTCAAAATGATGGCGTTGTTAGCTTTGATACCCACGTCAGAATTTCATTCGTTTCCATTACCTTGTTAGTTGCTCGAATCATAAACTGTTCTCCATATCAATGCAAAGCAAAGGTGAGTGATGAGGTAATGGAAATGAATGGCCCAATTGTGCTTAACCCTAAGCTCAAAAAGCATTGCTTACTCCACCAATGTGACATTCCAAAACACTTCCCTCACAAGTTTTGTAACAGCCTCACCGAAATGAGATTGACCAATTAGTATTGAATTGCGGGCAGTTCTGTGATATAGTCTCCACTGGGAACTAGTTAAGACTGGCAAACTCTTCTTACTTAATACCAGTAACAGCCATCAGAAAGAGGAGACTTTCACCCATTGGCACTGGTTGGAATCAACTTTGGATCTCAGATCTAAAAAGGATCTTGTTTTCTAACCTACTATTTTCTTGAAAGGTGAAGTTATTTTCAGTGCTGTAGATGATCACTTGATATATGTACATCATTTATTCTTAACTGGAGGTTAGTGACTGATAATCATGCCGGGCAAGTTCTATACAATTTTGGTTTCTTCATTCGATTTCCAAAGTAGCCTACATGGAGATTACATCTACAGTGAGTACCACCTCAGCTGAATGATCTCACTCAATGTGACTACTGGATGAAGCGTCCGTGTCTCACAATTACTCCCCTGCCAAATGGAAGGATGGAACATGACTATAAGCTACTGCCATGTCATTGGCTAGGTTGATGTTGCTCTAATATTATAAAAATTGATATTTATATGTGCAATGTATGTATTTCAGAGCTCCTGGGGGGATGAGTACTTTTTTTTATTTTTATGTAAAATCTAGTTTATACATTTTTAAAAAAGTTATTGTACAAACTGTAACATTTAGCCTGCTACTCATTGATTTCTATCATCTTAAAGCTTCAGCAGCCTAAAATTTAACAGGGGAAAGTTTATCTTGTGTAACAATGTGAATCTGACAGTTTAGAACTTTTCAAGCAGGGAGTTTCCCTGAGGTGTGGGTGAAATGTTTCTTCTTCTTTAAAACAGCAGATCACCGAGCTATGGGGGATTTTTAGTGCTTTCATTTTACTTTCGCTCATCAGTAGCTCTACTTCCTGCCCACCTCTGCCTACATCTTAGGTGACCTATTCACAAGGAGCAATGGCCCCTTTGATCAGACGTGGCCGTTACCTCTGTATTGCCATTTGGCTTCATATCACATAGAACTTGAGAATAATTATCCTGTTCATTTCTGTTGATTTCATGCATGGTTCCCATTAATGTATGTTTGTAATTTTCTGCAGGTTGTTACATTTTTGGGATGTAACTTGCCTACCATTATCTTAAGAGCATCTGGCAGTAAACTGGTTAGAAAAGATACCTCTGTTCATTAAGTGTTTATCAGATAAGCTACTTCCTGCATAATGGTTCAAATTATGTACTTTTTTGGGAGAAGAGCAACTTCAATCGATAGCAGAGGTTTGTGAGGTTCAATAGAGCAGTGCAGATGACATGAAACTCGGAAATGTAAACAGCGAGGAGGATGGTAACAGACTGCAGGAGGACATAGACTGGTGAAAAGGAGAGACTAGAGAAGCTCCTTAGAGCAGAGAAAGTTGAGGGGAGATTTGATAGAGGTGTTCAAAATCATGGAAGTGTTTTGATAGAGTAAATAAGGAGAAACTCTTCCCAGTGGCAGAAGGGTCAGTATCCAGAGGGCATAGATTTAAGGTACAGTAATTGGCAAAAGAGCGAGAGAGGAGATTTTATTTTACGCTGCGAGTTGTTATGATCTGGAATGCACGGCCTGAAAGGGTGGTGGAAGCAGATTCAATAACAACTTTCAAAAGGGAATTGGATAAATACTTGAAGGGGGACATATTGCAAAGCTGTGGGATAAGGCCAGGGGAATGAGGCTTACCACTCTTTCAAAGAGCAGGCACAGGCACAATGGGCTGAATGGCCTCCTTCTCTGCTGTATGATTCTATGATTTCTTTTTCTCTTCCACAGCCCCAATCCTGCCGCAACACCAAAGGAACATTGATCATATCAGCCGATACCTACCTCTTACTATAGCATCCAATTGCAAACAGATATTTACCTAGTGTCTTTTTGAGAAGTTGAGTAACAGCCACAGCTGCTTTTGCTGGCAATGTGTTCCATCTATCTTCGACTCTTGTTGGAAGAAAGTTCCTCCTAGTAGTCTTGTCCTACTTAAGGCTTACTAATTTTGAAACCCCGTCCCCTAGTTCTGTGCAAAATTTACATAATCTATGCCACTCAGCTTTTTTAAAAGACTTGAATCTTGGATCATATCCTCAACTTTCTTTCCTCATATGAAGTAAGATACCCTTCCTCTTCACCCTAACCCGGAATAAAAGTGTGAGTAAATATGAGGCTTAGCCCTGTGTGGCTATGCATGCGCAGGCTAAGGATTAAGGCTAGCACGTACAATTGGTCTGTGCAACAGAAAACTGGCCAACACTAAAGAAGACACGGAAAGGAGACTGTGGTGGACAACAGTTTACACATATATCCAAATAAATCAGCTTCCATAATGCTCTAGTTATGTTTACTCCAACTCTCTCAAAGATAGGGTTGCCAATCTCCACCCCCAGGATTTGATAGTGTAGACGTAGAGCTGATAGGGGTAGACGTACAGCTGATAGGGTGGACGTCGAGCTGATAGGGTAGATGTAGAGCTGATATCTCTATGTAGAGATGATAGGATAGACGTAGAGAAGATGTTTCCACTTGCAGGGGAGACCAGAACTAGGGGCCATAAATATAAGATAGTCGCTAATAAATCCGATAAGGAATTCAGGAGAAACTTCTTTACCCAGAGAGTGGTTAGAATGCGGAACTTGCTACCACAAGGAGTAGTTGAGGTGACTAGCATAGATGCATTTAAGAGGAAGCTAGATAAACACATGGGGGAGAAAGGAATAGAAGGATATACTGATAGGGATAGATGAAGTAGGGAGGGAGGACACTCATGTGGTACATAAACACCAGCATGAACCTGTTGGGCTGAATGGCCTGTTTCTGCGCTGTATATTCCATGTAATATGTAATTCTATGTAACTGGCCTTCCTCATTCCTTCAGGATTTTTAGACTCGGGTTAGTTTATTATCTAGATTCTAAAATGCTACTTTACGGCTTTAGATAATTAAATGAATGGGAAGGAAATTAAGTCAATCTCGAGTGCTTAATGATGATGCATCTTTGGTTCTGATGACTAATTTCTCAAAACATATTGATGAGCTGAAGCTATGCAAACATCTTTCTAGATAAATTTATTATCATTTACAAGAGCTGAAGCCACCTTGTCTGGAAAACAGGAAACCAGAAAAACTGAAATGATATTATATGTAAAACGCAGCAAGAATAATAGCTGATTTCAAGACAGTTGAAATAAATTGTAGATTTGACTGTGAAGTGAGCATCTTGTAGAATTTAGGTATTATACAGAAGATGCCAGAGAACAAATACTACAGGAAAGCTACAACATGCATTTTGTGTTCCTCCACAGACTATAAATTTCACATCCATCAAATTCCCTACAAGTGATCCCATTCCACCTAACATCTTGGTATTCCCTTTATGAACTGCATTAGACATGACATGGGAGCGCTCGTTTCAGCAACAGAGAGACGGGAGGTAATCAGTGCATGAGGTACAAAATATGATGAGAGGAGAGACAGTGTAGTAAGCACAGGCGCAGTGTTGGGATTTAAATGAGATGGGAGAGGGCATTCCCAGCTTTCCACCTCATTTTCTAATTGATCCGACCATGCCTTTGGCCTGCCCTCTGGACTCCCACAGATC
The DNA here is from genome assembly GCF_035084215.1 of Heptranchias perlo. Taxonomy (NCBI): domain Eukaryota; kingdom Metazoa; phylum Chordata; class Chondrichthyes; order Hexanchiformes; family Hexanchidae; genus Heptranchias; species Heptranchias perlo. The sequence continues at coordinate 26,294,678 of NC_090341.1, read as the reverse complement.
CCGAGGGTCTGCAGGGTTCCGGCAGCAGACCAAAGACAATAAGGCAAGTACTGAAATCTTTATTTTATACACCCCCAGGATGATCAGAGGCACTTGGGACCTTCTGATTGCTGTTTCAGCCAGAAGGCCTCGATGTCATCAGCCAGGGTCAGAGCTGTAGAATTCTCAAGCCTGCAGGTGCACTCATATCTCCTCCTGTTTTTTTTTAGTTCATAACACAATTTTCCTGTCAGCATAATACCACTTGCACACCATTCCATGAAATACTTGTGGGTGGAATCATAAGATCATAAAAGGAGGCCATTCAGCCCATCGTGCATGGGCGGACCCTCTAAAAGAGCTATCCAATTAGTCCCAATACCCTGCTCTTTTCCCATAGCCCTGCAAATTTTTCTTCTCAAGTATATATCCAATTCCCTTTTGAAAGTTACTATTGAATCTGCTTCCATCACCCTTTCAGGCAGTGCATTCCAAATCATAACAACATGCTGTGTAAAAATCTCTTGCCAGAGTAAGGGTAGTAACTAACAGAATTTTAATTCTGATAGATGTAAGTTAAATTTTAATGTACATAGATTTTATCAGTTCAATCAATAAAGCTGCCATGACCACAACCACAATCACCTCACGTAGCGGTAATAATGACACCAGTGGGAATGGTATATTTAGTAATAAGTGAACCAACTTGAATCTAGCAATCTCTATTTTGTGTTTGAGTATATGAATTCCTCTATTTACTTTCCAGTTCTCCTTTTCTCCATAGGCCACACTTTGACTGTGGTTTAAAGGACAGACATGCAACGGCCTCCCTGGTTTTCCTCCACATGTCTCTAATGCAGCCACTATTAACTGCATGACAGCAATCTGAGCATGAGTCTACCCTGCGTTCAATCAGGCCTCTTTTGGATGAGGCACCATTCTGTTTCAGGCAGCTGTTGGAAACACTGTTCTGCTTCGGGCTGCCATTCCAATCCTCCCCATGACAGCGGAGCTGAGATGAGGAATTCATAGCAAGTGGATGTTCAATCCTACTTCCTACACCCTGCACCAGGTGTTGGTTCCTCTGCTGTAATCTGACACCACACCACCCTGCACCAGCTAGCTTTGCTTCTTTTAGTTTTCTTTAAGTAAAACATATTTTAATATAATTTCTTTCCTCATCCACTTAATGAAAATACTGGATTTTCAAGGCTTTTACACAGTTATGTGGTTGTCCTTATTTAAAATAATGGGAACAGAAATGGATGCATCACTCGGTGCAGAATTAGCTCGATCAAATTAAAAGCTTAGCTTTCCACTTTGGGAAATCCTGGGTGTGAGATTTTCAGCTACAAGTCAACTGCATAACCAAAATGTTGCTTCGAAAAGTAAACAAGCATCAAACTTTTCCTATTCAATGGGTAACAAGAGATGGTTTGTCTGTGGATTCATTCCAGTTTCTTTTCCTCGCACTTATAATGCAGCTGCCCCACATTATCGACGTACACCATTGTGGGAGTTCCATCACCACAAGTAGTACAGTGGTTCAGGGAAAAGGCCCACTAACACCTTCTCAAGGCAACTCGGGACAGGCAATAAATGTAGCATCACTCACATTCTGAGAACAAATTTTTAAAAATCCTTCGAACCAATCAATCGCATCTTCTGATATCTACAGGAAGAAGCGCTTTGATCCAGTTGCTTGCCAGAAATCAGCTGGGAGAGGCGGTCTTACACTGGGAAATGACCATTGATTACAGTATAAATGCATCTGGTGCAAAACCCCACCAAAGAAAGGTAAAATGAACTCTGGTGGCCTGCTCTGGTGCCTGGGCATTGTTGGCTCTCAAATGTCTGCTTACAGCCTAAGACCATTGTAAACAATTTTACAACACCAAGTTATAGTCCAGCAATTTTATTTTAAATTCACAAGCTTTCGGAGGCTTCCTCCTTCCTCAGGTAAACATTTACCTGAGGAAGGAGGAAGCCTCCGAAAGCTTGTGAATTTAAAATAAAATTGCTGGACTATAACTTGGTGTTGTAAAATTGTTTACAATTGTCAACCCCAGTCCATCACCGGCATCTCCACATCAAGCCTAAGACCAGCAAGTACTAATGAAGTAGTGCAACAGTGAGTGTGAGTCAGGCACATGTGACTGTCTTGACAGAGAGAATGAGGCAAAGATGCTGCAGCCTCCAGTGCAGGAGTAAGGGGCACAGAGTGATGACGTTCTGTGGTGTTGTCCTTCGGAATTGTCTCATTTGCATAAATGTTTTTGGGGACATAAACATGGCCCATTTGGGTTTCATTTTCCACTGCACTGCCAAATCACCTTCCAGGAGCCACACCTCCAGCTGAAATGTCGCAGCAAGAATTGGGGGAGGGGTGATGCTGTTATTGCTGCTGTCCAAATAGTGAGTATAATTTTCCAAACAGAAACTTATATCAGAAGTGGGTGTAAGCTTTGGCCGCCCCTCCCCTCTTGTACATTGTTGTACGACTTTTCAACATCGCCCGCCTGCAATCCCCCCCCCCACCCAAACCAACCTGTATATGTTACGGCCAGTCCCTTGATCTGATCATTGCGTTTTAGCAACAGGCCACAGTTAGGTCCGTAACTACCAGAGGGCCCCACCTGACTGCATTGATTGAATAGGCTGAAGTCCAACTTGTGTAAATGTGGGCAGTGTGTCCCAGCTGATAAGTGATGGTATGAATACAGCTTGTTTGAAAAATGTTGTTACAAATATTTAAATCTTTAAACGATGCTTTTTTGGAACTGCAGAAGTGAAGCAATATTGTTGCCACCTAATTTTTTATGGCCATTTATGAACCTCTGATCAGAGATAACAATACATTTATTGAATAACATTCTATTGTAAATTCAGCTTGTTTAGTAGTCTAGAATTTCTCACTGGCAGCCCAGTTTGGTCCTAGTACTTTTCAAAGTTTAACACATTAACCTGTAAAGCTCCAGTCCCGGGATCTGTTTTGGCCCGTTATTCAGAGGGTGTGTCAGGAATTAGGAAAACTATCGATGTTGTGCTGCACTTGTGAGTAGTTTGATGAGTTGGTGCTGTTGGTGAAGAGCTCACCTGCTGGCGCAACATATCGGAAATAACGGTGGACGTGGTCTGACATTTTCTGGCCATTTCACCAGCTGCCTCAAGGGGACCAGGAAGTAGCTGCAGAGCAGAATCTGATACCATTTACGAAAGCCATCCAGAAACCTCATGTATAGATAACCTTCTCTGAACTTGAAAATATGGTGGCAGCATTAACAGATATGTCATATTCTCTCCAAAAAATGCATTCAGCCACAATGCATTTCATTGTCCATACAACTCATTAATCTGCAACTCATGTCACCTGATGAAACATGCTGGTGAACCTTTACAAGAATATGCTCTGCACACAGTTCAGTGCTAGCAGATTTTTAACGAACACACACGTCACCTGTGAACGCCGAATGTTTTCTACCATGGTTCTTCCTCTTCATGACAGCTTCTCATGTTTGTGCTCTTAAATCTGGTCCAGTGCTGCTTCCTCAGTGGCAGAAGTATGGTCAGGTAGCTGGCTGTCCTGAGTACAAAGGAACCTTTCTTCATCTGGCAGTTGATGTAGTGGGGTCTGACTCAGCTTCCAGTGACACAGGAAGAGAAAGCCAGATTACAATTTTTCTTTTTCTGTTAGTATTACTATTTGCTCTCAGAATGTGGGTGACATTGGCAAGGCGACATTTAGTTGTCTTGAGAAAATGGCGAGGACCATTTAAGACTCAACTGTACAGGTACTTTTCCCTAAAGGGAATTAGCGCACCAGGCATACCTGGAAATGAGGTGCCAATCTGGTGAAGCTAGGACTACATGCTTTCTAAACAGTGGAAGCAGCATGCTATAGACAGAGATAAGCGATCCCACAACCAATGGACCAGGTCAAAGCTCTGCAGTCCTGCCATATCCAGTCACGAATGAACAGGAGGAGGAAGTTCCATGAACATCCCCATCTTCAATGATGGCGGAGCCTAGTAAACAAAGCTGAAGTGATCGCAACAATCTTTAGCCAGTAGTGCCGGGTGGATGATGCTTGTCGGCCTCCTCCTGAGGTACCCACCATCACAGATGCCAGTCTTCAGCCAATTCGATTCACTCCTCGTAATATCAAGAAACAGCTGAGTGCAGCTGGATACAGCAAAGGCTACAGATCCCAACAACATCCCAGCTGTAGTGCTGAAGAGCTGTGCTCCAGAACTGGCCACGCTTCTAGCCAAGCTGTCCCAGTACAGTTACAACATTGGCATCCACTCGACAATGTGTAAAATTGCTCAGGTATGTCCTGTCCACAAAAAATCAGGACAAATCCAACCCGGCCAATTACCATCCTATCAGCCTACTCTCGATCATCAGCAAAGTGATGGAAGAAGTCATCAACATGCTATCAAGTGGCACTTCCTCACCAATAACCTGCTCACAGCCTTGGTCCAAACATGAACAAAAGAGCTGAATTTCAGAAGTGAGGTGAGAATGACTACCCTTGACATCAAGGCAGCAATTCGACCAAGCGTGACGCCAAGGAGCTCTAGTAAAACTGAAGGCAAGGGGATTAGGGGGGAACTCTCCAGAGGCTAGAGTTATCCTAGCACAAAGGAAGATGGTTATGGTTGTTGGAGACCAATCATCTCAGCCCCAGGACATCGCTGCAGGAGTTCCTGAGGGAAGCGTCCTCAGCCCAGCCATCTTCAGCTGCTTCATCAATGACCTTCCCCCTCCCATAAGTGGGGCTGTTCGCTGATGATGGCACTTTGTTCAGCCCCATTCGCAATTGCTCAGGTAATGAAGCAGTCCGTGCCCACATGCAGCAAGACTTCAACAACATCCAGGCTTGGACTGATAAGTAGCAAGTACTATTCGTGCTGCACAAGTGCCAGGCAATGACCATCTCCAGCAGTCTGACCACTTCCCCTTGACATTCAACGGCATTACCATCGCTGAATCCCCCACCATCAACATTCTGGGAGTCGCCATTGACCAGAAACTCAACTGGAATAGCCACTAAGCTGATATACACAGTGCAAAAATTATGCCTAAATATATCAGTGTTGTCCAAGCTTTTGTCTTTGTGGGCCACATATTAAATGTCCCATCTACTAGAACAGGGTATTCTGTGACGAGTGGATCACTCCTGACTCCCCAAAGCCTCTTCCCAAGCCTACAAAGCACAAGTCAGGAGTGTGATGGAATGCTCTCTATATGCCTGAATAAGTGCAGCTGCAACACAGTCAAGAAGCTCTACACCATCCAGGACAAAGCAGTCTGCTTCATCGGTAGCCCATCCACCATCTTAAATATCCACTTCCTCCACCACTGGTGCACTGTGGCTGCAGTGCGTATTATCTACAGGATGCACTGCAGCAACTCGGCAAGGCTTCTTCAGCAACACCTCCAACCCCCACGACCTCCACTATTGAGAAGGACAAGGGCAGCAGGTGCATGGGAACACCATAGTTTGAGTTGCTACCTAAACCGAATTGAGAAGCAGTAATGAATAGTAGGAGATGAACAGGTGACCCGAAGCAAAAACATTGATTTCTGCCTCTGTGATCTCGAACTACAGCTATTTCATCCTGTTTGATTTAGTCTGGCTACTGTGAACTGTCCTGGCTCGTATAGATCAGATCAATTGGTTTGCAGTGCATGGCATAGATGACGATTCCTAGAATCCCTCTGTATGTATCTTCTACACGGGTGTGGTGTGAAGTGATGGCTATACTTCAACCTTGAAGGACCAATTCAACTGTTTCTTTGGATGAATGAAGTCAAATTGACTGCTGCTCTTCATACAGTTAGTGAGCAGAGTGTCACTCAATTGTGGTTTATGGGTCCCTGCTCTAATATAATAGCTACCTGTACAATGTTCCCATTCTATGCAAATACTGTAATATTTATATTCTTGTTGTTTATTTGCATTAGTGTAGCTCTGATAAACTCTGCAGGCTCTAATTAATACTAAAATAGTCAAGTCTCTGTTCACCACAGTTACTATGGGCTCGATTTTACAATGGAGATGGGTTGGCTGATTGACAGGCTGGCTGCCGTCAGGAGCTGCAACCCGAGGTCCGGGGGGCGAGAAAGAGAGAGAGCGAGACGTCATCCAGCGCTGGACTGGAAGACCGGGGCGGGGGAGACTGGAAGATCCGGGGGGAGAATGGATGATCGGGTTGGGAAGAGGGGAAGATCGGGGTGGGAAGAGGGGAAGATCGGGGTGGGAAGAGGGGAAGATCGGAGTGGGAAGAGGGGAACATCGGGGGGGGGGGAGAGGGGAAGATCGGGGTGGGAAGAGGGGAAGATCGGAGTGGGAAGAGGGGAAGATCGGGGTGGGAAGAGGGGAAGATCGGAGTGGGAAGAGGGGAAGATCGGGGTGGGAAGAGGGGAAGATCGGGGTGGGAAGAGGGGAAGATCGGGGTGGGAAGAGGGGAAGATCGGGGTGGGAAGAGGGGAAGATCGGAGTGGGAAGAGGGGAAGATCGGAGTGGGAAGAGGGGAAGATCGGAGTGGGAAGAGGGGAAGATCGGAGTGGGAAGAGGGGAACATCGGGGTGGGGGAGAGGGGAAGATCAGGGGAACATTGGGGGAAGATCGGGAGGACATCAGGTAAAGATTGCGTGGGTTGAAGAGGGGGACATTGGGTGGGGTGAAGAGGGGGACATCGGGGGGGGTGAAGAGGGGGACATCGGGGGTGAAGAGGGGGACATCAGAGCAGGAGACATCAGACCTCGGAGCAGGGTGAAAAGGTAGGTTCATTTAGTGTTTTCACTTCCTGTTTTCACCAGGTGTGAATCAGAAGTGGTGGGCAAGCCGCTCAGGTAAGTTGAAAATCTTTCTAAGTACTTAATCTGTCACAGGTAAAGTGCCTGAAGTACCTCAATGAGGTACATTTGGCTCTTTAACTGTCATCCCACCAGCTTTAATTGCCGGCGGGACATCCGTTTTCGGGTCGCCCGCGTGCACACAGGTGGGTCCCTAGGAAACTCAGAAGTCAGCAAGTTGGAGCCGGCTTCCGAACCCAAACGGGATTTCCATGATTTTCGGAGCCCCCCCCCGCCCCCAACTTACCCGCAATTGCCTCCTAAAATCACCCCCTATATGTCACTAGTATCATAAGCCAGGATCAAAGTCTTCATGCAGTACAAAGTAAGAACTTCACATTAAACTAGGAATAAAAGTTGCAAAATGATAAGAAAAGAATTGTTTCTGTGCAAATTTGTAAAACAAGCATTCTGGTTAATGAGGTGAAAGACTTGATTGAAGCATTCTCTGGACACATTAATACATCTGAATGTGAAATAACATGTTTCAATGGGTGCACCTTAAACAGACAGAACATTGAGGGCAATAATGGATTACAGGAAATGTTGAGCGATGTTGAACTGCATAAGTCATCACACTACAAGTGCAACAGTGTGTTCACCTGACTTTGTGCTTTTATTTTTAATAATGTAGCACAGCTTCATTGTGTAATCTATATATACATAATACAATTCTCCATTCTGAGTGAAATTTCTTACAAAACATTGTTGCGCTCTGATGTTTGGGCCCACAAACTGCTGCTGGAATAGACCAGTTGTATGAAAAACAAAAGATTCATTGAGGCAGGAATTGGACCATTTCCTTGTTAACACAGGATTCTGAGATTTTCCACCATCAATCATTGTCTGGGGCCACAGTACAAGCTACCTATTATGGTTTCTCATATGATTGAACTAATTGGCCATTATAAAGAGGTGGCCACTCTATGGGGGTATCCGTACAGTACTGCAAACCGTATTGAAAAACTTCAGGCAGACTGTGACATTTCAAATTCCCACTTCCAGACACTAAGTTGATATATTTAGGTGTAAATCAGTGATGTCCAAGCTTTGGGCTACGTTTTAAGTTTAGATCCATATTCCCATAATCTGCATATATCTGAAGTTGCTGACCCACCAAATTCAAACAGGATAAACCATCGGGTAAGAAATATAAGCACACAAAGGACAGAGTTGCCTGGGCTCAGGGGCTAAATACGGCTGCCTGTTGGACCTTTCCTCTCTAAGTGGTTTTATTTTTTTTATTCGTTCATGGTATGTGGGCGTCGCTGGCAAGGCCAGCATTTATTGCCCATCCCTAATTGCCTTTGAGAAGGTGGTGGTGAGCCGCCTTCTTGAACCGCTGCAGTCCATGTGGTGAAGGTTCTCCCGCAGTGCTATTAGGAAGGGAGTTCCAGGATTTTGACCCAGCGACGATGAAGGAACGGCGATATATTTCCAAGTCGGGATGTTGTGTGACTTGGAGGGGAACGTGCAGGTGGTATTGTTACTATGTACCTGCTGCCCTTGTCCTTCTAGGTGGTAGAGGTCGTGGGTTTGGGAGGTTCTGTCGAAAAAGCCTTGGCAAGTTGCTGCAGTGCATCATGTGGATGGTACACACTGCAGCTACTGTGCGTGGTGGTGAAGGGAGTGAATGTTTAGGGTAGTGGATGGGGTGCCAATCAAGCGGGCTGCTTTGTCCTGGATGGTGTCGAGCTTCTTGAGTTTTGTTGGAGCTGCACTCATCCAGGCAAGTGGAGAGTATTCCATCACACTCCTGACTTGTGCCTTGTAGATGGTGGAAAGGCTTTGGGGAGTGAGGAGGTGAGCCACTCGCCGCAGAATACCCAGCCTCTGACATGCTCTTGTAGCCACAGTATTTATGTGGCTGGTCCAGTTAAGTTACTGGTCAATGGTGACCCCCAGGATGTTGATGGTGGGGGATTCGGCGATGGTAATGCTGTTGAATGTCAAGCGGAGGTGGTTAGATTCTCTCTTATTGGAGATGGTCATTGCCTGGCACTTGTCTGGCGCGAATGTTACTTGCCACTTATGAGCCCAAGCCTGGATGTTGTCCAGGTCTTGCTGGATGCGGGCACAGACTGCTTCATTATCTGAGGGGTTGCGAATGGAATTGAACACTGTTCAATCATCAGCAAACATCCCTATTTCTGACCTTATGATGGAGGGAAGGTCATTGATGAAGCAGCTGAAGATGGTTGGGCCTAGGACACTGCCCTGAGGAACTCCTGCAGCAATGTCCTGGGGCTGAGATGATTGGCCTCCAACAACCACTACCACTATAACAGCATCCATTTCTAGGCTTGACATTTCTGATGCCCTCCCTTGCTGACCTGCTGAGTTTCACCTACATCAACTCCAACTCATCGAGAACTCGGTCACCTGCGTCCTAACCCCTGCAAATTTCCACTCACCTATCACACTGGTCTTTGCCAACCTCCACTATTTCCCCCATTCCCAGTGCATTGACTTCTAAGTTTTCATCTTCAGATCCTTTCAGGACCTCACCACTCCGTACCGTTGCAATGTCATTGAGTTCTATGTCGCTGCTGACACCCTCCATTGTTCCAACTGTTATCCACTTCTTCCCTCAATTCCAACATCAGTGGCAAATATTTCAGCCATCTTACACCACACTCGGGAACTCCCTCCCTATACTCTTTTGTCTTGCTACACCTGTCTCCATCTTCAAGGGCCTCTTAAAATCCACCTCTTTGGCAGTGCCTTTAATAAATTACAATTTATAAAAGAGCAATAAAACTGACACATTGGGCTCAATTTTAAAACCGAGCCGGGAAGGGGACGATTTTGACGTAAGGACATCCTTTATTTTTTATTGTCAGTTTCCCGTCCGACTGACCGGCTTGATTGACAGGCTGGTCTCAGTCGGTTGGGAGACCAGCCAGGGAGAGGACATCTTCAGGTAAGTCTGCAGCTAAGTCTTTGTTTTATAGATGGGTGGGGGGCACGGGTTGGCACGGAGGCATGGGTGGGCATAGATTGGGATAGGTGGGCATAGGTTGGCACGGGGGTCGTTAGCCTTGGAGGGTGGGTTCGGAGGTCAGTCATGGGGGGAGGGTGTCAGGATCGGGGGTCATCGCGGGGGTCCACGATCATTGAGGGGAAGGATCGGAGGATCAGAGTGTGGGAGAGGATTGGGGGTGGGAGGATTGGAGTTGGGGAGGATCGGAGGTCAGAGGATCAGAGTTTGGGGGGGGCGGATCGGGGGTCAGAGTATCAGTGTTGGGGGGGAGAATTGGGGTTAGAAGAATCGGGGGGAGGCGGATCAGAGTTGGGGGGGAGGATCAGGGTTGGAGGTCCGCGATCGGGGGTCAGGGGTACGCGATTGGGGAGAGAAGGGTCTACGATTGGGGGTCCGCGATTGGTGGGGGGGGGCGGTGTCTGCGATCATTGGGATGTCAGTGCAGCTAGGCTTGTTGGGCCTGGGGGATGCATTCCTGCTCCTCCGGGCCCACAAGCTGTGCCTTTCTAGGCACCTACCTGTTAGTCTCACGCCTTCTCGCCTCCTTTCACGAGACGTAAAACAGACGGACCGGGAATCCTGGCCCCCCGGGATTGAAATCAGGAAGTCCAGAAAAATGGAGGCCCGAAGGCTCCTTGAAAGGCTTTAAGGCCCGACCCGCCTCCTTGGAGCAGGTTGGTCGCCCGCCCTCTTCCCACCCCGGTGAAAACCGGAAATGGGTGGTTTGAAGGCGGGTTGGGGGCAAGTCTGAAATGATGGCAATTTTCAATGCTCCCCCGCCCCCAACTCACCCATTTTTCAATGTTAAAATTGAGCCCATGGTGTTACCTACACCTCAGCTTTTACAATAAGTTATTTACATGGCATGACAAAATAAAATGCCGCTGTTTATTTTCTGTAGACATTTTGTTAAAGTTTCATCTGTTTTTGCCAAAGGACCAGTTTAGAAGTACTTGGGGAGGAAAAGGGTGGACTATTATATAATAACTCACCAGGCTTTGTGAAACAATTCCACATTTTCATCTGGCCTTGGTGAATGTGCTATTGACTTTGGCATACTTGGTTAAAAGTTAAGGGAATCCAATTGCCAGATAAATGTTTGATAGATTATGATGAGGTGTGCACGTTCCTGACTGCTGGGAGAAATGCCAACCGTAACTATACAAACCTTTTGAGAATGGGGGAAAAATGTTGACATCCTCGGAAACCATACATGAAAACCATCAGGAGAGAATCCCCACAGAAATTCCAACCCCATAGAAGACATAGTTAAGTAGTTAAACAAATGTGAACTGGAGACAAATGTGGACTCCCTGAAATGTTACCTTTCAGCGTCACATTGATATATAGCAATACCCTGTAAGCAGCCTGATTGAGAAAAAGCAATCTGACCATTGACGAACGTACAAAAATGATGCACAGGAAAAGACCATCTGCTCCATCAAGCCTGGCCCACACGGTCATGATGTCTGAAGCATCAGACATCATGACCGATGTCTGATGCTTCATGGGAGAAGCAAAATACCAGACAAAAATATCCAAGCCCGATTAGGAAAAAAAAAATCTGGAAAATGATCTATTATTCACCAGTATTTTTCACTTGTATTGAATTGTACTTCAGGGGTCACATCTTTGGTTAAAAAAAACTAAAGTACTTTTCACTTTTACTGTCCATTCTAAATTTAGCAAAACAACAGAGCTTTGAGAATATTTTGCCTTATAGATAACGTTTTCAGTATTTATGCTTGAGAACATTTTTTGTTTGGTTATGTTCAAATTTAGATAGAACGGCCTGGAATTTCCTACGACATACAAGCAGAGTTGCTCCGTTTTTTACCAAGGAAACTCATGCGTAACTTATTTATGCCGGTTTTATGTCAAAACATCATTAGGCACAAATTTCCTCGATTGTTTGTGCCGCTTTTGAGATACGTCTGCCCAAACCCTGCTTCCGAGATCCGAGCATAATTTCTGCTAAGTGCAATGCAGGAAATTCCGGCCCAACATTTTTTATTGGGTTGTCCAGAGTTTACACAAACTGGTTAAGTGATTTCCCTTTTTTTCTGTTATGTGTAAATGTCAAGATAATGACCAAAAGTCTGGCCAAACTGTGCACAAATCTATAAATGAGTGTGTGATCTAAATTACAGTGATCATTCAACAATGTCTGAGGGCTATTGCATAAAAAACCCCACCCAAACATTGTGTGCTCTTGACCACAGAGAGTGTGTGCTCTTGACCACAGAGAGGAAAATCGTTTTTCTGATGTGTTGTGGAACTTACGTGCCTTTTTATAATGAAATGGTCAAAGAGAGATGGTTCCTCTTTAATGTTCTGAAATCATTTTTACTACTTATACCAACACAGTTTACGATAACACAGAGCCTTCAATCTTCTTGAGTGGATTATGGTTTCATTGCTTATTGGTTGGAATGTTCTTTGCGCTCTGTTGAATAATCAGGTAGAATGACATTTCTCAATACCAGATCAATTTCTAAACCAGTTACTAATGATGTAGAAGACTTTATAGAGATGGATTGATTGATTCCTCTGTTCATATGAGTGAGATTTTTTTTACCATTATTGTGATTGTGCATAGGGACCATCAACTACTGTGATGGAAAATATAAGAACCTTGTCTGGAAGGAAAAAAAGCCATTCAGCCCAACAGGCCCACTCTATTCATAAATTATTCCATTAGGGACATCCCCATCTCACGAGCACCTATTGTTCTCTACTTTAAAGGATTACTAAGATCCTTCTCCCACCTTCCCTGAGAAAAATCAAAAACATCCTGAAGAGCCTTTTCCACTTGTCCAAAATCCTCTGCAGAAAATGTTTTCCTAATCTCTAACCTTGCTCTGGGCTTGTTAATTTTGTACTTGTGTTCTGTAGTCTTGTGCTCAAATTAAATAGCTTGCTTACTTTAACCTTATCCATATCTTTCATTATTTTAAAGCATTACATAATTTCTCTCCTCCAATTTCTTTCTGTAATGAAAATAAATTTAGTAGCTTGAGCCTTTCTTTGTAGCTTTGTCCCTGAAGGCCTGGAGTAATCTTGGTCACTCTCCTCTGAACTCTTGCATCTCTAATCTTTTTGAGGTGGATGACCAAAATGCACATGATGCTCTAAAATTGGCCTCACCATTGATCTGTACAAGATCAGTATAACCTTTGCTTATTTTCAATTTTGCCCTCTAGATGCATCCCAATTCCCAATTTGTATATTGATAACTGCTTCACACTAACCAGATGCTTTCAGAGTGTAATCAATGAGTACTCCCAAATACTTTTCAGTCTCTATCAGTGGAGTCTTAAAAGAGGAACCTTTAATATTATACACATGTTTACTGTTTACAATTTCCTCTCCCTACATGCATTACTCTACATTTACCCACATTATAGAGCTAATGTTCTGACTCCATGTTCCCAGTGAAGAACCACACCAGACGAGAGAGCATATCGGAAAATCATGCGCTGCATGTGCTGGAATTTCCAATTGTAACCTCAGCAGCGAGGCTCCTTACCAGAAGCACGAAGTTGGAAGATTACCCCATATATCTATTTGCCATATCTCTGCATTGCTACATAATTGGTCCAAGCTTCTGGATGTATCAATTTCCTTTCTACCATTACCTGCCCACATAAACTTAATACATTCACCTTTTTCCATGAAGGTAATTTTAACCTAACCCGCCCAGCAGGAAACTGACGGGATCACATTGGTCACCTGTTTTACACACCAGTTTTACTTTTCATTGAAGTCAATGGAAAGTACAAATGCACAGCCAATTCGATCCCTTCAGTTCCGCGAGGCAGATTAGGCTAAAATTATCCCCAATGTCATTCATAAATATTGTCCTAGAACAGGTCCCTGTGGAACACCACTGGATACCTTTTCCCAAACAAAGCATTTTCCATTTATCACCACCCTCTACCTCTGTAACTAAGCCCATTCTCAAACCATCCATTTGTAAGTTTTAGAGTACGGCTTCTCCTGTCCCAGCATTGGACATGTAAATTAGCAAAATTACTGGGATTTCAGCCACATTGGGCTTTCAATTATATTGAGAGAACAATCTTGTGAAATGCATCATTTGCATGTGATAATGAGTGGCAGTCACATTTTTGTTTTTTTCCTCTAATATCTAATTCTGGAACATCTGGCTGGTGAAACGAAGACTATCACTGTTTGTAAGTAACATTAGAATACAAAGATTTCTTCAGAATCTTTGTGCAGCATTAGAAAACACTGATGTGGTAAATTAGATTCCTTCTTATCCTGTTGAAAGGAACATGCCTTCAAGCTATTACATAGCAAGCTACTTCTAATATTCCGTGTAACTTGTCCAGACACCACAGAGCCTGGTACAGATGGGAGACAATCGCACGTCACATAAACCGTGACATATATTTGCTTTGATTGACAAGAGCTGGACTAGTATATTCTGCGGCATCTGTTGAGTTGAGAGCTATTTTGTTGAAGAGTATCTTGACTGTAGTGTCACGAGTCTACTCCACATTTTAAAGAATAATGAAAAAGAGTAAGATCCCTTGCACTAGGCCAGAACTGGTGACTACGGTGGTGATTAATCAGTTTTCCGAAACTCTCCTTTTTCAGCCCTGTCTTAAAAGAGTTTTGTTTTAAACTTTAATTCTTTCTATCAAATGCAGTCTTTTGAAATTCCTGCGGCTAACTTTTCATTATTTTCAATGGGAATCAGTCACTTGTCTCCTCCTTGGATGGGAAAGGGTTAGTTCAATAAGTTGATTGTAGAAAAACACTCGACCTCAATCTCATTCGAGGCAGAATTATTTTGAGGGTTAAAACTGCCTGGACTTTCAACAGTTTAAACAGTACTATTATTCAACACTGATGAGAGGCTATCAACTAAATATTGTACTAAATTATCAAACTACTGATAGACATCTCGGGGTAGATTTTCAATTTGCTGCCAGGCGTAAAACTGACGCTGTGGATCAGCCACTCATTATAGAAATCGTCCAATTTACCTTCCCACTGATTGCAGTAGAAGGACAATGGGGCCGTTTCTATAATGGGCGGCCAATCCGCAACACCAGTTTTACGCCTTGGTCAGCAAGTTGAAAATGTACCCCCTCGTTTCAGTAGTTCCCCCTTTATTTTATCCAAAACCAACACGCACAAATACATATACCAATGCCGTGAAGCAACGTGCATACACGGTTCACAAAAAGGAATCTAGAGTGAGTGATGTGCACTCAGTTTTACATTCGGATGAATGCAGTTTCAATCCTCTGTTATGGTATAGATAATATCACAACCGACGACTGTGCTTTCATCAGCAAACACTTAAAAGAGGGATTATTTTAAATTTAATTCAGCATTTTAAAAGTTCAGTTGCAGAATGGAAAATCTCATTATCTTGTGGCGATATTTATTTTGGAGAGTACCATCAATTTAAAAACAAACTGTAACATTTTCAACTTTAATTCTCTGTAGTTTTGACTAAAAAACTACTTGCGAGTATCTTAAAACAGAGAACTAATCGTACACAGTGTATGAAGCTGTTGTCTTGTTGTGTCTTTCTTCCTCAGTCCTGGTGTGCAACTACAGAAGCCCTGTAACAGTCCTAACTTAAATGTATTATTTAACTCTTAACATCAGCATTGTAAAGTTGAGCAATGTTGAGCAGAGGTGTCCAAACTGTAGCTGTGGACCACATGCCACCTCCAAAACGTGGCAGTCCAGCCCTTGAAGTTCAGGCAATTTAGTCCTACTGGTGATTTTATTTTTATTCACTAGTTTGTCCTATTTGGAGGTTTAGAAAAGGTTGTTTTTAGCACAGTTGTCTCATTGGTGATAAAATCCAAAATCAGAACACCAAAGATCTCTTAGTATTAGCAACTTAAGATATATTCAAACTAATAGGAACGTGGATTTAAATTTATATATGTGACTCCCTAGATTTTCCATGATGCGCAACTATTTGGCCCACAAAGACAAAAAGAGTGGCCACCCATCCAGAATTCAATTAAATTTGGCATTAAATTAAAGCTGTAACATTATTTAATTATAGCTGAAATGATTGTCTTAGATGACAATATTTATGGCAAGAAAAATGAATATTAACCCTTTTAATGCATAGATCTAGATTTAGGTTTGTGCATTCTTCCCTCTAGACAGTATTAACAATATTTTTATCCACTTAACTTTTAGTTTAAAAAAATCAAACTTGATAGGATTACATTCTGTGAAAAGAATGCAAAAAATTAGATGTAACTTTACAGAAATACTAGCGTTGTTATGGAATAATTAAGAATAAAAAGCAACTCTGGAGGTAGCATCTCAATGTAACATAAGTGGGTATTTATTGAACTTCTTAATTGTACTCTTAATATTAGATCCAGAATGGAAGGGTACTGATCCCCATTCAATGGAATGGCAATTGGCCAAAGATGTAACCACTAGGTATTTGATCCAGGCAGTTTATTTTCTGTCTGGGAAATTCAAAATGATGGGTCCAGCAGTTTACTTTCTGATCAATATGATTTGAAAATACCTACTCCTAGGAAGGAGACAACATTCTAAATGATAATTCTGTCTGGAAGAATACTTTACACTAAAGTACATCCATAAGAGTAATGTTATCCTTTAGTAACAACAACAACTTGCATTTATATAGCACCTTTAACATAGTAAAATGCCCCAAGGCGCTTCACAGGAGCATTATCTAACAAAATTTGACACCGAGCCACTTAAAGAGATATTAGGACAGGTGACCAAAAGCTTGGTCAAAGAGGTAGGTTTTAAGGTGCGTCTTAAAGGAGGAGAGAGAGATGAAGAGGTGGATAGGTTTAGGGAGGGAATTCCTGAGCTTAGGGCCAGGCAACTAAAGGCATGGCCGCAAATAATGGAGTGAATAAAATGAGGGATGTGCAAGAGGCCAGAATTGGAGGAGCGCAGAGATCTCGGAGGGTTGTAGGGCTGGAGGAGGTTGCAGAGATAGGGAGGGGCGAGGCCGTGGAAGGATTTGAAAACAAGGATGAGAATTTTAAAATCGAGGCGATGCCAATGTAGGCCAGTGAGCATGGGGTGATGGGTCTTGGTGCAAGTTAGGATATAAGCAGCAAAGTTTTGGATGAGCTCATGTTTATGGAGGGTGGAAGATGGGAGGCCAGCCCGGAGAGCATTGGAATAGTCAAGTCTAAAGGTAACAAAGGCATGAATGAGGGTTTCAGCCACAGATGAGCTGAGGCCGGGGCGGAGACGGGCGATGTTACGGAGGTGGAAGTAAACGGTCTTGTATGAGGCCCTTCTAAGGGATTCCATAGCCCTTTCAACATTAACAGCCGCTAGCTCAACATAACTGTTCTATAACCGTTTGATTGCACTGTGTGACAGTTCAGCGCACGACGCCATCATTTTGCTCATCTGACAACTGCTAAATTGAATTTCCTTGTGAAGGCAGTTTCAGGTTACTAGTTTCCATTACAGCAAACTTGATTTGCTGACGTTTTGGAACATCCAAGCACAAAAAAAATTGTGATAATTTTGTGAAATAACAGCCTGTCACGTTTCGGTGTCATCATTTTAAATGAGCCAGAAGCATATTTAACCATACAGCTGGGTATTAGGTGACCTGGAAACTATCACAATAACAGAACAATAATAGCTTCAAGGGGTTTTACTGCTGATACAGTGAGACCTTGAGTGTGTTTCAGAATCAACCAGAAATTCTACTAGATTTCTAGGACCATCTTTGAGTGAAACAGTTGTTTTAATTCCGTTCTTTTTAAATTCATTTAACTCTTTGATGACCGTTTCCTGTGAATAAATAATGATTGAAGATTTCAGGTCCAGAAATTCAGTCCCGTTTTGGTGTAATTTCAGTGTGTAATGAGGGCAAGTAATTTTTTTGGCAGATAAATGAGCTGGAAGCAATTTCCACTGGTTCTCTGCTCCAAAATTTGTCCCCCTAAATTCCCTCACTTCTTTTATGATCCTTTGTGCGATCTGTCCACTGGGTCTCAAGTGAACTCATTCGCATATATTGTAATGAGGGCCAGTGGCATTGATGTTCTGTATGTTTTTTGCTTTGACTCACTATGTACTTGGCGCAAATTAGACTGAGAATTATAAGGTGCAGCTGTTACCAGGATCAGCTAAGATGAGTGGAAGTGAGGAATTTGTGAGCCTGAAGATTGTGGAGAGTTCCAAAAGCGATTGCTGCAGCTGGAAAGATTTTTCGCAGTGATTTATTTTCTTTTGGGCTTTCTGCCAACACAGACCTGGACTTGCTTCTGAAAGTGTGAGACCACCGAGAGATTTTGACCATTCCCTCATCTCAGGAGCAGGTATTGGAAGGAGCAGCACAGGATGAAGCAAAGGAGAGTCAGGCAGCATTTAAGGAGGATGGACCTCACCAGATATTCCCCTCCCCATGGAATATATAGGCAACACAGGTTATAGTGAGGAGATGTGTATCGGAAGAGTGCACTTCACCAAAGGGGCAATAAGGTTGCTCTGCCACCTACTGCATGAGGATCTGAAGCCACGATCACCTGCCCAGACAGTTCTGTCTGTGGTTATGAAGGTGATGACTAGGCTCAACTTTAATGACCAGGTTATCTCAACAGGCACAGGGGATTTATGTAATATCAGACAGGGTGCAGTACGGGCAGGCATTCATCAGGTGACGGATATACTTTAGAGGAGAGCTGGGAAATTCAGTACCTTTGGCATCACAGCAAGGCAGCAGGGTCATAGGGTCATCCAGTTTTGCAGGATTGCTGGCTTTCCCAAGGTCCAGGGTGCAATAGATGGAACCCACATTGCTTTGTGAACTACTACTGAAACCCCAGCTAATTTCCTCAACAGAAAGCACTTCCACTCCTCGAAACTACAGATTGAGCATGACAACATGTAAAGCATCCTACATGTCAAGGCTAGATCTGCTGGAAGTTGTTACAATGCCTACATTCTTTGAATTTTGGCTCTCCCTGACCTCTTGAGGGAAGAAAATCAGCCTATGCCCTGCTCCCATGGATATTAACCCCATTAAGAACAGTAGCAGAGGAACACAAAGAAGAGGCACATACCTCTACAAGAGTCATCATCTAGGGGACCATCAGAATCTTCAAGGGATGCTTTCGCTGCCCAGACGGGTCAGGAGGAGCTCTGCAGTATGCTCCAGCTCGTGTCTTACATAGTTGCAGCCTGCCATGCCCCACACAATTTTGCCATAAAAAGGGCCTAAATGTGGACATTGCTGAGGAATTGGCCATTCTGCTTTGTAGGCAGACATACATGGAGGAGAGCATCACAATGACCTTCACTTTGAGGACTCCTCAGTGATGCTGCAAGAGGCATCAGAACATTGCTGATCACTGAAGTCTTCCCTTCTGTATAACACCACTGCCTTAATTCCTTCTCCTCCACCTTCAAATAAAGAACCAATCCAGTACCCATCCTAAAACATCAGCCCCCTTCACCCTACATGACCATGCTAATAATCATCCCCTGATCGAATAGGTCAGCACCAAATAAGTTCACCCTTTCATGTATGACTCTAACCTCCATGAATAACAAAATTTGATATAAGTCCTTTCATACAACAAAGTCCAAAGTGAACATAAGTCAATCTACTCTTTTCT
Organism: Heptranchias perlo; assembly: GCF_035084215.1. Taxonomy (NCBI): domain Eukaryota; kingdom Metazoa; phylum Chordata; class Chondrichthyes; order Hexanchiformes; family Hexanchidae; genus Heptranchias; species Heptranchias perlo. The sequence continues at coordinate 26,275,214 of NC_090341.1, read as the reverse complement.
GACATTGGCTGTGTAAACGTGCATTTCTTTCTTTTATTCTAGTGCTTCTCCTAGGGCCAGTATAACGGCTCATATTCTACAAAAGGGTCATGCGACTGAGGTGGCCCTCTTCACATGGCACCTTGCTCCTGGCAAGGAGCCACTGCTGGCTGCATCTCTGGAGCTTGTTCCCGGGCAATCTGATGTATACCTATGTTCCACTAGCATGATTCTCTGAGGGGAACGACCATAGGCCTGGCATGTGCTGCTGTCCTGAGAGGCGGCACTATCAGGCAGGTCAACTCCAGCTGTTGGCATTCCCCTGGGCCCTGGATCTGTGACCGTACTGATCAGCGGAATGGATCACCTAATGGTAGCTATCAGATGCCAAAAGCCCTGAGAGAAAGGGAAGCCAGAATGCAAATTGTACGCTATTCTTTCCCCTATTGCCATTAGAACTGCAGTCTGTGCCTCTGCGGAGGCAAAGCCACCTCATCATAGTTCACAAGGAATTAGTTGTGTCTTTGTTCCTGTTTCTCCCACTCCTCCATTATCATCATACTCCTCTTTCTCCTCCTGTGCCCCCTGGATCTGCAGGAAAGGAGTGTTACAAGCTAAAAATGAGCAAGCATTACCCACTTGGGATTAAAGAGACAGAGAAAGGGTTGAAGATTATGGCTGTGGGGTTCTGCAGGGATCCACAGTGATGGTGTAGGTGTTCACTCGCTAACCTGGCATTAGCACTAAGCCCTGACCTCACCATCTCCCAGGGCAAGGGCAAAATGCCTTCCCATGAACTTCATGGCCTGCTCCTTGTAGGGCATGAGGTATTTCGGGTTTGGGAAGCCCCCTCCACTGGCCTACTTCATGTGGGCATTGTGTGCCATTTTCTTCTCCAACAAGATTGAGTAGATTAGATGAAGGCTAGCCATTGGGGAATGTATGCCAAGTTGCATGGGGGAGCTGAACATAGGAACAGGAGTAGACTATTCCGTCCTCAAGTTCCACAAAATAAGCAATGTGGTGGTATCACCCTGTTAAAGTGGAGGAAGGGGTTTTAGGGTTGTGCCTGAAAGTAATTGTTGTTAGGGGAGATGGGTAGCCATATTGTAAGATCCCAAGTTAGTGTCCCCATTAGCTAAGGTGCATTGTGAAGGAATAGTGGTACAGCTATTACATTTAGAGGGTGAAGAGTGTGCTTGTACCCAGGATGCCCAAGGAAAAAAAGGGATAGTGTTACATTTTCTACCCTGGTCAGGTCACTGAACTTCCTCCAGCAAATTAACTGCCTAGATACCAACAATGACTCTAGTTCAAAAGTAATTAATTGGCTATGAAATGCTTTAGTGTGAAAGGTGCTTTATAAATGCAACTTGTTTGTCTTTCTTTCTATATTTAATGATTTAAATACAATAGCCATCAAAGCTAAAGGGAATAAATAAAGGACAGCTTTAACTGCTTGACCGGCTTGAAACATACTTGGAACTAATGTTTTCATAGCCTGAGCTTAAACTGGTTCTCCTACAAGCTGAATAGAAATGAATCACTGAAGTCACTGAACTACACACACTGAATCTAGATCATAAAAACAAAATGCTATAAAAAATATTTGAAAGTGAAGTCAGTAAACAAACTACAATTTGAGACAATTTTTCAGCTCCCTGTGAAGTTGTGCTACTGCTAGCCACACACAACACTGCTAGATGGAGAATCTTAATAACTCAGAGTTTGCAGGTCATGCTGCTCTTCAGCATGTGTATGGTCAATATATGCCCAGCAACAGTTGCTAAGACAACGCCAACTCTCACGTCAATACCTCTGCAAAATCCCCTTAGTTCTGACATTATTTGGATTCTACACTCACTGAAGATGCTCTTTGTTCAGTGAACTAAACGAATAACCATGGTAAAATGTTGTAGATGCATGAGGCCATGTTTGATTAATAGTGTGCTGTGGCGACTCCCATGGCCTAGTGAGTAAAGGCATTGCCTGGTGTCATTGCAGAACAAAAGGTCCCAAAGTTCAATTGTCAATTGTGCTGTGTGACTGATCTCAGCTGGGGCAGCAATGTGAGCCTCCTGTTCGCCTCAGCACCTTTGAGCTAAGGAGGAGAAAATCAGCCAGGGTTCCTGCTTTTAACTGTTATAGCCCTGCTGTACATGGCTATATGGTGAGGGCAGCTCAGTTGCATTGCAGTGACTATTACTTCTAGTTTGATTGTGCATCAATTTCTTATACTCTGAAATTATTGCACAGTAACTGGATAAAATAGCACACGCAGGAATTTTATTTGAGGGAGTTATATTGTTAAGAGTAGTACTCAGAATAATTTCTACACCTTGATGCCCCTCTAAATTCTTTGCAATATTCCCATGTTGAGAACAGACAACTATATATGGAAACGGTGTGACTGCGGTAAGAATAGACTTTACAATAAAACTATACTTAGTAAAAGGAAATTATACGAGATTTGCTGCCTTGTTCCCATTGTTTATACACTTGCACTCCGGTCTCCCTGAGGAAGTGTTCACAGAATGCATCCTTTACCCTTTGACTACTAAAGAACTCACTCCTGAGGGATCTGGTCAGGGTTTTGCCTTAAAGGCCTTTACTTTATAATTAAAAAAAAGACTACTGATCAGAAATTGGGGTTTTCTGCTCGTCAAAGCCATTTATAGCAGAGGCTGGGAAGGACATGAGTTTCTTAAGATTAGACAGCAAGACTAGGGGTCGGGGTGGGGGAGGGTGGAGAAATTCAACTCTCGCTGTTTCCATCACGTAAAGGGCAGCAAGATCTGAACATGGCTCAATCACGTGAAGGTGAGCCAAGAGCAAAATTGCTGCTCGTACCTCATTTGATTAAGATGTGCGAACTGCCAGCGCTACTTGCACTGTATATTAGCAGCTCGCTGATTGTGGGGCAGGAAATCGGGTGTCAATGATGCCATTTAAAGGTAGACTGCTCCTACTAAAGGGGAGGTGTACTTTGACTGCTTTCATCTGAATTAAAATTGAGTGAGCAAAATGGCAGGCAGAGTTGCTGCAGGAAGGGCCCCCCCAATTTTCCAATGCTGCATTGGAGATGGTGGAGGACGTCACCAGGAGGAGGGAGCTGCTATTTCCTCCTGATGGGATAAGGCTTTCCAGACATGTTGTACTGGACCAGTGGGAAGAGGTAGCAGAGCAGGCCAATGCAAGGAGCATTGCACTCAGGACCTGACTGCAGTGCCGCAAGAAATTCAATGATCTGATCAGAGCTGCTACGGTAAGACTCCTACTCACATCTCTCTTGCACTCTCCTTAGCCCTGCATCTCCTGCAGCACCAGCACTCACCAGCTCTCCCTCCACTGCTTCCCATCACTCTCCTCAAGTCATGGCACCATACTTCACTCAACCTCCTTCTGCTGCTACTGGCACAGTCAGCACCTGCTATTGTCCTCATATTGACTTCCCTCACTTCCCCACACTTGTGCCATCTTTCATACACCAGCAGCATTATTCTACCCTAACAGTCGCTTCTTCACAACCTGTCACCGGGCTACAAACGAACACATTTCCTTTATGCTTGCAGAACAAGCTCTTGTACAGTCAGAGGGAACAGGCACAGACAGGAGGAGGGGCATCGTCCATCTACATCCTCTCCCCATTGGAGGAGACAGTAATGGAGATACGAACATATGAAAAATAACAGACAGGAAAAGACCTACTGGTCCAAGCAGTCTGTCCCACATAATTGTGATGCCTTGTGCATCACAATACATACACTCCCCAGACCCCAGCCATGTAAACTCCTGTGGGCATGAGGTGCATCAGATGTGTTGCGACTGGCGAAGCTGGAGGATACGTTCTGCAGGATATTTGGCCATCTTACCCTCTTCTCACCGAAATATCTTCCTGAACACATTCCGAATGTCAAACGGGAGCTGCTGTGAGCTGCCACTCATCTCTCTCTGCTTACCCTTGTCACTAACTGCTAACTCTTGTCCCTCTCTTCCCTTTTCAGGTCCATCACAAGTAACGTGCCCAGCTGCAGCAGAGGAAGAAGAGGACAGCCCTCCTGAGCACTTACCATCACTCGACCTTACCCTTGCAGGCACTAACTCAGAAACTGGTATCCCGCATAGTTCAGAGGGTCAGTTAGAGGGGTCTGCACAGGGAGATTCACCGAGCACACATGCGCAGGAGCACGGGCATGGGAATAGGACAGCCCAGGAACCAGCTTGCCGGAGGGCAAGCCCGCATCCGAGCCCTACTCCTGAGGGTGCAGATGCTGGCTTCAAGGGCCCAGCTTCTGGAAGAAGTCTGATGGCTGTGCACAACCAACTACTGAGTGCATTGGGCTCTCTGGCAGCAAGCTTACACACAATGTCGGAGAGCATGGAGAAGTCCAGCTCCAACTTGTGCGGTGTATTCGCTCAGGGCATTGAAACAATTCAGTTAACCATGGAGCACGTGGTCAGTTCTATGAACACTGCAGCAAGGCCCACAGTGATATAGCCTCTGGTTGCAGCTCTGCCAGCTTTGATGGAAGCTCAGACAGTTGCCATCTTGGCTCTGGATTCCAGCATCTCCTCTGACTTTCAGAGCATGAAGGAGAGCGTGAATAGAGGCTTCCAAAGCATCACATCACACCTGTATTCATGCAGAGCAGTGGGAGTGCTGAGGTGCGGCTCCATAACAGTGGCATTGGCACTACAGGAGAATCAGATGCTGTCCTCTTTCAGAATGACCACACGCTTGTTCCCCAACCAGCCTCTGAACCAGTGCCTCTGTTGGTACCAGATAGCCAGCTGGGCCAGACTGCCCCACCTGCTGCCAAGATGCTGCAGTGTGCAGCCGGGCCCTATAAGGCCAACGCTCCTTAAGTTCGCCCATCTCAAGTGCCCTCAGTGGAAGTTCAGCAGCCTTCCACCTCCCATGGGGAGCAACCACTGGGGAAGCTCCTCACAGGACTACCTGAATAGGCAAATGAGCACGGAAAACGGTCACTAGGGATTTGCACAAGGGTGATTTATTTGTTTTCAAACTCCACTGAATCAATCGTGAAATGAACCACAATGAACCATAAATAGCTGTTGTTGTCCAATACTTTCTTTGCATTGGTGTTGGTGTACAATATGAGGTTATTCTTCAGTTGGGTGTAAGGAGCAGGTGTGGTGGTAAGAGGGATAATTCAACTGCCGTAGAGGGACGGTCACAAGATCCCAAGATATTTATGGACGAGCAAGGCCCATCTTAATTCATTCATCCAGAAAGACCATGCAGTTCCCCCAATGCTGCATCTGATTGTTTCTTAAATGATTCCAGGATTTTGGCCTATGTGCTTTATCTACAAGTCTATTCCAAGTGTTGATCACTCCCTACGTGAAGAAGAACTTCCTGATATCAATCCTAAATTTACTTGTTTGAACCTGTGTCCCCTTACCTTACTCCCACTGTTTAATTTAAAGTGTAATTCCAGATTAACCTTTCCCATTCCCCTTAATTATCTTACACACCTCTACAAGATCAGCTCTCAGACACTTCTTTTCCAAGCTGAAAAGTCCAGGTCTCTCCAGTCTTTCCTCGTAACTCAGATCCCGTCAGGAAGGATCAGCCTTGTGATTCTTCTCTGCATTGCCTCCAGTGCTTGAATATCCACCTTGTTTCTTGTCAATCAGAAGTTGACACAGTACTCAAGATGCAGCCTGATCAGTGCACTGTACAGTTTGATCATGATATCCTCTGACTTGCAATCTACTATCTTGGCTCTGTAGTTTAATATTTTATTGACTTTGTGGATTGCTGCTCTGCATTCATTGGACAGGTTGAGTTTCGAGTCTAGTAAGACTACAAGGTCTCTTTTAACCTCATCCCTAACTGTTTAATCACTATTCATGAAGTATGTGCCCATATTTCCTTTCTATACACAATACTTTGCATTACAGTCTGCATTAAATTTGATCTGCTATTGTTTGACCCACTCGGATATTTTGTTTAACTCATTCTGCTGTAATATTTAGGCTGCCTCCTTTGATTCCATTGGTTTGGTGTCATCAGTAAATTTGACCAATTTGTATTCCATATCCACATTGATATAAATTAGAAATAGTGGTCCCAACACTGAACCCCACTCAATGGTCTCCATTATTTTCTACCCTCCTGCCAATTTATTATCCATTCCCAAGTTTTACCCTGAATTCCCACTTAAAAGGGTTAAAATAAACTCCTCAGAAAACAGGAGCTTTCAACACAATCATAGTCAAAGTTAAACTTCTGCCTTGGCAGTGTGAAGTGCGAGAGGGGTAAGACCTGACATAAGCAGATGAGTAGTGTCACCTGACGGATGGAATTTGGTATATGGGAGGTTGGTATACACAATGAGCTGTTCAGATAATGAAGAATAGCCTCGCACTGCACCACTTAGAAACATTACAAGATAGCAAACTTTCTAATGCTCCAGCACTGTTTTGTCTCACTTTCAGAAGCTGTTGAAAAGGTGACTAAACTGAAACTAGGAAAACATTGAACATTCATCTTGCAACAACACTTACTGACCCAACAGGATCTTTTGTAGAACTGTTCATTTTTGATGCACTAAGAATTGAAATTACAAAAGCTTTATAACTTCTTGTAAATTATGTGGAATTAGATACATACATTTCTTGATTTTAGCAAACAAGATTATCCTTCAACTGAGGGACAATTTTCTGATAACTTCTGCAGACACTTACTAAATCTGTCCTTTGTAAACAATTTTACAACACCAAGTTATAGTCCAGCAATTTTATTTGAAATTCACAAGCTTTCGGAGGCTTCCTCCTTCGTCAGGTAAATCTGTCCTTGACTGCTGTTGGGTGAGTGTGCCTACAGAATACTTAAAGGCATACCAGGCAAACTCAAAATTAAAAAAATTAAACCTTGTCTTAGATAGGAGTGTAATTTGATGGAACTATGTAAAGAATTCACCTCATGGTGCCAACACTCCCAAACCACACTTGAATTAATGTACCATTATAGAGCTCTCATTATAGTACTATCTCTATGTGGCTACCATATCTCTGATCCCAGCTTTTCCATGTTCCATTTAAGAAAACAGGGACAGGAGTAAGCCATTTAGCCTCCCTCCCCCTCAAGCCTGTTCCACCACTTAAATAGATCATCTGTATCTCAATTGCATTTACCCACCTTTGCTAACAAAAATCTATCAATCTCAGTGTTGAAAGTTCCTACTGACCCAGCATCCAAAGCCTTTTGGGAGAGAGTTCCAGATTTACACTACCCTTTGTGTGAAAAAGTACTTCCTGATTTCACTCTTATCTCTAATTTTAAGATTATGCCCCCTTGTTCTGGATTCCCCCACCAGAGGAAATAGTTTCTCTGTATCTACCCTATCAAATCCCTTTATCATTTTAAACATCTCAATTGGATCGTCCCTCAACCTTTTAAACTCAAGGTTTATGCAAACTGTCCTCATAATTTAACCTTTTCAGCCCTGGTTTTCTGAGTTATGGAATGTTCACTATAGTCTGTAGTGGTACACCTCATTATGATATGGAAGATGCTTACACTCCTCACCAAGGATGATATTATAGTGAGTATTAATGATGCTGTGTCTCAATTGGAAACTGTGAGTAAAGATTCCAATGTTTATATACTCTTGAACTCTCTGATGGAAGTGGTACAGTGGCATTGAAAGGAATAGTTAACATTCCCACTTGAGCATTTTTAAATGATACAAACCATAGCACCAAAGCAGCTCAGTATTTTCAATAAAAAGGGGTTGTACTATCTCCTCTCATAGTTCTATGCGTAAACACCAAACATGGTGTGGCACGGAGATGCAAATTCAATTCCTGGCTTGTGCTGAGTTAGCTGACCTCCACCAGGGAGATGTTAGGAGTGCTGCAGTTCCCGAGCTAGGGAAAAGAAAGAAAGCCAGGGTTCCTGCTGCTGATCACTCAGTGACAACTGAATGTGAGCAGACCACTGAGAAGGATCAGGTTGGAATTTGGCTTTGATTGCTTCTATGGTTGAATAGCTATCTTGGGCCATATATGAAGAATGAGCATTTGAGAAAGTGTAGGAAGTTGCTGCCACTCATAGAACTATATTTCAGCATGTGTTGCAGCTTTCAGGACAGTAAGATAAAGGCAAGAAAGTCAGAGGGGAAACGGAAGAAAACAATGTGCTAACATACCTTATACTTTCACAGCTTTAGCATTCTGTCTTCAGTTGGGTAAACTGAAAGTCAAGCAATTTTTTTTTTCATCTTCCTAGGTGCCAGCAAATCCTTTAGAATTGAACACGTTCTATAGAAATCAACTTAATCGGATTATATATATGTAAATTATGTTAAGATTTCATGGCATCAAAAAAATGAGTATTCAGAAATATCCACCATAAATGGGCAAATAAGCATTTAGAGCTAGCAAGTCTGGCTTCTTTCTCTAAAAGTGAAAGGTCGCCTGAGAATTAGGCCTGAAGTCCACCGCACAGGTAACTATTATGTGAGTGGGTGTATCACTGTTTCACACATGGTTGTAATTGCTATGATCCTCCACAGTACATAAAATTACTGTTATGGTGTTTGCTATATTAGATTAAATTACATGTGTCATTGACCACAGATGGTTATGTTTTTTCATCGCATAGTGAATAATCACTTGAGTCACAAAAACTAAGATGTGGTGGGAGTATAAAAAGCACTGTTGTCTGGGGAAAAGTGTAGAGCACAGAACATTGTGTCTGTTAGAGATAAAGGGTGTAAAAGGCATTGAAAATCCTAGCCATAATGTGCTGATTAAATTACTCGAGAGCCTCACATTGAGCGGTGACGATCAGCAGTATGACATTCTATGCTTGGACTTAACTTCTTTTAAGATTTGATTAATGCTATTCAGAGCTGAAGATAATGGCTATAAAATATCCTAAGCTTTTCAGTTTCTCCTGCCCTAGGAGGACAGGCAGATGTATTCCATGGCTTCTCAATTTACAAGGCAGGTCAGATTGGACTTCCATTGGCTTAGAACCAAAGACAATATTTCTTTCTGCCAGTACAGAGAAAATACACTGGAGTAGTTCCTTGCTTTCAATTCTCTTTTTGTAATGACATGAGGGACAGAAATACACTCTCTCAATTGCTGTGAAATATTATTTAAGACTTTTTAGGAATATAGTGTTTTATTTTACTATTTCATCCATGAGATGTTTGGGAGAGATGGAAATTCCTGCTAAGTACATCACACAGGATGAATTGTCAGCACTCTCCTCTTCTGCTTACTGTCATTGAGTCTTCTGGCTCGAGGCCCCTATTGTATGTGAACCTTTTGTCCCACACCATGTTACATTTATGTGATTGATGTCTTGTCCAATTGTGAGTGACAATCATTTCACCTGTCCTATCAGTTTTTATACATACAAATATATATGGACTGCAGGGACATTTGCTATAACTATATTAATGCTGGTACCACTTTACTACCTGCTGTGGTTGCATGATCTTTTTCTCCTTGAGGTTATTTATATGCCTACAATGAAGTTTATTCAAAAACATAATAAATATTATTGGTATTATATGTATTGGTATAAATATTATACCACGATGGTGTATTTAAAAATTTGCAGTAATTTGTATCTTGAACATAACTTTGGCACTGCTTAGAAATTGTGCAATGATCTATTTGCATGATTTATTCATCTGAAAACCATCTGCAGTTTTGTGAAATCACAGCATTGTGAATTTTGAAAATTGTCTTAATTTTTTTCAAGTAGATAATTACATTAGTTTGGAATATTTTCAAACTCTTGATAAGTAGTGCGTTCCTGGTCCTAGAAAAGAATAAAGTAACATGTTGCTGCTGAGCAATTTACTTGTACGAGATTCATTTTTATTTCATTTTTTGTGCATCTCTTTTTCTAACCAATTTTCTCTCCTTTTCTCTTCTCATGAAGGCATTGACTCCTGCTGCAGTAAAGGTCGATGGGCACTGATTGCCCCTCGGTACCTTGCCCAAATGAGCAATCTTCATGCGTGCGTGACAGCAAACTTATTTGACAGGAGGCATCGCGGTTAAGATCCCCAAATGTTTTCGCAACTTCACTCAACCTCCACCAATGCACACTTCCAGGTCACGTCCTACAATTCCACTGTCCTGGCCATTGGTGACGCACCATACCATCCTTTAGATTTTAATGTGTGTATGCATGCTGTTTCAGAATTATTATTCTGAAAATAGTAGCTGTCAGGCCCAGCGTGATAGAATAATGGAGGTGAAAGTAGCTGAAATGTGCTTCCATGCATAGGCAATAGATTCCAAATTTAAGTTGTCATTAACTCATTAATGTAAGACACCAAACCTGACCTTAGATGACCTCAGTTCACTAGATTCTGCCTGATTGTTTAAAATTGGAATTGACAACTGGTGCAGGAAGGAACCCCAGCCCAATAAATTACTGTCTGCATTTTTGCTACTTTTTCCCAAATCTAAAACTGGACAGGTGTTGGGATAGCATCAGGGAGTGGGAGCATGGCTCAAGGTCTGATTTATTGATGCTGATAAAAAGTGATTGAAACCTTAATAATTAATGCCTGCACATCAAGAAGCACAAAAGTGAGACAAATGAGTCTCTGTTCTGTTTTAGAAATTTCTGGACACTCAGAAACTGCAATCCCTGGCTCAAAATCAAATGAGTGGCAACTCTGTCTGTCTGGAAAGCAGACAGACACACTTTCCATCTCTATCTTGGGAGGGTTTCTATCCATATAAAGATAAATTTCCTTCAGTGCCCATTTCAGTGTGCTTTCTAGGCTACTAAAATGCCATCAAGATCCTCAGAGGAAATACAGAAGAAACTTTATTTTAATCTTTACAGACATTTTAATGCTCCCTGCATGCTGCATGTTATCTTGAGATCAAGCCAGAGGACAGTTCACTGAGGGGCTCAGAGATTGAGAGTAAAAAGGAAAGAAAAAGCAAAAGAGAGAAAGAAAAATAGAGGGTGAAGTAGAAAAGGAAGTGCAATACAAATTATTGAAGAAAAACGTGTATTTTCTTATTTTACATTACTTTACATTGCTTGGTGCTGGTAAAGAAAGGATACTGTTTGACGAGATGGAATAAATAAGCAGTATATCATTGCTGCTGTCTTTGAAAACCCAGCCACATTCTTTATTTAAAAATTGGTATTTGAATCCCTTGTACTAATTTTGCTCGCAGAGATCTGCTTTTGCCAAAAATGTAAGGGTGAATTTTAACCCTATCCTCCCAGCAGAAACTGGGCAGGCAAGCAGCTAAAATACACACCGGGTGACATACCCACCGATGTCCTGCGTGGATCCCACCCCTTCCGATTTTTACCAGCACTTCTAGATAGACGGCTAAAATGCCCACTTAAAGCCCACGGGGTCCTTTTTAAATATGCTGATCAGAGTCCAATGAAGTCATTGGGCCTTGCCTGCAATTTTAACTCTGGCCTTAGTAGGAAGCTGCTGCGGCTTTTTGCCAGATGAAGGCCTGTCAGAAGAGGATTGGAAGAAGAAATGGGCATTCAAGGTAAGGTTTTTTTTTTACTTTCCTTTGTGGGACCAGGAGAGGAGCTTGGGGCTTTCATACACCCACTAGTCTCCTGAGCTATACTACCACTTTTGTGCTGATGCACACGCAAAACCACTTTGCATCAAGTAGCAGGATCAGCGCTACCTAAAGCTGCAAGAAAATGTGTTCAAATGAGCCCCATCATGGATAAAAAAAGGTTTTAATACAACTGGAGATTTAATTACCTCTGGAATGCACTGGTTAGCCTGTTTGCATAACCTTATACGTGCTATTTTAATGCAGTTATTAACTTTTTTATTTTAAACAGGTTAACAACTGGGTTAAAATGGCGAAGAAAGAAATTTAATGCGAACAGACTAGTGCGCTATCAGAGGAAATTAAACTTCAGTTTGTTACGGTTGTGGAAAATGATGGAGTTTGGGCCATGCTACAAAATATTGCATATCAGAGGAAAATGTACTTTACATAAGTGAGTTTATTAAAAGCACAGTCTCCATCTATGCTGGCTTACCAGCTCAATGCTCTTTGAACATTAAGGGGTCGATTTTGCAATGGTGGCGGGTTGGCAGCGGAGGGGGTGAAGGTGTGCGTGGCAATCCCGCATGAGCAAAACTTACTGTTTCCAACACGATCGCATGTTGATTGATGATAATTAACGTCCTCTCCGGAGTTCGTGCTCGGCAGCCAGCCTGATTGACAGGGGGAGAGGGGTAGATCATGGTGGGGGGAGAGGGGAAGATCGGGGGGTGGGAGAGGGGAAGATGGGGGGGGGGGGGAGCGCGGATGATTGGGGGGGAGAGGGGAAGAATGGGGGGGGGGAGAGGGGAAGATCGGGAGGATATCGGGGGACATCAGGGGGATGAAGAGGGGGAGATCAGAGAGGGAGACATTGGATATCGGAGCAGGGGCAAAAGTAGGTTCATTTTGTGTTTTCACTCCCGTCTATGGTTTTCTATTTAATTTATTTAATTTCTTGTTTCCTGATCCGGCCCTTCACGCCTTTCACCAGGCGTGATTCCGAGGCAGTGGGCAAGTCACCCAGATAAGTTAAAAATCGTTCTAATGACTAATAGGGTGGATAGAGAGAAACTATTTCTGCTGGTTGGGGATTCTAGGAGTAGGGGGCACAGTCTAAAAATTAGAGCCAGACCTTTCAGGAGTGAGATTAGAAAACATTTCTACACACAAAGGGTGGTAGAAGTTTGGAACTCTCTTCCGCAAACAGCAATTGATACTAGCTCAATTGCTAAATTTAAATCTGAGATAAATAGCTTTTTGGCAACCAAAGGTATTAAGGGATATGGGCCAAAGGCAGGTATATGGAGTTAGATCACAGATCAGCCATGATCTTATTAAACGGCGGAGCAGGCACGAGGGGCTGAATGGCCTACTCCTGTTCCTATATTCCTATATTCCTAACTCTGTCACAGGTAAAGTGCCTTAAATACCTCAATGAGGTACATTTGGCTCCTTAATTGTCATCCCGCCGGCTTTAATTGCTGGCAGGACTTCCGTTATTGGATCGCCCACACGCACACAGGTGGGTCTCTGGGAAACTCAGAAGTCGGTGGGTTGGAGCCAGCTTCCGAACCCGAACGGGATTTCCCCGATTTTTGGAGCCCCCACACCCACAATTGCCTCCTAAAATCACCCCCTAAATGTCCAAAAAAAAATTCAAAACAAATTCCAGTCCTAGTTTGTGCTCTTTGTTCCAGAGTCCCTTTTTGTAATAGGAAGATGAAGCAAGTTCATAGTGGGTGACTTCAGAATTGTGGGAAATTGAAGCTTGAAAATGGAAATGTTTGTAAGTGATTTTCAATCATTGCTGTGCTCTAAATGTTAACAGTCTTTCAGCAAGACCAATATTGAGAAATATTCGAGGCTTTGAATAGCTGAAGTTAAATATGTAAAAGCGGGTCAGGAAAACAAATAATTGGCATATATACTGCAACTTTTCACTGGCAGTGTGCATTTCCTGGAAAATGCTTCTTACTGTACACAGATGAGGACAAAGGAGGAGTATTGTGACGTCATTGTTGGCCTTCAGCACATTGCGATCAGGTTCACACTGGAGCGGCCTTGGATCTTCAATCAGTTATGCAAATTTGATCCCAAACGTTGCGTGGTTCAGAAACTTTGTACGGTCCCAACAGTTAGGCCATTAAAAGTTACAGATCACAATGTCTAAAGCAAACTGATTTTTTTTGAGTGATTGCAAAACTATGCCTTATTTGGCATTGTTATGAGTAAGTTTCTACTTGTGCCTTTGCTATTAACAATTTGCCAAATGGAGATGTAATGTTTTAGATTGCAAGGTAACACTGCTAATTCCTAGCCAGCGTTGCTATTTTAAATTTGGTTGAGCTGAAGGAGTTGCAGCTACATGTTCCCACTCATTTATAGTCTTACCTCATTGCTCAAACAATGTGTGGCAGAGTAATAGGTGCTATAGGCTCAATGTTCCATCTTTCACTCTACTAATTCAGAAACATTTCCAAACAGATATTTTTCCAGCTCCTTTTTGAAGGCATTAATCTCCTCAGTCTCAACAGCTTTTGGGCAAAATTCAAAAGCCCTGAATTTGCAATAATTGATGGGACATAAACCCAGCGGATTTTTTTTGGAGGTGGGGTGCATAATTTGGGGAGGAGCGAGGATCCGCCATTTTTACACCCAATTTAAGTTCTGCCTTAAGTTTCATCCTTGTAACTCTTGACTTTTCCTCAGTCCTATTTAACACTTTTTCCTAGTGCCACCTGAGTGCCTGTGGTTTGAGAAGTGGATGGCTGCTCTATATTGCTAGGAACCTCCTGAGATGAAGATGGCCCTTGTCTAAGGACTGTTGAGTCCGAGGATGGACTTGCAACAGATTGCTTCTCTGTGTGTGGTATCTCCACAGCCTTGGTCTGCTGACTTTCCTCCATCTGTGTAGGCATCTGAGGGGACTGAATGGAGAGTGCTCTGGTGCTTATGTCCTGAGAGAAATCAGAATCCTCAGAGCCATCTGCTGCTCTCACCCCAGGCATGAGAGAAGGATATTGGTTGCCACTGACTTGCGGGGAAACAGACTTTATGGAGTTACTCATATCCCTTAATCCCTGGGAGAGAGTATACCGAATTTCCTGCAACTCTCCCAAAATGGTGTCCTGGAGATCTTGAATTCAGTAGATATTACTTTTTCCATTCTATCACTCAAGGCCTAAATGCCATCAGTCAAAGCCTGCACATTGGAGGTGATGATAAAAAACTCCAGTTTTCTGTGTTCTATGGGATGTAAACAAAGATTCCTGCAGTTGCTGCTCACTCAAGATTACTCTGCATTGTTGAAAGGCCCCCTTTGATGTTCCCACAAAGGATGCCATTGTACTCTGCTGCCAACTGATACACTTTTTCAGAGAGGCTTAGTGGTGCCTTCATATGACGATGATGCTCTACTTACACCTTCTTCTCATGGCAGGGTCTCTGAGATCATCATCTAAATGCTCTTCAATCAAGGCCGGCATTTCCTTAACCTTCCTTCAGGAACTTCTTTTTCTACTTCCACTACCTCTTCCTCTGACTTCCTTGTATATCATGCAGCGTCAGCTGAGTGGGATCCTGGTATCTCAGTTGCCTCCTCCTACTGGGTTAATGGACAAATTCTGCTGTTCCTTCTTCTATAACTTGTCGTTCCCACAAATTGGGGGTGATTTTAACCCCCAAGAACTGGTAGGTTGGGGGTGGGTGGGAGTTGAAAGTAATTGTTTTTTTGGGTTGCAACTGCAAAATTTTTGGACTTTGCATTCCCAGTGGGAAGCCTGTACTTTTAGGCGACCAATTTTCAACTCCCACCCGCCCCCAACCCACCTGTTCTTGGGGGTTAAAATCACCCCCATTGTGTGCAATTATTTTCCTGCTTGAGAACAGAATGCTTGTTACTTTTAGTCACAGACTAGTTTATTTTACAACTATGGGAGAACTCCTTTCACTTCTCATCAAAGTGAAAGTGAGCATTGTAGGATTCTTTAGTGACATAATGTAGAAGTATGTACCATTCATTTAGTTCACAAGTTTATTCCACTATGTTTGTTACTGCACTTTTAGGGTTAATATTGGTCTGTATTGTAAAGTTTTAAATATAGATGAATGGCAGTTTTGCTGCCATCAAACTTGCCTTTGCTGACCTTGTGAGGTCATTAAACTTCTTCCTGCACTGCAGGGGGAGGGGGAACCCTGTGGATTAAGAAGTTACCACTCACTGCCAGTGCCACTTCCAATCTTGCCACCTACCCCCACTATTCCTTCCATCTTGTGCCTAATTTCAGTCAGAAGAATATTTATGTCGCTGAGAAGTTTACTGCTGTCTTCTTACTTATTCCTGTTGGAGTCATATCCTTCCTGCATGCTAGTTCCACTTTAAGAGCAGCTTTAAATGGAGCAACTTTGTTCTCAGAAATGCTTCCGCCGCCGTCCCCGATGTATATTCCGGATCTCCGAGGCGCATCTCGCCAATTGCTGGTGAACTCATGCCTTGTTCATGCCCAGCAATATTTTAATCCTCTACTTTCTGGTGGGGTTAGTGTCAGGGCCATTAGGCAGGTGGAAGTTCCGCTCTGTTGTGCATCCAGCAGCAGATTACGGGACTCAGAATGTCAGGGCAATAATATTTTGCAAAGTACAAAGCAGCAATTACAATCAGGCAAAGGGCATGTGGCATGGTTGAAAAGATTAACACAACTGTATCGATGAAATTAAGAAACTCTTAGGAGATGTCCAATGAAACTCACTTGACCTGCCATTTACCCACAATGCCAGAGAGAGGGGAGGCAGTTTCGGGATTTACCAGCAATTCCATTTAATTGAAGGCTGGTTTAAAATAAAAAGGAATTGGCTGTTCTGTAAAAGAAAACTAGCACGAATGCTGTAAAGGTCAGTGATAATCTGTGCTCCACAAAAGGCTCATCCCTCACTTGATGTAGTCAGAAAAACCGAGGAAGATCAGTTGTGTTCAGCTTCTTATGAAAAGAATGTTCTGTTGTCTGACAAAGGATTTCAGCATTTTCTGTTGGACAGGTGGGGCTGCATTGATGCAAAACTAGAATTGGGTTAAATAAACTTAACCCTTTCAGTACCGATCACTCTTCACAGCTTTGAAATGATTCACTGTTATTTAAACCCCACAAAATACCATTTGCTCTTAATAATAGACATTCTGAAGAGAAAGAATGAAACATATACAGTAGTTTCTTCATTCCGAACTGAATAACCTGTAATCTTCTTCTGTATATTTTTATTTCAGTGCAGAATTAGTACTTCCATCATCCTCACTAAAGAACGTGTCATTTTGAGAGGTTTGCATTGTGGCTGATAGCACAAATTGTTTTTTAATAAGCAGTTAATGCAGTATGCTGACACTAAGGTTTGAAAAGAGAAATGGCAAACACAAACAGCTCTGAATAAACAGGTAGTATTTTTAGACTGAGGTTTTCTAGAATTAGTCACTAGAATTATAATTTTTTTGAGCTTGTGCAACTCTCTGCTCAGTGATCTGCACACTTTGGATAACGGATTCTTATGTTGAAAACTCAGTGTCAAAACTGGGATGTATGTATGTCTTTTTCTCCTGTTCTTAGTTTCTTCTATGCAGTTTTTATTCCAATCAAGTCTGTCGTTCTTGCTCTGTACCTCTTGAAACAAAGTCAAGTAGTCTTTTCTTGCAATACATCGAAAGCTTGTGTGAATCTAAATTTCATTTAAATCTCATCTGGAGTGTTGTTGGTACCTCCTCTGCATCCAATACTAGGATTGGATATGTGCAGAAATTGTTCACAGTAAAGGTGACACACCTCTGGCACTTTACAGGTGGGAGAAGGGGGAGAGGGAGAAGGGGGGAGGGAGGGCCCGTAGGCAACCGTGGGATGAGCCTTTTGTTGAGCACAGATTATCTTATCACTGACCTTTACAGCACTCATGCTAGTTTTTTTTTACAGAACAGCCAATTCCTTTTTTTTAAACCTGCCTTCAATTAAATGGAATTGCTGGTAAATCCCAAAGCCACACTACAGCAAATGCCAACAAATCTCTGGGCCCCACAAGAAAACCTTGGGCCTCCCCTGCTCCGGGCTTCCCTCCCCATCCACTGACCACGATCGCCTATGGACCCTCCCTCCCCCGTCCTCTCCTCCCCCTCCCCCCTCCATCCCACCTCCATCCCCCCCTCCCCCTCCCTTCCTTTTAAGAACATTTTGCAATAGAACAGAACATTCTGGAAACCCCTCCAATTTCTGCATGTGCCCATATGTTTTCTTGCAGTAATGGCAGGTGGTGAGTGAATGGCTGGTTCTAGAGCAAGAAAGCTAGGTTTCTAAATTTAAAAAATTTACCTGCCATGATAGTAGAAAGAGAATCCCCTTCCTGGTAGAGCATTTATCTTAATCTCTTGTGGAGTAAGTGTCTGATCCCTGGTAGCCTGCTGTAGGAGGACTATCTCTGGTAGAAAAGTGGGGGAAGAGTATCCTTTTGGTGCTGCATTTGCCCGGTAGAACATAACTGAAAATGGCTGCAGTTCTTACCATACTTTTGAGCTAGAAGGTCATAAAGTAGCTTAATTGGTACTAAATTGGTACTGTAAGGTCATCTAAATTCTAAAGTTCAGGTGCCAGTAAAGTTCTGTGATTTGCAACAATCCTGTCAGCTAAATGAAGGTCAGGCATAAGAAAATTAAACCTTTCAAAACCTGATAATGTGCTTGGCTGTCATAGCCCTAACGGTTTTTCTCCTGGTTATATATATCAATGAATAGATCTTGAAAACTACATATCTGCATCCTACTCGTTGATCATATCAATAGTTATGGAAACCATGGTAAACAAAAAGCTTTTAAGTCTTAGTCATAGCAACCTAGTATCTGATCACTAACTTGGCTTCAATTTGTTACACAGTTGGCCTCATGACTCAGTATAGAATGATTCTTTTGCTGACCAATGCAAAATCAGTGCAGCAACCCTCAACATTTCTAGAGTTTTATTTTGACAGTGTTTGACCTTCTAGCCTCATCGACAAGCTAACCTCTTGTAATATGCCTGGGAAGATCTTAAACTGGATATCAGACTTCCTCAGAGATCAGGTCATAGATGAATGTTCATTTTCCCTACCTAACAGCACTGTGGGAGAACTTTCACCACATGGACTGCAGCGGTTCAAGAAGATGGCTCACCACCACCTTCTCCAGGGCAATTAGGGATGGGCAATAAATGCTGGCCTTGCCAGCTACAGCCACATCCCATGAATGAATAAAATTTTTTTTTATTGCAACAACTGTACAGGGCTCCTAAGGAAAGGATTCTTGGCCTCACTCTGTTTCTCATCTCAGCCAACAATCTGATGGATGTCACTGAAGGAATTATTCTCGGCATTTGCCGCCACCCTCTGCCGCGTGGTTGATTCTCCATCTGAAAGACAAACAGCAACCAAATTACAGCAGGCAGATGCATAGAGAATTAGTCATTGGTAGACAATTCCTGTGTTACTGAGGTGACCAGATCTAAAGCTCACTTCAGAAACATTGACCTATAATCAGTCACTGTTACTGTGTAAGGATAAAGGTACCAAATGTTCTCTTTAGTTACATTCAACTCTTTGCCTTGGTGATTATCCTTAGCATATGCTGTGACAAACAAATACCAAAGATGGTAAGAACACTGAGCAAGAATTTCCAAAAATTACTCACTGTTGCTTTCATTGTTAGTAACTTAGATATTCTAAAAGGCCAATGCCCACCTGGTAATGCAGTATTGTAGTCCTGTTTGGCAGCCTACAGGAAAAACATATATACCTTGGCTTTAGACTCAGTACACTTGAAAACCATGCATGATAACGGATTTGAAGAGGAATACTTATTTCATGCCATAATCCCCCATAACAGCATCGGAGAGAGGTGATCGAGCAATCAGTCATAAGAACATAAGAAATAGGAGCATGAGTAGGCCTGCTCCACCGTTCAATAAGATCATGGCTGATATTCTATCTCAACTCCACTTTCCCACCCTATCCCCATATCCATTGATTCCCTTAGTATCCAAAAACCTATCGATCTCAGCTTTGAATACTCAATGACTGAGCCTCCACAGCCCCCTGGGGTAGAGAATTCCAAAGGTTCACAACCCTCTGAGTGAAGAAATTTTTCCTCATTTCAGTCCTAAATGGCCGACCCACTATCCTGAGACTATGCCCCCTAGTTCTAGACTTTCCAGCCAGGGGAAACAGCCTTTCAGCATCTACCCTGTCAAGCCCTCTGAGAATTTTATACATTTCAATGAGATCACCTCTCATTCTTTTTTTCATTCGTTCATGGGATGTAGCATTGCTGGCAAGGCCAGCATTTATTGTCCATTCCTAATTGCCCTTGAGAAGGTGGTGATGAGCCGCCTTCTTAAACCGCTACAGTCCGTGTGGTGAAGATTCTCCCACAGTGCTGTTAGGTAGGGAATTCCAGGATTTTGACCCAGCAACAATGAAGGAACGATGATATATTTCCAAGTCAGGATGGTGTGTGACTTGGAGGGGAACATGCAGGTGGTGGTGTTCCCATTTGCCTGCTGCCCTTGTCTTTCTAGGTGGTAGAGGTCACGGGTTTGGGAGGTGCTGTCAAAGAAGCCTTGGCGAGTTGCTGCAGTGCATCCTGTGGATGGTGCACACTGCAGCCACAGTGCGCCGGTGGTGAAGGGAGTGAATGTTTAGGGTGGTGGATGGGGTGCCAATCAAGCGGGCTGCTTTATCTTGGATGGTGTCGAGCTTCTTGAGTGTTGTTGGAGCTGCACTCATCCAGGCAAGTGGAGAGTATTCCATCACACTCCTGACTTGTGCCTTGTACATGGTAGGAAGGCTTTGGGGAGTCAGGATGTGAGTCACTCGCTGCAGAATAACCAGCCTCTGACCTGCTCTTGTAGCCACAGTATTTGTGTTGCTGGTTCAGTTAAGCTTCTGGTCAATGGTGACCCC
Organism: Heptranchias perlo; assembly: GCF_035084215.1. Taxonomy (NCBI): domain Eukaryota; kingdom Metazoa; phylum Chordata; class Chondrichthyes; order Hexanchiformes; family Hexanchidae; genus Heptranchias; species Heptranchias perlo. The sequence goes on along the minus strand of NC_090341.1, from coordinate 26,254,718 downwards.
CAGGATGTTGATGGTGGGGGATTCGGCATTGAATGTCAAGGGGAGGTGGTTAGACTCTCTCTTGTTGGAGATGGCCATTGCCTGGCACATGTCCGGCACAAATGTTACTTGCCACTTATCAGCCCAATCCTGGATGTTGTCCAGGTCCTGCTGCATGCGGGCACGGACTGCTTCATTATCTGAGGGGTTGCAAATGGTACTAAACACTGTGCAATCATCAGCGAACATCCCCATTTCTGACCTTATGATGGAGGGAAGGTCATTGATGAAGCAGCTGATGATGGTTGGGCCTAGGATACTGCCCTGAGGAATTCCTGCAGCAATGTCCAGGGGCTGAGATGATTGGCCTCCAACAACCACTACCATCTTCCTTTGTGCTAGGTATGACTGCAGCCACTGGAGCGTTTTCCCTGTGATTCCCATTGACTTCAATTTTACTTGGGCTCCTCAGTCAAATGCTGCCTTGATGTCAAGGGCAGTCACTCTCACCTCACCTCTGGAATTCAGCTCTTTTGTCCATATTTGGACCAAGGCTGTAATGAGATCTGGAGCCGAGTGGTCCTGGCGGAACCCAAACTGAGCATCGGTGAGCAGGTTATTGGTGAGTAAGTGCCGCTTGATAGCACTGTCGATGACACCTTCGATCACTTTGCTGATGATTGAGAGTAGACTGATGGGGCAGTAATTGGCCGGATTGGATTTGTCCTGCTTTTTGTGAACAGGACGTACCTGGACAATTTTCCACATTGTCGGGTAGATGCCAGCGTTGTAGCTGTACTGGAACGGTTTGGCTAGAGGCGTGGCTAGTTCTGGAGCACAAGTCTTCAGCACGACAGCCGGGATGTTGTCGGGGCCCATAGCCTTTGCTGTATCCAGTGCACTCAGCCGTTTCTTGACATCATATGGAGTGAGTCGAATTGACTGAAGACTGGCTTCTGTGATGGTGGGGATATCGGGAGGAGGCCGAGATGGATCATCCACTCGGCACTTCTGGCTGAAGATGGTTGCAAACGGACACCGTGCAACAATCGCCAGACAGGAGGGTTCCCTCCCAGTCGGGGAACACTTCAGCAGTCAAGGACATTCAGCCACCGATCTTCGGGTAAGCGTTCTCCAAGGCGGCCTTCAAGACACACGACAACGCAAAATCATCCAACAGAAATTGATAGCCAAGTTCCACACCCATGAGGACGGCCTCAACCGGGATCTTGGGTTCATGTCACGCTACACGTAACCCCACCAGCGAAAAAAAGTTATCTGTTTTTAACATAACGGGTCATTCTCTGTCTTTCTCTTCCTTTCGGATGTTTCTCTCCCTCTCTCTCTCTGTTTTGTGTTCTGGCCGTTTGTGTATTCGGTGGTCCTGTAGGTAACATCACTCTGTCTGAACACTTTGATTGCCTTGACAACGGGCAGTTGGAAAGATTATCTGTAATCACCAGGTATTGTTCTCTGAATATAAATGCGGTAACCTTCCATGGAATCCCACACTCGCTCACCTGACGAAGGAGAAAGCCTCCGAAAGCTTGTGATTTTCAAATAAAACAGTTGGACTATAACCTGGTGTTGTAAGATTCCATACATTTGTCAACCCCAGTCCATCACCGGCATCTCCACATCACAATTATATAGGGCTTTGGTGAGACCACACCTGGAGTACAGTGTACAGTTTTGGTCTCCTTACCTACGGAAGGATATACTTACCTTAGAGGAGGTGCAACAAAGGTTCTCTAGATTGATTCCTGGGATGAGAGGGTTGTCCTACGAGGAGTGATTGAGTAGAATGGGCCTATATTCTCTGGAGTTTAGAAGAACTGTCCTCCCTCAGCTGATGAATCAATCCTCCTCCATGTTGAGCACCACTTGGAAGAAGCACTGAGGGTAGCAAGGGCACAGAATATACTCTGGGTGGGGGACTTCAATGTCCATCATCAAGAGTGGCTCGGTACCACCACGACTGACCGAGCTGGCCAAGTCCTGAAGGATATAGCTGCCGTACTGGGCCTGCGGCAGGTGGTGAGAGAACCAACACGAGCGAAAAACTTACTTGACCTCATCCTCACCTATCTACCTGTCACAGATGCATCTGAACATGACAGTATCGGTAGGAGTGACCACCGAACAGTCCTTGTGGAGACGAAGTCCAATCTTCACACTGAGGACACAATCCAATGTGTTGTGTGGCATCAACACCGTGCTAAATGGGATAGACTCAGAACAGATCTAGCAGATCTCAAAACTGGGCATCCATGAGGCACTGTGGGCCATCAGCAGCAGCAGAATTGTATTCCAGCATAATCTGTAACCTCATGGCCCAGCATATTCCTCACTCTACCATTACCAACAAGCCAGTGGATCAACCCTGGTTCAATGAGGAGTGTAGAAGAGCATGCCAGGAGCAGCACCAGGCGTACCTAAATATGAGGTGCCAACCCAGTGAAACTACAACACAGGACTACATGAATGCCAAACAGCGGAAGCAACATGCTGTAGACAGAGCTGAGTGATTCCACAACCAACGGATCAGATCAAAGCTCTGCAGTCCTGCCACATCCAGTCGTGAATGGTGGTGGACAATTAAACAACTAACAGGAGGAGGAGGCTCCGTGAACATCCCCGTCCTCAATGATGGACTATAACTTGGTGTTGTAAGATTCCTTACATCTATATAATTGTAGCAAGGCTTCCTTACTCTTATACTCCAACCCCCTTGCAATAAAGACTAACATACCATTTGCTTTCCTAATTGCTTGCTGTACGTCCATGTTAACTTTCTGTGATTCGTGTACAAGGACACCCAAATCCCTCTGAATACCAACATTTACTAACCTCTCACCTTTTAAAAAAAATTCTGCTTTTCTGTTTTCCTACCAAAGTGGATAATTTCACATTTCCCCACATTGTACTCCACCTGCCACCTTCTCGCCCAATAACTTAACCCTTTGTAGCCTCCTCCTCACAACTTACTTTCTCACCTAGCTTTGTATTGTCAGCAAACTTGAATACATTACACTCGGTCCCCTTATCTAATTCATTGATATAGATTGTAAATAGCTGAGGCCCAAGCCCTGATCCTTGCGGCACCCCACTAGTTACAACCTGTCAACCCAAACATGACCCGTTTATTCCTACTACTCTGTTTTCTGTCCGTAAACCAATCCTCAATCCATGCCTATTACCCCCAACCCCATGAGCCCTAATCTTGTGTATCAACCTCTTGTGTGGCAACTTATCGAATGGCTTTTGAAAATCCAAGAATATTACATCCATTGGTTCCCCCTTATCTACCCTGTTAGTTACACTCTCAAAAAACTCTAATAGATTTGTTAAACATAATTTCCCTTTCATAAAACCATGTTGACTCCGCCGACTCATATTATGATTATCCAAGTGCCCTGTTACCACCTGCCTGATAATAGATTCTAGCATTTTCCCTACTATTGATGTCAAGGTAACTGGCTTATAGTTCCCTGTTTTCCCTCTCCCTCCTTTCTTGAATAGTGAGGCTACATTTGCTACCTTCTAATCCACGGGGATCATTCTAAAATCTAGGGAATTCTGGACGATCAAATCCAATGCATCCACTGTCTCTGCAGCCACCTCTTTTAAAACCCTGGGGTGTCGGCTCTCAGGTCCTCTGTAAGAACAGGACTGGAGTAGAACCACGAACATTGCTGGTGCTTAGGCCAGACCACCATATTTGTGCTGTGTTTACGCTCCGACTAGCATCGGGGCAGGCTATATTGAAGGAGAAATTAAGCTGTAAACGATATGTAACAATTTAGACTTGGCAAATGGTGGCAGGCCGAATCGACAGCAAATTCTTAAGTGAATAGTCTTGGTAATTAATAAAATTTGGAAGCGTAACAGTCCTCAAATGAACATGAGTCCTGGCACTGTATTTCAACCAGCTACAAATAGAATTCCTCATAAAATTGAGGCACAGGCACCTGTGAAGAAGAGTGATTACTAGTAATCAGCTAATTCTACTCAATCTTGAAAACACCGAAGCACATAATGCAGAACTTTTAAGTGAACATAGATATAATATTGTGCCTGGCAGCCATGTAGAGCAGGTTCTGTTCTCTCAAGCCTTACATGAAGAGCCAGAGACCAGCAACACTGACTGAGAACAGACCTGCTCAGTGCAGTTACTGGGCTGAATAATATATATCAATGCTTTGAACTCTTTTACATATTGATATATGCGGGAACAATAGACTCAGTAAGAATAAAGCATTATATAACCCCATGCCCATTGCACAGTGCACTCATTGAAACCTATAATAAGCCTTTTGGTCGAGTCTGAAAGCCAGATTTCAAGACTTGTGGGAATGAGATCTACTACAAATAAAAAGGTTTTCCAAATACGTGCTTGCCAAAAAAAAATCCTTCTGGCTTTAAGAGAATCAGTCAGGTTGTGGCAGTTTCTTTCCCAATTGCTCAGCACTGAAGCTTTATAAGTGTAAAAAGTTAAAGTTTAAAATGTTGCAAAAAAATTGGATAATCTCAAGGACACTGAATTGTATTCTGAGAATGTTTTAGTATGTTTTAAAGTTTCTGTGTAGATCAACTGTAGTTCAATTTAAACCCATTCACTCACTCAATAACTTATTGTGTTGACATAAGTACACCAGCCCTGGCACTACATCCAATATTGTTGGGAAATGTTCTGCTTATTTTATCCAACTTAAGTTTTTTCATTTTTGTCAAAAGATTTCTACAATTGCATCTGTTGTGTATTTACTTCATGCATAACACATCTTGCTGATGTGAAATATTAAGAACAAAAGTACGAAGAAGCTACTGAGTTTAGATAGATGTTTGTGCAATTTATTAAACGATCTGCTTTCAGTCCTGTTGCTGAATAAGAATCTTGATTGAACAAAAGGTGGCAAAATTCAACTTCGGCAGAGATACAAAACAGACGGTAGCAGAGCGTGTGCCAGTTATGCACTATGGAAAGGAAAATCAGGCGGGGTGTATTACAGGCGGTAGACGGGGTATATTACAGGCGCAGGCAAGGTGTTTTACAGGCAGCAGGTGGGGTATATTGCAGGCGGGGTATATTACAGGCAGTGGTAGGGTGTATTACAGGTAGCAGGCAGGGTATATTACAGGCGGCAGGCAGGGTATATTACAGGCGGCAGGCAGGGTATATTACAGGCGGCAGGTGGGGCATTTTACAGGCGGTAGGCAGGGTATATTACAGATGGCAGGTGGGATATATTACAGGTTACAGGCGGAGTGTATTACAGAGGACAGGTGGGGTGTATTACAGGCGGAGTGTATTACTGGGGGCAAGCAGGCTACATTATAGGTGGGCTATATTACAGACAGGGTGCATTACAGAGGGCAGGCGGGGTGTATTACAGGTGGCCGATCCACTCCCACCTGTTCTGCACCCCCGCTGAAGTTGAATTTTACTCCCAATCTCTATGGGAAAGGTTTAAAAGTCAGCTGTGTTAACACAAACTAAAGTAGTGCCCAAGGAAGATGTGGCAATTTCTGGGTTTTTACACCAAATTTCCACTTGAGTTCAGAGCTGTCAGTCTCTCCCATAAGTAGACTTTGCAACCACTATGATCTGGATTGCATCTTTACTGCCTAATATCTAGATAGATGATAGCTTGGCCCAGGAATCATAATAGAGAATAGGGGTCTTTTCACTTGGGAAAATCGGCATTAAAGCGGCAGTAAGGGCCTAAAAATGGGATTGATACCCTCACCAGCTGGTTAACCCTGACAATCAGCCTGCCACCATTTTGAAAGGGACATATTGCTGGGTGGCCAAACTGCTTGCCTGTTTCAGGTGGGAGACTGACAGTTAAAATCTCCCAGGCCTCATGTTGGAGAGGTCGGCACAGCTTGCCACTCACCTCAGCTCTCGCCTGCCTGATTCCCACCCTGAGTTAAATCCAGAACTATAAAATTAAGATACATTTTTTAGGAAGTTATTTAATCAGCAATCTCTGTAATAATGTGGTTTTCCCTATTTTTAAGGCTTGACATACATAAGCATGAATGTTTAAAGAGAACAGCCATTATATGTATTACTTTATTTGTGTAGCTTTTAATGCTGGTAAACTTCGTGGATTTTATTTTTTCTCATATTATTTGAAAATTGACTTGTGACCCTTTGTTATTTAGTTGATAAATTAGCTCTGACAGTTTTGGCTATTCACTTTAATGAGACAACGATGTGGTGTTTGACTCCTCCCTCATACTGTGATTGTTCTTTAGTCTATTTGAATGAATGTCACTGCCAATGAGGCATCCAGGCTTGCAAAATTAGCTATCTTTCTCATCACATGAAGAAGCAGCGAACTGTATCTACAGCTGGCTATTAGTGTAGTGTGAGAGAGTTTGGGAGAGAGAGTGCGAGACACTTTTACAGACAAGCTACCGATTATTTTTCTCTTTGAGAATGAAAACACAATACAGTTTCCGACTTTTATCAATGGATCTGAATTTTCAAATAATAAAGTCCTTCACTGAGATCAATGCGTTGACATTTACATTCCCTTTGTAAAAAGGAGTTGTCCCGTATTAGTGCATCATGTTAAACACACACTGAATGCTCTCATGCAGAGAAATGCTGTAGCATTACTTGTGTTCATCACCTGGGGAACAGTCATACACTTCAATTTTGAGTAATGAATTGATTTGTAATTTCAGGGATTCATGGGCTGTCACAGCAAATAGATTTTGGATGGCAGCTCAGATAAAATGAACAAGTGGCCTTTTGCCCCCTTTCCCATGTAAAACCTAACATCTAGCTGACCAGCTTAAAGCCAGTGAAACATTACATGGATTGTCGAACCTTATTGCTAGTACATTTTACTTGCTATAGTCTCTGGTAAATGATATCAGGCCTATAGAACAAAAGGACTATTGCCTACTGAGATCCTGATATTGCTGGGATGACAGTCAATCCTGGCTTTCATGTTAGTTGAAGAATATCCCAATTCTTTATCTTGTAGGAATTGTAACATACTGTACAATCAATCTATCAATCACTCCTATGACACTCAGGGTACCATCTCAATCCTGTTGCCTTTGGCAGCTGTGATGTTGGGACATGTTCAGCGAGATATCAAAGGCTATTGCTTAACTGGCTTTGTCACACTGATATTAGAACAGAGATCAGGCGGCTCAGATGTTCCAATGTAACAGTGACTCGAACAATCTCTAACCACTCATCATTACAGGGTTTATTGTTCCTTTATGAGGAGAAAAATGCTTCAGGCCATATTTTACCAGCCTATTGGTTTTACAGAACTGGCTTTCAATTGTAGGAAGAAATTTCATAGATTTTCATGTAGTTTACAACTAGTTTTCCCTTCTGCAGGATACAACATGCTTAAAAACAGTCCATATTAAAATCTACATGGTAAATCTTTAATGCATACCATTCTCGATGCTGACATTTATACCCTTCAGACGAGTTCCTTGTATTAATAATGAGGATGTGAAATTGGTTGATATGGAGCCATTTTAACTCTCGAGAAAGAGTTCAGAATCACAAAGTATTTTTCTTCTTTAATCTGTTGTAAAGAATCTCCTGAAATTGATGACATTTATTGAAGACATACATGTGCATATAGAAAAGGAATCTACTTGTACTGGTAAAGTCAAGCAACTCACCAGTTTAGAATTTAATCGAATACAGCATCTGTTTAAATGTATTGAATTCTCTGCCTCTAAATCACTGATTTAAAAATCTCTCAAAGGAATGTGAACAATTAAAAGTTTAATTGTCCTTTTCCACTATTAAATGTTTTTGATTTATTATTTATTTTGTGTCATATTTGACATCGACTTGAACTAGATTTAAAGCAAATCTGAATTTATCCTCTATCATGTCCACTGCAAATGTAAACTTGTGTGAATTACAGGAACAAATATGATGTGATTTAAATCAATAGGTCGCTCCTTACCAGGCATGAGCAACTGTTGTTTGTGCGAGTTGCAGATTTCAAAATGAGCAACATTGGCATAAAAATAACACTTACAGAATGGATTGTACTGCTCAATGATGAAAAGGCAGCATGCTCTGTTACATGGCAACCAGCTCTGAATTGAATTAATTCGATGACGTGCCATGTGTATATAAATCCAACCACTGATTTCTAATAGTGGGAAAGGAAGTGCAGTAGAAGGGAGAGCAAGAGATCTGAGGAAATTCAGGAAGATTTTTAATAACTTGATCATTTTTATTAGTGTCTTGATTCCCTCATCTGTAACAGACATCTCAGAATTCTGTTGTAGATAGGGAATCTCCAGATTACTCTCAACAGAAGCAATTCCCTTCAAACAATATTATGTTATATATATAGGAACAATTCATCATCCCGTTTCTGACAGTGCAAGTTTCTAAACCAAAAATCTATCAGTAAGGTATACTACTATGCCTCCATCAAGCCTGAAAGACTTAGGGTTTTAGGAATTTGTAAAAGAAGTGATCCAGTGGCCTTATCCTCCCACACAGCAGGATCCTGCAGACTGTCATCTCGCTCCAAATAAACTGCAGTCTGTTTCACTGGAAGAGAGAAGGTTAAGGGGTCAACTATTACAGGTTTTCAAAACGATGAAGAGTTTTGAGAAGGTAAATCGTGAAAGATTGTTTCCATTAGTTGGTGAATTGGTAACAAGGGAGCATAGATTTAGGATTATTACTAGAGTGGTGAAGGCGAAATTTAAAGAAAGAAAGAACAAATTTTCAGTTATACAGAGCCTTTCACGCCTTCAGGACGTCCCAAAGTACTTCCAGCCAATGAAGTACTTTTGAAATATAGTTACTGTTGTGATATTGTAGGGAAATGTGACAGCCAATTTGCTCACAACAAGATCCCACAAACAGAAGCGAGATAAATGAGCAGATAATCTGTTTTGGTGGTTTTGGTTAAAGGGAAAATGTTCGCCAAAACACTGGGAGAAGTCGCCTGTTCTTCAAATAATGCCACAGGATCTTTTACCTCTATCTGAGAGGACAGACAGAGCCTTGGTTTAACATATCATCTGAAAAAAGGCACCTCCTCAGCGCTGCACTGCAAATGCTGGCCTAGATTATGTGCTCAAGTCTCTGGAGTGAGGCTTGAACCCAAGACTTCCTGACTTAAGAGGCAAGAGTGCTACCAGTGAGCCTGGACTGACAACTTAATTACAAGAAATATTTCTACAGGCAAGGTTATAAGAACATTGAATGCTTTGCCACAAGTAGCTTTTAAAGCATAGGCTATAACATAATTGAAGAGAGAATTGGATCCCCCTCTAACTCTCGGTCCTGTAGCAGCTGTGTTTTACCCTCAGTTTTGTACATGAAATGTGAAGATTGGCCTCTAAGTGCTACTGTACTATTCCACTCTCCAAAGAAAGAGAATGGCCCCAGTATTTATGAGGAGGGAGTGGGGGAGTGTCTTTACGGAGGGGGGGAATCCTGGAAATGTCGGGTAGGTGGAGGCCCTGCCGAATTTAACAACAGGACCTCATTATCATTTTTTTACTCTGCTTCCCGTTCGGATCCGGGAAACGGTGCAGGTTGGTGGCGGGCTGGGGGGGAGTCGGACTGGCAATTGAGGGGGAGGGGGGACTGGGAAACAATGTGGGTTGGTGGTGGGTGGGGGGGGGAATCGGACCGGCAATTGGGAGGGAGGGGGGACCGGGAACCATCGCAGGGTTGGTAGGGGGAAGAGGCTGCCGATCACGGCAGAAGATTTGGTTGAGGGGCCGGTGATGGGGGGGAGCAGTCCTGCTCCTCTTGGCCCACAAGCAGTGCTATAAAACGTACTTAGCTGCTGGATCTGGCTGCTCCCGCCTCCCTTTAGCTGCCAGGTTTCCCGAGCCCTGGGGGAACCCAGCCGGCAGCGTTAAATTTAAATGGCTGCCAAAATATCAGGAACGGGGCCTCATTTACATATTATAATCGCAGACCCGCCTCTCCCAAACCCGCCACGGTTAAAACGGATGGGGTCGGGTTTCACCAATTTGCCGATTTAACCGTCCCCTCCCCCCGACCCTATCCTGCCCGCGATGAAGTATTAAAACTCCCCCCATTGTGCCTGATAGTTAATTTTGAATGGATTCATTTGATTTTTATTCTCAGATATTGGTTAGATTTTTGTAGCTGAAAAGCGATTGGAAAATGTTCTTCCACGTTTGCTCATGTATTGCAAATGAGCTCTTCAATTTCAATTTGCCAGAGAAAATGTTTACTCTTGCGTTGTAACCTACTGTTTTTATTGTTAATTGGTTTTCTCTGCACTGTGTGTTTTTCCTTTCTTGTTTCTGCCAGTTTTTGGCTTTTGAAATGTTGTATTGGCAACATGTATTGGTAGCAATAAGGAATAGGACTTCACGTAATTTATCGCCACTTACCCAGAGAGGTGCTGTTAAGAAGAGTTTTTAATGGTAGAATTACTAATTTACTACAAATGGTTAGTGGATGCAACAATAATAAACTTGCAGAATGGGTGTGTAATTGGCAAATGAATTTCAGTATAGATAAGTGTGAGATGGTACATTTTGGTAGGAAGAATAAGGAGGCCACATACTGCTTGGAAAATAAGAGTCTAAATGGGGCAGAAGAGCAGAGGGATTTAGGGGTACAGATACACAAATCACCAAAAGTAGCGACACAGGTTAATAAAATCATAGGAACATAGGAACAGGAGTAGGCCATTCAGCCCCTCGTGCCTGCTCCGCCATTTGATAAGATCATGACTGATCTGTGATCTAACTCCATATACCCGCCTTTGACCCATATCCCTTAATCCCTTTGATTGCCAAAAAGCTATCTATCTCAGATTTAAATTTAGCAATTGAACTAGTATCAATTGCCGTTTACGGAAGAGAGTTCCAAACTTCTACCACCCTTTGTGTGTAGAAATGTTTTCTACTCTCGCTCCTGAACCTTCGAAACTCCAGAGAATACAACCCCAATTTGTGTAATCTCTCCTCGTAACTTAACCCTTGAAGTCCGGGTATCATTCCAATAAAATTACGCTGCACTCCCTCCAAGGCAAATATGTCCTTCCGAAGGTGCGGTGCCCAGAACTGCTCACAGTACTCCAGGTGCGGTCTAACCAGGGTTTTGTATAGCTGCAGCATAACTTCTGCCCCCTTGTACTCTAGTCCTCTAGATATAAAGGCCAGCATTCCATTAGCCTTATTGATTATTTTCTGCAGCTGTTCATGACACTTCAATGATCTGTGTACCTGAACCCCTAAATCCCTTTGGACATCCACTGTTTTTAACTTTTTACCATTTAAAAAATAGCAAACCAAGCACTGGGGTTCCTTTCTAGAGGGATAGAATTGAAAAGCAAAGAAGTTATGCTAAACTTGTACAGAACCTTGGTTAGATCACACTTGGAGTACTGCGAACAGTTCTGGTCTCCACATTATAAAAAGGATACAGGATGATACCAGAAATGAGAGATTATACCTATCAGGAAGGATTGAATAGGCTGGGGCTCTTTTCTCTAGAAAAGAGAAGACTGAGGGGTGACCTCTTGAGGTCTTTAAGATTATGAATGGGTTTGATAGGGTAGACATAGAGAAGATGTTTCTACTTCCAGGGGAGACCAGAACTAAGGTTCATAAATATAAGAAGGTCACCAATAAATCCAATAGGGAATTGAGGAGAAACTTCTTCACCCAGAGAGTGGTAAGACTGTGGAACTCGCTACCACAAGTAGTAGTTGAGGCAATTAGCATAGATGCATTTAAGGGGAAGCTAGGTAAACACATAAGGGAGAAGGGAATAGAAGGATATGTTGATAGGGTTAGATGAAGAAGGGAGGGAGGAGGCTCGCGTGGAGCGTAAACACTTGCATGGACCTGTTGGGCGAATGGCCCGTTTCTGTGCTGTGCGTTCTTTGTAATTTGGTATTGCACCTGTAGGTGGTGCTGTGATGATCATATCTAACCTCTCAAACTCTCCTCCCCCCAGCTGAGCTGCATCTTGGACACACTCCCTGGTGAGGAAAATTGTAATCAATTGTAATCTCTCCCCCCCGCCTTAACTGCGCATCTTATTGGCCATAATTCCCCTG